>NC_063219.1:31110010-31735010 GCF_020740725.1 Corvus hawaiiensis | reverse complement strand
GACTGCAAGGTAAAGAGAATGTGGCATTTTACACCACTCCTGTTGTGCAGAGTAAACCAGTTTTTAGAAGCTAAATCATGGCACTGGTTGTGTCAAGCAATGAAACTTCATCTTATTTTATGGAGTTTTGATCTTCACAGGCCAATACCAAGCTAAAGTATTCCAGCCAGAAAGTCTGTGACTGTGTGTTTGCAAAGCACCTGTGACAGCAAAACGTGGGCTCTGCTGTTGCTTCTGGAGCTGAAGATTTAGTAACAACTCCTGTTGTTTATACGTGCAAAACATTTGGAATTAAGCACAGATTTGTGCTCTCTTTAAGTGTACTTTTAATTACTTCTGATTAGGATAAAGAGGATAATTTTCTTTTACAAATTCTCAGGATATTCAGAACATCTGGAAATTAAAGCAATTCTTTGCATGCCAGGTTATTAGTGTCAATGAGAAGAGAAGAGAGAAGAGGAGAAGAGAAGAGAAGAGAAGAGAAGAGAAGAGAAGAGAAGAGAAGAGAAGAGAAGAGAAGAGAAGAGAAGAGAAGAGAAGAGAAGAGAAGAGAAGAGAAGAGAAGAGAAGAGAAGAGAAGAGAAGAGAGAAGAGCCAATGCAATGGGCTCATCATCTTTATCACGGGATCACAGCAAGGATATCGTCTTTTATCACGGAAGAGCCTCACTGCAAACAGGAGTGGTTTTGCAGCTGAATGCAGCTCCGAGGCTCCATACAGGATGTCTCGCCACCACACTGCCCCAGCAGATCCATGCTGATGGAACTGGGAAGCAGGCATGGATGCTAGTGATTTACTGGGAGCGCAGGAGGCTGCTTGTTTTAATATATGGCACATATGGCATGAATGTGTTAATGGAATTTATACCGTAAAAAAATTATGTCCACACAAAGTATGGAATTACTTGGGTAGGATTTATGCAACAGGCATAAAATCCAGTGGAAACAGACTAACCTTTCTGAGGCTTATTAAGTTTTCTTTTTATTTATGGAAATGTCTTAATTTATGCAAGGTGAATGCCAGAAAAGAAATACTATAGATTTAATCAAAACCCAGCTCTTGTTATTTATAAACTTTCACAACTCTATTCTGCTCTTGTTTATATCAGGAGTAAAATTATTTGAAGTCAGTGGGCCCAATCCCAAATCATCTGCATGACTGTGTTGAATGGGCATCAGCACTGTGGTGGTATCAGCTGACCCCAAAGTGATGCTAAGACTGAGCAAGAAAATGTGAAAAAAAAAATGGGACATTAAAAAATTTGCAATTTTCCTGCTTACCCTTGTTGTGTATGTTACATTAAATATACATCAAAGTAACACTCTTCCTCCTTGTCTGCCTGCAAGGAGTAAGATGCAGGCCTCCCTGAGGCCTCCCTGAGGCCCCCAGGACAGGATGGTTTTTATCCCTTGGTGGTGAGGAGGATATTTATCCAGGTTACTAAAAAAGTGATGACACTTGAGTAACCACACTGTCCCTTCATCAGTGGGCAAGGCCCATACTCACAGCTTCAACCAAATTGTGACAATGCCTTTCAAAAAATTACGTTCCTACAAGTGTCGTGAAAATCAGAGAGGCACAAGTCAGTGCTCTGGTAAGAGGAGACAGTGTCCCCAAGGGTTACACCATGTCTGGCAGGACAGGCCAGCCAAGGAGGCCACTTTCAGCCAACCACCAGCAGTGTCACACACAGGGTGGTGCTTGCAGTGCAGAGGGACGAGGCGGATGGAGGGAGAAAAATGTGTAAATCCATTGGAAAACAGGCTTCTGTTCTTCATCAGTCTACATGTCTTACTCCGTGCATCTAAATCCTGCACAAATTTCATCCTGTACTTTTCCACAGCTATAGCACTGAAGCATCTTAATTTCTTACAGACACTAATAAATGCAACCTTAAAACACCCCCTGAGGTCAGCTGGGGTTACTAACTGGAGGTGACAATAAATGAGCTTCAGCAAACCTTGCTCTGGTGGTTTCCAACACCACCTGATCTGCTTCAGCTTCTTCCCAAAGTCACTGCTGCATGGCTGGCAGAGAGGAGCTGGGGCTGGCTCCCTGCTGCTCCCAGCTTCCCAGCCTGCATCCCAAACCCAGGCAAAACATCACCAATTGAGGCTGGCATCTTGGAAAAGAAACTTGTACATCAGCCCAAATCCCAGTGTGTAATGCTAATGCAGGAGGAAGTCAAATGGCACCGGGCAGAGAGTCTCTGGCCTTTGGAGACCTTGCCCCTGGAAATGAGTTTGAAGTGAAGCACTGTGTCTTTTCCTCTGATTTTTAAAAGCAAAGGATTTTTTAAAGCTTCCTGATGAGTAACTGTCCTAGTTCCATGGGTCAGGGAGAGTTCAGGATGGGGGCAGATAGCAGGAGGGGGAATTGGAGTTCTAGTGCCCAGATTTCACCACTCTGGATGATGATGAGCCAAATGCAGTGCATCCTGCTGTAGAACCAGCCCTGGAGAAGGCCTGGACCCAGTGGTTTGTCCGTGGTTCTCCCTCACACTGAGGTCTGTCTGCTACACCAAATCTAACTCCCATCTCTCATTTAACACTGTAAACACTGCACTCCACACAGCTCACTACAACAGCAGCCCAGCAAGGTCCATCCCTCACCCTGGGAACATGGAGGACACCAGGAGACACTCCCCAGACTGTGCCCAGCATCCCAGTAGGATGAGTAGGGACAGGGACAGCCTGGTCCGTAAAGGTCTCTCCCATCACCTCCAGAGCAGTGCACACAGAGGCTCTGCTGAGTGATGGCAGAACCCTTCAGGAAAGGAGCCACTGGGCCCCCTGTCTCTCTGTGAAGTTCATGTGACTGAGATTTTTCAGGCTTATCACTTCACCCAGTCTGGGGTTGTAAATAGGGGTGATACCACCTGGAGAGCATCCCTGCTGTCAAATCTGGAGCTTCCACTCCAAAGCATGGAGTTTCTTCTAGACAAAACATCCGTAGCAACTTCTATAATGTGGATTAATTGCCTGTATTTCTCTATATTTATTCCCAAGAATAACTGCATTCTCTAAGCTGAAAAATTGCATTGGTACATATAAGCAAATATAAAGTGACCAGATTTGTACCAACCAAAGGCTGAAAAACTTCCATGCGAAGAGATAATGTTTAGTAAAGTTATAATCCAATGAAAACCTTAATCTTACCATGTTTGGACATCTTAACTAGACATCACAGTCTGTATTACTTAGAACAGAGTAAGGTTCATTTCTACATCACTCTGTATCACAGAGAAATCTGAAAACAATGTTCATATTTCATTTATTCTTCACTCTACTGAAACTCCCTTTCAAATCAAATCAATGTTAGCTGAAAATAATGCTTTGCCACAAAAACAAAGTGCATTCAGATTTGTTCTGCTTCCACCATTTCGGTTATACTTTTCACAATTATTTTGAATAATGCCCTGCAAATCCTACCTTGTCCTACAAAACTGGATCAGCATCTCCCATCTCTCCAAACTCATCTGTTCTCCCTTTGCCATTATCCCATCAAACTCAGCAACATGGTCTTCTCTGCCTCTTCTATAATGCACACTGACCCAGAATAAAGAGAGGGAAAATATTAGCAAATGAGATTCTTCTAACCGGGATCTTACATGTGCTCTCTAAATGGTGTGTATGCAGTGCATATGCAGATCTGACTTTGAAAGTGTCATTTAGGAGAAACCCCGGGAGGATTCTCATCCTCTGAGTTTGCCAGCACTGACAGAACCTCACTACAAACACATTTAAACAAACGGGAAGGCAGGATGACTTGTAAAACTTCCTCTCAGGACTTCTGCAAAAGCTGTGATTGCCCGCTCGACAGATATAAAAATGGGAGAGGACAGGGTGGAAAAGTAATAAGTGATCTGTCTGCCTTACTAAGCAGTTTTAATTGCTTGTGGAATGCGGATGTGCAGCCCCACACTGTAGGGGCTGGAATGGGCTTTTTGCTGCAGATGCAGCATTGTTGAGCCTGCAGAGCTACCACGAAATCCCACCTTAATTCCTGTCCCCATTAACAGCAAAATATGTAGAACAAAGGTGCCGAAAGGATATAGTGGGCTTTTCTTGTTGATCTGACAGAGCAGTTGAGCACAATACAGTGTAAAATTGAAGTTCAGCTGTTACAAGGATGTGAGATCAGGTCCTCACATCAAGTCCATCTTGTCCCAGCTGCTGTGCTCTCAGTCCCATTTGAAGTCTTGCTCGCTTGCTGACACCCTGGTAGAGTGTGGAGACCTCTTGGCTGGTTTCAATACCATCCTTGTTATTCATCACACAGAGTTTGAGACTTAGGCAGTGTTTAACAGAACACATAAAGCCAAGGTAGGGACCTGCCTCAATCAAGGCAGGGACTGTGACACTTCACTGGCCACTTTAGTTCCACGAGGTCATGCTCAGCCCCATGCTCAGGCAGACACAAGAGAGCTGGGACACAACTCACAGTAGAACCCTCAGGAGGAAAGGTCCAAAAGTTTCATGGTCTAAATCCCCCTGTGTTTTTTGCCTCTGGGCACACTGGTTGTCAGCGAGGGGACTGACGGGCAAGGAGCACACAAAACATTGCCACTGGTAGGAGGGAGCTGGACACAGGTAAACACAATCCACCAATGGTGGTTGCAAGGTGCCACAGAAAGACAGAATCCTGCTGTGGAGCCAGCACTGGAGAACGTCTCCTGGACTTGAACACTGTTTTAAGCAAGCAAAACCCCTGTATGGCTGCTCAAGAGAGCGTGACACGTCCAAAGGCTGGCAGCAGCACCGGCCGCACGTCACAGCCCGTACCCAGAGCCGCTCCAGGCTCCCTGTGAGCAACAGCTCTGCAGTGAGGGCTGAGCTGCACAACCCATCCTCAACACAGATATAAAAACAGAAACAAAGCACTTCACATTTGTCATTGCCTTTTCTTCATCTCTGAGATGCGCCTTGCACTCTGCTTTAGCACAGCAATACCCTCCAGGGTCTCCTGATAAACCCGCCTGGGAAACTGTGCCTCCTGCACCACAGACATTCCCACCCCATGTCCCCAGGGCCACTGCAGGGACCCTGGCCCCAAATCCTCCTCTCCTTCTCTCCAGTGCCCATAAGAGTTGTCAGCCTTAAATCAATGCTGACTTAAATGTTTTAATCACCCTTAGGGAGTTCCTGCTCCTGGTTTTATTAATGCATTGACAATTTGGGATGCTTTGCATCAGCACTGCCTTACGCAGTGGCCATCCGAGGTTGAACTTGTCACAGATGCATCCCAGTGGCATAGCAGTAATCCTTTTCCAAGTTAATTGGCCCAGGCGTGCTCTACACACCATTGCATAAAGCTCTGGTTTTACCTCTCTGGCAGCACCAGCCAGAAGCCAGCTTTGCTCGCAGGCTGATGTCCCTACACCACAGCCTGGAGCCCCCCGGGCCCGTGTCAGACACCCCATCACACTCTCACCAACCAAGCCAGCACAGCAGGCAGCCTGCAGGGCTGGGTATCAGGGTGAGTGCACACAACTAAAAATAGTTCAGAAACTGTGAAACCAGGGCATCCACCTGGATACCAAGGAAGCGGCTTTCTTCCTTCCAGGGATCACATGCAACCAGTGTCTCTGCAGAGTGAGAGGGAAAAGGAGGATAATTCAGAGCAGCCACAACACTGCTGTGCTCTGGGGGAACATCTCTCTCTGTTACTTGTAGAGAGACTCAGACACAAGCCTTTATAATCAGGTGCTTAGCATCACACAGCATGAATATCCTGTATGTTTTTATTTCCTGTGTCCGCCACTTTGCTATCTAGTAAATAATTTTACTATATACTTCATGTTAAAGAAAAAGAGTTTTATACTAAAATAGAGTCAGAACTCTTTTTTACACACCTCAGGCTATGTTGCATGATAAATTTGGCTGGCTGAGCCTTCTCCTCCAGCTACAGAGACCCCAGCCTTGCTGCTGGGTCTCCTGGGGTTTGACCAGAGGAACTGCATCCCAGCTGGGGTGGGCTGACAGGGTTGTCACTGCCCAGTGAGACTCCCCTGGTATTACACATGCTGAATACTGTGCCTTGACATCACATCTCTATTTCCTCAGCATCCCCAAACCCCTATAGTGCCAGGCAAGCTGATTTAAGCTTTAAAGTGTCTGACCAAAATGTTTTCCTCCTCCCTCCCTGCAGCTTTGCTCCCCATATAAAGGCACAAAGAGGTTCATTTCAAACACACACTAATGCACATCTATAGGTGAACTGCATATTATCCTATAAATTGGGAATTAAAGATTCTTAAACTCTAACCCAATAGCAAAAAGACAGCAAATCCATGAAGAGATGCATCCTCTTTTCTGTTTCCGAATATATTATGCTTGCTTAAATCCCAGGCAGTGCCTGATAATCACCCCAGCTTTGTTTCCAGTGGTATCAGCATGTACAGTGCTCGTGCAAACACACGGAGCTGGGCTTCCCAAATCTCCAGGTGTCTACAGAAGGACTGACCAACTCCCCTGCCACTTGGCCAAGCAGCAACATCACCTGATGACTTTGCCAGGGCCATGAAGGGAAGGAAGGAGCTGCACTACAGCACTGGATAGGACTGCACTTCATCCTTTCCATTCCAAACCCACGAGACCTCGAGTGAATTCCCCGGTCCCCGTCAGTGCTGTGAGACCCAGCACAGAGAGCCAAGAGCTGTAAGGGCTGTTTCACTCACTCCGTGCTTGTGATGCTCAGCCATGGGGATCCTGAATGGCACAGGTTAATGGGCTGCCCACATTTCCTAATCCTCATGAGCAAACACTGTCAAGAATGATTACTAGCCCCTGACAAAGGTCGTGCTCTATCAGGGCTCTACACTCATTGCATCGGGATGTGTTTCCTTTACACTTGCATGTAGCTGCTGAAGCTCCATTATTTTCATGCATTTTATTTCTGACACAGCTTTTTTGTTGGTAATTCCCAGTGCTTGGAGCTGAGCATGGCTTTCAGCCACCTCCCTGCATTGAGGAGAGGAGAGGAGAGGAGAGGAGAGGAGAGGAGAGGAGAGGAGAGGAGAGGAGAGGAGAGGAGAGGAGAGGAGAGGAGAGGAGAGGAGAGGAGAGGAGAGGAGAGGAGAGGAGAGGAGAGGAGAGGAGAGGAGAGGAGAGGAGAGGAGAGGAGAGGAGAGGAGAGGAGAGGAGAGGAGAGGAGAGGAGAGGAGAGGAGAGGAGCACTGGGAATGGGAATTAATTAATGTACTGGGTGGTTCCAGTTCACAACAGGCAAGGCTTAATACGATCAGGAGGAAAAACAATCTCTCAAAATGGAAAGCAAAGTTGAAGGAATGAGTGCTTTTAAGTTACAGCCTGTAAAGCCCAGTGCTGGGGTGCCAGAGTACCCCACGGACCAGGACAGCTCCTCTCATACTCATGCAGCTCCACCTAACCTGCTGCTGACCTCACCTTCCCTATGAACATTTTTCTAGGAATGTCCATTCTCTCCCATATCACCTTCCTCTCAAGTTTCTTCCCTGTCCTTTGATGCTATTTTTCCCTCCCCTGGCTGCAGGATGTGATGTTTTCCCTCTCTGTGTGCTCTCCAGCAGTAGCAGAGCTGTTTGTGTGGAGTGCTGGTGACATATTGTGGCTGGGCTGGTTAATCACACATATTCCCAAGAGCTATCAAAGCTGGTTGGATCCGAGCTCTGAGCTAGCACAAAATACTCATGCTGCCCCCCAAAATCTACACAAGCCAGCGAGGGCTGTGGTTATCCACGTGCTCTGGGCTCAGCCCCTCTGCCTGTTGTGGTTTAGGGTTGGAGTCTGAAGGGTTTTACACCACTGATGTATAATTACGTACATGCATGGAGTATTGTTTAACACACAATCTTGTCTTCAAAAATACTGTGATTTAAGCTTGAACTTGATGGTATTTGCATATAAATATAGACCCTGGCTTTGTGTTTAAACTGTGTATCATTGAACAGAGTGGTGGGGCCAGGCTCGTAGGCACTACAAGTAAGATAATTGTTTAACTGACATCATTACACTGATTTAAGGCAAGAGGAATTCCTGCATGCTAAAGCTTATGCTAAAATCACAATTTATTTATTTATTGTTATAAATTGTTCAAGCCTGTATTTATAAATTTTACAAACCCAGAGCCTAAATATACCTCATGTCAGCAGGTGGAGGGCAGGGGCAGCACCTGCAAGTGCTCCCAGCAGATCATACTCAGGCTACAGAATAGCTGCACAGTGGTACTCAGAAAATATTCAAGTCCTTCCTTGTGCCCTCATGCCAAATGATGTTTCAGAACTGCAACATCAAGTAATTTAAATACTGTCAGTTTATGCAGCATCTCAGTTATCCTTTAATAGTACAGTTACTCTTTTCTCAGAATAGAGTGGTGTCTAATCATGTCAGGATTTTCTTAAGTAATTCTGCCTCAGGGTAAAGAACATTTTTTTATACAACAGCAGTGGATCTATATGGCTTTAAGAAGCAGATTCCTCTAACACTCAGGGCCTGGCTTAGAGGAGGCTCCTGAACTGATTCTGTCAAAAAGTGTTTGCATTTTCTTCAGGGCGAGTTAGAAAAGGGAAAAAACCTAAATGCATTTTGACATTTGTATTTGGAGTGTTATCTGTCAAATATGCCAGGACCAGATCACAGATTTCCTCAAGATTGTCATGGCTCTCCTGCCTATCAGTAGCAACCTGGAGCTCACACAGGATGCAGGCAGAAAGGCACCCTGATAGAGTGTAATGACAGATTTCACATTAGGATGGAGGAGGAACAGCCAATGGCATCTTAAAAATTGCACATGGGTCTTCTCAGTAAGTGAGGTCTGACAGGACAGTTTGCAAAAACCAGAGAGGAAACAGAAACCAGAAGGCTGCCCAGGGCCAGGGCTGTGCTACCTGGAGCTGATCAGTGGCTGATCACCGCATGAGTCGTTCGTCCCTTTTCATCCCTTATGTTTTCTGATGCTCTGGGCAAATTACTCTGTAGGAAGTCTTGACCTTTCACTTCCTATTTATATGTTATTTTGGAGTGACTCTTCCAGTCCCCACTACTCTGAAAGCAGCTAGGACATAGAGACTATGCAGAGAAAGCCAAGCAGCGCCACCAGGGCTAAGGGATGCTGAGGAGCAGAGATGCCCCAGGATGGGCATCCCCACATCCTGCAGAGCCCCAGCCCTGGGAAGGGCTGCAGCATTAACCTGGTACCTGCTCCAGCAGGATAAATAGCACTTATGCAGGACATCCAAGAACACCCTTGCCTGTTCAAAATCAGTGCCAGCAGAGGACAGAGGCTGCTTAGATTTTACATTGCTTCACCTATTTAGTCCCCCAGGCTGGCTATTGATCCTACAGGTGACATTACACAAAAGCCCCCATGGACTACATGACCATTTAGGACAATTTCTGGTACTCCAGCACATCAAGGTAGACCCTTTCAAGGTGATCTTCCAGCTTTTCCCCTCTATCACACAGCACGTGGCTGTTTCCAAAGCACCCTATTCTAATATTCTGGTTTCATTACATACAAAGAGATCTGCGGGTCCCATTATCATATGAAATTAAAATTCACTGTGCTGGTTGCATTCCTAGGTTTAAAGTATTGGCACTGCTAGCAAAACTGAGGTACCACGTGTTGTATCAGCCACACTGATTCGTAGATGAGGAATGCACAAGCTGGTGGCACATTGTACTCCAACATCAGAGCGAAAATGCCAGTGAAATGTAATGCTGTGTATAGAGACATGAGCTGTTCCCAGGTGTATTAATAGTCAGGCTGAACTCGGGGGGAAGAGGTGTTGGTCTGCTTGCTGCTGGGTATTCTTGAAATCCCATGTGGTAAAGTGGTGCTGGTCTGCTTGACCTCAGATGATGTTAACCTTAGCAAGGGCATGCTTGTCCCAAGGTTTTTCAAGGATCATCAATACCCTACAGTTGCTGTCAACTATTTAATTATAGGTGCTTAATCACTGGGGGTGGATTAGCCTCTGGTCTTCTCCAAACACCAGCATGTACCTGCAGCAGAATCTGATCTTCATTCCAGACAGTGAGCTCCCAGGTAGCTTTGATTTCCGTAAGGTTGTCCCTGCACCAAGAATACCTTTCAGTCACATCCAGGCAGATGATCATAGGCTTCAGGAGATGTTTGCTTCTCACATAGTGAATCCTTCTTCAGAGACAGGGCAGAGCCCACAGGATGTGGCAGTGGCCTGCATTTTTCCAGGGTTTGAGACATTGCTTGCAATGCACCACTGCAGGAGGCACCACGACTCCCCCGTGCCATGTGACATAGAGCCTTTTGCATCTTGCTTTCCTCAAGGTTTCTGGGGAAGATGTTCTACAAAGCACCAATTCTTAAAAGTATTTGATGCTTTCCTCCCATTTTCATTCCAGCCTGGTCCTGATTGCTCCTGCCCCCACAGCTTCTAACTGCACACAAACACTAAGTTTTTGTAATTCCTCCTCTCCAATGGGCCAATATATTACTCACTGACACCGTGAACAGGAATCATTGGCCATCACAAGATTGATGGAGTCCCCAGAGGCCAGGTGGGACAGCGAGGTGGTACACAGAATGACTCTTAATATAGCTACCATCTATTTCACAGTACCTGTAGATTTGAATATGCTATGTACCTCAATAATTTACCAAATTTAAGGGAGTTTTAATACCCATGTTTTAGCTGTAATTCCACTTTCCTACCAAAACCTAATGTCTTCTGAATACTATATCACTGCTGACATAAACAGCTCCTGTTTCTCCATTCAAAAGAGGCAAAAATAACCCATCAATAATAGGGAATATAAAGGCCAGATTTATTTTTTAGCATCATCAGGATTTCAGAGCCAGGATGCAGAAGTGGATGCAAGCGCTACGGCATGGCCCCATCACCCTTGCTGCTGGGGAAGCATCATTGCAGAGCAGAATAGAAACACTTCTTTATTTAATTTATTTTGGAATCAGAGGGGTTTGTAGGCATTGTAACCCCTGGGAATAAAATGTACATGGCAGTAAGGGCAGTTTGGAGGCTTAGCAGGAGCAGCTCTGGAGAGGGACACTCACTGGAGCAGTAAACCAGACTGCCCTGGGCAGGAGCAGCCCAAGCTCTGGAACTCAACCCTGGAACAAAACTCAGTGCTCCTACTCCACAAAGGCTCTTAGCTCATCCCAGCACAGCCAGAAGCCCCCAGCCAGCCCTGCACCTCCCAGGACTGCCCCAACATCAGCCCCACACTGGTCTCCCACCTCACCCAAACAGACCAGGGCTGTGTGCTGGCCTCCAGAGAGATGTGTCAGTGGTGGGCAGTGCACAACATCCAAAAAGAAAAATCAGGGCCAGGGCTGCACATTTTAGGACTCCTCACGGTCACTGAACCCAAACACCATCTCCTCCCAGCTGCAGAAATGGCTCCATGACCAAGATCCCAGGGTGCAAACCCCAAGGAGCATGACTGACCCTATAACTCCAGGAACTCCTTTCCATAGAGCATCAACCAGGCTGAAAACAATGCTGGCCACCATGAATGTTTCACATGTCCTTCTGTCCATCTGAAAATAAACACAGTGAAAGTTCCCTTTAAATATTAAATAATGTGAATAAGACAACTCCAAAAATCCTCAGCAAGATCACCCCAGGACATGCCATAACTACCTCTAGTGCCTTATTAATGCAGAATAATAATAATAATAATAATAATAATAATAGAATAATAATAAAAGAAAAATATTTAAATCATGTAATAGCTTTCTCACTAGCTACTTGCAAAGCATACAGATCAGTGGGAAACCTGGGCTCTGCAGCCCGTCAGGGAGATACCAAAAAGCACAGAGCTTTTTCCTGGTGGTGAAGAGGAGGAAGAGACACCAGAGGGGATGTCACCACTGAGCTGAGCTGGGGACTCACAGAGGTACTTTGGCATCTGCTTGAAAATACATTAAAGCGCTTCCTCTTGATGGACACATTTGCAGTATAAATAGTTGTGTCCTCTTTATTTCACTCTGAGGTTTAATTAATATATAAATCAAATGCTTATAAAACTCACAAATGCTTGGGAAGATGTAAAATTTAATTAGTTTGCCCACACAACTCCATATGTCAACTGTTAGCTCAATTACTCTTTGCCATGAAATACTGACTGCACTTTCCCATATTACTAATTTCCCTCTATCTCAAGTCATGCTTAATCAACACCCTGAACTCAACACACACACTTGTGCTAAATTAAATATTGAGCACAAGGAGCAAGAGCCTCTTTAATGAAACCACAGCTGGATTTTGCTCAGAAATGAGATCCTCAGACAATATTGGGGCAGAGGGTAATCCCTGGGGTAATCCCTGGGGTGTGGGGCAGGTTATCACCGGCTCTGGGATGTGCTACCAGACCAGCTTCCAGGACATGCACTACCCTGCTCATGCTCTTCCATGATGTGCTGGAGTAAATCCCTGTCTGTGTTTTCTTGGGATGGAGCAGATGCAGGTTGGGCAGGGACTGGAGGAGGCGAGGGGAGGCTGGGAATGAAGCACACGGCAGGGACGGGCGAGGAGGGGCAGGCAATGGGTGCACTGTGATCGGCCCAGGCGTGTGGTGTCAAAGTGCAGGTGTGCAGCAGCTAAAGACAGGGACAAGCGACCACTGTGCCCATTAAATATGCATTAAAAGCACGTTCAGGTCAGCCCCCAGTCTGGCAGTGACAGTCAGTACAAATGAGCACTGACGCTGCATTTATTCCTATTTCAAAATTCTCAAGAGACAACAAAATGTCAGAATTATCATCTGGAAAGGGTCCAACAAATTCTCCATCCTCCAAAGCCCCCCCTCCCCCGTCCCCATCCCCACTCCCAGCACGAGGGCTCTGATAGTCCCTTGGCCAGGCTCTGTGCCACGCCGTGACGGCCGGTGTGCCCGCAGCTTTCTCCCAGCCAGCCATGCCACAGGGTGACATGGAAGTGACCTTTGCTGGCTCATCCTCAGTGCCCAGCACACCCAGCTGCTCCCAGCACAGAGCCAGCCTGTGGCCTCTCATGGGCTCCCAGATGGCCCGTCCCACAGAGGATGGATTCTGCCTGCCTGCAGGAAGCTGGGGGACATGGCCGCAGCGGTGTCACCATGGCCCACGGGACTGTTCAGTGGGGAGGAGGATGCTGGTGGCTGGAAATGCTGTGGCAGAGGGTGCAGCAGCCAAGTGGAAATTAAAAAAGCTGCGGGGGGAAGCACTAAACCATTTTGCCACTTTGAGGAGAACTCCCTTGGAATAAAGATGCTTATAACTCTACAAAAATACTGTGAATTAAGCTCTTATTTTTCCCATTTGTGCTACTTGCTGGTATATAATTTTCCTGTTTGTGCTGTGAATACAGACTATTCATTTTCCCTAAAACTATTTTCTTGCTGATTTTGCTTTCAGGAGTTGGTGTGGGAGCAGAGCCTGGCCATGACCACTGTGCATGATCTGCCAGCACTGCCTGCCCCTGGGGCTTCTGCTCGGAGCCACTTGCACCAGGCTTTGACAAGCCTGGAAATGTTCCATTGTCCTTTCTGAGGCAAGGGTCCACCTGTCACTGACCCCTGGTTTGCTCCATGGGTTTGTGTTTTGTTCCCCTCCCTGTAAGGTGGGAGCTGCCAGCCTTGCTACCAGACCTGAGATGATGGTGGGAAGCTCTAAGTCTTGGATCAAGCTCTTCCATTTTACCATCCATAGTTCAAATCTCCCCTTGACCCACGAGATCAAGTAAGAGCCCAGTTTGCCTGTGACCATCTCAAAAAAATTGTAATTTCAATGGTAAAAGCACTTTGAATGTGCAGTTGAGGGGGTTTTTATGAGCTATCCTATATAAGCAGAGCTGGAACCCATTATACTGCCACCCGTATTATACAAAATAATTTTAATCCTCAAGCTTCTTTCTTCAGGCAATTGGCTTGTTTCTTTAATTCAAATTAGATCTTCATATTCAAGTCTCATTCTAGTTAATCATATTTTTCAATTAAATTCAATTGTCTGTGATCTTCCTAACTTCCAATGCTTTCTTGCATCTCTAATACAGGCAAATTTTGCATTTGTTCCTTTTACTTTCCCTTATTTTATTTTTTTTTCAGGCTGGTGACATTTTGCTTAACAAAACCAATTTCCAGCCATGGGATAAGAGCAGAGCCATGGCTCGGCCTGATCATGTTTTTGTTGCCCATACATGAGTGATGGCTACTAAAACAATGCTGCTGGGAGGGAAAATATGTTTTTTACAGGCTACCTGCCTCTGCTTGATGTTGGGGCATTCGTGGCAGGGAGGAAACTCCGAGTCATGGGGCAGCAAGGCTGGGACAGGCTCCTTCATGGGCAGGTGAAGGTGGAAAACCTGGTGGTTAGAGGTCAAGGAGCATCCCTCTGCTTTTTTAAGTGTCTCTTCAAAACACAGCCTTTATGCATTTACCCCTTCTAGAGAGAGAAAAGGAAGTGTTCCACGGAAAGGGTGGTGTTAAACATAGATTTTAAGTACCTGGAAGAGCTCAGAGCAAGTCTGACTGCTGATTTCAAGTGTCTGATATTCAGTGCATTGCAGCTCAGCACTCCAGGCACAAGAGCACAGCTCACTGCCCGATACTGGATCCAAACCCATCCCTCCTGCAAGCTATGCACCAACTCTGAAGTCCCACAAGGCCTCTGCAGTCAGACAGTACCTCCTGGTCAGGATGGGGAGACCTGGGGAAAACCAGAGCCATTCAACAGACAGGGAAAGCAGCTGACAAAAGGAAGGAGAATTTTTAGGACAGTTTTGTGCACAGCTGTGAAGCACCCAGGGAGCAGAAGAACCACCTTGGTGGTGAAGCTGACACTCATCAAGAAAACTCTTGGCAGTGGGAAGACTTCAGGCAACACTTAGTAAGGAGGTCATAGAATGGAAAATCACAGAATGGTTTGGGTTCAATGGGACTTTAAAGATCATCTTGTTCCAACCCCTCTGCCATGGGCAGGGATACCTTCCACTAGACCAGTAGCTTCAGAGCCCCATCCAGCCTGGCCTTGAACACTTCCAGTGATGGAACATCTACAACTTCTCCAGGAAATCTGTTCCAGTGCCTCAACACCCTCAAAGTAAGGAATTTCTTCCTAATATATTCTCTAAACCTACCTTATTTCAGGATAAAGACAGAAAAGCCCCTGCAGCCCCAGGATACGCCTCTGCACACAGAGGTGATGTATATTATCAGCTACATCTTTACCTGTCCAGTTGTCTGACACAAGAGTGTAAAAGGTAACTAGGAGCACCCTGCTCTCCCCAGTGACCACAAGACCTGGCATTTGCAGGGAAAGCGCTCCTATGAGATTTCCTCAAGTTATTGCATTAGGGATGTTTTGCTGCTTTCATGCTGCAGCAAAGTCTGGCTGTTTCACCATCAGTATCATCATGATGCTTTCAGTGCTTCTGGAAAGGTTACAGGAACCAGAGGACCAGAGATCAGGTGAGAAATTCAGTTTCCACCACCTTTTTTAAATACTAATAAATGCTGGCATGATAAAAAAGCCAGAAACAGCCCCCAAGTGTATTTTGAAGACAGAAAGACCAGCAGGCAAAGAAAGAAAGGGCCCCAGTTTTATTATTTTGTATAATCAGACTATAATTGGAAAGCAGACGCTGTCTGTAGCACACTGCCATTGGGGACTCTGGTTTTCTAATAAGAAATCCATGAGGGAATTAGATGCTGTTTCAGTGGTGTTCTGGCTGATTTAAGGGATGCACCTGGAGCCAGAATTCATGCCTTCAGTTGCCGTACTTCACCAAAAGCAAAAGATGTAGGCTCCATTTATAAATGTCTGCAAAAATTGGGTCTGCAGTGGGAACAGTGAGAGCCCCTTAATTATAGCAGTGCTTTTGGGAGCTGTGATAATTAGGAGTTTCCGGTGTTCTGGAAATCAAAGTGGTTTCTATTCTCTTCTTTAATTAATTCAAGCTTTTATCTGTGAAAGTGGAGATGAATTAAGGTCCTGCTCTAGGCAAAGGGCAATGATGCTTGTGCAGTCCCTGGCAGGGTGAAGCCACTGGACCTCCAGGACCTGGGTGACATCCCTCATGCTGCAGCATCCCTGGCCTCCGGTTCTTGATATTTTGGGGGATGAAGGGGAAAGGCCAGAGTGTGACATGCCTCGAGCAGGACTCGCCACAGCATGCGCATATCAGGAGAGACCTGCTGCATGGGGGTGTGCAGCCGTGTATCCACGGCAGGGGACACACTGCCTGGCAGCAGGAATTCAGCAGATAACAGACACCCAGCATTTATCACCTCCCCACACGGGAAAGGATGAGTCAAGCTGCGCAAAAATCACAAGATTGGTGAAAAATCTTTTTTCTTTTTTATTTTCTTGTTCAAAGGAAATTATTGTTATAGGCCGCTTTTATTCCACCCTGAGAAGGGTTGATTTTGGGAGGTTTTCTAGGGCTGGGAAATCACATTGAAAATCCATGTGGCTGTTAGAAGGTGACAACAGCAGTATGGGATTTGTGGTAAAATCATGCAGTATGACCAGAGGATCCCTCCATGATGTGAACTGCACATGCACGGATGGCAGAGAGAGGTTTCCAGCTGTAAGTAAAGACTCCAGCTGATGAGACGACCTCGGTGCTCAAAACAGGAGCATCTGTCACCCACAAGAGCAGAAACTAGCATAATGCAATTAACCCCTACAGCTAATTAATCAAATCCAGCCCCCACAATGTTATCAAGGAGCTGCCTGGAAATGATTCTTTATGTCAAAGTCTATTTTTAGATCAAATAAATCCAGACCCATCCCGGACAAGATGTGCTCCATTTTTGGGGCATCTCCACACTTCATCATTTCCTGGCAGTGAATTCTGCTGCAAGTACCCAAACCACAGGCTCAGCACTAGAGCCGTGCCCCAGAGCAGCTTTGTGTTGGATTAAACAGTTTTCCCAGAGAGAAACTGAATTCCTACATCCACCTTCCTCGACTTTCTGTCTGTTTTCTCCTTTTCCTACTAGATGGCGCCTGCATGACAGGCGGAGACGAGCCCCGGCGGGGAGCATCTGTAACAGGTCTCCTCCGTGAAGGGCCGATAAATGACACTTTTCCCCGAAAAGCCAGGCAGTTGAGAAGGCGATAACCTGCCGGGAGCTGATTAGCAGCAGGAAGCCGTTTTCTGGTAGCGCCACGTTAACTGTACTTACCCAGGGATGCTGCCAGAGCCCCAGGAGGGAGGGGAGTAATGGGGCCCATCCAGAAGCTGTATCCAGCATAGCCCAGGTGTGCATAAACCCTCTATGGACACTTCCAGCCCAGACATCCTGCTGAGCACCCTGGCAAGCACAGTTGTGACAAGGCAGTGGCAAGGAGGATGCTGGGGCTGAAGTGTCCGGCACGGCTGTGCAGTCACCCACACTCGGCCACATCTCACCTCAAAAGCCTGGTCCAAAAACCAGGCATTTCAGTGGCATTTCTGGATCATCAGTGGGAGACATGCAGCTGATGGCATGACTGGTGTGGCTACAGACCAGACTTTTAGCCCCCACACAGCCCTCAGGTGGGAGAAGTACCCCCACAGCCCACCCTGGGATATTCTGAGAGGGACAGAGCAGTGCTTTGGTATGCCTGAAACCTGCCCAGAGGCTCCCTCCCTCTGCCTGCTCCCTCCTGGCAGCTCCATGAGGATTCAGCCAGAGCTGCCAGGTGTCTGCATCACTCCCAGTCCTTCCAGGTAACCCAGCAAGGTCAAATGACAGCATGAGCTACCACTTCTTCACCCAACAAAGACACTGTGTGCCCAGCTCTGACTTCACAGAGCCATCAATCTTCCCACATCCCACTTTTGCAGTCCCCAACTCATTCCCTTACACGAGCTCTCTGTTTCACAACTGTCCCAGACTAACTCCTGGCCTCTGCTCACTGGCAATAATTAACCACGTTATCTCCACCTCCATTGTGCATGTACACTGTACATGTTCCAGCCTCTCAGCTCCTTTCTGAGCTTGGCATTTTCAGCACCCCTGGACCATGTGCCAGTCCAGAGCAGACAAAACCCTGTTGTGCTGATAACCCAATTTCCCAACCCAAACGGTACCACTGGGCCCCAAGAAAGCAGACTCCAGCCCAAAACACAGCTTTGGGACAGCCAGAGGAGGAGCTACGTTTACTGACTGCCCTGCCAAATAGGTTTGGTTTCCCAGCGGTAAGTTTGCCACTTATTACCTCTGGATTTCAGGGGCAAGCTGAGCCATTCCCTTGCTGTGACATTGCGAGGGGCGGGGTGAGGCGGTGTCCCCAAACTCTGCTTTTGTCACAGCATCTGCTCAGGTGCAGCCACTGCTGCCCAGCACTTCTGCATCCCCAGTGGCCTCTGGGTGCACACCAGCCCTTGGGCTGGCACATGATGCACCCAACAGAGCCGGCAAGGGGGAAGGGGCATGGGAAGGCTCAGGGACCACTGCCTTTGTGTCTGGGTACAGCAAAGCCTGGGAATGCCCTGGGTCACCCCCCTTATTGATTGGGTGCAGGGCAGGAGCTGAGCCAGCCTGGTGCACCCCTCCATGCTGTCACCTCGGATGGCTCGAGCCCCCCCAAGACACAGTGTGGGACATGGGGACTCCCCATGGCTCCCTGCCCCGGCAGCCAGGAGCTGTCGAGGTTCATCTGCTCACCGGGGCCATTGTGCCAGCACACGGGCACTGGTGGGGCCTGGCAGCCCCAGCCCTGAGCAGATCTAAAGCAACTCCCTGTCCCCACGGAGGGGAAGGACAGGGAGGAGGGGGTGCAGGTGCCATTGCAGCAGAGAGGACGGCAGGACACAGCCAGCTGGGCACAGGGGCACAGAGGGTGCTGCCAGAGAGCTGCAGCTCTGACCAGCAAGTGATGGGCCAGGAAAGAGGATTGCTGCGAGAAGAACAGTCCAGATGTCACAATGAAAAGCCCCTGCTCAGGACCAGCAAAGAAAAAGGGGGAAAAACCCCAGATATACACATGGAAACACTGGCCAAGTCCAGCATGATCCTGGCACATTGGGTCTCTCAGGGTAGGAGACAAATTAAGCCAATTTGCAAGCCTATGTCAGGTCCCTCATCAGGAAGAGAGCTCCCAAGGGAATCTTTTGAACAACCAATAAAGCCAGTCAAGGTTTGGGAGCTGAGAAGGCTTTATCTCTCCTGCTGAGAGGGCTGCAGGAAATATGGAGCTGCAGGACTCCAACTGTCCAGCAAACAGGCGGCCTGGACAGGGCCAGCCACAGGTTTGAGAATAGGGAGACAGGTATAAAACAAGTGCTCATTCTGAGGCACTTCTCTGTAACAGAAAGGTGTAAAAACAGAGGGTGTTTCGGTGGAAGGTTTGCTAATTTGCAGAAAAGGAAGTGCAATCTAAAAAAGGAGAAGTAGATTTCAGCACTTCCAGAGGGTTGGTCATTACCCACAGGAGTGATCATACTGCCACGGCAGCAGCCTTGCCCTGTGCAGGGACAGGGGGAGACTCACACAGTGCAGAGACCTGAGAGAGCAAAGAGGAATCTATAAGATGAATTGCAATGACCAAGGCAAACAAGCCAACAACTACAGGTTCTGTAAATAAATTTAAAGGAAAAATTTGTCCTTTACATACTGTGGGAGAGTAGGTAACAATATACAGAAGTCACAGGAGAGTTCTTTCCTTCAGTCTCCACAAAGAGCTGAACGTGGCATATAAATTATCACCATGATAGGCATGAGGAGGCAGGGGCCACAACAAGCAAGAAAGGGCTAAGGAGTAATCTGGTTCTCTCAACTGCATTCAGTCACAGATGGCCTTTGCACAGATGTGATGAAGTCCAGCTATCCCAGTGATCCTCCTTCTCCTAACCATTCCAACTGTCCAATACCCAGGGAACTCACAGCATCTCAAAGTTTGCAGCTTGAACATCCCAAACTTCTGGAGCTCTCTCTTATCCAGGGTCCAGTCACTGGGAGACACCAATGGGAACTTTCCTCAGTAATCCCACATCTTTGTTGCAGACAAATATCTGCAGATTTCTGTATCTCCCACCCCATGGATGTGAGAGGTGGTGAGTACCCGTGCAAGCTGGGACAGCCCTGGCTGGTATCTGGCCCCATTTGCAGGCAGCACAGAGACCAGAGAGAGGGAACATCTTCATAGGACAGTGGTGAGAATGGGCTGAGATAGTTAAAATCACAGCCTGCCCAGGAGAGAGAAAAAAAGTGGGGCTTGTTTCATCCCAGGAAGACATATGCCATGTGCAAGGAGGACACAGAGGGGATGGCAGTCGGCAAAGATTAGGAAAACCCTTCTGACTGCAGGGGCAGTGAAGCACTTAAGGCTGTTTAGAGGGGCTGCACATCCCTCTGCCCGGGCTTCAAACGCACACTGCAACCACATCCCCCCAGCTATGCCACGGTTCGGGAACGGATGAGACAATCCCTTCAGGTCCTTTCCCTCCGTGCTCCTCTCCTCCACTGAGTGAGCAGACCAAAGCTCCAGAGAGATTTGTTTTCAAGTTCCTGTGGTTTTGCCCCAGCGCTTTTGTCTGGAGACACTCCCTTTGGTGCCCGCTCCCGGCGGCTTTGGGAGCGTGCTGCCGCCGCTCTATCGAAGCGGGGCCATGTGGCAGCGTTGGGGTGTTTGCAGCAGGACAACTCTTTCCCAGCGTGGGGGGAAGAACCATTATCTGCTCCACGGCTCTCGGCACAGCTTTGCAGAACAAGTGCATGGCCCCTGATAGCAGGGGCAGAGGCGCAACAAGCCGCACCCGCCCATTAAAATGAGACACCGGCTGGCTCTGAAATGCGTTTATAAATAGAGAATTAAGGTCTGCCTTCGACTCCTGTCTGTAATGGACACGGCGGCCCGGCTGCCCTGGCAGCGATGCCCTCCTGCTCGCGTGTGTTTAACCTGGGCATGGCAGTGACGCCCGGGCAGCACAGCGGGGACGGGGCCGGGGGTCTCAGCGCCCCCGCGCCCTCCCCCTGAGCCGGGCGGTGCCGGGCTGGGCGCTGAGCCGAGCTGTGCCGAGCCGTGCTGGGCCAGGCTGTGCCGAGCCGAGCCGAGCGGTGCCTGCGGCCCCGGCGGGCACATGGGCAGGAGGGCGGAGCCCGCGGCCTGACATCACGGCTCCGCTCCGCACTCCCGGACGGCGCCGCTCGCCCTCCCGCCGCCGCGCAGAGGTGAGCACCGCGGGGGGACGGGCACGGCGGGGGACGGGCACCGCCACCAGCGGCGAGGAACCACCGGGGCTCGGACCGCCCGTGCCGGGCGTGCAGTGCGGGCCGGGGCGGGGGAGGCTCGGCTCGGCTCGGCTCGGCTCGGCTCGGCTCGGCGTCGCCGGGGCTGCCCTGCCTGAGGGAACGTCCCGGGCCCGCGGGGACTCCCCCGCCGCCGAGCGCTGGGTCCCGGGCCCCGGTTCCGCCGCACCCCCGGCCCGGGACCCCCGCGGCGGGGCTGGGGAGCGGGGCTGCTCCTGCCCGCGGCCCGCTCTGCCCCTGGGCTCGGACAGGGGCTCCGAGCCCCCACGGCGCTTTCGGATGCAGCCGCCTCGGTGCGAGGGTTGGTGTTGGGGCTGGGGCCGGGTCCCGGGCGGAGATTTCCGCGGGGACCGCTGTGTCTCGGTGCCGGCGGTCACTGGGGAGAAGTCGGTGGGATGCTCGCCCCCGGCAGGTCCGCCGGGCTGTGGTGCGGAGTTCCCGCGGGAAGCGCTTTCCTTTCCGTGGCTGCTGGGCACATCCCTGCGGGTGCGGGAAACTCCCTGGCACCGGGCACAAACCCCCGGGAACGGGTCGAGTTCGCTGTTCCAAGGGATGCGGTCCTCGTGAGCGCAGCGGGGATGGATGGGTGGATGGATGCACGTTCAGGCTGCGCTCCTCAGGGAGCAGCACTTGGCGCTTAGGTTTCACTTTTCATTCTCAGCTCGCTAAATGCTTTGAGGAGATGAGCGACTTCTTCCAGCCAGGAAGAAATCAGCACTGAGATATAAAAAAAACTTGGGGAAAATCTTGGCCAGGGCCCAGGGTCCCTCAGGGGCGAGCAGGGAGCGGCTGTGTGGTTTCTGAACCGATGCAGGGACTTGTAAAAGCTACAAAAGTTGGATGCTTTTGTGGGGGGACTTCAGCATTTGATCCGTGTAAGAATAACAAGGGATGAAAGCTGTGAAGCAATTGTAGAGGTGACTTTGTAGTAGGAGCATCCCACAGGTGATGGCAGCTGGGGTGGGACTGTCCTGTGGCCCTGTCCTGTGGCCCTGGCCAGGGTGTGATATCTGCCCATGACGGCCCCTTTGCTGAACAGCGGGCAGCTTGGGGGAGTGTTTGTGCTCGTTATGCCTCAGCTGGGCAGAGGGGTACGGAGGACCCCAGATCATTTCCATCAGAGTAGTCTAAATAAAACTAACACATAGAAAATTGCCTCCTGTGACAAGAAACCAAAACTGAGAGACAGCACCAGAGGAAGGCTGTCGCCTACAGCATCAATACTCCTGTGGGCTGAGGAGATGCAGGACTAATAAGATTTAAATACTGCATCAAGCTTTCGTTTTCTCTTCTTCTAAAATCACATTTGCTATGAAATAAATATACAGTAATATAAGATGCCGCATTCACTGCACATATTTGATTTCCTCTGTGATTGTAAAGAACAAAATGTTGATGACTCAACAAGTCTGTGTTTAACAAAACCACATCAAACCCCAGGAAAACATGCTCTTTGAAAGCATAATAATTTTTTTGTTGTTTATTTTGCTTTTTATTTTTGTTTTATTGTTAAGAACTATGCTTTGACTGTGACCTTGTAACATCCCACCCATAAATAGAAGCAGGTTTAGATTCAGGGGAAACACATTTTTTCCGATGATGGAAGAAGTAGGCCAGCCATGCCAGCTCTCTTGAGAGGTGGGAAAGGCAGTGGCAGCTGTGATAAGAAATGTCACACACCAGGAATTAAAACCCACCAATTTGTTATCTATAAGTTTACCATCACTGATTAGAGTTAGCTTTTTTGTCAACCTCATAATGGAAGAAAATGCTATTTTCAAATTTGAATTTACTGCTTCTTCTTAGAGTAGTTTTCCCTGCAGACCTACAGTGGATTAAGCAGCTTCCCATCTTCATCTAAGTTTAAGTGAACTGTCACTTAAATGAAAGTAAAAAGCTTCTAAAAGTATGTCAGTGACATGGGAGCTTCCAACACATTTCCAAAAGCCTTTTCATACTCTGGGGCCTAAACATTTTGAAAATTTTCCCAGGGTTTAAGGTAGTGAGACAGAAATTCCTCCCATCCTTTTTCCAGGTTCTCAGATTGGTTTTGGTAAAGCCTTGGTTTTGGTAACACGTGCATTTCCATTTAGTATGATACACCACTGTAGTCTTTGGCAGAAATGTCCTAAGAGCTCCCTAGGGGATGTAGGTTTCAAGAATCAGGGTCTGTA
This sequence comes from Corvus hawaiiensis, assembly GCF_020740725.1. NCBI lineage: Eukaryota > Metazoa > Chordata > Aves > Passeriformes > Corvidae > Corvus > Corvus hawaiiensis. The sequence continues at coordinate 31,711,639 of NC_063219.1, read as the reverse complement.
GACAACGTGTCCACCACTGAAGGAGGCCGATACCAACTGCTGATCATGTGCAAGCACTAAATAGATTGTAGAATTACAGAATGGTTTGGGTTGGAAGGGACCTTAAAGATCATCTTATTCCAACTCCCACCATGCTCAGGGACACCTTCCACTAGACCACGATGCTCTAAACCCTGTCCAACCTGGTCCTGAACACTTCCAGGTCATCTACAGCTTCTCTGGGCAATCTGTGCCAGTGCCTCACCACCCTCATAGTGAAGGATTTCTTCCTTACATCTACTGTAAGCCTAACCTCCTTCACTGTAAGGACATTCCCCATTGTCCTACCACTACAAGCCCTTGTAAAAAGTCCCTCTCCAGCTCTCTTTAGGTACTGGAAGTTGCTCTAAGGTCTTCCCGGTACCTTCTCTTCTCCAGGCTGAACAACCCCAACTCTCTCAGCCTGTCTTAATAGGAGAAGTGCTCCAGCCTTCTGAGCATCTCTGTGACCCTTCTTTGGACTTACTCCAACAGGTCTCCACATCCTTCTTAACATTCAGGTTAGATACCCATCTGGATCCTGAAAGATAACTAACTACCTGGTCAGCCAGTTGTGTTTGCCCCATCTCTGCCAGGAGCTTCCCAGGAGCTGCTGGGAAAGGCAGAAAAGGCACCACATGGCCCTACAGGAGCTTCACTGCCTTTCCTGGGCTGAGCTCCCTGTTCTCACTGCTGTGCTTATTCAAGGCTGGCTCAGAGCTACCTCTGTACTGTGTGTCATGCCTGTGCTCCGTGGAGGGGGAAAAAGGGATCGGCAGGAGCTGGGCTGGCCCTCTGCCATAGGCTGTGTCCTCCTTCTACCCCACTCTGCCTCCCACGCTGTCCTCTCTCCGTGTGGTCCTGTGCATCTTGTGAGTGACTGGGAGAAGCAAAATCAGAGAGGCGAGGGAGTGCTGATCTTGGAGACCCTTCTAACAGGCGCTGCGGCACGGAAATAGCCAACACAAATATTTCCATGCACACGCAATGCAATCCCTCCATGTCTTTCCTGGAAAGAAACAAAGAGGTTTTAAAGTGCTGGAGCCTGCCAGCTCCCTGTGCTGACTGCTGAACTCAGGTCTTCCCATCTCTGAAGCCCCAGAGAAGGGTGGAAGCCCCAGCTAATTTTAGGCAGGAGCACCTCCTCCCATCGTGCCTGGCTGCAGGGAGTTACTAGATCTACCTGAGAAGTTTCCACCGTCCAGGCTTTGGGTTGCTTTCCTGCTCTCCTTGCACTTGGGGAGGGGAAGGCTCAGAAACGGGTGGGTCACTGAGTTGTTAACTTGGTAAGAGCAGTAACAGAATGAAGATCCCAAAAGAAAGCAAGAGAAGCCACATAAGACTTAGGTACAGCAGCTGAAGTTGTTGTAAACCACCCCTTTATGTCACTTAAGAACTGTGAGATGCTAAGCCGAGAAAATAACCTTCTCATTCAGAGTCACATCAGCTAGATAAGCTCTTGTGTGCTGTGTCAGCATCAGCACTGCTCTAGCAAACTCCATCTTGCTTCAGGTCTGGGCTTTCCACGGTCTTACAGTAAAACCTCAGGGTTTTCCAGGCTTTCAGATTCCCATTTTATGATGTTTTATTACAGGGCAGGTCTTTCTCAGGCTTCTCATTACTCTATCAACACAGTGGGCACAGGCAGCAAGATGTTTTTGCAGAAGAGCAGAGGAAGCTCTTCAGACAAGGACTTTGCTGCAGAGAAGTGGTACTGCAAATGGAGGCAAATTTGGGGGACAGAAGTTTGAGGGTATCTATGGCAGAGCCTACTGGTAACTGCTTAAAAGTACATCGTTTTGGTGGAAACAGGCCAAAGGTTTGTTTTCCAGTTGTTTATCATAGATGGGTAATTTTTCTGCTCAGCATTAAAGTGGAGTGTTTATCCTTGGGGAGAGAAACTGTCCCTGCAAAGTGATCACAGGCTGGTGTAGCTCTACAGGAGAACTGTAGCCAAAATGTCTGAGCTTGTATGGGAAGAAGAGGCTATTTCGCCCCTGTGGGAAATTCTGGTAGCCCTGTCTCCTCCACTTTCCCCTGTTTTGAAAGATGTTTTTGAATTTTAGTCCTGAGGAAGAACATCGTGTGGTCAGGAACATGGACATGCCGTAGGCTTCACTGCTGGCTTCCAAAAACAACATTCTCAATATTTTTCAGTGTGTAAACCAGAGGGAGTAGGGAGGGTCAGTGCCTGTCAGCCCGTGTTTTCATTAGTGTGTGATGGAATTGGGAGGCACACACTGAATTTGTAGGTGACACTGAGCTAGGAGAGACTGGAAACATTTTAGAGAAGAGACTAAGAAATAGAGATTGTGACAAGCTGGAGAGCTGGCTTTAAAAAACAGGGCACGTGTTCTGTCCTGTGTGGTAGGACTGACTGACCGCCTGGACACCAGGTGAGTGACCAGCCAGCCAGTGGCCACGGGGAGCCAGAGGACAGGGACACTGTGCCCCGTGAGTCAAGAGGGTCACACAGTTGTGCAAAAGCAAACAGTCTTCCTGAGATGAAGAAAGAGAAGTGGTGCATTGGGGAAGCGTCGTCTCCGCTCCAGCTGGTGCCTTTTAGGGGCTCAATTGGAAAATGCAGTTCTGGGCATCCTCCAAGAAAAATGAGAGCAAGGAACAGAGTCTGAGTTGTTGGACATTCGGTAAATAACAGCTCTGATGAAAGAATTGGGTTTCACTTGTGCAGGAAAAACTGAAGGGAGATGTGAAACCTGTTCTCCAAATACAGAATGTGTCTGTCTGCAGAGGAGAAGGCAAATCATTTGCCGTGTCCTTTGGGGGTAAAAGAGGAAGGGATAAGGTTAACTGGATTGAGAGATAAAGAGGAGAGAAAGCAGGGCTCCGCAGGAGCTTATGGAAGTGGTTTTAGCACATAAATACCTGATAAATGAGATAATGAGATAAAGAGCTGCCCTGGGGCAGGAGGAGGGATGAGGACCTGTGAATGCAAAGGCTTCAGGGTGGACGACAGTTGCAGGGGAACTTGTGGCAACTCCTGGAGCCCCGCAGCCAGTCTGGAGTCACAGCAACTCTGCAGGTCCTGTGGCAGGTGTGGGGTCACAGCAGTCCTTGGAGCCCACAGCAGGTCTGTCCCCACTGCATCGCAGTGGACGTACTCAGCACCCAGTGATGCCAGCTCGGGGCAGGACCACCTCCCCTGCCACAGGTCCCTGTCTCACCTCCCCACCCCAGCAGGAGGGGCAGGGGGTGAACAGCCCCCTCCCCCCATTCCCTGTCCCGTGTGCCTGTGGGCAAAGGGGCTGAAGGACAGCAGTGGGGACAGCCCAGCTCCCAGCATTTCCTCATTCTCGCTCCTGGCTGGCAGCCCAGGTAGGTTTGCAACATGGCTTTTCCGGAAGGCTGATTTACATCCTCTGCCAGTTCCTGGTTTGCACCATTGGGGAGATAACTGCTTTGGAAAGAGAAAGAAGGAAAGAGGTAGCAAGCTTGGTTTCCCTGACTCCTGCTCTTGCCTGCAGAGCCAGGGAAGTCATTTCCAGTCAGCCTGGGCAGGACTGAAAGGTCTCCAGAAATGTGCACCAGAGCTGAGATTAAAGCAGCTTTGGATAAGCTCTTTTATTACTTAAATCTGTTCCAGTTCCAACAGGTTCAGGTTCATGGCACTTGCTGTGCTCCTGGGAGGGATTCTCTGTGTGTGGGAAAGAGACTGAAATGTTTGATTTTCCCTGGAAATAAAATGGTGTTAGCCAAAACAAATGAATATTTCTGCTTACAGCAAGACCTGAGTGGAACGGTTCAGGTGCTGAATGCTCCTCTCCAGCTGGGGCTTTTGGAGGGTTAACACAGCAAGAGATGCTCTGCAAACAGAGGCTGGAGGGCTTTGGCTTCATGGTTCAAAGGTCCATCTGTGCAGATTGGAAGTCCCCTGGGGGCAGAGATCACCCCTGTCCCTGGAGTGAGTGTGTGTGTGGGACCATGCTCTGGGTGCCAGCCATGGCTGGCAGGGCCCAAAGGGACCTTCCCAGTGCAGAAGTTCCTCTGCAATGACCGGACCAAAGGCTCTGCTGCATCATTTGATTCCTCATGGGCCTTGCTGGTCTTTCAACACATGTGCTCATTAAGGAATGTGAATAATAATCATGTGCTTTATCTCGAGTAACACCCAAGCAGAAGCTGAAGCATAGAGCAGGCTCTTTGATGACCTGCAGGGGTTGAATCCACAGCTTCTGGAGACTCAGATGTGGTCGGTCTAAACAACCACTGACTTCAGGGGAAGACACAAAAGCCGTTGTTTTAGCCAAGGTCGTGCAGACTGAGTATGTGAGGCTGAGCTCAAAGGTGAGTTTCTGTGCAAACAGGAACCAGTTTGGTTTCACTGGACAGGACATTCATTGGAGCTCCATATGAGATTGCTGCCATATTCTTCAGCACCGTTTGATATGTTTAAAACACTGCCTTTTTATTAGAGTTATTGAAAAACTAACGTGTCTTTTATCTGATAAATCTGAACACCAGGGCATTGAAATGAATCTTGATTTTTTTTGTCCAGAACTGCAGCAAAGCTCATGCCTTGCCACCACAGGTCCATCCTTCTTCAGGGTGTGCAACTCAAACACCTCTGGACTGCGAATTACAGGAACCAGCAAGGCTATCCTCTTGCACCAGAGGATGTGAAAGGGGCCCCAAAAGATGGTCTCATTGTTAAAGACATGGTCAAAGATATCTGGGTCGTCCCAGACAAACTTGCTGGAGTCTCATCATTGTTAGTATCTCGGTCCCCCACGTCTGTTGAAAGAGGATAACAAGTGTGCCCGTTCCCCAGTAGCTGTGAGGGATGATCTGCTTGGCAGATTGACTCTGCTGTCAGCCCAGGGACACCTGAGTGGGCTCCTGCAGCCCAGCTTCATCCAGAACAGCTGTCCTGCTGCAAAACCTGAGTGAGGCCTCTCAGTGTGGGCAGACAGGCAAAAAAACCTTCTTTGCCTGGCACCTAGCCTAAGCTAACAGCCTCTGCCAAGCCTCAGGTGCCAAATATGTAGAATTATCCCGGCTTTTCTTCTGTGAGAACTCCTCCCTCCCCTCTGCCTGGGCAACAGAGATTTGACTGCTTCGTTTCATGCAGCTGCTGTCTGTCTGATCCCATTCCTTGGGGCAGAAGTTGCCTTCTGGCCACTTTTGTAGGGTGCCCAGCAGAGGGGAGCTCCCCATCTTGCTCACTGCCCATCCCTGCTATTGCCCTGCAATTAATAGCAGTAATGGCAATGCAGTCGCTGAACTCCACATGGGAACAAGTGTGCTCCAGCTGGACACAGCAGTGATGTAAGGGTGGCATTAGCAGCCTAGCTGAAGGGCAGCTGTACATTGCATTCAATATTTTAGTTAGGGAGCTGCTGCCTAGTTAGGATTGGAGCTTGTTTATTCCCACTGGGCTGCTGTGCTTTAAATCATCTTGTAGCTTCCTTGGTAAGAAACTGATCTCCTTGAATCGCACGTGCCATAACTCAGCAAGGGTGCGGTTTCTTTGATAAGGAAGATCAATAAATGAGGTTTATCTAAGTCTGGAGGTGCTAAAGATGTGTCCAAGCACTGTGGTATTCACTCATGAGATCCTCTGCATCTGAGTGGCTTTGCAGCATCCTGGCCATGGTGCTTTGCACTGACTGTGGGTGGGTTGACCTTGCTGTGGTGAATTAGCTTTGGGAGGGAGAGTTTTAGCAGGTAACATGTCCATAGGTGCACAAAAAACAGCATGGACATGGTAAGTCAGGGGTGGTGGCAGGAGGCAGGGGGTCTGCATGCTCCCCAGAGATACAGAAGTGAAAAAAAGCTGTTGCCTAATCAGACAGTCCATTGCCAGGCATCTGTTAGGCAGAGACCACAGTGTTTGTCTCAGTGAAATGTGTTTATGGTGAAAGAGGGATGTTCCCCTCCTTTCTCAGGAGTATTTCAGTGGCAGTGGCGTGGCAGTGACAGCAATGCAGCCCACAGGCAGCAGCCAGCAGCAGGGACCATCCCACCAAGGGCTTGCAGCGGGGATGGTTCCTGCTCCAAAGCCCCACCAGTCAGAGCATGACTGAAATAATCGCACCAAAATCCAAAGAAGAGATTTTGAGTCTTCTTACTTTGTAACTATTCTGCTGACTTCAAAGGCTGTTTAATTCTGTCATCCCTTTTAATCAAAATAACTGGAGACAGCAAAGATGTTTATCTCCAAACATTGCCAACATCTCTCTACATGTTCAGTGGCAGCTGCAGGACAGAGGAAACATACCACAAGAAAAATTGCTTGCAGCAAAATTTACATCCCAGTGGGACCACAGAGAGAACTCTTGAGGTGCCTTAAATCAATTATGAAATGAGTCTGTGGGTAACAATCACTTTGTCACCCTGAATGCTGATTTCTCCCCCTGTGGCTGAGAGCCAGAGATGCTTTTCTTTATTTCGGGGTAATATTTTGTGTGCACAGGAAAAGGGGAGGGGGGGTATGGGAGAGCAAGCTAATTATGCTGAACAATGGCATTGGCCCTAGAACAAATAGTTCTGGACATTAACAAATTTAGGTGAAGCAAGGTGGTTTCTGAAAAGTAAAGCACTGAATGTTTGATAAAGTGTCTGATAAGAAGGGACCAGGAAAAAACCCAGCATCTTTGCAGACAGAGCTCTGAAAGTCATCTCTCTCACTTTTTCCCTTTGGCACTTTTCTATGTTTATTCCCCCCCCCCCCCCCCTTTTTTTTTTTTTTTTTTTTAGTAGTGGAATGAGCCAAACTGCAATGTGCTGTTTGATCTCTGTATTTATACGGTGGACATGTGCTTTTAAAGGGGAGAAGTGAGTGTGCCTTTCTTTGGCACTTGTTTCCCCCTGATAACACTTCTTCCATAAGCACACATTTTGGTCTCTGGGACAAGGGGGTGCTTGGTGAGAGGCAAGGAGAGCAGACAGACCTCTGCCATAGAAACAGTGTTGTCACTGAAACCATGATGGGTTTGTACCCAGGACAGTGAATTATAGTTTCAAAGTCCATCTGCTGAAGGTGTTTTGCAGGCTTTCAATGAGGAGCAGGATTGAGATCGTGGTTGCTGTGTGAGAGATCTTCTCCTCTAGTAACTCGGCTGTGCTCGATGTGTGTCTGCCAGGGACCACCAAGTTGGTATTTTCAGAGTAATGTGACCCTTTGATCATTTTTCTGAGGGGTTTTAACAAATTTACAGCTCATTAAAGTGTATATATGGTATGGGGAGTTTATGCCCGGGCACAGCTCTTGCCATGTGTCTCTAGTGCCTGTAGTGAACTTTGGTGCTCAGGCACCTCGAATGAGGAAATCCTTTTGCAGACTCTTCACAAGAAAGAGTGACTGTCCTAAATGATTTAGAGTAGATATTAGGAAGAAATTCTTTAGTATAAGAGCGGTGAGGCAAGGGAACAGGTTGCGAAGAGATCCTGTGGATGCCCCATCCCTGGAGGTGTTCAGGACCAGGTTGGATGGGGCTTTGACCAACCCAGTCTAGTGGAAGGTGTCCCTGCCCATGGCAAGGGGTTGGAAGTAGATGATCTTTAAGTCTCTTCCAACCAGAACCATTCTATGATTCTGTGATCACCACGCATGTGTTCCATCTTCTCAATATTCACTCCCTTTCCCAGATCACTTATGAGCATGTTGAACAGCATAAATCCTCAGGGAAATCCCTTGGCAACCTATTCCCATTACAAAAATAATTTATTTCTTCTCACCCTTTGTTTCCCATTGGTAGCTGTTCATGCAGAAGTGCCCTTCCCCTTTGTACCACTACTGTGCCAATCCCAGAAAAGCCTTGGGTGAAGGACGTTTCCAAAAGCCCATGAAAAACACACCTGCACCAGGGACGAGGTCACCCCATCCAAATGGTCACCTTCACTTCGAAAGAACTTGACCAGCTACAAGGCAAGACTGCACCAAAGTCAAGTTGTCTCCATCCTCAGTATATCACGAGTCTGTTAATTATGGTCTTTATTATAATCTCTAGCAGTGTGCCAATACAAAAGCCAGAGGTCCTGGTGTATAAGTTCCCTGGGCTGCCTCCTGAGCCCTTTAAAAATCCAACCTTCAGGAATTTGCCAATCCTTTAGGGTAAATTTGCTATTCCTTAAGCTGTGAGGCAGATTTGAGCCTCCAGCACAGCCCATGAACAGTCTGGCAGTTCCCTGCCCAAGTTTTTTCTGGCCTCCAGGTTCAGCTGCTGTGCTGCCTGTGAATTTATTGATCTGCTTAAAACCTTTCCATGCCCTCAATATCTAATCTGTTACAGGGCAAAATTCATTAACGTTTGTAAAGCTCATCAAGATCTTTCATGAGCAAATCCCATCATGTTTTAATATATTTTTTAAATGTCACAAGTAAGTTCTCATTATTCATTAAAGATCTGAAGCAAACAGCACTTGCCAGACCTAAATATTGGAACAGGCAAGGGCTGCAACTCTCTTCGTTTACCGCTTTTAGGACACTTTCATTTCAACTTGAAGTCCCTGCCTTGATTCTGCTCCAGCAAATCAGAAGCACCCCTCCAGCTTTTCCAAATGTAGTCTCAGGGATCTCCATGGACCCCTTTTTCTGGAGGTATTTGGTAGCCCCGTGGGAATCTGAGAGTTTCTGGTCCTGATTGCTGTTAGCGTTGGCCTGGCTTTGCAGTGTGAGATGCCAGCATGAAGAACAGCAGAGGATGGATGCGTGCATCCAGCAGATGTTGGATGACACAGCCCTGGGAAACCTCCCTAAAAGCCTTCACCTTCCAACCCAGCATGGTGTTTTATGCCCCTCCAGTGGTGCCTGTACATTACTGCACACTTCCTGGTGGGTTTGGCCCATGGATCCTGAGCTACTGGGAGCAAAACCATGTGTTCGAGTGGCCTAAGTGTCATTTTTCCCTGTGACCTCAGATGTGGTCTGGGTCTCTGTGAGACCTTCACAGTGAATTTCCATTTCTCCTTGTTTTTCCTGCCAGGATGTCCAGAGGAGACATGGCCAAACCTCTGCTGGGCCATCGGAGCATGGAGGGTGACTCCAGCCCCACGCCGCCGGCCGGACGCACCGTGGGGGTGCTGGGCAGCGGGGACTTTGCGCGGTCCTTGGCCATCCGCCTGGTGTGCTCTGGCTTCAAGGTGGTGGTCGGCAGCCGCAACCCGAAGCGCAAAGTCAGCCTCTTCCCTGCTGCAGCAGAGGTCACCTTCCAGGCCGAGGCGGTGAAGAAGGCAGATGTCATCTTCGTGGCCATTTTCAGGGAACATTACTCCACCCTCTGTGACCTGGCTGATGTGCTGGCAGGCAAGATCCTGGTGGATGTTAGCAACAACACCGAGATCAACCATCACAAAGAATCCAACGCGGAGTACTTGGCCTCGCTGTTCCCAGCCTGCACCGTGGTAAAGGGGTTTAATGTGGTTTCTGCATGGACGCTGCAGTCGGGTGCCAGGGATGGAAATAAGCAGGTATTGTTTTCTTCCAGCAAGGGCTAAATCCCAACTGTTCCAGCAGCTGAGGGCTGGCAGCATCAGCAAATGGCCTTAGGCTCCAGGAGAAGGAGTCTTGAGTGCTGGCCATGGCATCCAGACACCACCCCTTAGCTTCTGCATTTCTTTATCCAGAAATGAAGTACCCTCACTCACTTCATGCTCTGTAGTCTTCGGAGCATCTGCCTAAGTGAAAAGTATTATTCAATTGTCCGTTTATCTAAACAGAGCCCATAAAACAAACTGGCAGTGCACACATGAAAGGAAACCTGTCCAGGAGAGAGGTCTTTGGCAGCCGTGGTAAATCCCTGTCAAAAAGCCTGCCAGGAATCATGATGCTCAGTGGAATAATGTAGGCTCCCTGTGACGCAGAACCCCTCCCCATGCACTCAATCCCAGCAGCCTGATTTCTTTGCCCTATGTGTGTATTTCTGTTCAATGCAGGTTCTGATCTGCTCAAATAACCAAGAAGCCAAGCGCACCATAGCAGAAATTGCTCAAGTCATGGGATTCACCCCTGTGGACATGGGCTGCATGTCATCAGCCCGTGAGATCGAGAACATTCCCCTGCGCCTCTTGCCAGCCTGGAAAATCCCCATCTTTTTGGCTCTGGGGCTTTTTCTTTGCTTCTTCACCTACAACCTGATCCGGCAGGTCATCCACCCTTACATCAGGGAGCAGAAGAACAAGCTGTACAAGATCCCCATCGAGGTGGTCAACACCACGCTGCCGTGCGTGTCCTACGTCATGCTGTCTCTGGTCTACCTGCCCGGGGTGCTGGCAGCCTGCTCCCAGCTCTACTATGGCACCAAGTACAGGCGCTTCCCAGACTGGCTGGACCAGTGGCTCCTGCACCGAAAGCAGATTGGCCTCCTCAGCTTCTTCTGTGCCGCCCTGCACGCCGTGTACAGCCTCTGCCTGCCCATGCGCCGCTCCCACCGCTACCTGTTAATCGAGACGGCCGTCAAGCAGGTAACGGGGGTTCTCCTCAGGGCAGCACCTGCAGGAATCTTCTAAACGCATACAGATGTTGGGTGGTGGGCTTAATATCTTGGCTTTTTCATTCATTTTCCAAAGCAGGTGTGGGACAGTGGGAATAAGCTGTTACCTCTAGGAGCTCTTCCCGCACAGGTCAGCTGCACACCACACACTGGGCACTCGCCCATCTGTGCTGAGGACCTACCATCTCCCTGGATACACAGCTCCCTCTGCATTTACAGCCAGGGCTAGGATCACCCTCCCTGTGCCATTGCTCCCCAGAAGTACAGATAAGCCTTTGAAACCAGCCTTGCCCAGCACTGGTGTGTCTGAGACTAGGTCAGAGGCAGGAAAAATGCTAGGAGAGGAGAAATCAAATGGTGGAGGGAGCAGATTTCCTTCAGCTCCCAAAATCTTGGGAGATCCCTGTTGGTTCACACTGATGTTCATAATTGTGCCTGCTGGAATAACCACATCATAATCCAGGGAGGGTTCTGTGTCCTCATCACCGTGTGCCTGCAGGAGTTTAACAAAATGGTGGTGAAGAACTGGTTATATAAGAACAAGGAAATGGAAAAGGACTTTATTGCTTCATGGAGACTCTCAGCAGTGTTTATCCAGTGTGAGACTGCTGCCTTCAGGCAGTTCAGCCAGCTCTGTAGCTCGGCAGTACCATGGGAGGATGGGACTTGCTCTTTGCTGCCCCTGACTTCTCACTGCACCACAGTGCTCCCTCCTGGGATGGCACAGGCTTCGTGCAGCTGAGTGGGGAATGTGATCAAGGAATTACCCCACAACCACTCCGCTTGCTGTGCTGGGGTATTTGCCCAAGTGATTCCAAATGCTTGCCCCAAAAAGGAGGGAAGGAGCTGTGGGGGCACAGGGGAGCAGGATGGCTGGTTTTGGCAGCAGTGCCTGTTCAGAGCATCCATCAAACACCATTCCCAGCCTCTCAGCTCCAGCCTTGAGCAGGTTCTTCTTGATTGCCACAGTTGCACATTAATCTCAGGCAAGCGTTCTGTGTTCATTTCCCCTCTACCTCCTGTTTTCTAGCAACATCTTTGTTTAGTAAATTAAACCCATTTAATGGGCTAAAGAGGACAGTTCTAAATGTTCCTCTTTGCCATGCAGTATAAAACCCATCTTCCCTTCCATTAGCATGAACAATTTCCCCCCTAAATGCACTTAAAACAAAGGTTATTAGGAGACTACTGCATATTCAAGCATCTGTATTTGTTTTCATGGCTTTAAACTGAGTTCTCATTGTAATTATCTTTCCAAATGTGACTTTAGGGCTTGCTGCTGTGGTTACAGGCATGGGAGCTGAGAGCATTCAGCAGTTCTTCCCAGCAGGCTTCAAACCAGGTCTAACTTTGGCCAAATGGCTGTGCGATAAGAGAGCATTTCCACATCTCCCAAACAGGCAGATAGTGCTGGAGGTGTGAATAGGACCCAGCGCTCATCCAGGAAACCTGCTTCCAAAACCAAAACAGATAAAATTCAGTTCTTCTGTCCCTAAGCGCTCCGTTTTAACAAACCTTCATTGTCATGCCAGGCTGTGGAGAAGAAGATGACAATCTGGGTAGAGGAGGAAGTCTGGAGGATGGAGATTTATATCTCTGTTGGAATAATTGCCCTGGGCTTGCTGTCGTTACTTGCCATCACTTCACTTCCATCCATCGCAAACTCTCTCAACTGGAGGGAATTCAGTTTCATTCAGGTAAAGTCGACATTTGCTGATGCCAGAGAGTGATTCTGCAGTCAGAGTCAGGCCCTTACACAGAGCAGGGAGGGCAAGGGTTGACCTGCTTTCCTGGCACATCCTGCTCTGGCATGGCAGCTGCAAGCTGTGCCCTGGTGTCAGCAGCAAACCTTTCCTGTGCACCCCAGAGCCACAGACCCCTCGGCGAGGAGGTGAGACCCAGAGGCAGTGAGGGGCAGAGGGCTGTGGTGTGTCCTAGGGCTGTGCTGCTCTCACACAGGGCTTGTCCTAAGGAAGATGCTTTTCTTGGGAGAAGGGAAAATGCAAGGTGTCACGGGCATCCACATGAGGATCAGCAGCAGCAGAGCTGCTGTGGGGAACAGCAGACTGTGGAGGGCAGGCAGAGAACTCACTGTGGAGACAGCTGGCTACAGGACACAGGTCTGTCCTTGATTCATCCTTGTCTCCTGTTCAGGGAGAGTGAGCTGCTGAAAAGAAAAGTGCCTGGGAGGACAGTGCAGGGGAAAGACAAGTTTGGCAGAGCTTGCATGCACCCGTGTTCAGTAAGTCCAAAAAGCTCAGAGTGGTCTGTGAAGTGCCAGAGCCCAAGCAGCACAGAGAACTGGGTATGGCTTCAATGAAAAGGCCATGTCTGATTCTAAAAACTGAATTAGGAATGTAATTTTTCCTTCTCAGTGATTTAGGAGCCTTCCTCCCACTTGCAGTAATGGCCAAGCTCCTAAGGGCCAAATTCCCTTGGTGACCTGAATCTTCCCCATGGGATGTTCACAGACACCATATTCAGGGGCCGCAGCATTTTCAGGGATATATTTGGAGCCAGGCTTAGGGCTAATTAACAGGGATAGCAGAGAAGGAACCTTTCAAGTATCCCCTTGCACATTAGAGCTGATTTTGAGGCCAGATTCCACTCACTCTGTCACAGTCATATCCCACAGCACTAAAACCCCTTGTTACTTGTGTTTCCTACACCAGGGCTGCTTAGCATGCACCAGGGTTCGTGTCCCACTGCAGTGACCCCCGTGGCACCCAACATGCGTGAGCCCCCGCAGGACCCCATCTCCTTGCAACTTCCCTGTAGAGCCTCCCTGGGCACCACACTGGCACACATCTAACCCTTCCAAAGGGGAGGGCAGGGTTCAGGGATGCAGAGGTGAATAGCTATCATCCAGCCTCTGTTAAGCTCTGCTGAAGCTCTTCAGTGGTATATAAATAATTCAATATTCATTAGAGTAGGAGTTTGAAGCCTGCTCCCCTGCTTCTCCCACGAGTGCCCCAATCACCAAATGAGCAATCCAGTTTGTCTTCTTCCCCCTCTTGCTGTGGGCTAGCCAGTAATTATTTACACTGAGTAGAAGAGCTGCACCAGGAGAGCTTGACCCCAAGAGATCATCCCTCAAGGAGAAGGGAGACCTGACTTTAAACCTCTCTTTCAGACTGGACAATGGGAGCATATTAATTCTCACCAGCATGTCTCAGGGGAGGGCTGCAGCTGCTGGGACATTGGAAAAATCAGTCCTGACTTAGGCATCTCATACCAGGAATCCCAAACGAAGGGAAGTATCTCCTTGCAGCCTGGAAGGAGGCTTTGAAACCCGCCTTTGGCTCCCCAGGCAGCCTGGCAGCTGTCCTGGAGGGTGCTGGCATTGTGTCATGTAACACATACATTGTCGTGGCAGGTAGTGCGTGTAACACGACTGTCGCACCTGCCCTGTGGGAGCCCTTCCCGAGCCTTTCCAAGGGTATGTCACAACTGGGACCACACAAATGCGTGATGCTGGGTTCCAAAATAGCTCTTGGCTGCCCCACATGGGAACTGCCTGGCTTAGTTCATGGAAAGATACTCACACCTATTTCTGTCTGCATGGAATAAAGTGTGACAGGTGACACAGTGTGACAGAGCTCCCAGCTGATCACATGCAGGAGAGGAATGGCTGTTACTGTGCCTTACTCTGGAAATACCATGTAAAAAGAGCAGGTTGCAGATCTCCTGGCATGTTAGCTTCCATATATATTTTTTTTAATGAGAGATCTTTTAAATTATTTACTCCTCAATGTTGGTGATGCCTTTCTTGAGGAAATTAAAAGAGCAGCTACAGCTACTGCTTCCAGGCTCCAGAGGTTACATTCACATAGCTCAGTGTGAGCCTTCCTGAATTAATGCACAGTGGCACAGTGTAAATACAAGGGGCGAAGCATGAGGCTTCTTTCTCAAATATTTGGAATTTTTAGCACTTCTACAGCATAAAAGAGGTGAAATGCAGGGTGCAGACAGCCCAGACAGATGCCTTCCAGAAAATGCAGTAATTTGTTCCCATCTCAGTTGAACTGGATGGTGTTTGAGAGATGCCGTACCAAAAGCCACATGTGAAACAAATTCAGGAGCCACTTTAGTCCCCTCCTTACCCAGAGCTTCCCAAATCTGACATTTTCCAGCAGCCAGTGTGTACACCTGTATTAGTGCCATGTACTGCCACAGTATTAAAATACACATCTGTTGCCTCATGGGTCAAAAATCCCATTTGTATTGTTGCCAAAGTTATAGGAAAAGAAAGTTAATTTTCACAGTAGCTCCTGCACATACACAAATTTCAATCAAATACAGTTAAATTGGATACACAGTTGCCCCGTGTGTCCAGTTTTAACAGAAAATGTACAGGATCAAAACACTGGCTAACAGGAATGATTTATATGTAATTCAACTTATAGGAGACATTTTTAATGTTCCCCAGTGATTTACAAATCAACTCTAATTGCCTGAGGTGTAAAAATGTGTATGATTGCCTTTACCTTCCCATCCTGAGAAGTCCTCCTGGAATTTGAAGGTTGAATTGACCTGGTTTCTTTCATAGTTCATGTAGCATAAGATGTAAAGGATCTGTAATCAGACCTTTTCTAGCCCTCCTGTCGAGGCAGTGTGAGAGGTCAGAGCTGCTTCCATTGAGCTAATAATTTCATAGTACTGATGGCTGCACAAGTCAGAAACATATCTGGGTCAGGAATTTTTGGGGTCTTTGCTTTCAGTGCTGCCCAGGCATTTCTAAATGAGCCACCTGGGACTGGATTGCCTTTGCTGATGCATTACAGGGAGCCTGCAGGCACCAAGGAAGTGAGGAAGGTAGAAGAGTTAATGCAGAATAGAAAATATATGCAAAGCCTGCATCAGGAAGGTACCATCTTCATACAGCATCTTTCAGAGAGCTTGAACACCCTACAGGGGTGCTGGCCCCAAACTCCCTGTGTTGTGACAGCACAAAAAAACCACCTCTGCCACTGTTTAAAACAAAACCCAGATAGATTTCATAGCCAGAAACTGCACAGAGAGGATCAATGAGAGCAAAAGAGCGGTATCAGGGCTAGGCATGTTGGCAAATCGGCCCCCTGAGGTGCTCAGCAGGCTCTGCATTGTACTATACTGGGTGTATATTGAGCTGTAAATACTGAGCCAAGCTGCAATCCGCAAAACTTTTGGGTTTTGTGCACTTACAGACCTGCCTGAATCCAGCTGTCTGGCGGGTGCAGCCGTGGGTCCTTCAGCCAGCATCAGCACTGGGACCCCCCAGGCACCCCCTGCTCTCCCCAGTCAGCTCCTTGTTTGTGTTACAAGCAGATCAGCCCATCACTGCCATCAGAGGAGCTGCCAGCCCTGTCTCCAGCCACCACAGCTTAGCCGAGTGTTTGTTGCCAATTAACCTTTTTGTTTCTTCCCCGCCTCGCCATCCACGCAAAGGTGGGTCAGTCACGGAGTGCCTGTGTTGGTGTGTCACCTTTTGTCCTACTAACTTCCACTCCTGCTCTCCCACAGTACCAGCAGCAGTTTGAAGAGAAACTGTAGAGGAACAAAGTAATTCATCTCCAGCTCTGACATCTCTGCCATGCACGGAGCTCTGCTCGGGCTGACTGTGAATGCACCCTCTGTCCAGGGCAGAAAGCATCTGCTGCCCTTGGATTCACTCTGTCCCCTTTTTCCTTCCCTGCTTTGCCAGACAAGTCCTAAGCTGGTACTTCCAACCTTTTGCCACCCAGGGGGTTTTTTGCCTGTTGGAAAGAAGCTCAACCTATAAATGATGGATGATTTGCAGGTCAGGTCATGCTGTTAGGTTCAACTGTGATCATGGCATATTTCAGTAAACTCCTACTTAATTTTCCAAGGGCAGCTAGTCTTGACCCTGTTGGGTTTGCTGCTTTTTGCCACTTTGGTTTAGGACATGGACATGGCTTCTGGTAAGGACATCTGTCCCTGAAAGTGTGGGGTTGCACACAGGACTGAGGCTCCTGGCATGGCCGTGAGCAGTGCTCAGCTGTAACACAGAGAAGAGTTGTTCCCTGCTTGGCAGGACTCAGCAACACCCACATGAGTGCCTGATAGATACTGTAAAAGTGAAGTACCTAGATCTGGTAGCACATTTTAGAGCTCTCCTTCCCTCCCTTGCCCAGTCCCCTCAGCTGCTCTGAATTCAGTTTAGCTCTGAAGTTTAGAGGAGTCTTAGTCTGGTTTTTTTGGTAACAATGTAGTACATTTTTAAAAGTTGTCCGGGTTTTTTAATTGCTTCTCAGCAATCAAAAATAGAAGGGGAAGCTTTGAATTGAGTAGTTTTTTGGGTGAAACTATTTTTTCAAAAGATGATGAGTCCTTCCTCCCATCTTGCCCTGGTTCCTTATTTCCCTGCCATGTCCTCTTTCCTGGACATATCTTCAGGAAGACCGTGTTTCTTGCTGATCTCTGCACCAAGACAGGTATTTTGGCTTGTAAAGGCTTTCTTCCCTAAGTTAGGGATGTGAGCAGCAAAATTTTCCCTCTCTAGGCATCTTGAAATTTGGTTGTTATTGCAGGCTTAGACCAAGTGTTCAAAGGAGGGCAGCAGAGCAAGATGCTACACCTGCACTTTTCTCTGAAAATACAGCAGCAAAGACCTGTACAAAGGAAAATACAGCAAGTGCCTGGTGCTGCAGGGTGCCAGCAGGCAGTGGGAGCTGACAAGCTCAAGAGCCACCACCTCTGATGCTGGCAGGAAGCCACTGATGAGGGAAACAGTTTAAAACCTATCTTTGAGAGCAACCCTCAGAGGGAGCTGGAAATATTCAGGGGAAAATCCCTGTGGGTGCTTGGGAACATGTCAGCTGAAAATGGGGGAAGTTCTTGCCAGTAGAACAGGGGCTGGGTTCTTGCTGCCTCCATGAGTGGATAAAGGGCTCTTGACTCACCAGTCCAAGGGCTTAGTCTATCACACAGCCTGATGGTCTGGCTCTCAAACCAACTCAGATCTTTAAGACAGAGGAGGAAGCCCTTGAGGGCTGTTGCTCACCTCAGAACGGAGCACTTCTGCCTACACAATCTCATTTTCCTGTAGATGACGCCAGCCACCTGAAGATGTCTTTGCTCTGTGTGGAGCTGTGGCTTCACCCACTTCCAGCAGTGCCAGCTGTGGTCCAGAGCCACAACACTGATGCTTCATCCTGCTGGTCAGCAGCCTCAGCCAGCCAGGGACTGGCAGGAGCAGAGCTGGCAGCAGCAGCTCGGGAGGAGCCCTTGGGAGCTGCGTGTGCCCACCTCCTCAGCAGGGGCTGGGGGCTGCTGCTTCACACGGATGCAGGAGCCCCCCTCTCTGCTGAGTTGGCAGCACTTTCTGGGAAATCCATGCTGAGCTTCTAATGTCACACTTAACCTCTGATTAGACAAAGAAAAACGCAGTCTGGCACACTACCCAGGAAAGGTTTCCAGCCATGTTTTATTCTGTGCAGGCAACACAGGAATACCCTTAGCTTTCTCTGTGTCACGTACACTTAGAAAATAATGTCAAAAATACAGGAAAACAGCCAGGCACAAGGTACCCTGCTAACTGGTGTGTGTTTCTTTTCCTTTTAGTCCTCCCTTGGATTTATTGCCTTGGTGATCAGCACTCTGCACACACTCACATATGGCTGGTCGAGGGCCTTCGATGAGAATCAGTACAAATTCTACCTCCCCCCGACCTACACCCTCACACTGCTCGTCCCATGCACTGTGATCATAGCAAAAGTCATCTTCAGTTTGCCCTGCATCCAGCACAGACTTTTGCGAATCAGGAGGGGCTGGGAGAAGGGCAGATACGTCAAGTTTGTTCTGCCCAGCACAACGGGGGAATTTTCAAGCGGGGAGACCTCCAGCAACGTCTAATAGCCTCAGCTTTGAGGATTTTGAAGCACTATCAACATTTCTATAAAGGTGTTTCTTTTTCTTAAACATATGTATGTTTTGGTATAATGGTATTGTGGATAAAAAATAAAATTTGGTGACTTTAGAAAATAGATGACCATCAAACTAGGTTAGACAGTAGTAGTTAAATTATATTGCTGATTTGCTAAGACAATTATTGCCTTAAAAATGACTGGGAAAGCCGAGCTAGCAGCACTAATAGACATGGGAAACTGATGGACTCTGTTAGTCAGATCAGTCACTTGAGGTGCTGGGTGGCAGCTCCCCAAACCAGTACTCCTCAGTTGCTTTCCTAGCTGCTCTCATAAATTTCAATGCCTTTTTTTTTTAAAAAAAAGCACAGATTTTCTGTGGTTTATGACAGCAAAGATACCCTGCCTCTTGAGTGTATGGATCAATCAAGGCAGTGAGGTTTAGAAAGATCAATTGCCTCTGGTTTTGTTCTCCTCAATGAACTCTATGGACAAGTCAGAACAGCAGTATCCATGCTATTGTGACAGTAGATTTTACTATAATCATCAAATCTGACAGCAAGCCCAGTATTCCTGTTCTCTCAAATACAGACAGCACTTCTGGTCCTGGAAGCTGTGCCTGGTGCATGTTCATAAGCTGAGGAAATAAAGCACCTTTTGCAGCAGTATAAGCATTTGAGAGAGAGAGACATCCCCAACACCAGACGTCTGGTCTGCACTGCTGGCTCTGAGGTGACAGCTACTGCTCCATATTCTCTGTTATACTGAGCCAAAGTTTCAAGCAGTATTTGATTGAAACAGAGCGAGGATAATTATTGGAAAGGCCTGCTGCTTCACAAAATTACATAGAGAAAACCAAGGCCTTCCAGCTGGCCTTACATCAAATAATAGGGTGACGCTTTTAGAAATTGCTGTCACCTGAACATTCCCGTTTAAGTAAACAAAACAGCAGCTCTAAACCCACTGGTTTCACTAGCAATAATAAGATCTTTGAACAGTCTTGCAAAGGGATCAGCAAATCTTGACCACAACATGAAAACATAGCAGTTGTACATTTTGGGCATAGTCCTTCATTGCGTTACACCTTAAAAAGTCACTTGCTAGATCACAAAACAGGTATGAAATGCTCTTCTGAGCTCACACCACTGTAGACAAGGCACAGGGCAAAGAAGATTTCTGTCCTGATTTCATGTTTCACCTGTCACTTTCTATCAAGTTCTTACTCTTTATCAGAATAATTCTTTAAGTTTTGGACATCCAAATCACCAAATAGTGAATGGACAGCCATTCACTAAAGCTCATTTAAAAGCAAGCAGTCGGGATGACACAAGAATACTACCTCAGTAAGGTCAGGTACAAGGACATGCCTGGAATAGCCTCATTTTCCTGCAGTTAAGGAGAAGACACTCAGTGTTCAGTATTGCTTTGAGAAACAAGAGCTGTCAGCACCAAATGAGGTACAGCTTGTGGGACAAGGAAGTACTTCTTACTGGAGCAGTTAATATAAAGGGCAAGGGGAATTATCAACTTCAGGGCACATAAGCCCTGCTACAAGCCAGCGTTGCTCCAGTAACCTGGAAGAGTTCTACACAAACAGAGGATCGTAAGAATTCTCTGTTTAGCCTCAAGTAACTACAGTGAGTAACATTCTCCAAATATTGCTCATGTCGCCAGTGATGATATTGAGGAATTTTAGTTCTTGCCTAACACTTACAATGAAGTCTCCAAAAGCTGCTTCTTTTGGCTGAATAAAAAGAAACTGGCTTGAGGGAAACGCCTAGATTTCATAATCAGGTGATTTTTTTGTTGTTTTGATGGGGTTTCGGCAACATGGGGAAGGTACCGTTCTTTCCCACTGTCCCCCTCAGCAAGCTGTTTATTAGGTTTCCCCATCCACCTCCAGAACTTAGCCCAGATTGGCACCTGACCAAATCACTCTCCAAGCAGACTGATGACCCAACACTGTTTATTTCTGGTTAGGTGATAGGGTAAATTTCCACATGAATCTGAGACAGTTTCACCTGAATATAATTTCACCCACTCCAGTTGAACTCATCCTTGAGGGAAAACTGGCTACAGAAAGCCTGGTCTTTTATTTGTCTTTTCCATTTCATCAGCAGGCAAAGACAACATAAAAGCACCAGTTTACACACTTTATCGTGTATTTGAATGCCTTTTTCCCCCCCCATAGGTTTCTTTTCACATCTTTAGGTCAGGCAAGACTACTGTCTGGCAGCCAAAAAAGATTACACAGGCTTGCAGGCTTTGTCTTCAAGGGGAAAAGCATGGTTTTGTTGTGAGTCGCTGCAAGGTTAAAGACTCACTGTTCTGCCCAGCAGAAGGTTTGCACCCTCACTTTGTTTACAGGACTTTCATGCCTACAAACCCTTTCCCATGGCAAAGGGACAGTTTCCATGAGCGGAAGGGGAGTCAGCAAGTCAGCATGGGGCTTTTCAGATGGACACAAGCCCAAAGGGACAGACAAGCCAGTTCAAAATCCCCACAGCTACTGCAGCTCTACAGCATTAAAAAAAAAAAAGCTGGTCAGGTGTGTCCAGGTAATGTCTGTGCCAACAGACTGGCCAGCCAGCCACCATCCCTTTTGAAGACCAAAACCAATTCCTCTAATGCAGAACAGCATTTCACATGATGCCCTCTGTATTCCTCTGGTCCTTAAAACATGAGACACAACAGTTTGAGTAATTTCTTCTGATCCTGGAATGCTGAAAATGAAACTAAGGAATTTTTCAATTATCTTTTCCCTAAGCATTTTTTGATGTGCATAGGACATTCAGTGAGACTGGCTTAAAATTTACCATTTAACTGGTTTTGTACTTGAAGTTTTTCTCTCTGTCTGTATATATGTACACACACACACACATATATATATATCTTATTGCAGAATATATAGCTGGAATGTAAAAATCTTTGTATTTTTATTTTCTGTACTGCCTACTATGTGCCTCTGGGATATGTAAGAACCAAATGAAAAGCTGTAAGAGTAAGGCCAGTTTTAATCACTGGCCTCTGTAGTTATATAAAGGTATTCTGAACAGGTCTACATAGTTAGAACTTGTGTGAGTCTTTTTTCCCGCCTCCCCCTAAACAAAACCATTACTTTAATGGCAGTAGTAGAGTAGTGTGATTATCTAGAATTTAACCACTAAGAAATAAAACCCACTACAGCCAGCAGCTTGTAGAATCTCATTATCAAGGTAATAAAATGATCATTGCTGTGACCCAGGGTGCCAGGGCTCAATTACAGAGTTCCTATGCATGTGAAAGGGCACAAGTGTGTACAGACATATATTTCATTACAGGGGGCTACTGATATTACACAGCACTTGTAGCACAGGATCAAACAAGCTTAATTCACTAAATAAAAAGTGCTGTTGATACAGAGTTCAAGGAAGAAGGCGTTCCAGATGGGGGACTGCAAAGAAAGATGGAGTTTTAATACTGTAAATTTGTTCTCTGCTTCGAGTCACTTTTTCATACAAGTGGCATGCCAGATCAACCAACTTCTGGATCTGCAGCATTGCATTTTAATGAGCTAATTTGTAAGTTGATTTTAATGAGTTCATTTAAATTCCTGAGCTGAAGATTAACCTCTGCAGGTACAGTTCTCTCACTCCTTCAGTTTTATAATACAAGGCTTTAAACAGTGCGATTTGTTTCTTGCTCTTCAGGGATTTCCTCACAAAGTGATATATCAAACTGTAGTTAAATCTTTAGAGGGATGCACTTGCTTCAGCACCTCTGTGCAATATATTTCCTCCAGTCTGTCCAAGATGGCCAGCACAGCTACAATCAGCAACAAAACCTGGTGTTATTCTTGAGCTCTAAATTTCACACCCTGAGCTAGCGGGATTTGCAGACTGTGCCTTGGGTTTGAGGAACGAGATTTGTTACACTAGGACAGTTTTGTTTTATCTGTTTATTGTGCCTTAATAAGGAGCATCAGTTTTGGAGAATTTCTGCACAAGTTTTTTGAGGGTTTTTTTGTGTGTGAGAACCACACACATGTTAAAGCTAAGCACAGAATACACAGATACCATCTATGATTAGGGACAGTTCTTGTTAGCAGAGCATGTACAGGATGTTCATAATCAAAGACTAAAAATAAGCATTGTCTGGGGCCAGTCAGGAGGATCACATATCACAAGCCATAGTATTAATAAAACCTTTCAAAGACTTAAAGTGGCACAAGTGCATCCTCCTAGAAAAATAATCTGCTTTAGATTTGGAAATCTCAACACTGGAGGATGCACTACAGCTGCTGTTCTGCTGGTTAGTTACTGTTGTTATCTGTTTCCCATATCTGATCTGCAATTAGCTACCTTCAGCTGCTGCATGCCAGCCTGCTGCCTTAAAGAGCTGTCTGCAGCCAGATGTCTGCTTTCAAGTAGCTGTCTCATTCAGCACTCTAGAAAACAAAGTTGCTGTGCAAGATTCAAGCCTGTGGTTCTGCAGAACCAGTTGTATGTGATTTGGGAGGGATGGGGCAGGGGAATAGGTGTGAAGAAATGGCCAGGATAGTAGCTGCTGGGATATAAAGCTGTTATAGCTAGATTGCTGCTTTGACTCTAAAGGCAGCTGATGCCTCCAGTTGGATGGACACAATCATAGAAACAGAGAATTGTTTAGGTTGAAAAAGACCTTTAGGATCATCGAGTCCAACTGTTACCCCAGCACTGCCAGGCCCACCACTCAGACATGTCCCCAAGTGCCACACCTACAAGTCTTCTAAATCCCTCCAGGGTTGCTGACTCCAGCACTTCCCAGGGCAGCCTCTTCCAAAGCTTCACAACCCTTTTGGTGAATAAATCTTTCCAAATATCCAATCTAAACCTCCTCTGGCACAACTTGAAGACATTTCCTCTTGTCCTGTCACTGGAAACTTGAAGGAAGAGACCAACACTCAAATACAAGCATGGAGGCAAAGTTGTGACCTCAAAGTAGTGTTGAAATCAGACCAACACCATGCCTTCTGTTTTAAAAATCCCAGTTCACTGAAGAAAAGGGGCTTCCCAAACTGTTCTTAAATAACATGTTCCATTGGCTTTAGGTTAGAAAGCAGAATTAAACCTTCTCAGGTGTGGAATGAGAGCAGACAGCAGCAGTTCTTACAGTATTTGTTGACATTCCTAGTACACAACACTGTAAGTCACCTGCCAGAGAGCAGGAATGGACAGACAAAGGTAAATTCTTATATTAATCTGTCATACTGACCCCATTAATGTATTCATTACCAACAAACTCCAACTCCTCTGGCTAGCTGTTTCTGTCCCACTACAAAGGAATCTATTGGTATCAGAGGGAGAGGATGATAACAAACAGAAGTTACAATCCATATGGGATCAAGAATACCACATCTACTGGGACATGAAAGCTCTGTGCCCCATCATCTCCTGCACTGCACCACCACCCCAAACACTCACCTCTCATCTATCTGCCATGCATGCCAAGCTTCCAGACAAGATCCTGGTCCCCAGCAAAGCAGAAGTGGGTGTTGTGCAGAAGGGACAGAAGCAAGAATAACAGCTCCTAAACAACCTGCACACCACGCTGGCTGCACCCATGCACACCACAGTCTTCCCCTGCACACAGCCCAAGACTGCACAGCTGCAATTTCTCTTGTATGACCTTCAGAGTGTGATCAGTGTTTGAGGGTTATAGTAATAGCTTGGAATCAATAAGCAGTTCCCACAGCAAGCTGTGGCAAACCCCTAGCATGACCCCAGTGTGATAATGCTACAAGAAAGGAACTAAACAAGCAGCCCAAAACAGGAGGAAGGAGTATTTACATCACCCGGGCTCTACCTGCCACTTTAACTTCCTTCTCTTCGATACCTCCCTGGCACCTGCAAGCTGCTGCAAGGAAAGTGATGGGAATCTGAGCAGAAAGCTCTGTCACACCTTGTCCCTGTGCAAAAATTCAAATTTAGCCTTTTAACCCGGCAGCATCTATGCATGCTCTAATCACTGACAGCATAAAGCTGTGCACAGTGCTTGGATTTGGGCTCCAAAACTCATATCCCACCTCAGCTCATCCCAGCTCAGGAAGCACGACCCAGAGAATGCAGTACCAGGTTCTCCTCAACCCTTGCACTACAAGGAAGAAATAGTGGGAGCTTAGAGTCAGAAGCATGGAGGATACATTTGTTGTGTGTTTAAGCTGTGTTGCTGAAGATGTTTTGCTCTGCTTTGCATGTGTGTCTCTTCCAGATGGTTTTCCTTGTGTTTAAAAGAAATAGGCATACTTAAAATCTACTTTACAAAACCTCAGCAAATTAACACTGATCTTTTCCAGACAATTCTTCAGATGAATGTTCTGCAAATGCTTCCTCACAGCATGCAAAGATTTAGATACGCTGGGAACTGGCTCCGCAAAGGATGCTCTCTAACAAGAGGAATTTAAGCCCTGAAACCAGTTCGATTTGCCACTTTTTGATTTTAATATAAAAATAAATACTTTCTGCAAGGAAAGATTCAGCTTTCATCACCAGAACCCTAGCACAGACTTCTCAGGCTAAACCAGTTGCAGATAAGCACTTTTCATAAACCTGACACACCTCTTGGCTGACAGAGGTTCTGGAGAAGCAAAGAACAGGCTGTGCTGACATCTGGTGGCTTTCTCTGCAGGCAAAGAGTTCATGGCAATAGGTCTTGGCTTTTCACTGCCTTTTTTTTTTTTTTTTAATGCATTCCTGATGTAACTTCTTCATTTCCTTACAAGATACAAAGCATGATAAAAACATTTTTGTTTCCACTGACTGGTAGACAGTGCTGTCCTATGCAAGTCTTTCTGCAAAGCAAGAAAGGAGCCTTTGTTGTGCACCATTAGTGACAGTGTAGAAAAGGTCTCAATTTCAAAGCATATTTTTTCATGAACAAATTTTTTAAAATGTACATTCACTGCCACAGGAAATGCTGCCATTGCATACCAGTTGAGGTGCAAACCTAACCATTAAAGCATTGCAAATCAGCAGAAGAAGCAAAAGGAAGTGGCTGGGGAAATGTTTGAAGCTGTGTCTGTTTCTCTGACTCAATAGGAAATGGGGAGCAAAGAAAAGTCAATATCCTGATAAAATGAAAAGCAGAAAAAGTTGTCTCCTGGGTGTTTCTTGACTCATTAATCACTTGCAAATCTGTGCCAAGTAGAACTATGGAAAGGAAGCAATGAAAGGAGGATCAGGTGCCCACCAGGAAGCCTGAGCTCAGTCCAAACTGTTCAACTGTGCACTTGCCTTAGGCATTTGTAATGCCTCCAGTTATCTGCCCTGCTCTGTATCCAGGATCCTGTCAGTCACAGGAGACCAAGAATGAGTATCCCATGTTCTGGTTTTAGCTTCTTGATCTCTGGACACTCAGGATTTCCGTAGCTTCCAAGGACAGGGCCCACAGATGTCCCGCCACGGCCATGGGAAGGAACCCTTGGACTGCTGCTTGCAACCTCATTTTTAAATAAATCATGTGTCAGGGGATGTTAAATACTCCCAGGGAGTGAAAGAGAAACACCACAGTTTACAACATATTTCTGGATCACCTTTAAGTCAGAATGTTTACATCAAATAAAGCAGTTAACTGTAACACTGGTGCTTATCAGATCTTTGAGGACTCCTTTATGTCACTGGTCAACATTTAACCCAGCTGTCCATGTCAGCAGATTTTTCTTAACTCTTGCTTCTTCAAAAGGCAACATAACTACCTCTGAGCAGAAAAATAATTAAAACTGTTGAATGAAGAAAGTATAATGTGACAAACTCAGAAAAAACAAGATGCCTAATTGAGCAGTTCATGAATTCAATTCCAAAAATTATGAAAAAGCACGATTTTTATACCTTTAGTTCTATAGAAAGCAGCACTGCTCTGGTATCTCTGCACCAAGAGTGTTGCACATGCAGATTTTGCTGTTTATTCAGTTACACTGTTACCTTTTCTTCCTACTTATAATTCCTTTCCAAATTTCGTCTTTTCTTCTTCAGTAGCTTTCACACCTCCTAATCAAAACTCCAGTCTCTCTGAAGTGATTTTTTTCTCCAAGAAACAGCCAAGCCTGACATACCACTCCGGGGTTCCAGTTTGACTGCCTTTCCCTGCTAGAATGTTATAACCCAGGATAAATTTTATCTTATTTCAGTGTCCTCTCTGGATGTTGTTCTTTTGTTTAGCAAAAAAAATGGTGAATGGTTCCAAGAACATCCCACTGTAACACGAATCCTTATTTAACCCTAAGAACAATGCCTAAGAACACTGGCAAAGCTGTATGACTTGCCCCACTCCACCTTTGATTAAAAGCAACTGTAAACCAATGCAGTTTATGATTTCTGCCAGGATAACAAACCCCAGTACTAACTCTGTGATTTCCTTCAGCAGAAAGAGGATTTCATGACAACATGGGCAAAGGCATCTCAGCCTTTACCAATTTATTAGCCAGTGTTCAGAGTTTTCATTCAGTACTCAACAATCCTGGAATCAAAGCCACTTTGATACAAGGCTGTACCATATCCCACCAAAACAATGTTGGAACAGCATCTTTTCTAACAAGTTTTCAGTTTTTATCTGTGGTTTTGTGGGGTTTACTTGAAAGAAACATTACTAAAAGTCCCATTTAAAAAAAAACAAAACCCAACACAGTAGAAAAACACTTCAGGAAGAAACCAGTTTACAAGTATGGCCATTGAGAGCATTACAAAAGGCTCCACTGTACTGCTGGAGAAAGAAGCCAATGAAGTGCCATTGCCAGAGCTAACTGAGCTCACAAAGCAGCAGTTTAACTCTTCCCTTGGAAAGAGAAGTTAATCTGGAGTGCCAGGCACATCATTCTGGAATATTTGCAATGGAACATTTACAGATTTCCTCAGTGATGCTGTAGAATTGCTCTTCCACTGTACCACACTTGATGTGACACTGCAAGCTGGGAACTGTACAAGCCCAGGAAGGACAATTGTTAAGATGTGGTGACTCTTTCAAACACAAATGCTTTAGAGAAAAGGGATCACAAAACTAATCCAAATCTGTCTGAAAGGGCTGGAGACCAAATTCAAATCCCCAGAACAGGAGGAAAAGAATGGCAGTGCTTGCTCAGTCTGAGAGCTTGCATGGGCTGACAGACACCATTTAGATGCCTTGGCAGGCCAGCCTGAGACACTGATCTCTCTGGTACACCATCTATTCTTACAGTGTTAGCTTCATTATTGTAAATTTGGCTGAACAAGGATGGGATAGTCTGGAGTGCAATGCATCAGCTTGAACTGTCTGAGAAGATGAGCACAAACTTGTATTAACCACATAAATCTGCAAAAGTGACAGACTGTGTAAGGTAGCTGAGGCATGGGACCATGTTTGGGGAGCAGGTACCAGCAACAGAGAGGCTGCCAGGGCCAAAAGAGAAGGCAAGAGGTAAATTCTCCTCATAAATTCATCAGGGCATGCACAACGACATCTGCATCCCAGGAGAACATAGTTGACACAGGACTCCTCCTTACAAGATTAAGATAAAATCATTTAAATCACAAGTTGATAAAGTGGTATCATTCTTTCACAAGAAAATAAAACTCTGAAGCAAAGCTGTCAGTGAGTAAAACAGCCTAGACCAAAGAGGTGTCAGGAAGGATGAGGAAAATGAGGTGGGAACAATACACAGAGGGTTCTTTGGCCCAACATCTAAAATAAAGGGAAATTTTATTTAGATAAACACATGTCAATAAAAACAATAATCAAAGCTCTAGGAAATGGCAGGGTTACTCCTCCAGAAAGTCTCATGGAAACAGCATTGTCAGCTCTCACACAGAGCTCAGGGTCGATGTGTAGGTTTAAAGCAATTGCACGTGAGGTCTCATTCATTTGAGCAGAGCCTAGGCCCAAAAAGGCTGCTAAGGCAGAGAGCCATCATTCCTATTTCAATGAAGGGAGGCTTAAAGGCACAGTGTCCCATGTTGGTACCCCCTAAAAAGCATTTCATAAGTGGTATCTATCTAAAGGTACTTTCTTGGATGCATGATTATTTTCTGTCATTCTTAATTTGGTTCATGTAGTAGGAAAGCCTGGAATTTCCAAGAACAAACACACAGAGTATTTGGCTCATGGAAAGCATAAAGGAATCAATTCCAGTCTTGAAGACATGTGGCTCACAGACTGGGCCTCTCCTTGCAAAAAAATACAATCATTCAGGTTTTATTCTTAAAACTGAAACCATGAGCTTTCACTCCATTTGGAAAAATGCCCAGTTCCTACTTAGGCACACTGATGTCCTGGCAGAACTCGAGCTGCTACCCCTATGTGAAGGTGTCTCCATCAAGTAAAGCTAGCAACAGGCGAGCTGGTCCTTGGACACAAAAGCCTCCCAACAGACATTTGTCCCTTTCAGCATGCTAAAGAGGGCTGGAAGAGAGGATAATGGAAAGCATTCATCACTGCAAAGCATGAAACACTGGCCAGTCTGCACTATTTAAACAAAAGAGACCAAACATAACATGAGAGAAGTAAAGCTGTGACTTGAAACCGAGAGATTCTCAAGTTCTTTAAAATACCCAGTGATTTGGCCATAAAACATTTCATTTCACTTGAAGAAGGTTTCACTGCATTTTCATTAGAAGTTAGTACTGGGCTGGGATCTTCCTGTGCCTTGTATAATTTCCATATGCAGTTACTGTCTGCTGTGGGATCACACCACGAAAGTGTGTCACAGGCCAGGGATGGCACTGCCTGAGGCTCAAGAGCCAAGCCCAGCAAAAAGAAAAGGGAGGAAGAAAAAAAGTCATTTATGTCCACCAGTTCTCCTTCTCTCAGCCTTAGCATATTGACAGAAATTAATTTCTATAGGAAGGGAATTGCACTGTTTGCAAAGAAATCCTCTAGGATTTATTGATCTTTAAGAAAAATCTCATTAAGCAGAATAAGAAAATTTACAACAGGTATGGGAAAACAAAACAATCTCTTGGGATCTTCACCAGGCCGAAACAGGATTAGCTCTGTAGTTTCTGTAATCTTCCTCACAGAAGAATGCTAATTCCGTCTCATTTGCTAGAACGAATAAAAAATTAAATATTTAGCACACCAGTAAATGAACCACCAACAGCCAGCTATTTAGAATCTTAGAAGACAATTAGCAACTTTATGGTCAATTATAAATCACCACACACTTTTCTTTTTCTTCCTCATATTTTTGCAAAAAAGGTTCCAGTATTAAAGATGTCATTTAACCTCGTTAAAAAGCACCCCAAACAAACAAAACCACAAAGAACATGAATATAAGGAAGTAAATATGTACACAAGACCCCTCAAGATTTGTTTAACACAGTCTTCAGAATTGTTTGTATAAGCATTCAGCAAATTAAGTGACTGCATTTCTAACACCTTCAAATGCTAGGAAAGTAATGAAGCATTATATACTCTTTTTTTGTGCATTTTTCTGTTAGGAGAGGGAGAAAGAAACTTCTTTTTCCCATTAAATTAGCCTGTAGGTATAATAATTTAATACTTAGAGGATCAGTAGAATATTTTACAGATCACTTTACATTTTCCCTCATGACCCATCAAAATATGTGTCTGAAGAAGTTAATTTTTTGCCCTGCTGATGATTAATTCATGAGGCTTCAACAATATGCAAAGTGAAAGACACAAATTGGCTTCTCCAGCAATACCTTCAAATATCTCTAATTATTCACAGGGGATATGGCAGAGCTAAAGGACCCACAAAGGTTCAGAACAGTCACAATTCTTTCAACCCAGTAGGTCAAGGACTTCCTCTTCTAAAACAATAAGTCAGCAACATTACTAATTCAGAACAGAGACAAATCTGATGGAAAGCCTTCACAATTATTAAACATGGAATTCTTTAAGGTGCTGAGCCAATAAGTTCCACATTCGCTTTTTAAATTAAACCTTAAGTTAATGAAGTCTGCCTGTCTTCAAAAAAAAAAAAAGAAAAAAAAAACAGTAGAAGGGATTTTAGAATCTCAACTAGAAAACAGACAAGACTTTGTAATGAATACTGAACACTTTATTAACATACACCCTGCTTAAAAAAAAAATGTAAGCATTAACTTTGCTGACTGGATAATAACTGTAATAATAATCACTACTACAGAGGCTTTCCTGAGGATACTTATTTAATGTCCTCATAATTTATAACTCTCTAGCCCACCCCTGTATAGAGCCAAGGGCAATCAACTGCAGCTCAGGAAAAATGTTCTGCATGTATCAGAATTTCCCAGATCTTCTAATGGTGATTCTGGCTGCTTTATTCCAGTAAGTCTTGTCCAGACTAGATGTTGGAAAAAATTCATATGTCAATAGGAGATTTCAAATTTTCTTACTGATTTTAAAGCAAATTGTGCAAAATTGTGATTTTGTACAAAATGAGGACCTGTGGTACATGCTATCATACTTCACTTCTTGGCTTACTTTATTCCAGTTCTTGTTGAAGAAGAAAAGTAAAATCTTCAAGATTTTACTACGAAGACCCCACTCCTAACTTAGTTCATTTTCACATCAAGATAGACTGGAACATATCCAAATTCAAAATGGCATAATGGCACATTGCATTATCCAAAGAAAGGGTTTTCCCCTTCTATCACAAATATCTTCTATATAGTAATGACTAATAACTGCTGTTATTCAGAAAAAAAAGAAAAAAAACCCCAGCTTTAATTCATTTTCTGCCCTAAATGAACCACCCTTCTCTTTGTACAGAGACACAGAACAGGCTGCTGTATTCCTATTTCCTTTCACTGTAACACTTAGTCTGATGTTTTGACACCTTTTTTGAGATCATGTCCAACTGTTTCACTGCTGTAGCTACAAACCCAGTTTCAAAGATGGATAATATATACAAATATTTATCCATACCTTTTTGAAACAAGACAGCTTTGCTGTTTCTAATCCAACATTTGGCACTGTCATCAGTCCCTCTCCTGAACTGCACTGCCTCTTATGCCTTACATAGATAAAGATCATGATTAAATGAATCTTCTGCTAATTAAATTACAAATCTGTAAGGCTTGGGTGCCAGTAATCGTCATCTTCCCCCCCCGACAAAATGACCTGGTGTAGTAAAAACTACTATTCATATTAAAGGAACATTTAAAGACCTTTAGGAAAGGTATACTGAGATCAGTTGCAGTTCACACCAGAGCAGAACATTGAAGAGACATCCCAAGTCACTTAAAACCAGAAAATAAATTGCAGGAAACAGGAGAGCCAAGTAACCTATGAGAAAGAAATCCCATTCCATAGCTGGGGAGCAATCAGTGAGCACCAGGAGCAGGAGGGTGCCTCCTCTGTGAAGCCCCTGCACTTAGAGCACAGGCAGTTAATGCTTTCCAGCCAGGCAAATCACATTCAAATGAGCAAATGTCCATATCAAGGTGGAATGCAAACACATCCCTTAAGTGCCCTGCTGCCACAAAGTCATTCAGCCACATTTATGAGAAGCCCAAAGGACATCCAGGGACCATCAATTTTATCATGACAGACATTTCTTTACATTATTACCAAAAGACATGCCCTATATGTAGTCTCCTGTCAAAATGTGAGAAATCAGGTCAAGTTTCAACTCTTTGCTATGTTCAGCACATTCTCTAAATGATTCTGCTCTAACTTTCCTGAGCAATCTGGCTATCAGGCACTGTATGCTGCACATTAAACAAATCTAATCTTATTTCATTATTCCGTGCTGGTTCCACTACTTACATTTCTAACCAAAACATCAGTTTAAATGTTACTGATAAGACTAAGCAGACACGGTACTAATAACCTATCTGTCAATCATTTAAAATTACTCTCAGCAGAATTATAAGCATACCCTCTAAAAATCACAATTTGCATTCTGAACATTCGGAGTGCAGATACCTGCTGCCCTCAGACCAATGATTTGAATAATGCTTCCCTGAATAATTACCAAGTCGTGTAAAGAGCATCAGGAATAGCATTTACTTTTCGGCAGCCTGTCCAAACATAATCAGCCAGTTATCAGTTTAATGCTAGCACAAGGAACAGCATCTTCAGTCAATACAAATGTACTCCCACCTACTCCAGCTGCTTTCAGCGTACTGTCTTCCTTCAAAATCAGTTTGTCATCATCTTCCAAACTCACTACAAGCTCACCAGTCTACAAATCAGAGAACCAGAATAGGAAGATAAGAAGAAGAATTTACTGATTGCCTCTGCCCCGTCTTGTTTGACAGTGCAGAGATCTGCCTGCATCAAAGCATGCAAAAGGGGAGGAACACACCTAATAATCTTACCTTCGATTTATGTGCTTGGTGAATAATCTTCATTGTATCTGAAAGAAAATAGTGTTTTCCTAAAATAAGGCTTAATAAGCAGACAACACTGAAAGGTGTACTTGGGAAAGACAAACAAACAAAGCAGGAAGCTTCAAGATCTTTTGTTATTAACAATTTTGTGTATTGAACCTGAAAGAAGAGAAAACATCTTAATCTCGAAGTCCTGGGCCACAGTCTTAAAGCAGTCAATGCAACATTAAGGTACCACATCCTACTGGGCTTCTGTCTGCTGGCTGAATTACAATAACCTACTAATGACCGTCTCAATTGCCAGTCAAAACACATCAATTTAAATGCCACTTAGGGTGTTTTAACTTAATAGGTTTTACACATGCAATTGGGGCAGGACCAACAGCATTTATGCACTGTCAACTACCACAGCTAAGTTGGTCGGCAGCAAGTGATTAAGACACAGTAACCTGACCAC
Source organism: Corvus hawaiiensis (assembly GCF_020740725.1). Classification (NCBI taxonomy): domain Eukaryota; kingdom Metazoa; phylum Chordata; class Aves; order Passeriformes; family Corvidae; genus Corvus; species Corvus hawaiiensis. The sequence goes on along the minus strand of NC_063219.1, from coordinate 31,678,584 downwards.
TTCAGATCATCCCTTGAAATTTTCCTTCTCATGAATACAACACCCACCATCCATGGTAGAAATTTCGTTAAGCAAATTCATTTTCCGCGAACAGGTACAGCCTCTTCTCTTTTTAATGCTACACTCTCTTCAATAATTTTTATCTCATGTTTGTGCAGTGTAGTGCTTTTAGAAATTTTTTTTAAAAGTACTACTTTCTTCTGGCAATATGGGCAGGGTTTTGCTAACAGAAGGGGAAAACAGGGGAAAATAACACTAAAGCAACTGGATGTGTGTGAAGATCCAGAGGGAATGGCTTAAAGCCATGCAACGCTAAAAAAAAAAGAAAAGATTGAACTCTAAAGAGTCTGTGTCTGAACAAACTTGGAGTAACACATCAATGCCTTCCCAGCAAAGAAAAACCGGTTCTGCTTGTCTGCTCATTTTCTGTTCTAGTTTAGTTTTGTGCATTGAGTGAACACTTCACGTTGAAATAGTCTGGTAAGAGAAGGATACAGCAAAGTTAAACATTGGCTAAACCAACTTTCAAACTACCAGGAGCAAGTAGTCAGATGTTCAGAATAACCGAGATCACATTCCCACTCAGAAGTTTGCTTCCATACCATTCTGGCCCATTTTGAACACTATTTAAAACACTACATAAGGTAAAAAGTACTCTGTATTATCACTGCAGAGGTCACTGAGAAGGCAGCCTTGGCATGTTGTAATAACTGTGCTATTAGAAGCAAGACAGACATTAAATTGCAATTACCAGGATCCATCTTGCATAGAAACATTACAAAAACACCAAGCAATCACAGAAAAAATGTATTGCAATTATGAAACCTCTCTACTACAGCAAATAAACCCAGCCTGCACCTGTTAGTTTTAAGCTCCTCCGTCTACTTTGACACGTTCCCTTTTCTCTTTGTCCCGTCATGCCCTGAAGTGTTGTCGCAGTTTTATTTGCTCAGAACTCCATCCCTGGCACCCAGCAGTTTACCATGTCTTCATCTGAGCTATTAAATGGCTTCTCTAACTCTGTTACAGAGATGAAACTACAGTCTCTTCTCATAAGCTAAGTCCTCTCACTAGCCTTTGCTGTTTCATCCCCACTTAGTCCCACTCAATCACACTGCCAACTCTTTATGTTGCCTTTTCTGATAATAGGTCTATCATGGCAATTGATAAGATACCACTAAGTGATTTTATGAACTACCTGACATACTGCTCCACATTCGTGGATAAAGGAAATAAAACTGAGAAGCAGCTTATGGAGTGAGCTGGCACCCAGGCTGCCAACATCAGTGAAAAGATGGCAATGATAAGGTACTAAGATAAGACTGACTCAGAAGAGTTCTAGACCAAGAACAAGAATGATCCATACAAAGAAAAGAAGAGAAAATGAAAGTCAGAAGCTTTGAAATGTGAATTGGAGCACTAATCCAAGAGGAAAAATGTGATGGCATTATATAGGATGTTAAGAGAACAAAGTGGTGCCAAATTCTGCAGGGAAGGAAGATGAAACAGGCAAGGTGAGAGACAACCAGATCCAACCGAGATTTCTGGCACTGCCAAACAAAACGGGGGGAAAAATCTGTGTGTTACTGGCACTATTCATGCAGAAGTCTCACTGCCCTTTCCTCACAAAAACATGACAGTAGAGCACTGTAGAGACAGCAGAGATGCCAAAAACATGAACCTGGATGATTCACAGCCTGAGGGGAAGGTGAGGAACCTGGCTTTGATTTTCCTGTGTGAAAATTTTCCTGCAGTTAGCACCATCACAGTAAGAGTAGGCCCCCAGTAACTGGTGCAACAGGTTTTAAAGTTATGCTCAGTCCTACACAGCACAATCAGGCCCTCGGCCATCACATACGCCGTGGGAGAAGCTAAACTGATCTCTGAGTGATGAAAGAACTAGCAGCTGGGATAGGCCACACCAGGGATACAACTGAGAGCAGCAGTTCTAGACAGGACCCCTCATCCAAAGGCACAGATGGGGTGAAGGGCACCTCCAAACTCAAACTTACATTTACAGATGTTAAGACCTTAAGTAACATTAAAAATAATAGTAACATTCAAATCCTTGCCACTGATGTATCATCAGTCTTAATCCCTAACTCTTTTTCTGGCTTCAATGTGCACTCTCTGTTTTACCATTAGCAAGAGCACAAAATGAAATCCTTGCCTTTTTTTCAAATAGGCAAATAGAGTTTATTACCATTCACATGTATTAAGTAGGTTTCTCATTCAGTTCTTTACATCACCATAGAGGAAGGAGTTTGTCAACTCCAAGAACATGGGAGACAGAGGATCACTTGCAGGGAAACTCCAAGGGAACATTGAGAATTGCCAAGTTTAGAGAAAGATATGTGACTGACATCCGAGTTTACGAACTCCAAGAAAGGAAGTAATTTAGCAATATTTAAAAAGTTTTTTCTGTCCCAAACAGATGAATTGCACATGTTCATGCCAATTTGCACAAAAAGGAAATACACATATAGCTTTACATTAGAGGATAAAGTCAGTTTAAATTTCCCATCATGCTATTTCATACCACCAGCTTGTATTTGAGAGCTTTCATATCTACTTGGAGCAAAATTCCCCTGTTTCTCTTATATTGTGTAAACTATTTAAGTATGTAAGTCTTAAGCATTTTCTACTTCTTGCCTTCAGCTTCTGCTTCACCATCAGTAAATAGATACTGAAGTACATAAGCACCCAGAGAACTACAAAGTGTTTTGAGATCACAAGCTGCTCATTAGGGTAAAGACACAGTTAAAAAGGCACTTATAAAAGTAACAAAAAAATTAATAGCAAAACCCATCAGTACCCAGTAGCAAATAATGTAAACCATGCAGCCTAATTTAAAGATTAGAACAGATCTTTAAAATAATGGTCAAGTTCTGCAGACAAGATCCCAGTGGCATAGCCCCAGCTACAAGAGCTGGATAGAGTTACAAATGTAGGCAGGTACTGGCACCAACATTAGGATTGTACAGCAGTTATCTTTTAAATTGTATAAATGCTGGTGTAAAATACTATGTGAGCATTTGATTACAACAAGCAATATAAGAAACACCTACCATACTTGTAATTTTTAAAAGGAGGAGGAAGTCCTGTTCTTGAAGACACATCTATTAAAATAAAAGCACAAAGTTAAAACAAAGCTCTCTTTTTAAATTATTTCCAATACTTCATTTTCCATTATTGTGCAATGCATGCATCCCCCGGGCAGCCTTTACATCAAAATAAATCTGCAACATAGGAGATCTGTTTGAGCATCAAATGCTAAAACACAGCCTTTGGCTCAGATTCTATAGTGACTCCATATGTGAATAACTCCATTTGAGCATGAAGTCCCTCTGAACAAAACACCCCATGAGGACAGTGCAATTAGGGTATGATCACGGGAGTCTGATCCTTCAGAAATCTGCCAGGAACATCCTTTTAATGGTTTTCCCAGCATCTCTCTTTACCTTATACAAACAGCTGACAACTGTCATTCATAACTGAATCGTTCAGTAAACACAGCCATGAGAACCAGCCACGAAAAGGAAGCCAAACTGTAGAAAATTAACTCTTTAGCTGCTTGCAGGACACAGCCCATAAGTAACTGCAAGAATGCTGACACCTTCCCTGGTGTCAGTGCTCCCAGTGACTTAAACAGGACCTCAGAAGGCCCAGTCAGCTGTGGGGTGCCCAGCAGCAAGGTAGCTGAAGCCATGATTTCTTCAGTAGTTTAACAATTTATCTTAAACTGCCCCTTCAAAACAGATTACAGTAAAGGAAGGAACAGGGCTTTTAGACCCCTCTGGAATGAGGTTCTAAAAAGTCTTGTTCAAGACATTGGCTTTGTCTCAAATAACAGCGAGTTGCAATACTGCACACATCAAAAGCAAGTTTCTTAGCATTGTTTTTTATTTTTTTGTTCATAACAGCAGCTGTGCCATATGTTCTGAAAGTGCTTGCAGTTTTCTAAAAGCATCCTAAGATCTTGCCATGCCTATCACTGTCCAGAAATATGGAAATTGCCAAACACAATACACCCGTGAGTCCCAAGGCAATGTCCTAGGAGTCGCTCAAATGTTATCATCTATAACAGCTCAAGACTTGTTTAAGCTGACTTCATGCAAAAAGACCAAATTATATTATTCGGTACCCTTTGAATGTCTCCATTTAGGTGTGTGGAAATACAGCTGCAAGATTAAGAGTAACACCCTAATTACCAAGTCACTGTGTGGGCTGGTCTGCAGTACTTAACTTTTGTTACTTTTAACCAGGCTTCTAAAACAGAAAGCCCACAGATGAGTAAATCTGCACCACAAAACTCAAAATGGAGACAGGAACTCAGAAACAAACATGCACAGTGAGACCACACAGTGTCAAAAACAAATTTTCAAGATTCTCTCTTCTCACAAATAGCAAACAGACTTGCGTTCCTGCATTCCACATATTTGTGTAGTTAGGATCAAAGACTTTCTAAATTCTATTAATTTATTCTTATTTATTTATGAATATTTGCCTGACAGCACCACTCAAGGAGCCTGAGGCACTGAGCCAAATGCAGCAATGTCCTTGTCTCTTTGACTTGTCCATGTCTCTTGACTAAACATGAGGATCTGGGCAGGGGGAGCAGTCCATCCAAATTTAGGCATGGCACACCAACTACGGAAGCCCTTATTAACTCCAGACCTTTCATCTAAGGAAGAAAAGCACACAATGGATGCAAACACAAATTTGGCATCGCTACCAAAGCCACAGAATTCCCATTCATTTTCTCCCCTCCACTTTCTTGTGCAGGGACAGCAACACTTGGGCCTGAAGCAAACGAATGAGACAAAGACCTCCTACCCTTCCTCACAAAAGCGATGAACTCCTTCACTGTCTGATCCAAGGGAACTCCATGGTACACCACAGGTCTGAAGTTCCGGTGCTCAAAAGAGCGCACAAGACGAACTGTGATGGTTGAGCTTTCCGCTGACATGAGAATTAATTCTGAATAACCTGGGAAACATTAAAGGGAGGAATTATTGCCTTTCCTCTGTGTATGAGCACAGCTGGAAAACAAGGCGCAGGTGGGCCTCATGCAAAGGGTAAAACACGGTGAGAAACTCAATGGCATTGTGCCTTTCAGGATTTCACTTCCATGATTCCTACTGGAGCAGTAATGGGGTCTCAAAACAAGCAGGGCATTACCGACACTGCACACCACGTACTCCAGTGTCTGTGCTGTGTAATGCCACACCAGACTCCCTACTGAACACGCAGAAGTGCTATGGAGAAATGCAAGTGTGGTGTTTGGGTTTTAAGTGACTGAAGACTTGACCTGCTGGGCAAGTAACACTGCGCTCTAGAAGAATGTCCCAATACAAACAAGCCCAAAGCCTTTTTAATATACTTATGCTGCAGAGAGTGTAACACCCTGAAAAATGCCTAAGCTGTTATACAATGCTCATTTTCACCTCCCCAGGAAAAGTGAAAAACTGCCCCCACATACACAGGCAGATAATTCTCCTGGTACACTACTGCATCATTAAGGGATTTAATTTATAACAGCTGGTCTCTAGAACAGCTCTGTGGGCTTATACTACCTCAACAGAGAGCAGAGCCTACAACAGAGTGGCCTTGTCAACCCAAGTCCCTCTTCAAACAAGCTCACATACTGCTCTGCTGGGTTTTTCCTCTCCACAGGAAAATAAGCTCTTTTCTACTTTGACAAACTTCTCTATTTTTGGTGCTGGGCATCCCTCAGCTTCCTGCCCACATGCTAAACTGACGTGGCTGCTGCAGCAACGAGCAAGGATTACAGCCCACGTGCTGCAACATCAGCACAACCTTTGCACCTCCCGTCCCTGAGCAGGCATCTCAGTCACCACCTCCAGTCCTGAAAGGGAATCTTTTACCTATTCATCCCCTTATGTTCTTTCTTATGTTCTTTTTTGTGTGTCTTTCTTTTTTTTCCCTTTTTTTGCTGTGAGGTTATTTAAGTGCCCCACCATCATGCAGGTGCACCCCAACCCTGGCTGTATTTGTGCCAGCCATACCCTGGCAAAGCGAACTACCAATATTTTCATCGAGTACTATCTGCAGAACGGGGACAAAGACCTTCCACCACACAAGGCAGCTTGCTTTCACACCCCCTTGGTTAATAATTCCCCGAGTTCCAATTCTATTTTAAATGAGCTGTGTGTATCACCCAACACACAAATAACACATGCCAATCAAAAAAACATATACTTTGCCCCTGAAAATAACTCGATTTATACTAAATAGCAAAGATGGATGTTTTCTTGGTGCTATTCCACGTGGGCTGGCGACTTGGAGGATACAGTAAAGGCCACAGCATTCAATTCACTTGCTCCTCAGCAGCATGGAAAAACACTGTGGGAACACAGAATCGGGAGCACAGTCAGAAATCGCCGATCTCCATATTTACTAAAACCGATCGCATGTAGGGCTGGGACCATGTACGACCCCGCACCTCCACGGAGACAAGAAGGCAGGTGGGAGGCGCCGGTGGCCCATTCCTCTTGGAGAGAGGAGCCTTCCCGGACCGGCAGCAGCACCGGGACCGCCGCCCGGCCCAGCACAGCCCCCCGGCCTCGCCCCGCCGCCCGCCCGCCCGGGCCCGTTACCGCTCTCCGCCGCCACTTCCGGGTCCCGCCCCCACCCCGTTCCTCCAATCGCATCCTCCCGGTGCCACCCGCGGGACGCGCGATTGGCTACGAGGCGTCCTGTCCCCGCCCCCCGCCCCGCCCCGCCCCGGTGCCCTGTGAATGGAAGGCGCCCGCGCCGCCTCCGCATTGGACCCTTGCCCGCCCTGCGCCCGCCCCCGGCCCGCGCTGATTGGCTGTCGCGGGGCCCGCGGCGCTGCGATTGGCCGGCGGCCGATCTGGCGAGGGGTGAGGCGGGCGCGCGGCGGGGGCGCCCCGGCAGAAGCGGCGGGGTAGGGACCGTGCGGGGCTCGTCGCAATGACCGAGGTGCGGGGGGCGCCGGGACTGCGGGGAGCCGGGGTGGCTCGGGGGCTCCGGGTACCTTCCCCTCGCTCACCCGCTGCCGCTTTCCCCCCCAGGCCGCGTTCCAGAAAGCTGCCGAGGAGGTGAAGCAGCTGAAGTCGCAGCCCGCGGACCAGGAGATGCTGGACATCTACAGCCACTACAAACAGGCCACGGTGGGCGATGTGAACACGGGTACGTACCGCCCGGGCTGCCCGCGCTGGAGACGCTTCAGGAGGCAAAACCTCTCCCCCATTGCGCTTCCCACAATCCCGCGGCTCAGCGAAAGTGACTCAGTGCCGACTTGGCACCGATTGCTGTGCGGGAGGGCACAGGCTGGCCCGATAAGGCTTTGTGCAATTCGTGGTTTTTAGATTAACCCAGCTGCCGCTGTATGAACCTCGTCGTGTAGCGAGGGCCTGAGGAGGCTTTGTGTTAGCTTTGTGCAAATATTGGGATTGGGATTTTTGGAGACCTCTGTCAGTAAGTAGCTGCTCAGGCCAAGGGGTGCTGCTTTAATGCAAATACTTCTCGGTTATACAGACTTAAACAGCAAAGCAAACGATACAAGTGTGGAATTGCAGTACTGGAGGGGATGACACAGTTTATTTAGAGTGGATTGGCTGCTAAAAATAGTATTGGAAAGCAGAACCAGAAGAACGGGAGAAAACTTTTATAGGAGCTGCAATTAAATGTTATACTTTAGAAAGACTGTACCAATGATGTGTCTGCAAGGACACAGTGCAGAATGTTTCTGGCTACTTCTCTCACTGCATTGCTGTCGATGGCAGCTCAGCCTTTGGAATAACATTTAGAGTGAAGCGTGTCTCTATCGACCTTGGTAGTAGCTATCGACACTGGAGTAGCTAGAAATAGAAAGGGAAAAGGTCATTTCTTTGGAGTGCTGGCCTCCTAACCCAGTAGCTGGCAAAGTTTATTGAGTGTCCATTGATTTAAAAGCTGGCAGTGAAGTGTACAGGAAATGGTAAGTAATTTAATCTTTTTCCAAAGTGGGCAGCATGAGGGGGAAAAGAAGTGACTTTGGGTTTAAGATATGATCCTTTTGATGTGGTTGGACCTCAGCATTATTAGTGCTTGACAGGGTGAAACAGTGCTCCAGAGCTATGAATGTGCCACCATTCCTGCAAGTGGCTGCACTCCTGTGAAGCAGCAGCCAACTTGAGTTGGCAGAGAAGCAGCCTGTGGGAGGGTGACTGGTGGGCTTTGTGCTGGAGAGGAGTGAAGCTGCCAACTGGAGCCACAGGTCACTGTGCCATGGGAGCTGCACAAGGGTGTTCTGTGGATACTGCCCAGTTCCCTTTGTGAGTTCTAAGAATTGTCTTTAAGGAGAGAGAAAGGAAGTAAAATCACAAAGATTTTACGTGAGGAATACCATACGTGAAGCATAACCATATACACGTCATTCTACTCAGCCACACCACAGCCTGCAGTGAAGTGAGTTAGATTTCCAAGGTTTCCAAATGCAGATGCAGAACTATAGGTTAGAAACACACCACTAACTTGATGGTAATGAGTTCTAAGCTGTATGTTACTACAAACAGCTGTTTTCATGTCTCTACCTGTAATGGACCTCAGGGTATTTCTGCTTTACTTTAGAGCTGGTGTTCTTTATTGGATAGCTCTTATGGGACATCAGGCTCTTCAGAAAGTACAATTAAACCACGTCATGATAGTTCGTGCTCTTCTGCTCAAATGCTGCTGTCTCAAGGGAATTTGAAAAAGTCTATTTCTGTTGTCACCAACAATGTTGTAACGTATTCCCGAGGTGATCTGCTGGCTACAGCTTAGCATGCAACAGCTGCAGAGATGAGCCATTGTATTTTGTCATGGTTAAGAGCTAACTAAGCCTTCAAGTGGGTATTACCTACAACCAGATCACACAAACTAATCCTGCTGCTTATCCTCTCTCAAGAGCGCCCTGGTATGCTGGACTTCAAAGGCAAAGCAAAGTGGGATGCCTGGAGTGCATTGAAAGGTAAGTGTCTGATTAAAGAAATGAATAAAATTACCAATGGCAAACTAGTCAGAAAGGCACATATAGTTCAGCAAGAAACAGAGGAGTGGTACCTTACAATACAAGAGTTCTAGAAGTTCAGAATGCCATAATAAACTTTTACTTTTGATTACCTCTGCAAGGCAGAAATAATCCTGAAAAATATGGCCCGTGTGAAAGGGAATTAAGGTACAAAATGCCCAGCTGGCCTAAGATGTTAAATAAAGAAGAACAATAACAGCAGCAGAAACCTAAATTTGTTTTCCTGGTCCCAGCCTAGGAACTCCCAAAGACTGAGCTCTCCCTCCATCTGTTATGCATCTTCTAGTTAGGAAAGCTTTAGAAGAAACAACTGAGCTCTTAGCTCTAAATGAGGAGCCAAACAAGTAGTCTAATCTATGGCAGTGGGGCTTTTTTTGTATTTTAAGGAATAGCTTTCCTGTAATAATTGTCAGTGACATTAATAGAACTAATACACTGCTTGGTTGCTGTCTGTGTAAAAACAACTTTGCTGTGAAACACTGTTTTTTCATCGCTGCTGGAACACATTTGTTTAAAACTTCATCAGTGGATTCACAGCCAAGTGACACTCCTGGCTGCTTTGCTCTCAGGTGGCACGGGCTATAGCAAGGAATTGTGACTTGTAAAAGGCATCTTAATCTGTAAAAGGTATCTGACTGCTTCCTGTGTTCTGTCCTTCAGGAATGTCCAAAGAAGATGCAATGAAAGCTTACATAGCAAAAGTGGAAGAACTAAAGGGCAAATATGGCATCTGAGGACTGGATAAATCAGCTACATGCACGCCTGAAACCTGCCTTACTTCTAATAATGTGGAAAACTGGTTTCTAAGAGTAACCTTAGATACCTAGTATGTCATAGTGGATTCTCCTCATGCCTGTAGTTCAGGAGAAATTATGTTCTTGCCTAATACACTGACACGGTATAAATTCCTTCTGGGAACAAAATCTGGATCTCATTAAAGTGCATTTGGTACTTTAGCTGTTGTGCTGGTCGTCCCTTAGGACCTCTGTGAGCTCATCCCGTAGTTGCAGTGTTGCTGCTGCCGAGCAGAGCCGTCCTCCCCATCCTTGTGCCACTAGAGGGAGATCGGGCACTGCTGACTCGTGTCCACACCAGTCGGCCTTGCCTCCTTTCCCAGGTAGGTGAGTGGCAACCCACAGCAGCTGGAGCACCACAGAGCTTATCTGGAAAAGGTTATCTCTAACGCTGTGTGTGCCAAGAACAAGGTTGCTCGATACTTATTGCCCGGAGCTTTCAGAGACTTAGTCAACAACTGCGAAATCATCTTTCATAAAACGCTTCTGGAACATGTTATTTCCCAACAACAGTGTTGGGCTTCTAGAGAAAAGGCAAACACTGAACACAAAACCTTCCCTGGGAAAGGAAAGGTTCCACAGGCAGTGGAGTTGATTGTCTTGATGCTGTAAAAGCAAAAAAATCAACTTGGTGTTGCTATGTACTAGGCTGCAGTGAGGGGTGAATCCTGTATAGACTGGCTGAACATTGGCAAGGCTGCTCAAAGAGAAAGACTTGCAGTGATCATCAGCAAAAGTTTGATTACAAAACACACACTTGTGACCATCTCTAGTAGGCTTTTAATTGTTTTGGTCTGCCTGGTATAGTCTCTTAGAGCTGCTGATGATGGAAAGGGAAGTTTGCTTTTAAAATTGGACATTTAACTATTCCAGCATAGAGCATTTGAGAATGAAATCCCAACCTTTTACAGGAATAAGGCATTATAATTCCTGCTGTACTGGTTAGCATCTGAATAGGTGAGGGCTTCAAGCACTCTTCAGATAAGATTTATTATTGATTTATAGAACTACATAGGGATGAAAACTACCATTACCTGTCTGCCTAGGTAAATACAGTTTTGTAGCTAATTATACATGGTGAGTAGTAGATTTAGAGATTACTTCACATGCTTTCAAAAATTAAAACTTCCACCTTTGCTACTTTTAGTGGGGAATGCTATTAGAGTTGCTTTTTGTCCTTTAAAATGTGTTAGGATAAAGAACAACAAAAAAGGCTATTTATTCTTGTTCCTCCTTGTTCTGGGTAAGCAAAATAAGCATTTGGCTTTTTCTGCCTGCCCTTGTATGCTCTGTTACTCGAGAATGTCTTAATTAAATTCACTTTGCAAGACAGGGGTAAGAGCAGATGTTCAACATAAATGCTTTTTCCTCCTCTCTAGCCCTAAATTCCACATCTTTGTGATACAGCTCCATCTTGGCAGCTGTATTTTTGGTTATCCTTGAAGGATTCTGCCAACCTTTATCAAAACATACCAGCAAATGTTCCCACATTGCTCTTGTTTGCTGGAAGCTCAGAATTTTTGACTGCCGTGGAGTTGCGTCTAAAGGATGGCTGGGAATAGTAAATTCTATATCCTAGTCCTCACTTGGCTTTGTTTCCCCTGTGACAATTAATTGTTACAGTGCTGCTCTCCTTTCTCATATCTCTGGCATTAGGAAGACATCACTCTGTACAAAGTGCTTATCCCGGAGACAGTTTGCTCTTGGCCAGGCTTACAAATAATGCCATTTGCCAAGTAATACAAGTGATTGAGAACTCTACCTTGTATGTCTTTATTGGGATACTTTATTTTTACTGTAGTAACACCTTTCTGCTTGCAGCTTCACCATCCTTAAGAAAGTAACATCACTGGTCTTACTATTTAGCTTGCCCTTTGGCAATCAACTGTGTCTCAGGAGCAAGCTGAGAAATTAAAGATGTGGAAATAAAAGCTCTGCAGTAATTGACTACAAAAGGCAGAAGCAAAGGTACTGGTGGTCACTGCATACAGTGTTTGTGACAAGAAGCAGCAACACAAAATTTGGCTGGACAGGTAGTAACTGTGAGTGCTACCACTGCAGGGAAGAGTTGAAACAGATGGAGCTGAGTTGAGGGGCTGCTGTGGTTGTCCAGCAGCAGGATGAATGTCTGTAAATGTATAGGATGCTGGGCTGCCTGAAAATCCTGCTGACCTAGTGACCGCCTAGTGCTCGCAGGTGTGTGAGGCACCTGGGCTGCATAAATAACACTTGGGCAGTGGTGGTTTAAGAGCATCTACAAACAGATTTGTAGGTAGAGGGAATTGCTTTTATTAAACTAATAAGGTGGTAAAAAGAGACAACCGTTGTCATATACAGCCTTGAGATCGGAAACAGAAGCAGCAAGCCTCAAACCAAAATATAATTGTAGAGCCATTGCTCTGCCTGCAGTAAGGTGGAGGATCAGATGTTTTTGATGCCTGGGCACTGCTGCAAAACAGGGGATTGTTCTGACACCCGTTCAGGGAGTTGCTGCTATTTCCTCTTTGTTAGATCAAAGAAAGGCCAGCAACATCCTGATCCTCGCAGTGCTTGGGAAGGAGGAGAGACGTGCACTGAAGCCAGCCCAACACGCAGGAGGTCAGAGGCCAGCTGGCACACACACACTCAGCTCTGCTCTGCTGAGCTTGCAGTGTGCAGGACGGAACCTGGACTTTGGATATGGCAATAACTAATGTTAACTCCTGTGTGTGATAAGATGGTGCTCCTTCTATCGTGCTTCCATGATTAGCTCTTGCACAGAGCAGCACAGAGCTGGTTGGCACCCACTGCAGGTAGAGATAAGAAAGGGGATGATGTTTTCCTTGGAAATCTCTTTCTGACAGGTTTTGTTTGCTATTAACAAACATGTGGAGGTGCAACACTCCTAGCACAGATTTAACAATTCAGTATTGGTGTGTTGCTTAAGATCCATAACAGATTTTTCAACCCTGTGAAGTAAATTTTTCAGTTTGATTAAAAAGCGCTCTAAGGCTGACTGCAGTGTGCAACTGACCCAAAATTCTTCAGTATTCATCTAGAGTGTATTTGTTTCATGATGCAAGCATTTTAACCTTTGAACTTATTTGACCCTGATGATACTGCTAAAAATAAATGACAATTGCATTTGCTGTTCAAAATATTTGCTCTTCCGACTGAGTGTTCAGGGCAAACAGTATTGGGCAACACCACTTGGGGGTGACTGGCCATCTTGTAAGATTGATCATAAATTGGGGAGACAAAAAAGAAAGTGTATTTTGGTTGGGACAGTTTTCTAAATACCAAGAGCAGTCACCCCAGAAATGGGTTGCACAGTCTTCCAAATTGTCAAAGCTGTGTAGAAATAAGACAAGTTGGTACTACACTGATGCAAGACATTTGAGTGCATTCACAGTAATAAACTCAGAAGGGTAAAAGTTAATAGAACAAAAATAGAATCTATGTTTTTTTCTCCTACCCACAAGTCTATGAAGTACCTTCTGATCTATGAATTAACCAATCTTCAGCTGCTCACTTACAGTACAAATAACATCAATCCATTTTAGATGTGTCTTCATCATTTATAGAATGACCTTGTATTTCTTCTAGAACCAGGGTATCTGTGAAAGTTAAACACAGCTTAGTTGTGTTATCTTTAGGGAATTCACATGGTGCTTGTCTGCAGTGATCTTTTAACTTTCTTTCCCAGTTATTCCCTGTACACATACAGTTATAAGCTACATCAAAAGAAGCATCACCACACGCTTTCTTTCCCCACCCTGGGCAGAAAAACAATTAAATTACTTGGCCAACACAGCCAGGTAGACACCTTATTTGTCTCCATCAAAATGTGCAAGGCACCAACTTGTATTGTGTTCCCCAGGCTCAGGTAATGGTATGTCATCTCCTAACAAACACTGCTCCTCTGAGTAAGTTCTGAATTTGAGAGATGGACTCCCCAGCTTAACGTACTTGGTATTTTTAAGTCCATTGATCTGAGTTTTTACTGAGAGAAGAAATCTGTATGTGACAGCTGAGAAACTGAATGATTTCCCCCAACTTACATAGTATTAAAATATGGAGCCAAGTTTTTCTAGTAGTGCTAAAAGGCCTGAAGTTTAGGGGGGGTTTTGTATTGAGTGTGTATTTCAAAGCAGATTTGTCAGAATGGTCAGATGCAAATATTTTGAGGCATATCTTAAGCCAGTGATCTCTGAAAAAGGCTGAATCTGAAGCATAATGAGTGAGCACCCAGTGCTGGATCTCTGCAATGTGATGCTGAGGTAGGTCCAAAAACTGATGAGAAGTGAAAGCAATTTTTGCTGGGATACAATACGTATTCCTTTAAGCCTGTCCTGCTTAATATCTCTCTTCTTCTTAGACTTAACTGAGGTGGGGGCAAAAATCACTGTAATGGATCCCATAATATCAGCATGTTTCTAACCCAGCTCGGAGTCCCTTAGCAAGTAATGTTTGATGTGGGTGGACAATAGGACCTAGACCCCGGTGGTGGGTATTACTGGGTATTATCACCATGTGCAGCAGCCCAGGCCTCCCATGCACATCCAGCAGTGAGTGGGAGAGCCTGGGGCTGCAGGGACACGTCGTAGCCCCTGTCTGGTGGCCAGTCTGCCTTCCTGTGGCACAGAAGAGGTGTCCAGGCAGGAGGCAAAGTGAAACCATCTGGCCCAGAAGCTTTCTCCTCTTTACGTGCTTTTACATGCCAGGATGAGTTTGTCCACTTGGCTGCAATAACTTGCAGTGATGGGAGGAAAATCGTGAGGTAAAGTAGTTGTGATAAGGGGCTGGTCTGAGCTGTGTGGGCCTTGGCACAACACAAACCCCTTTTTGGTACATATGCTGCTGCCTGGGGCACGATTCACCTAGGATGACTGCCTGTGTTCCCAGAAGCTGCTGGGCTTCAGCAGCTTGCCAGCAGCTTGCTGACTTTTTGCCCCATTCCAGAAGCTCTGTTTTGGCCCCACTAGGCTGAACCCAGCCTGAGCTGAATGCAGCTTCTTCAACCCGGATTTTCAGTCTACTACCAGGAAAAAGAGAAGGCAAAAGAACAGTGACAGGAGACACCTAGCCTCTTCCTTCTTCCTCATAACATTTTCTACATGCTCACTGCTTTGAGAAGATACAAAAAAATAGCAACATTTTTTTCCCCCATACAGATCTTGGACACCTGCCAAAGTCTCAGTCTGCAAGATACTCAAGATCTATTTGTCTCAAAGATCAGGTCAACTTCTGCCTGGAGAGGTATCTTGAACTAGGGATCTAACAAAACTGAGGGTTTAAATGCCTTGCCAGGTGAGTTGCTATGCCAAGAATTAAAGATGTGATCAGAAAGAATTTTATTAAACAGAAAAATGGATGTACAGAAGTAACTGGCTTCAAGATTAGATGAACGTGGACTGGTGGTGCCTCAGTCACTCGTGTTCTGCTTCACCTCTAAGTGATTTCACTTCATTGGGCAACTGTTCCCTAAGCCCCTGGTGACTCTCAGATTTCGGTCCTGAACCTTCTCCAAGCTTCTGCAGGAGAAAAGCTGGAACAGATTCTTCAGTGTCAAACTTCTCATGGTTTTAAATGAACCAGATGAACCTATTTCTGTGTTGTACAACAGTCTCTGGTAATTTCCATTATTTATGAACACATTTCCCCGAAAACTTTCTCTCCAGGGATAGGATGTGAAATGCCTACTTAAACAATAGAGAAAAGGGACTTTCTAAACAAAATAATGAAACTGGCAATATACCAAGAACTCTACATTAACACAACTGAACCAAAAATACTTCTAAAGTGCTTTAAAGGTCATTTACTGTGTTGTTATTACATAGGTAATGTATTTTTCAGACAAATTTTTTTTTCTTTTAAGGCACTGGGCTCTTTTTATTGTAAAATACTGTTTTCACATATGATTTTCAAAAACAGTATAGAGGCATTTTCCCACTTTTTTTTTCTTTTAAAGTCAGATAATATGTTTGGCTTGTTTTGTAATGAGACAATGAAGATAAACTCATTACATTTGAAAAAGGTGCAGAGTTCTCACAGGCTTTCTAAAGCCAGACAGCTTTACCAGAAGGTATCTCCAGCCAAACAAGTGCAGAAATGAAGCACTCACTTGTTACAATCATCCTCTCTTGGGTGACTTCACAAAAGTGACTCTGAAAGTGCCTATTCAATGCTGATTATAATTCCATGTCAAGTTTCATTCTCATTTATATCTGGGGACACTAAATACAAAACATTAAAACTATTTCTCATTTGCAGAAAAAGTACCATCCCCAACCACCCTTTTTCCTCAAAGAACAGGCTTGGCACATTACTATATATTTACTAAAGAATACAGGTATGACAGGGGAGCAGTTGTGGTTTCCAAAGTAACCAGTTCAATTTCCTCATTCATCAAGGCTTTTTATGTGTGTGTTTACTCATGTGAGCCTTACCATGGGCTTTTACAGGAAAAAAAATTATCTTGCTCATCAGAATACTCCTCACCGTTAAAAATTAGGATTTTTAATTGCTGAAATCATTAGGATGACTCAGATATTTTAAATGCAGATCTATGCTTAATGATTTTGCTAATTGTGGGCCAAATTGCCTAATGCTTTGCAGGATTGAGCCAATGTTAGAGGAAGTATAAGTTAGTGAGGTTTTTGCCAGATAAGAGTTGGTGTATTTTGTTCAAGTCTGCATTTGCTCAGCATGGTTATATGTAAGCAGCATTTATTCAGCTCATGCAACAAATGAGACAACAAGACCTGCTTATGCTTTTTGAGCCAAAAATAGATATATATAGTTGAATTTGGAACTTTGAAGTGGAAGGGTATAACAGCAAATGCATGCAATCAGTCTGCACAATGCAATGCAGAAATGCTGTTTAACCTGTGGAATAAAGAGCTCAGGATGTTCATAAATCTCTTCTATCAACTGGTGAACCTAAGATGAAATGGATGTGGCAAGCATCAAGTTTGCTAGTTTTGTAGCACATTCAGAAATAAAATATGTTGCAAACTACAAACCCACAAAAATAAGTTTGAACAACAGACCTTGCAAAGATTTGCTGTGGGTTGCAAAAGCAGAAAATCTCAATTTGGTGTCTGATAGAAATATAATCTAACACTGTATACAGCTTTGTAGAGAAACATTTAAACAAAAGATTCTGCAGGAAGAAAAAGGTCAGTATTTATCATTAAAATTAAAAGTATGAAAACTAAAGTAAACGTTGTTCATAACACTCACTCTTACTAGAAATAGTGTTACAGAAAACACCCCCAGATAAATCATAGCAGACATGAATGGTGTTTTAAAGGAAACACAGAAAGCCCTTATGAAATTGCATCGAGATTAAAATAATGGGACAATCTGTATGGACAGATGATTAGTTCAGAAATGGAAGGTGGAAGAAGGGTAAAGTTACAATAACTTCTACCACCCCATACTGGAGAAGGAGATCCTTCCAACTCCTTTAGTCTAGAAAGGGAATGGCCAAATTCTGACCCCTGTGCATATGAGGGAGGCTGAGAACAACGACCTGTGGGTCTGTCCACTGGACTGCAGACTCTTTGCTGGAGTCAAAATCAGAATTTGGCACTAAAACAAGAGTTTCTGATGACACAGCAACACCCAACTTTCTTGGGTTTTTTAAAAGCTGTTTCAGACCAAAAAAAAAAAAAAAGAGTAATCAGTAATTCCTTAGAGGATAGCAAAACATGAGTGAGAAAAAGAGCAAAGGCGTAAAACTTTATGAGCAGAGAGGTTTTTGCTGACAGTACAGGTACAGATAGGTAAGGCAGAGCAGTCTGGTAACAGAGAACAGCGCGCACACAGCCCAAGGTGCGAGGCCATCGCTGCACCGGAGCCGGTGCCGAGCTGCTTCGGGGACACAAACAGGCGCAGACACGGCGGGCACCGGGCGGCGAGGGCAGGATGGGCTGCTCCTGTACGCACCGGCGTCCCCGGGGCTGGGTCTCACCGCAGCCCATCACCGCAGCCCCAGAGCCGCTCCCGGAGGCTCCTGCGGTGTCCCGGGCGAGCGGGCAGGGCTGGGGCTGCCTCCCCATCCACGAGTGCTTGGCACCGGCGCTGCACCACAAACTGTTCCTGGCGGCAGGAACACACTCCGAGCCCTCCCGCAGCCGGTGACACGCGGGGACACGGGACGGGGCGAAGCTGCAGCGCAGCAAGAGGCATCGCCACCGCCCAGGACACCTCCTGCCCGGCGGCCGTGCTCCAGAGCGGACTTGGGCGAGTCTGTGCCACCGGCCCAGGGCAGCGCTACCCCCCGCGCTGTACCGGGCTGTGGGGAAGCAACCCCGCTCGGCTCGGCCCGACCCAATCCGGCCCGGCTCCGCCCGTCGGGCCGCGCTGCTGACTCAGCCGCGGGGGGGCCCGGAGGGCGCCCCGGCCCCGCGGGCGTGGCGGGCGGGGGGACTGCCCTCCGCCCTCCGGGGAGATAAAGAGCGGCCGCCGCAGCCCGCCCGCGTCTCTCGGCGCCGCCGGCAGCATGACGGCCATCGGGGCGCAGGTACGTCCGCCGCTCCCTCCCGCCGTGGGGCTGCGCCCTCAGCCCGTCCCTGCGCGGCCGGGGTCACTCCCACCCTTCCCGGAGCAGCTCCGACCCTTCCCTGAGCAGCGGGGCGCAGCCGGCCGGATCCCCTCTTCCCGCCTTCTCCGACCGGCGGCCGCTCCCCGCTCCCGGCCGCACGTGGCTCTCCGAGGGGGCTGCGAGCGCTTGGCTCGACTTTGCATTACATCTCGGGTCCCTTGGAGGGTTTCAGTGAGGAGGGGAAGTGGGTCGCCCACGCGGGTCCGCGGGGGCTAGAGCCGAAGATCCCCTCCCCCCCCCACCAAGCCCCTGGGCAACGGAGCCGTGCGACCCCGGGGTGAGGACTCGGGTCCGGGCCGCTGCTGCTGCCGGCCGAGGAGGAGAGACCGGCTGGCTGCAGCCCGGGGGGCAGTACTGGGAACTAGGAGCCCACTCTGCCCACGGCTGCCGCCTCCCCCGTCCCAGCCACCGGCCTCCATCCTCCCAGGGGCCGGTGGCTTCCTCCAGCCCTGCCAGAGCAGGAGGCTGTGCCGCAAGACCGTAGGGCAGGGACCTGGTTCAGCCGAGAGCTTTTGTGATGCCGGTCCCGGGCCTTGACGTGGGAGCATTGTTTATGCAGCCAGGGACCCGGGAGAGCTTCACCCACCCTTCCTTTCTCCTGTGTACAGCCTTCCCCTGCGAGAAGGGGTTTGATGTGCACAAATAAATATTTTCAAATACTGAATCCCACAGCTTTGTCCCCCTGGATTCATCTCACCCTGAAGTAGCGCTGTTAACTCTTGTTTTCTTTTTCCCTCATGCTCTCCTTTCAGGCACAGCAGCTGCTGGTGCACCGGAGACCACAGAAATCCTTCTTTGAGACGCTCATCAGGAGCCTGATCATCCTGTGCGTGGCGATAGCCGTGGTCTTGTCGTCCATCTCCATCTGCGATGGCCGCTGGCTCTTTGCGAGGGGGAAGCTCTTTGGACTGTGGCACTTCTGCACCGTTAGCAACGACAGCGTCCTGAACTGTGTCACCAACCTCAGCCTGGCCCAGGTGGAGGGGCTGAGCGTGGGGGTGATTCCCATCAGGAGCATGGTGTCCTTTGCTGTTGTGGTTGCCATATTTGGCCTGGAGCTGCTGATGGTGTCCCAAGTCTGCGATGATGCCAATGCAAGGCGGAAATGGGCAATGGGTTCCGTTCTCATTCTCATCTCTTTTTTGCTGTCGGCCACTGGTGTTCTGAGCTTCTCCATACTCGTGAAGGATCACCTCACCTTCACAGGTTTCACGCTGACATACTGGTGTGAGTTCATTGCTGCATTTCTCTTCTTCCTTAACGGGATCAGTGGACTTCACATCAACAGCCTCACACACCTCAGGAACGGGAGAGGCAAAATCTAGGCACAAAGGATGTATCTCTGCCTTTGTGTAATCAGCTTTGCCAATTAGACTGGAAAAAAGAGAGCCTAATGAAGTTTGAAAAGGATGCCCTGTCTTAATTTGTGTGCAAGGAGGGGAAGCATGAGTCAGTCTTGATGCCTGTAGAAGACATACCCACCCACTGGTCAGCATGGAGGGCTGTGCAACACCAGCCAAGCAGAGACTGGGACTGGCTGCTCCTGCAGTGTGGTTTTCTGGAGGAGTGGATTAAAGCAGAGGGTGTCCCGTTAAACCTGCAAAGGTTTGGAAGACTGCAATCTATCCCACGTGTTGTTCTGAGGCTTGCACAACACCTGTACTGCTGTGGGTTTGGTGTTGCTGTGCTTTTCCCCATATTCCAGAGCCTGTGAAGAGTGTGATACAACTTTGGAGTGTCTCATGGGTTTGTTCTGGCTTGGGGATGGATGAATTCTGCCTGGCCACACTCACTGGTGTGGAGTACTGAAAATCTTCACTGGATCTTATTTCACCATTTTTCTTTCAAAAGAGAAGGCACGCAGAACTTGATCTGGTCACAGGTTTTGTTTCCTTCTGGCACATTCCCTTTATCTGTCCTTGCCTCGGTCAGCTTTTTTTGGGGACACTTCAGACAGAGGTGCTGTCCTGGGGCCAGGGGTAGGTGCTGGGTGATGCAGGTGTACAGGGAAGGGATGTGATGCTTTCCTCAGGCAGCCATGCATGTCCCTGTGCTTGTGGCCTCTCCCCAGTGTCACGACTCTCCTGGCACCCTTGAAGGACACATACCAGCTGGTCAACCAAACTGGCTCTCTCCCAGCCCTTGCAAAGTTTACGGTAACAGGGCATTGCTCTTAGGTTTTTTTTCTTTGTTTCTTTGTGGCAAGAGGGACAAGCTCTGTGGAGCTTTCATGGGGTGTTGTGGCTGAGCAGACCATGCAGAGACCACCATGGCTTCTGGGATGTGTTTTCATTACCATGGTTTCCACTGGGGCAGTGGGAAATCTGCTTATCCGGTAGCTGAGAGTCTCCTGGAGCATTTCTTATGGGAGGAGAAAGCCCTAGATCCTCCTGACCAGACCAGGTCCTTTTTTTCCCCTGACTAACAGTGAGCCTGGGAGGAGAAGCAGCCTGTGATTGCCTAAGGAGGGGCTGATGGGTGCAGCTCTAATCTGTCACCACTGGTAGAAATGTTGAGAGACCTGGCCAAAATTATCATACTAAGGCTGGTCTTCCTTCTGCCAATGTCTGAGTCAAGATCTCTAAAATTGCTACAGCTTTGAAGTTCTCCATGGTGTCTTACGTAAAAGGAGAGAAGACCTCATTTGTAGAGTAGATTGCCCTACATGTGTTCTCCCTGTCCAACACACAGCACTCGGTTGCCCACAGTTAAAAATGTCTTCAGAGTATTTCAGGGTTTCTGGTTTACTGTTTGCTTTGTATCCACTGGTAAAGCTGCTTATATCTGTTTTAGAACAAATGTTTGTGTGTTTCATTCCTATACCTTGTCTGTTGAGCAAGGTTTTATTTTCCTGTACAACAAGTTTGACATAATTTTTCACCTGAAACAAATGCATCATAGCACAGAGGCCAAAAAGCCTGTGTAGGTGAGCCATGAGTAAACAGCTTTGTCTTTGAAAGCTAAGAATCTTAAGCTGTGCCTGTGCTGAATGTGCCACACTTTGATGAATGTGCTCCTGTGGACTCGCTTGCCTTCAGGAGGACAGTCTCCATTCCTTCTTGGATTTCTGTAACTTCTTAAAGACAACATTCCTAAGCCTAGTTTGCAATGCAGGTTCAGACTTGGCTTACTCTGGACAGTGCCAGTTGTACTTTTGCACACAAATCTGCACATCTTTCTGTCAAGATGATGCAGAGCTGTGCTACCCAGACAGCTCCTGAAGCTCTTGTAATGTCTGGGGCTTTGTTGGGGTCTCTTGGCCCACTCTCAAGGACAAGGACTTGTGCCTTTAACTTGTTTCTGGAAAACTGCGCTGTGACTGTGTCTGTTTGTGAAGGTGCTTTTGATTTGCTGAACTGCACTGTCGAAGACATACTGGTGGGCTGAACTTGAAGATGTTTGTGTGAGCTAGTGCTGTTTGCTTTAGCAGAGCCATTTAGGCCAGAGAGACCCTGTGAGGTCTGGTCCCAAACTGTTGCACCAGGACTACCTTATCTAACCAGTGATTCAGTTGTGTTGCCCATGCCAGGCAGGACAGTTCCCCTACACGTAAGGGTGTCTATGGCTTGTCTAGAAACATTAGTGTAACCTCAGAGTGATGCTTCGGTGACATCCAGACTTGGAATTCACTTCTGTGTGACATTCCCTCATGCTAGTGGGAGGCTGTGCCTCCATGCCTTTCCTTGGAAGGCAGCCATAGCCAGACTGGGTTCCAGGCTGGTGCCTCCCACTTGGGTTAGAGAGAGACTGGACAATTGGCCATTGAGTTCACCCTAGACGTGGTGCAATTGTATTTTAGGATGCCCTCTGCTAGCTGAAGAAGAGGCCTTTTGTTGGGGGTAGGGAATCCTCTGGGGAAAATAGAGTAACTTTTTTTCCAACCGGTTTTGTATAGTACTGCTCAACTTAATTTTGCTGGGAAAAGACGCATTTTGACAGCTAAATATTACAAAACAGAGTTGATTGTCTTGGAGATATCCTTCTATAGAGTAACCTGTGCAGAAGTGGGTCACTGTTCATTTTCTGAAGCGTGTGGAAGTGTTAAGCAATATTCCTGAAGTTTGTTAAATAAATTGATTTGAAATAAGAACTGTAATTCAGTCTTTTTATATTTAGATATTGGGGTGCAGATTTAAGGGGATGAGTAGAGTTTTACATAATCTCCCAGGCATCATTCCGTGTGTTTACCCAGCTAAACTGATGAAGAAATGACTGCTTGGTGCTTTGCCAAGCTCTGACCAAGGGAATTGTGAGGCCACCACACGCTCCCCTCTCCTTTTCCCTCCAGTGTGTCTGCACCAGCCCAAGAAGCCAGCACTGCTTTCTTGTCTTGCAGAACAAGAGGGGCAGTCAGCTGTGCTGGTCCGTGGGAATTTGAGATAACCTTGTAGGCTCTTCAATGATTTCCTGCTGTTTCATGTGTTCTTTACCAGCTAAAGAGCTCTTTCCTGTGTCCTTCACCTTCCTGTTCCCACACTGCACCCCCATGTCTGAAGCATCCTTGCTCTTTTCTTCAAGCTCTGATTGTTTGGCCTGCAAGAAGTGGTGTCGGAGTACGAATGTATTTCTGTATTTTTCTCAGAGCTCACTGTATTAGCAGGTTTAGTTAAATGTCAGGAAAATAGCTTCCCAGCTACACCACTGAATTAGTTTATGTAATCTCAAGTTAATTAGCACCTGGTGTTCTCTTTCCAACAGGAGAGGTCGTTGGCTTGTCTCAGGCAGTTTAACATCTCTTAAAAGCAGGGTAATGAACATCACTTCTTGTTAATGAGCCGTTTAGATGTAGTTACTAACTTTAATTGGACACTTGTACACAAGCCATTGCTTGTGGATGAGAATAAGGAAATGTTGATATAGGGCATGCTAGCTAGGGAGGTATCCTGCCTGGACTGTATTTTTCCAGAATCACAGCATGGTTAAGGTTGGAAGGGTGCACTGGAGGTCATCTAGTCCAGCCTCCCTGCTCCAGCAGGGTCCCCTAGAGCATCTCGGTTTGATTTTTAGTCTCCAGTACGTTCATCAGCTGTGCTTGGAGGGACACCTGGAATGGGGTTGAGCCTCACTTGCTTTTGAAAGCCGGAGGAAGGTGATTACAAAGATACATTACGTGACTTTCCTCACCTGCTTTCTCTTTCCCTCTGCTGGCGCCTATGGTAAGCTGATAATGGCCTTTCTTCTCAACCTTCTAAGTCAGCTGGCACATACAAGAAGGGCCTCATTTCTGGGTGAAAACAAGGTCTGCCCCGGGCACTGTCCTGGAAGGGGTGTTGCCTGAATTCCTGAGGCCTCTCACCTTCACTGGACCCAACCCCATTGAATCCGTACCAACCCTTCTGAAACAGCCCATTTCAGCTCCCCTGCACTCAGGCATTGCACAGTGTAATTATTCACGGCACAACTATTGGTTTTTGCTTCTGACAGTTTTGCTGGGAACTTCCTTGTTGTCGGCTGCTGGAGCTGCTGGCTGCCTTGCTGGCTTGCAGAAGGACAACTGGCTCCTCAGAACACCTGGAGTGAATAGCCAGAGGCTGTCACCAGTGTCCCTGAACAATGACAACTACTTGTGTGAAAGGTGGTACTCGGGTCCTATTTACTGGTAATTTACATTGATTACCCAGGAGCAAGGGCAGTGAAAAGGAGGTGGGTGGAGCCTACGAATATGGAGTCTGTGTTCAGTCTGTGTGCCTTCATCTCCTGCTTTTTGCATTGCTTGCTGAGATCTGCTTTCCTGTTCCTCTTCATCTGCTTATAAACATGTCAATGTCCCCAGAGCTAAGCAGCTCTTTTCTCTAGTATCCTTCAGCACAGCTAAACAAGCAAGATCCCCAGCAGTGCAGGCAGCCTTTGCACTGCCTGCTTAGGAGATGGGAGAGGTAAGAACCCATTCCCCCGTGGTGGTGTTTGGCAGCAGCTTCCTACACCCAGCGGAAAGCAGGACCAGGTCACAGCATCATAACTCCAGGGGCCGCCTGCTTCTGGCATCTTCCCGAGTGGATGTGCTCTTCCCCAAGAGCTGAGGACTCCAAATTCCAGCTGACATCTAGGAGTTTTTATGGAGCCTCAGCTCTTCATACAAACAAGGCTTGTGCTTGATGCCTGAAGCAAACATGTAATATGGAATCTGGGAATGATTCCTTTTTCTTGGTTATTCCAGGCAAGACAGATAAAACCAAAAGTGTAAAAAAATAATTTATGCTAGAACTGGGGGCTTTTAAATATAAAAACCAGAAGCATTTTTTTCTGGGGCATGTGGTATGCCCGTGTACATATAGGTATCACGCTCAGCCTGGGCTCCACCCAATCTTGTGCTGGTCCTAACTATGCACTGCAGGGCTGAGCTCTTACACTGGCTTGTGTGAGAGCCAATAATTGCATCAGATCTAATTAATTGCATGTTATTGTATCTCTGAATCTGTATTTCTTCATTTATGCTGGAAGGAGGCATTTGCATTTAAAACAAACAGCTGCTTTGGCTTGAAGGATGAATGTTTAATTCTCAGGGAACATACAAGTTGTTTCACCCTTCTTGGTCTCTTTCATAGGCTGGAGAGAAAATTAAGGTTATGGTTTTTTGTAAGTATCTCACTTGCTAAGTGCACTGGGACAGAGTGAACCACCAAGGAGTTCAGAGGCTCTGCTTGGCTTGGGTGAGTCAGCAAAAAGTGAGATCTTTCATTCCAACCTTCATGAAGGGGCTTTCACTTCTCCTTTGGTCATGGGACTGATCCTGCTTCTGTTCTTCTTTCCACTTGTTTTGGCTGACTTTTAAAGGAGAAAGCCAACTTGAAATCTTGCTATTTCTAAAAATATGAGTTTAAAGTAATTCCTTAAAACACTCCTAGTTTACAGCTTTGCATCTCATTATTTTTTTCATGGAAAAGAGGTTCAATTGTCCTACTGCTGGGTGACCTGCATGAGCCAACCAGGCAGGGCAGGCTGGAGCAACCACGAAGCTCTCTCTGCTGCTGAGTGCCCTTCCTCTCCTGGCTGCCCTCCTTGTGCTGCTGCCTGCAGCACCTGCTGCACCAGGGAGGGTGTGGGGTAACTGTCAGCACTGCCAGAGAAAAAAATATTTTTTTCCCGAATCTCAGAGTTTCAAACAGAGCTAACAGCACTCAAAAACCTGCTTCGGTACAGGTAATTTAACCTTGAACATATCCTTTTGTCTGCATGTTTGCCTTCTGATAAAATGGCAGAAGCCTACCATGTAGGCATTTGGTGTGATTAAAAGCTCGTTGGAGCAGTTTTGGCAGAGGGGGCTGAGGAGTGCTGCTCAGGCAGCATTTGACATGCCATGCATGTTTTGCCAATGTCTTGTAGGAGGGAGAAGTGATAAACACCATTTGCTTTTGGTTCAATCATCTTTGCCCTTGAAGAAACAAAGCCAAAAATCGCCCCAACTAGGGAAATGTGGATACAAAATCAAGTAGGAGATCTGATTTCATTTGTCAGATGAATTATTGTATCCCTTTCCCATTCAAAACAGGGAAATTTGCTTAATTATGTCCTTAAGAGCATAAAGCTGTAGTAGCTCAGATACTTTTCGACAGCATATTACAGTGCACAGCCTTGCAGATTTCAGTACAGTGAGGGACTGTAAACTCTACTGAGATTTTTGATAACCACTATGGTGGTGTTTTTCACCAGATAGCTTCTACTGTCCAGTTCAATTGAGCTTTAGAGGTCTCAAGAGCTTCCATTAATTCCCTTCAAATACAAACTGGTCAAGTCTCAGAGGTACAGACACAATAGGAATCAGCTATCTTGCTGAAGTTTTTTTGGTCACCCTTGGAATATGCTGTAATAGCTTTTTCACCATTTCAAAATGATAAAAATATCCAAATTGGACCACTATTTTTTCCAAGGTATCCACTATTAAAAGAGGCAAAGGCAAAAAGCTGTCTGAAGCATTGTCACTGGAGCAATGGATATGCAGTCAGAGAGGAAACTGAAGTTCAGCTATGCTTTATGTTCTCAGTGTCCATCATACATCACCACAACAGAGAGTCTTTGAACCTTGGTAGATTTGAGGGATTAATTAGTTTCACATTTCAAACCCATGGGCTGGATTGGAGGATGGCATGTAACCTTCATCAGATAAAATTGAATGTCCTCCCAGCTTCTGCAGCAGAAGAAATAGAGAACATCAAAAACTCAACAGCCTGGCTTAGCCTGGAACACACTGGAGAGCCACATGGAAAATGGAAGGTCATATTTAAGGTAGAACTAGCAGCAGGTGTGGAAAGAAACAGAAATTACTGTGGCCAGAAACTCAAGGAAAAGCATAATTTTTTGGCCCATTTTGCTTTGCAGAATAACCGTGGTGCTGCACAGGATATACACGAACAGATGTGCTCCAAGAACCACTGATCTACAGCCAAGTCCTGCTGTCAGATATGTACACAAGGCTCCCAGCTCAGTCCATGGGACACAACCATGTGTATCTGAGCATGGAGGTACCCTCAGGTGCACAGTGTTAAAGCACACTTGACCTTTGGAGGGTTTTTCTCCTGTGCTCTGGTGGGCTGGACCTCACCATCTGCATCTCTTGAGTCAAGCCACTTCCTCCGTTACTCACTGAGGTGCTGAGATGCTGACGCCAGTGTTTGCTTAAATGCCACTGCCTCCATTTTCTCTGAACTTCCAGCTGAACCTAGGTAGAAAGGCCACAAAATACTTAGTTCAGCTAGTTTATGTTGGAGCCCTGCACTGCAGAGAGCAGTATAACAGGAAAATGAGAGTGGGTTACCTTTGCCAAGGTTTGGGTTTGCTTATTTATTTAACCAACCCCCCTGTTTAAGGGGTTAAGGTAAGGCCTATTTCTTGACACTTCTAGTGATACTGTTGTTCAGCCACACAATTTGCTATTTAACTGCAGGTGAAACCGTTCATGGAATCTAGTTGGCCTTATGAAGTGTTTGGTTTAGAATTTTCCAGAATCTGAACTTTAGATATAAAACCAGGACATTTTGGCACTCTAAGGTAAAAAAAACCAAACAGATTTTCTTTTTAAAACCACTTTTTCTGAACCCAGTTAAAAGATCAGTCAGGGTATTTCAAAACCCTCTGTCATTTCAAAGTGACTTTTTCTCCTTAGGCACTGGTTTGGTTTTTTTTTCTCCTTCCAATTAGCTCTAGATCTTCCAGGTTGGTGTAATGTTTCCCCTCACCTCTACCAGCAGCAGCATTTCAGAGTGCAAGTTCTACCCCAGAAGCCTGGGAGTTGTCATGCAACTACAAAGGAAACAGTCTCTCTACCAAAAGCTTTACCTTACAAGAGTCCTAATAAACTTGGACTGGGTATAGCTTTTGATAAATTCCCTCCTAAGGATTGAGTAAATAAAATGGCCATGGATGGGATGACAGATAATGGTACCATACGTCAGAACCAGTCGGCTGTCAGCGTGACTGTGTGAGGGACGGTGCTCCCACCCTCAGTTCCCAGACAGTAATAATGTTATCTGATTTATGAAAGGGTTGCAGTAGTTGAGAGGTGAAGTTTGCATCTGGCATACAATTACCTAGGCTTGCCAGGTCTAGGAGGAATTTCATGAGTGATGTTAGGTAGCTGGGAAGAAAACCCTCAGATAAAACATGTAATTCATTGGGGAATGTATCCCACTGATTAATGAGGCATGCTTCAGCAATAAAAAAGAGTGTTATATACACCAAACTCACCTCACCATTAAGGAAACAATAAAGTACAGCCACAACAAAGCCCTAAAAGATAAAAGAACCATGGTCACAGAACTGTAGTTTCAGCTTTTGAATGGGGATGAGGCATCTCAAGGGAAATCAGACAGCTTGGCTTTGCCATTGGAAGCTCTAGTCTGTTGCAGAGTTATATGTTCTACCTCCTTTTCTTACTTTAAAGAAGTAATAGCTTGTCAAATATTACCTGGAATGATCCAAGAGCCAATTCAAAAAACAGCTGAATTTCCATTGTGCCGCTGCTTGCGTCCTCAGGGAAAAAAGCAAAGATGATGTAGTGGACCCCAAAGAGAGGGATGAGGAGGAGTGTTGACTTTGCAAGTCTCCTGAGAATGAAAACAGAGGGAAAAGCTGGTGTAGAAGGAGCAAGAAATGCTCAGGTGGCCTTGCATGTCTTATAAGGGGTGTAAGGGACATACTTGTATTGGTTGAAATCACTGCTCCGTTTTTCAGGGGAGCTGAGCTTCCTCATCAGGATTCTTAAAATGTTGACAAAGAGAATGAAATTAATCTGAAAAAAAACCCCAAAGTAAGAATGCAAAAGCAACCCACCAAACAACAAACCCAGTATCCACTTACATAACTGCCACGTATCAGCAGAGCCAGTTTGGGGATTCGATTACAGGGCTTGGGGCTGGCCTGCCTGTGTCCATGTTCCCATCCTAGTCTTTGTTCCTGCTTCTCCAGCCTGCTTGGCCACCCTGGGCTTGGATGCAGGCTGCTTTCCCTGCTGGTTTGCTGCACCTTTAGTTATGGAGATGGTCAGGCCGTATTATCCAGGCAAATCACCAAAGGACAGGGAGACCAGGAGCATCGGTTTGGCCCCTTGTGGCTGTGGGGTTCTGGCAGCCTCTGCACAGTCTGGCCCCACCTTGGATAACAGCAAAGGGGCAGCACTGGAGCTATCACTTGCTATCTGGGACTGCAAGTGCTGTGTGCTCTCTGCCGGAAACACTCAGTGTGGTTTAGGATCACGAGGCAAATTAGTTAAAAATGGGGAGAGGAGAGAGTCGACACTGGAGTTCTTCCTTTCGCATTTCCCCCGTCTTGAAGGGTGGATATCAGGTAAAAATGCTGATCTGCTCAGTTTGGGTGCAGATGAGGCAATAGCTGTTTCTGCTCGTTTGACCCTCAGGGAAAGAGTGGGAGTTGCAGGGAGGCAGAGCCGCCTGAGCGTGTCTGTGTGTCTGTCCCGCGGCCAGTGCCCTGCACCCCGTGGGGAGCGACCTCGGGCTGCTCTGCCCTTGGCTTGCACAGCCGGCACATCTGCACCCCTTCTGCAACACCCTGCACCGCGGCAGGCCCTTAACCCTTCCCTGTGCCGGGAAACACCACTGCAGAGGTGCATCCTCTTCATGGTGGGTCGTCCGTGCCTGTGGGCACTGGAGCAGGGCTCTGGGGTGGTGGGTTTTCCTAAAAGAACCGGGCCTACTGGAGATGGGACAGACCCAGGAAGTCCCTGAGTTCTTTAAAGTTGCTGGATGGAAAGGGAGCAACTGTGGCTGCTGAGGGAGTCTGCGGAGGGCTGGAAGTTTGGGGAAGCTGGGGAGGGACGAGGAAAGGAGTAGAGCTGGGAGGAGCTAGAGGTGGAGAGCATGAAGGAAAGAAATATTTCATGAGTGGTGGGGAGCAAAGGAGGTTCAGGTCGGGGTATTCTGGGTTTTTTAACCCATTAGGCCAGGGACGAGCCGTGTAGACTGAGCAGGACTTTTCACTGATAAAAACCACCGGGGAAGGGGGAGCGGTGCGATTCCTGCCGGGAGGCATTGCCCGCGGGCAGCGCAGGAATGAGCGTGAGCCTGGGAGCACAAAGGTGTTTATCGGCGCTGATTTTCTGCCCTTTGAACTGCTCGGGGCTGTGAGGAATACAAAGATTAGATCTGGGTTCTTAAGATCTGGCTGTTTGGTTAAGGGCTTGAGTAAAGCCTCTTTTGGGTAAAACCTGCAGAGTCAGGCAGCCGGCTTCTGTCTTCAGTGGCTAAACCAGGCAGGATCAGCATTCTGAGGACACTTGGAAGGCGATAGCGGGTGGGGACCGCCAAAAGATAAACTAAGATTGTGCTTTCTGTCTTAGAGAATGCCTGGGTCTTGTTGGCTTTTAAATATTGCTGAGTGGCTCCTAGCATGAGGGTTGTTTCATAAAGAAAAATAAGTGCCATGGCCTGGTTAAGTTGATCCCAAATCACTTGTGCTGTCTGGTGCTTGTCTTGTGGGGATGCAGGACTGCTCACTGGTCAGTGGGAGCAGAACTTTAACCCACCATCTCAGCTGCCTGGGTTTCTGAGAGTGTGCAGAAGTTGCAGTTTGTGTTTTGCAAACATAATGGTTCTTACTGGAAACGTGAAAACCTCAACCAGCTCTTGGGGTCTCACTTGGAGTGTCAACAGGTTATACTTGAGAGTAACCAGCAGTTCGTGTTTCTGGGCTAGGGTTTTAGACAGGTCATTAAAGTATGGTCTGACCCAGAGCATGTTCATCGGGCAGAACAGCTATCCCAAGCAGCAGCTCCAGCCCCCTGGTACCTAAGGCTCTGAAGGAGAGTATCAGCAAATGCTCAAAACACAGGTGCTGAGTATTATATCCACCGAACTGCTCTTGTCATCACTGCTGCCTTGCACTGGGTGGGCTCACACTGAGTTTCAACGCCTGTGCCTTAATTCACTGAGCAGTGCCTCAGTGCTGCCCACTAATACGTGGTGCATGCAGCCTGTGAGCTGTTTTCATTCCTGAAAACAAAAGCCAGTGGTCATGTAAGGCAAGTTGGTTTTGGCTTTGCTGAGAGAGGCACTGACCGGCAGACACAAAAGTAATTGTACTGAAATGTACAGCCACTCGTTTCTCCTCCGGAGATTTCCTTGAAACGGTCCAAAACAAGCTTCCACAAACCAGCCAAGTTCATATGAAATCAACAGGATGTGGAAACCTGATCTTCAGCCTCTTGCTTCTTGGGAGGACATTCTAGCTTTCCTTGTGAACTTAGCTTTGGGGCATTAGTTACTAAGTCCTGCTGAGCAGAAGTTGCTTAAGCAGTAACTCATGGGTCACACCAGTTCAGACACATGTCTAAGATCAGTTCATTAACACACTTCTAAAGCATGTTGAGTAGATGAGCTCTGACTTCACAGTGTTTGAAAATACAGTTTGAATCTGCTTGTCCCAGAAAAGACTTACAAAAATAGACACAACTATGGGGCCTCTAATGATCCACCAGGTATTGGCATCAGTGTTAATGTCCCAACACCTGTAAAAATAGAAGAGAAGGTGCAGTCAGTTATCAAAACACTGGTATCTTTTCAAACAGGTTTAGTCTGTTTTGTACCTTAGATAGGCCCCTATTCCCTTCTCTACAAAACTAATTTACTGTTCTTACTTAGTGGTACAACATGTCTGATGGAAAGCTGCCCACCTGCACTGGACAGAAATATGTCCTTCCCTTAAAGTATAAACACTGTTCAAAATTTTGAAAGGGAGAAGAGAAAGAAACAAAGTTTCACTATTCAGAAAGTTAAATACAGATACTGAAAACATTGTGGTCTGAATTCATACCTGAAAGCTACCTCCTACCCTTGAAAATGCTGAAATGGAATTGGAAGCTTCTTCTCATGTTGCTCATCTGTACCTCTACTCACACCCACACTAGGATGAAGGCTCCCACCACAGCAGGGTGTTGATTGATTTATCTCCTCCCAGCAATTAGAAATGAGCAGGATGCCATAGAGCAGCCTGCACAGGGGCTGCATGCTTCCCCTGGCGTGCCAGCTTCCCCCCTCCATACCACTCACCCAATATTTTCATGGAGCTGCCTAGCAGTCGCCCATGCAGCCACAAACACTGTTGGGGCACCTGCAATTGGAAAAACCAGTTACTGCTTCATGAGTTCATCCCAGAGGCAGAAAAAACCCAGTTATTCTTGCTGAAGGGAGAACCAGTACCCCATCCGAGAGCGATGAACCACCAGAGGTACTTCCTTTCCGAGAAGAAAGAAATCACCAGGAGAGTGTGGAGGTACAGTCCCTCCACGAGGAGCCAGCTGTAGTTAGACATGATGCAATACTGAAAGAAGACCATGGTGAGCTTACAGCCAGCCTGAGGAAAGAGAGGGTAATTAGCTCCTGCCTGGGTTTGTGCCTACCTTCTAACAGGAAGAGCGAGCTGTAAATTAATTGGCAAATAGAGATTTTATAGCAATTAGGGGACTAAATGGGTGTCCTTGAGACAGGGGTTCACATGACAAGAAAGCAGAGCTGGCGCTCCTAAATGCATTAATCAACTGCCTCACTAGAAGAACTGAATGTGTCATGGACACATGGATTCAGGTTACTGTCTCAGGGGAATTTCACTATTACTACCTTCTTAGTACCAGTAACACTAATATCACCTTAGAGAAGCAGATGAATGTATTGTCAATCTTTTTTCCCCAAGAAAATCAGTTGATAAAGACAATGTTCTCAAAGTATTATTTTTCTGCAACAGAAATCCAGCAAAACCAGTGGGGTAAAACAAAACAAAACAAACCTATTTTTGTTACTCTCCCTAATTCTTGTCTTTTAGTTTAAAGCATTGACCATCATCTGCAGTGTTGCTCACCCCTCCTCAGCCCCAAATTTTCAAAATATTTTGCTGCCAATAAAAAGAAAAAGGCAAAAACCTTTCAAAATTTGAGAGGTCCCAGACTCTCTGAGTGCAAGCCCTTATCTTACTATCAGGTCTCACACTGCAGTGTACATCAGCAATATTTATTGTGTTCTCAGAGAAGGGGCAGAAGCATACCTCTCTTCTCCCATAACCCTTCATGATGAATATAAAGCTGGAAGGGAGAGTTCCTTCCCTGCACACTAGATCCTGCTAGGATCCTGCTGGGAAACTGAGGGGTGGAGCAAGCTGGCAGGCAGAGGGTTACCGTGTATGCCCCACAGTAATTTGTGTCTTCAGAGGAAAACAAAACAGCATCCTTGATGAAGTTGGACGAGGCTCGCAAAATGAACGATGTGAAGAGATGCATGTGGATGTAGTTCCTTGTGCAGTGAAGTCTTCTGCAAAAAAATGAAAGAGAGATCCAGTGAAGTGACATTCTTTACCAATGTAAGGAGCCTGCGGCTGTAAACAGCAGGTTTCAATCCTTAGTAGTGTTAAACTGACAAATGAAGAACAGTGTTGTTCTGTCTGTGAAAGGAAGGCTAAGGCATCTCCCAAGAGGGATATCCTAGAGAAGACCTTAAAAAGCTACAGTCACATCTGCTCCACTCAGGTACTAAAACAAGCTGAATGTTGCCAGGAAAATTGTGATTTCATGCCAATATGCTTGTTCTGGCATTCCTCCCTCCTTTCCAGAGTAACATGAACCCAAGGTGTTTATTCACACCTGGATGAATTTATTTATTCTGCCAGCACAGTGCACTTGTGCCTGCAGGGTTTTCTGTATTAAATCTCCACATAATCTGTGTCCAGAGGCCATGCAGCCTGAATATAAATTTGCAAAGTAGTTTGGTTTCCTTTTGCCCAGAGGAGCCGCCCTGACACTTACTGTAAGGGAAATTAATTTCACTGAATAAGCAGCACAGTACAAATTCCAGGTTACAGGGATGAGTGAAGATAAGCTGAATGTCACATTGCTAATAGAAACACCTTTCCAGAAGTCAATGCAGTGGCACTTAGAACAAAGTTTTAGCCACAGTCTCAAGTGGGGAAAAGAGCAGCGGAGGGAAAGACACTCTGCCTAAGGGACACTGAAATCATGGGAAGACCTCATCAGGGAGTTGGTGCAGATGCCATTTGCAAAATGCATCTAGCTACAATTTGAAAAGGAGAGCACAACATAATGAGCAGTCCTGACATTTTCTGGGAGACAGGAGTCAGAGATAAATTTTGTCACTGATTTCTGTGAAGGTTTTCGGAAATACTTCAATTTTTAATTTCCCCTGAAATAAGTAGAAGGATTTGTGTCAGGTGAGATGACCAGAAGTCCTGGCCAAACACAAACCAGAGACACTTCTCCTCACCTAAAGGAGGCAAGGACCACTAAGGCTATCATCAGCGTCACAAGGGAGGTGCAGTATCCGATGGTGTACATGGTCTTCAGGGTCATGAAATAGGAACGCTGCAGGGGAACATATAATCACATCTTTACCTTGTCTGTCTGGTAGAAGTCAGCCCACACCAAGAAAAAGATCTCTCCTTGTATTTAATGAATAAATTTTCTTGTAAAATCAGCTACTGAAATTTCAGCCTGAGCAACCACTTCCAATCATTTGCAGGAAGCATTCATGCTGAAAACCACCAATAGCAGTAGCCCCACCTGAGTTAAATCACAACATAACCAGTCTCTCCTTAACACATTTCTCCCCAGTACCCCAGAGCAGCAGATCTGTGGTTATGGGCACTTAGACTCACTCTGGCCTCGTTGGTTGTGTCATTGACATTGTAGCCACAAGCAATGTCAGGTCTCGGGTATGGGTCTGACCAGCCCTCGCTTGTACAGTTTCGGTACACAAAACCTGTGTGGTAACAATAAAAAAGACAGAATGGGGTATGATCATTTCCAGTTGTATTTTTGTTGTTCTCAGGGTTCAATCACCATGTAGGGTTGCTCCAGGAGCCAGGAGAGTATGTTCCCCCAGGCAGTGCACTCTGCATAGCTGGAGGCGAAATGCAGCTGAGCTAATTCTGTTGATACTTGCCCAGTGTACTTGTGTGGGTCATAACATTGTTTGCCCACTCAGGGATGACTGTGATGGATGTGTTTTTATTAATTGCAACATAAATAATACTGTTCAGTACATCTGGTGTTTCTTGGCCACTATTCCAAGATCAGCAAACACACGACTTGTTCAATCACAGATTCAAACTTCATGCAAACCTGATACTCTACTGAATGCTTCCACCTCCTTACTGTGGTTTGTCATGCTCCAAATAGAACACAAAACTGTAGATGGTCACAGATTTTCAGTAGGATTTAAATGAAAACTAAAAGTCTTTTCCCCGCACTGGGCATTATTTTGCCCAGTTGATTTCCTTGCTTACTTGCAAATTAAATGTTAGGAGGAAATTTCCCTCATTTAAGCTCAGTTTCTGGAAAGCTGAGTACTTGAGTCCAACTGTGTCCCTTGTGGCTGTCTTCAGGGAAAAGTAGGCATTTGCAGAATTCAACTCATTTTTTGGACTGGTATCTGCAAAGGGCAGTTTGTCTGACCTTCTTCTGCTGGGATGTCTGACTTTTAAACTCCTAAAGCTGAGTGAGATGAATGCCCAGCAAGTTGCACGTGGCTGAATAGGATAGTTTGGAACTCGTCCATATTAATGTTTGGCACTAAAGTGGAAGTGGGAAGTCCTGCCCTACGCCACTTACAATGTCTCTGGAAGAAAGTGGCCCTAGCAGGCATGTGCTGAAGGGAAACTTTTACAAAGAAGTAAAACCACTGCCCACTGTCCTAATCTCATTGATCTGTCCAGTAAGAATCATACTTTAGAAACATGAAGTGAAATCCTGGCTTTGTTGCAGTGATGGCAATGCTAGCAGGTACTTAAAGGGGACATGAAATCAGCAGTCCTTCTTAGTACAAGCCTTGCCAGAGGGCTCCATAAAATTCCATTTTTTTCCCCACATATTTAGCCATGAGGACTTCAGGCTGTCTGGCTCTTGCAAAACATCCCTGCAGAGTTGAGGGAACTGAGGGAGATGCATATGCAGCAATGTTTGGCAATGGTTTATCCTCTTTGGAGGCCTGCTGGAATTGTCAGGACAGAGTCAGGGCTCCTGCTACCTCTGGGCTAATGCTGATGACCTGACAACATGTCTGCACTTGAGTTGAACTCACCTCTGTAAACCTGCAAGGCACAGCAAACATGCTGAGAACTCTGAGTGGGAAGAGATCTGGGTGTGTCCTTATCAGACTATTATTCTGATGCTTTTTTGAACATCCTGTTCCAGTTTAGCATCTTTGAAAGGGCCAGGCTTGCTTTCTAAGCCAGGTTTTCTATGCCTTGCTGCAGTGCAGCAACAACAGGAAAGAAACAGCTCTCCAGACGGTTCTCCCCAGCCTGCCTTGGCACCCAGCAAGGGGGTGGTGTGGTGGCAGATTCTCTACTTCAGTGTCAACTACTAAGACACCCTTACTTAACTTGGAGCAAAGCACTGTACTTGTAAACATGCCTGTGACTGTTTTGTGCCCGAGGCTGTCAAAGCAGATCAGGCAAGAAGAGGTGAAGTTCTGTGTTGGTGTGCACATGCTATTGCATTATATGCAAAACACAGGGGATTATGCCAGGCACATCATATGGACATGAGGAAAATTTTAGCAATGCTCCTTGGTTATGGGTGACACACACCACTGGGGAAACTGCAGCATGCCCCACTCAGAGCAGATTGGGGGTCTGCAGTCTGTCTAAGGATTGTGCTTGGTGTTTAATCATAGTTTGGAGGCTTTTGGAGTTGCCTAGGCAAGAAGGAACTCTCGCTAAAGGGATGGCTGTGGAACTGGGACCATGTGATGTGGCCTTTGCCTCTGAATCTTCACAATAGTCACACCTTTCTTCATATCTTGCCCGAGACACCATGGTCAATTCTGCTACTTGGTTCCAGATGATTTTGTTTCTTTGGTCTGCTATGTAGAAAGGGACCAGGCAGTCTGGGCAGCAAATGCAAATCTAGATGTCAGCACAGAGATCAGGGTTTGGGCAGAGTTCAGAGCCATCCGCATGGCTTAACATATGGGCCTTTGGCATTTGTGGCTGCCCATCTGCTTTGTAAGTGGTGAGGAGAGAAAACCTTTGCTTTTCTTTTGAGGCAAGCAGATCTTTGTTTTGCTTTTTCAAAATTGTTTCAAACAGGGCAATGACTGTAGCAGTAAATAAAGTCAGGAGTCAAAAGCCAACCCCAGTATTAAATCAAAGAAAAATGTGGCCATGAGAATGAGGTTAAACTATTGCTGATTTTGACCCAAAATTCCAGATGCAGAGACTGAAATAAGATGCTCGTGGTGATGGACCAGGTCTTGGGGTTCTGTTTTGAACACTGTAATGCTGATTATTGTTTATCAGCTTCTCGATAAGGAGGGCAAGTAAAGTTTAAGCTCTTGGACTATCTCCAAGATAAGGCAGTGAACATTTGAGATGTAATTATGACCTTTGAATGTACAAATTCCTGCCTCCTCCCCGGTGAGAAGGCCAGAGGCAGGGAACAATTCCCTCTAGTGGCTGTACCAGCAGGGATTTCAGTTACTGCATTTAAGGGCCGGGATCACCATGCTAAAGATGTGGATGCCAGACAGCGATCTATGCCTTTGTGCAGTTTATCCTTTACTCTAAACCAGATTAAAGGGCTCAAAGGGCAGATAATGTTCGTGTGTACAGAAAGTAGCACGGTTTTTATTTTAATCTGAGTGGCTCATGTCTGATTTCATTTAGAGAGCACTAAGTGCTTCTCCTCTGAGTTATGTAATCTTTATTAGACAATCTAATACTTTGTCTCCTGTTCCTCCCTTCATAAAATCAATCTGTCTGCTTTTCTGTAAGTACTGGACCTCATTAATCTGTGTCCTATAACTGAAGAATGCAAAAGCCTCTTCTCATTTGAATCATTAACTCCCTAAAGAGAAATGTAAACACATTTCTAAGGCATTACTGAAAAGCAGAAATGAACAGAAAGCAGGCTTACTTAATAGCTCATGATTACTGTCGCCTACTGGGAGTAAATTTCACTTCATTTCTAGTTTAGATATCTGAGAAAAAGGACAAAAAGCATTGCTTGAGCTCGCCTCTGAGTGAATTGTTTCATGAGCCATGAAACCTGAATTTCCATGAGTTTGTGCCACTTGTGTGGATTCCTGTCACAGCCAAGAGAGAAATCCCCAGTGCAGATTTCCTCTTAATGAAGGCAAAAAAGGGGATCTTTTCTGCCTGCCAAGCTGGATGTTTGCCAAAACTTGTGTGAACCTAATGCTCTGTGAAGTTTTGTCCCCATCAAGCTCATCTGGGACCAGCCACTGGCTCTAGGAGTTATTAAAAGGGGAAAGACGCAAATAAACATAGAACCTGAGTGGAGAAAACTCTTTTCCTTAAGAAACTATGCTAAAAACCTGCATTTCAGGATAGCATTTACTTCCTGCACTTTTTCCCAACTGGCTAGAAAAAATAAACACTAAAAAGATCTTGCTACTTTAATTCGAGGTTTTTTCATGTTTAGCTTAGTGCTGGAAACTTAGAGCTGCTAAGTAGCTTTCATTCTTTAAAAGAAGGAGGGAAAAAAATTCATTTCAAATTCAGACCTGAGAGTGGGGTCTTTGTAAATAAAAAATAAAGTGTTTAAAAATAAGTGTTTAATAAAAAGCACCTGGGCAAGAAAAACATCATTTTAGCATTACCTTTTTTCCCAGTCAGCATCTGGAAGAATTCAGGGCAGTGAGCATTGATAATCTGTCCCACAGTGGATGAAGGCCAGCAACTCATGTTATCCCACATTCCAGCACATCTGCCTGGGGGGGCAACAAGGAAATACCATACAGCATCTCCCAGTGACATAACACCTTCCATCTTCTTCCAACAATGAAACACTGGGAGACACCTCCAAGCAGCACAACACCATGCAACATCTCCCACCAAGGCAGCTACAGGAACAAAGATGCTCAGTGCTCTGAAAAACAAGCTGGATGAGACAGAGCAAGTCCTGCTGAGACCTGGATAGGACAGAGGAGGTCCTGATTGCTTCAAACCAGCCCCAGCAAGCTCCCAGACCTGTCCCAGTCTGGTCATTGACCCCGCTGGTCTCTACTAGACACACAAATAGCAATTAGAGTCATTCTGAACATCACATCAGGCCCTTTGCTATGTATCTTTTTGCTAGTAACTACTGAATGGCCCTGGAAAGATAAAAGAAAACAGATGGGAATTTTTTACCTTACTTTCAATGTTTCTAAAGCTTCCACTTTGAGTCATCCTAAAGTTTTCCTTACATAATATTTTTGTAAACAGGAAAAAATGCAACTAGATGACCCTGCTTGAGCAGGGAGGTTGGACCATATGACCCACTGGTCCCTTCCAGCCTCACCCATTCTGCAATTCTGTGACTAGGAGTCTAAACAGCTTCACAATGATACTTAAACCACAGATCACTTAAATCACAGAATATTCTGAGTTGCAAGAGATCCACAAGGAGAGTACAAATCTTAAGTGAATGGCCCGTTTGGGGATCACACCCACGACCTAGGCATTATTAGCACCATGCTCTAACCAGCTGAGCTAATCTCATCATACCAGGGAAAGGATAGAGAGGAACAGTATCGATGTCTTCCTTTTATCACCATAAATACTCCTCTCTTTCACTATGCCTAGGCTGTGCTGAAGTGAAGAATGCCAACAAACAACTCACTGAATGTGGCTGCCCAGACTTACCCCATTTCCCTCAGTTATGTGCAAGGGCTGCTTATTTTAAGGATGGGCTTGTTGTGGTCCCCTCTCACAGTCAGGGAGAGAGGGAGGCTTTTCCAGCTGCACCTTCAGCTTGACTCTGTTGCCTTCTGGCAGGGCTAGTAGAGATGCCTCAGGGAGCCGATCTGGTGGTCAGTGGAGCACAGTATGATGGTGATCTCTACTTAGGCATCTTGCTTAGGTGCTGGAGGCTGGCATGGATTAATTCTGGCCTGAGGTGCAGAGTGTTATTGGAGAATACCTACATTTGATGCTCTTTGTACCACAGACAAATTGCAATCCTACCCTTACTTATTTTGCTCTTCTACAGATACAGGTTGAAATCATTCAGGTTCATTCCCTTTTGCCTCCACTCACTGGTCAATGGTTTTAGCACATCCTTCTTTGTGGTTTCTGCAACATAACAGGGGAAAAAAAGGCCACTGGGGCATGTCAGGACTGCCCTGTGCCTGCTGTACCCAGACATGTGCTGACTGCCCTGCACGCTCCCTGAAAGCTGAGGGGAGGAAGTGCTGACCGAGCACTCTCCTCAAACACTTCATGCTTTATAAGGCCAACCACCATTAGCCTGACAAAAATATTTACATTTCTAGAAATGTATTGATTTCCTCCTGCGCAACAGTCCTAGTGCCTGAAAATACAGAGCTGTTCACAGCCAGGGCGGCACCTCAGCCCTGGCGTCCTCCCTGTGCCAATGTTTATAAGACTTGCTAAGGATTTACTTCAAAGCAAAAGTTTAAAGGCAAGCAAAACTTCACCTTGGGTGATATTTATGACTTAACGCGCTGCATTGTTTGGGTTATCGAACCTTTATGCCAACACCACGGGCATAAAACCCCCAAATCAGACTCAGTGCACAGAAAAACCTGGCAAAATTATGATGTTGGGTGGTTTCCATCCAGGAAGAGAAACCAAAACCAGCTGAGCTATTCCTCCTGCAGGTGGGCTTCTTGCCACTCCTCATGGATGAAAGCTGGTGCCTCCCACCCCCAGTTAGATAAAGAGCCTCGGGGTGGAGACAAAGGACAGCAACACTTCTCTCACACAGCCCTGTGCTCTTTGGGCTCAAGTAGCAAACAGCATTCTCCCAGCAGCAATACATGGTGTCATCATGATCAGAGGTTCCAGGTCTCCAGTAGCTTCCCTGCCCTGCTCCTTGCTCCCAAGAAAATTTTCTTGTCTTCACTCATGCACAAAAAAGACCATAACCATGACTTGGGTTACGTTAATATTACACTGCTCCCTTTCCCAAATGAATGTTATCACAAGGGCAGAGTCCCTTTTTCCTTTTACTGCAGGAGGATAAGAAACATTCACTGCTCAGGTACTTTGTGCCTGATTCTCCAGAAATGAATTCCTTTATTTGTGCCATCTTCACAGAGATGTGAGCACTGTGGCAGAGATGGCATGGTGGGAGCTTGTCCCCTGCTTTGTCGTTTTCCCTGCCCATGCCAGTCAAAGCTTCTGGGGCAGGTGCAGGAAGGATGGGGTATGGAAGGTTCCCCACACCCTCCAAAGCCACCTTTCTTTCTCCCTGCATGACCCACCAAGGGTAAGCACTAAATTCCTCAGCTTTGTTTCTCTCTTCTTCAAACTGAAATCCCTGGATAGGATTTTCTCCTCATGGACTTCAGGGATGCAGATACCTTAAAAGCTGGAGGTATTTTCAGGTGTGTTATTTCCCAGAATAGAAGCATTACTCCCTAATTTACCAAGGTAACAAATCCCTCTGAGAGCTTGGTAGAATTTTAGGTAGAATTATCCCGTTTAAAAATTCCAATAACAAAAGGCCTTGGGGGAATTTTAAGATGTGGATCCAGTTCAAAATTGGATTAAATCTCTGCTGAGAAGCTACTATTTGACTGAGATAAAACAAGACTGTCTGTACAATGGTACTGCTTGCTAATGCTAGAGTGGGTCCACACCTGCACAGTCCTGTGGAGTTCTACTTGTCTGCATCTGTGGAGCTCTGGTGCAAAGCAAATACAGAGCTGAACGTTAGAGCCATATCACAGGATCTAAGCAGAAAAATAAATAGGTTTCCTCTTTGCTGAAGTAAACAAGCAATACTGATTTATTCATATCATCAAACTTCTTATACGCAATGAGACAGGTCTGCCTTGTGGAGTATCTGGAAGTCTGCCATAAGGTATCCTGTCACTGCTACGTGGCTGTAATGTCCTGAAGCTGTGCTCACACCCATCAGTCTGCAAGGGACAGGGATAAAACAGTGACAGGGAAAAATGCTAGGCATCCTAAGAAACAAGGCAATAGATCTTGTCTCTGAGTTCTGCCCTTGGGCCAGGTCATAGTGAGACTGTTCTGTGTCTCCAAAACTCTCTGTTAGAGAGGAAGGCTTTGAAACTAAGAAAACACCTTAGCTCTGCGTGGTAGCCTGTCTGTGGCCCAGATAGCCTGCACACAGCACATCTCATGGGAGCTCCTTCCTTTCTCATGCAGGTGAGGACTTTGCCCATGTCGC
This sequence comes from Corvus hawaiiensis, assembly GCF_020740725.1. Lineage (NCBI taxonomy): Eukaryota > Metazoa > Chordata > Aves > Passeriformes > Corvidae > Corvus > Corvus hawaiiensis. Next base: position 31,636,546 of record NC_063219.1, on the reverse strand, counting down.
AGTTCACAAAAGCCACCCAGAATCAGTTCAGTCTGCGAGATGCTGTGAGTGACACAACCCCATCCTTGGTGGCGATGGCTGGTCACACACCAAAAATAGTCACATATGTTGCCTCCACCCAGTGCTCTCTCTGAGATGCTGACCCAGCAGCTGCCTGGGGGAACTAACACACAGTTCAGAGGCAAGGTTTAATAATCTCTTGCACATGACCCCAGTTGCTCAGCTGTGAAAGCAAAGCTGTCTACATGATGAGGACTCAGTACCACAACTTTCCCAGGCCAAAAAACTCCTTTATATGATGATAAATCCTCGCTGAATTTCAAGAACTCTGTTAGGTGACAGTAACTTAGAGCAAGGAGGAAGTAATGAGGACTTTGAAGCCACATGATTTAAATGTTGGCTGCTGGTCTTCATTGATTTTTAAGGCAAATATAGTTAAGTAAATTTACACTTGCTAGGGTGACTTTTTAAATTATCCTTGTCCACAAAGAGATTATTGCAATTTGCAATACTTTGTTGCTGGTGTGTTCCCTAGTTGTGAGGACTGCAGTCAAGCAACTGGGTTAGAAGGCTCCCACAACTCTTCCTGTCACAGTAAGGTCAAATCCCGCTCTCAAAACCTTGTAACAGATCTTACCTGTTTTTCTGCTCCTAAAGGAGACATAGTATACTAAGTGCATGCCTCTTATGGGAAGGGATGTAGGGGTATTTGAGTTTGAGGCACCCAGTTCATGTGAGAGCAGCTTTTATCATGTGCATTTGTTCAGCCTTTACCTGAGCTCAGGAGCAGATCATTTTCAGTTGTTCTGTTCCTTGCCTCCAGGGAAAGAGTCTCCAAACACTTTTCTTCCTCCCTTTTCAGGACACTCAGGAGGTCACAGACAGGTGGAACAGATTTGATCTACAAATTTTAAAAGCAGTGGAATCATTTTTCCTCTCAAAACTTATAAAATCTCGACAGAATTTACCCTTTTTATGCTCACATTCCCCATGCAAATCTATCACTTGACTATGGGCAATATTTCCTTTAAATACAGACAATTTTCCCAATTAAATCTGCATTTTTATAGTAGCAGCAGGCAAGCACAGACTGAGTTTATGTCTTCTCCCTTTTGCTGACATTACTGACATTGAGAAAAATGTGTTATTCTGCTAAATTAAGTACATGAGCAGGATGCTCTTCTAAAAGACTGCAGAAACATCCAGGACACTGCTGGAGTCTCCTAGAGTAACAGAGAATTAATCACTCACCCATAGCAGTGTTAAACCATACACCTGGCAGGTCATTTTCCTGGGCACAAGTGATCTAAATACACCTACTGGTTGCAGACCACCCAAGCCTTTTTCACTGCTACCATCTGGTAGCTGCAGGAGCCCACCTGAAAGCAAAATCTCACCCAGATTTTTGTGAGAACCTAGGTGGTAATTTGTCCTAAGGTTATTTTCTCATCTTCCCATCCTCCTTTCTCATAAAACCATGTGGAAATGTTAGTGTTCACTCAATCCTGATGTAGCAATTAAATGTGTGTTTATGTTTTATGCAGCTGGACCAAAGTGAGTGAAAAAACCAAACAGCTACAGACCATTAAAATGACAAATATTGAAAATCATTGCAAAATTATTTGCAGAACAAGGTCTTAACAGTTACACCATTCAGAAAAAAAGTATTTTTATCCTTTCTGTTATTTTACCAGTGTCTATTCTTTTTGACACAAGAAACCTGAATTTAAGTGGACTCTCATTATAATGAACTAGAAAATTTCTCTCTCATGGATAAACCCAAAATCTCTATAAATTCTCACTATGGAACTTTTATGTACATTTATATAAAAATGCATATGTATGTATACACATAATTAGGAGATTAAAAGCCAATCATCAGGATCTATTAGTTGAAAAGTATCAGATAGAATTTGTTTATGTTCTTTGTTCAAGAAAGTTAACCTAGCAGCATCACATTACTGCTCAACCTAATAAATCCTGTAGCATTGCTGATCACTTTCAGATTAGATTAGGGAGAAAGAACAATCCCTGAAAACCTTGTAATGAGAACTATTCCTTTTCTACAATTAAATTTTAGCATACCAGACATTAAAGACCATATTCCCACTATTTTGGCTGGAAACTTTTTGAGTATTGTATTTCTGAACAAAGTTTGACGTTTTCAGCAGTGTATCATACCTCATCTAATTGGTCTGGTGTGTTTAACTTCATTCTATTTCTCCCTTGTCTTTGTGTGTAATGAAATAAATAAACTAGAAACCACCTGGTTTTGCACAATGTAATGAATTTTCTGGAATCACACATTCCAAGACCTTGTATGAAAGAAACTGTCTTCTGATGCCAGGATTTGAATGCTGAGCATTTGAAGTGGCCAACATAACCAGTCTGGTTTGTGTGTGGGTTGTTAGGATGATACTGAACATATGTAAAAATAAATGCAAGGAATCATGTTAACAATGATCTCAGGAATAGGGGAGTACTTCATCTTAAATAAGCCTCTATATTGTGTGGGCACTGTTTTCTTTTAAGAAATGTGGGTCCTAAGAAAGTTTTTGGTTTAGAAAGATTTAAATTCTGTGTTATTTCTTTATGGCTAGAATGAGGCCACATGCTTTTAGCACACCCAGTTGTGAAGACCACCCTGATGATCTGATACAGCATTACTTTCTTACATTAAATGTATTGTTCAAGCAGGATTACAACATAGGTAGTGCCTTACAATTACTGTTTTACCCCACAAAGTGATGTTCACCCTATATTTCTAATCAGCTGGATACCACTTCCTGGTAATAGATAGGCAGCTAACAGGATTTTAATCCCTGCTTCATTTTAAAGCAGAGAGCTTCCAGGTGCTGGTTTAAAGACCTTGTTTTCCACAAACAAGTCCCTGAGCCAGTCTTTGCCAGCGCTGGCAATCTGACGGGGCAGGCTGGGTGCGAGCACGTGGATGTTTGCGGAGTGATGCGAAGTCCGCTTCCCATGCCACGGCCAGATAACCCCACTCTGCTACCAGCTGTGCTCAGTCTCACTCGTGTTTACCATCCACAAGTGGGAGCAAACAGCCTGTCCTGCTGCTTGAGAACGAGCAGGGAAAGGGGCTCGCTCCTCTACGTGCGGTTTCTATGTCTCTTCCTAAACAGTTCCCTGAAACAGTTTTGATCTCCTTAACGCTTCACCAGCTACTAAAAGGATAATTAACTCTATCCCAACTGAAACCAGGACAGAGAGCAAGACATCCTCATATTTTGTTTAAAGATACCAAACCCATTCCAGAGATAGCTGTGATAAATAGATCTCCAGAACGGGCAAAAAGCTGCAGTTTGTAATATTGATAGGAGCAGCCAACACAGTTTTTAAAGTGTGAAATGAACGGATATAAACACTTCAAATTCACAGAATTCACAGCCATTTAATTTTAAAATAACTGGGTTTAGTTTAATGATAGGATTTAAAAAACAAAAGATGCCTGGCAAAATCAAAATAGGTATTTTGAAAGACTAGAAAAAGAACCAATAGAAGGAGGTGCTCTTGGGGATACCCTGAGCAATGACATCTATTTACAGAGTCCTTTCTTTAGGTAGTACTAAGAATAAGAAAATAAAATTACAAGAAAACCATCACAGTCACTATTTCTATTGCAGAAGATGATTAAAAGGCAAAAGGTTTGAAGATTGCATTCACTCTGCAATTAAAAAGTCTAGGCAGAGCTCAGGTTTTCTCATAGTTGGAACCAAATCCCCTGCTAGGACAAATAAATTGATTTTTCCATTAGTTGCAATGAAACAGTGATTTGATCATTTCCTAACTTCTCACACCCAAGCTGGACATATTTCACCCCTTGTTTTATATGCATTCAAAATCTGCATAACCTGAGCAGCACCTGGAGATCACAGCCCAGATTCCACTCTCCTTTCTGACTGATCCAATGCCTGGAGCTCAGCAGTGACAATCTGCCACATAAATCTCAGTAAAGTGATAAAACTAAAAAAAAAAAGAAAACAAACTTTGTGGTTTAAACATTGCTGCAGGTTCCTTCAATCTGAGTCCAGGGAGGCAATGCTAGACATGGGCATTGCCCCTTAAGGGATTAAGGTGGTGTAAATCAGTAAAGCTCCTCTGAAAGGTGTCAAATCTTTTCTCCTTCATCACAGAACCTGCTGTGTTTGTCAAAGTGGATTAGTAACACTGCTGTCTTTATAAAGGTGGGGAAACTGAGGCATCCAGCATCTAGTCACCTGGCCACTGTCAACTAGTGCAGCAAGCAGCAGAAGTGAGGATAAAATTTAAAAATCCCAGGTTCTACACAGATTTGTTTAAACAGAGACACCACAACTTAATGGAATAGAGGTGTGCAGAATTACTCAGATAACATGTGATTCCATGCAAACGGGAATAAGTAGATCTGAGCACCTACCGGGACAGCTGAAATCCAGAAGATTACCCAGATGGTCCACATAGTAAATCACAGTCTGTTTTCTTCATCCCTCATGCATCGGAGGTTGCCAGGCTGTTTGTATACTCTCCAGCGTGGCTCCTAGCTCTTTTCACTTCATCCTTTCCCCTCCTTGCTTTTTTTCCTTCCCAGCTTCGACCATCCTTAGCCAATGTTTGTCTCCAGCTGCTGAGCTCTAGAGAGCATCAACAGTGACAGGACGCCCCCCTCCCGTCCACCCTGCAAGCTCTCCTCCTCCTCCTCTGCAGAAGTGCCCTGTCCCAAGAATTACAGCACTTCCCTTGAGCATGTTCCTACTGTTGTCTGCCTCCCTTCCTGGCTATTATTCACTGTTATCGACGGGTGTCGCTGGGGAATGATCATTCCTCATGCTCCCACAATAAGGGACCAAGCAGGACTCCCCTGTAAGATGTCAGCCCCACAATGGCAGGGGCAATCAATCAAGGGGAAGTACAGCCCGGAGTAAGTGCTCTGCTGAGAAGCCGAGTTGGAGGAATGTGATTCAGGCTGCCTGCATTGCTTCTGCTCTCGACATCTCTGCACATGCTTCCCACAGGGAGCACACATCCCTGAGAAATCAGGAAGCTGGCAGACCCTGCTGCAGGTGAGCCAGCTGCCTGCATGTCCCACCAAGCCCAGGTGAGCACAGCTGCCAGAGCCAAAGACAACTTCGAGTCTGGGATAAACAGGGGATCTGCTCTTCCCTCCCCTTCCAAAGAGGACTCCAAATACTCCCTAGACTTCATCCTCTTATCCAGTATCTGAAGAAACAGCCAGTCTGCATTTCATCCCACTGCTATAGGCTGCAAGGTATCATTGCATTTGGATCCCATTGGTACCTCGTTGTTGGGATATAGATTCCAGACATCCGGGGTTCCCCAAAGATGGTTCCTTGGCACTCCCCTCGCCTATCAGCAGAGCACGCTTTGTTATTCCCAGTTTTGTTTCTGTGGCAAAACTATTGTAAAGGGGCTGTGTGCTTACCTGGCTGTGAGCTCCCAGCTGCCAAGGCAGGCACTCCAAACCCTTGCTTGTCACATTCACTTGTAGCACAATACTGAATATGGCTTCAAAAAAGAGCCAAAGTTTGCATTGTGTACCAGTGCTCTTTCTCAGAGCACGACAGTCCTCAGCTTGTCTCAAAACATCTTTTACCACCTCTTCCAATTTACCACCACCAGACAGGTCAAATTTAATGAAGGGGTGCCCAGAACACAGATGTGCTCCAGGCTTACCAGTAAAGTCAATGACTAAAAAAAATATGGCTAATTGCCTGTGCACTGAAAATCTAGCCATTGGATTAAACAAGTCATGCGCCGAGCAGCACAATGAAGGAATTTGGGTTTCCTAGCAAGTGCTGTCCTTTCTATGCCCATTCTGACTCCAGCTCCTCTCTATATGTGCTCAGGAAGATCGCTGAGTTGCAATGCTCCCTGTTTCCCTACACACCACCCTCATCTCTCCCCACAGTCCCAGAGCAGCAGTCAGGCAAGCGGCAGCATTTGCTTAACCCCACACTAGCTCTGTCCTGCTCATCCACCACATTCACACAGCATCCTTTCCCCCCAAAATGGCAAATGCTTCAGTCTTCCTTGCCCTAGTCCACACTAAATTTGTAGTGACTTTCATTTCTTGAAGACATGTGTTTTCCCACAGAGTTTGGTTGAAAATATCAAAGGGTTGAACAAACTGTTGAAAGGGGGTCTGAGAGGCAGCCAGACAATGTCACTGTAGTAGTCTGAAGAAACCACACTGACAATGCTGCATCATCTCAGTGGGGTGCCAAGTCCTTCTCTCTCTTCCTTTGGCTGAAGGAATATTTTATTATTCCATTCATATTGCAGCATCCTTGCTTGAAACCCAGCACTCTTTCTTGTATTTATGTAATGGAGAGAGCTTTGCTTCTGAATGTACTTTGGAGTATGGGGCTTTTTCCAAAATAGGCCTAGGAGTTTGGAGAGTGAATGCTGGATTTAAGCACCAATGGTGTGAATGAATATTTTGTGACCCTCCCATTTTATTCATGGTCAGGCTGAGCATTTGAAAGAAGATGGATGCAAAATAAAACCTGGGAAATTCTTACCTGTGCAAACCATCGCTTAAACTGCAGCAGATGTCAGCGCAGTGGGACAGACAGTGAGAGCTGGGAAACCTAACAGCAGCAGCAGACTACAGAGAATTATTATCAAGAATTCACAGAGCCCCAAATTAGAATTTTGTTTAATTAAACAATGTCTGTGTGCATTTGCTTTTATACCTACTAAGTATACCCCTTGTAAATTTATCACAGATGGAATTTCTTTCAAGTCCCATGTCTAAACCAGGAAAAAAGCATCTGAATTTGTTCACACAATTTTGAAGGACTTTTCACTTTAACTTTAGGAGTAAATAAAAGAAATTACTTTGCTTTGTACTACTCTGATTGTAGGATTGTTTACTTATCAAACACTAACCAACTTTGATTGTAAGTATTTATTTATTAATACTTAAAAATTCCATTAGTGCTGGAAATAACTAATTTTTCTCCTTCCTTTGCTAAATAATTAAATTGTTTGCAATGCCTCTACTACAGATTGACAATCAGGCCACACATTTTTCATCTGACATCTAGAATATAGAGACGAAACTGAGGCAAGAATCACCTATTTAAATCCTGGTTAACAATCTTTATTTATATCAGCCTTCCCAAGGAAATATGAAGGTTTGTTGGCTGATAATCCCCTCTTTTCACCTACCTTTTCTACTCATTTGCTGCTTTCCAGGAAACTTTACAAAGTGCTTCTCCAGAGATGCATCATGTTTAAACCCTCTGATGCGAAAGCAGACATGGTTTTTGGTTTACACTCAACTATCATTGTCCAAACAGACTGATGTACATGTTAATTGAGAGGAGAAATATGTTCTATTTTACCTCTATGTTAGAAAAACTGAAAGTGAACAATTTTATTCTACAAATATGTTAGGAAGAAAAACATTCTGGGAATATTTCTGGCTTTCTATATTAAGCCTATATTTAAGACATCATGTCAAGGTTGTAGGCATAATTTTTCCTAACCAAGAGCAATTACATCTTACTAAGTATGGGAACTATGTCCTGGGATCTGAATTTTATGATCTGAAGCTTTTCTTCCTTATTTTTTTATCCAAAATGAATGCTGCACTACTTTTGGACACATTTTACCTCCGTGTTAGAAAAACTGAAAGTGAATCATTTTATTCTTGGTCCAGATCTCCTGTCTGAAGGGAAAAAAAAAAAAGAAAAAAAAAAAAGGAAGAAAATTTTGCCTCCCCTTCTCCCCTGTACCCATTTAGGTTAAAAAGCCCTCATAATTTATGGGTGGTATGAAAAATACACTGAAGAAAGGTTTTCAGGATTACTTTCCAAGGGATGGCTCTTTAATGCTGAAAGCGAGAACATATAGGAAGCGGGGGGGGAAGGGTGGGGGGGGAAGAAGGTTTTGGGGGTTTTTTTAAACTGTAATAAAACATTCAAAATATGTTTTAAACCAAGTTTTTAAAGGGAAAGAAGTGCCTCTGCTCTGTCTGCGACCACACTGGGTATCCTGAAAACGACGCTTACTAGGGGGGAGGGAAAAAAAAAAAAAAAAAAAGAGAGAAGTTGTTTTTCCTGGATTTTGTACTTTCGCCATGAGAGGAGCTGGAGTACCGCTGTGGGGATCCCGCCCAGCCGCGACTGGTGCGGCCCAGCGCGGCTGCCTCGTTGCCGAGCGACCGCCGCGGGGCCGCCGTGAGGGCCGGGCCGCGCCGGGCCGCGGGGCTCCGGGAGCGCTGAGAGGGGGAACCGGGCGCTGCCGGGGCTCCGGGAGCGCTGAGAGGGAGAACCGGGCTCTGCCGGGGCTCCGGGAGCGCTGAGAGGGGTAACCGGGCTCTGCCGGGGCTCCGGGAGCGCTGGGCGGCTGTGGCAGCAGGAGGTACGTGCTGTGTGTACAGCGATGCCTTTTCCAGCCTCACGCAGTTGTAATGGCTTTGCACCGCATCCTTTGGTGGGGTGAGGAGTGCGAGGAGCTCCGAGGCACGAGAAGGGATTAGAAAGCCCGAGCGCTGACAAGGAGAAGGGCGATAACCGGGTCTGAGGGCGTTTGGGGTGAGTTTTGCCATGGGCTCTCAGGATTTCACAGCTCTGTTGGCTTCACACACACACGCACACACAAAAAGCGGGTCTGAGGGCGTTTGGGGTGAGTTTTGCCATGGGCTCTCAGGATTTCACAGCTCTGTTGGCTTCACACACACACGCACACACAAAAAGTCGATAGACACAGCTGTCCTGGAAAATTTAAGAATATCAGGTATTCAGACATTCCAGGACCTTAAGGATTTGTTCTGTATTAGCCCTTTGAGCAACACGCAGTGTTATTGAAGTTGGTGAGCCGTGATGGCATCATCACTGTAAATTATGGAAAAGGTTACACCAGGAATCCTTTGAGGAGACTTTTGTCTGCCTACACCTTTTCCAACCTTGCGTTCCCGATGCGGAATGCTGACCAGGAGAAGGAGGGTGGCAGTGGTACAAATTAAAGTTGAAGAACACAAGTGGAAAAAATGTAAGCCTTATCCTTATGTTTAGAAATTTTTTGGCAGTGTTTTTGTCTGAGTGTGGTTGGTCTTGCTACCTCAGAAGAAATTTACTGCAGTGCACAATAATGCAGCTCCTCTTACAGATTTTCTGTTGTGAGTGGAAAATTTGTGCTTGGAGTTATTGAGTGGAAAATACTATGAAGGCCAGGGTCCTGGTGGCACATTATCTTGAGCTTCTTGCTTATTTATTATTTAATACTGCACAGAGCCATAAGTCAAAACAGCATTTTATGAGCTTGAAGCACCTCTCAAGTTGTGCCTGAAAGATCGAAAGCAGACTGGAAAACCAGACAAATACCAGAGATGAGACCATAAAATGTAATGGGGGAGGTGGAGTAATGCAGCTTTGAAACTGTTGAGTGGTGCCTGCTTGAGGACTGAAAATCCCAGCATGGCTTTTGAATTCAGTACTTGTTCCAAAAGTATCGTGTCTTTTTCTCCATGCAGTTCTCCAGTTCGTACAAGAGTCAAGGGCTCTGTGTGCTATATTTACAAAGATAATTTCTGGTGGATGGATCGTGTCTGGTGTCTTTATTATGTAAAATTTGCACTCGTCATTAGAGAAGTTTATGTTCTGATAACTGCATACTTAACACAGGATCTGTAATGCCCGTGGCTTTCAGCGTTTACAGTTATCTTCACTGAACTAATAACCCAGATGATGCTATCCAAACAAAATATTCAAATGCCAGTTTTCTTATCCCTCATATTAATATTTAAAAATTAAAAATTAATCTGCAAGTTAACAACTCAAACACCCAGGAGACATTGGAAGAACATCTCTGCAGAAATTAGTTCAGATGGTGGAATTGACAGAACCTCCTCTCTTCCTCTCTGCTGGGGGATAAGGAAGAGAGAGGTGTTTTACACAGACCTGAAAGGCAGATGTCCCCAACAAGCCTTAGAACAGATGCCCAAAGTGCTAGGCCTTGCAGTGGGAGCCAGGTTTCCTGGAATCATTCTCTCCTTGTACTTAGCACACACACAGAGTAATCTACTTCAGCAGGGAAAAAGTAGCTCCCTCTCCTAAATGTTTCAAGGCAGTTTTAGGCAGCAGATGTTTCCAGTGCAAGAGAAGACATTTTGATCATTATGTTGTTTTTGTTTGACCCCAGGCACTGAGGAATTTTAGTGCCATTGAGATCCTGTTTCTGTCCTAACATGGATCTGGTTCCATCGGCCTCCACAGACATTACTGTCTCTAGGGGGTCCTTGAAGAAAGTACCCAGTGTCCTGAGCCACCTCGTGGAGGAACCTGAAAAAAGACAAGCTGTCCCCCATCACCTGCTGGAATCAAGTAAGTTCCTGCTCTCTGACTGTTCCCAGCCTCGTGGCAATTCTGGGAGACACTTGGCTGTTATTTGTTTTGCAATTGACTGAGAAAACTCCCATCCTGTTGCTTAAATTGCAGCTTCCTGCGAGCCCAAATAATGGGAGGGGTAGTCAGGAAGTAAATAGTGGCTGTGCTGATCCTGGCTGACCCTAAAGTTTTGGGGTGGCTTGTTGAAGCCATGATGCCAAGAGATGAACTAGTGGCAGGATCATGGATCTGCTGGGGTAGTGGATGCTGCCATAACTTTCCATTTATAAACTCATGCCCACTTAAAAGGAGAAATAATATCTTTTTCTTTCAGTAATACATCAGTATAGCATAACTAGACTACATCAATGTAAGTACCACTCATCATGTGTGTTTCTGGTCTCTTTTGCTCTCTATTTCTTGATATATAGAGATTTATTCAGAACTTCAGAGGAGCAGGTTTGTACAGGCTGAGCCTGCTGTGTTACACTATGGAGGGTATGAAGTTGGAAAACATCACCAACAGATGCTGGTAAGTTTTGGAGTGGGGATCCCCTTGGGGCTCATAAAAGGACAGCAGAATCTGAGTCGACTGCTTGTGGTCATGAGGCCTTTGCTTTGTGGAGCGCTCTAAGAAGCAGCACTTAAATTCAGTGGCCCTGCGGTTACAAAAGAGACGAGTACCAGGCTGTGAGCATCACCCTCCTTTATACTCCCTGTTTCCCATGTCTGCATCAGTGTTAGTGATATGTGGTTTGCACATCATGAGTGAAGGATTTGGGCTTTAACTCCACAGGAGACTTGTTTTTTCAAAATGTCCTTGGACTGTCACTGTGTCTGCAAACATGTTCACTGGTGGGAAAGTTTTGAAAGCACCTCTGGTCTTTTGCCAAGAACAGTTTATTCTGAGAAAGGAAATTGTATGCATAGGTTTGATTATCTTTCCTTGTGAATGGTTTGGGTATTTCCTTTTCTACTCTCTGCTCTGCCTTTGTCTGCCTTTTTTATTCATGTTTTAAGTGTGTTGAGACAGAGGTTGGGTGGTTATGGTGGCCTAGGTTCTCCAAATATAATGAAAGTAAACAAATTCAGGAGGCTTTTATAGGCTTGGCTGAACTGCCACCATCCAAAGGTTTGTTGCTAGAAAACCAAGACAGAACCACAGAGTATTATACAATTCCTGTTGTTTCAGATGTTCCTAGAAGTGGTCAATAAATTGTTTCATTATTTGTTCCTTTTGCACGTAAGAAAAACAGCACCAGAATTTGATTCAATAGTAGCATCTTTCTAGCAAGACTAACTTATTCCTTGGTTAAGAATTGTGACTTGTTTCCAAAGAATAAAGACATGGGATATACGTTTTGCATCATTTTCTTTTGAATTCAGAGCATATTTAGTATTATTTCTACTAAAGTAAAACTGATTATGTCTTTGCTATGGAAGGTTTTACAAAAAGTACCGTTGGCATTCTTAATTGACCTCTTATATTGTAAAGTGTTTTGTGGTCTTTGTGTTCTTTTGTTCTGCAGAAGCTGATAAATATTTCTACCAATGCACTAAACCTTCACATAATACCACCCCAGACAATGTATTTTCAGATAAAATACAGCAAAACAGTAAGTGTCAGAAAATCTTCACGCTGCTCTTTGCATGCAGCACAGGTTTTGTGTCATATAAGCAGCTCTTACACACCTTTTATCTTGTTTTGGGTCATTTTCCAGCACCGGCTTGTCCCTGGTTTGTCCCTTGTGGTTACTGTTGATTTTTGTCCTGATGAGTGGCGATACTACTATGACTGCATTCGAATTCACTGTGAGGTGAGGATTCATTGCAAAGTATAGCTAGAGTTGTAATGGGATGAGGAGTCAGATGAAACAACTATTAGAGCATGATGATAATGATAAAAATCTTTTAGAGACACATGGATTTATTGCCAGTAAGTCTTGACTGGAGTATTTAACTTTAAACATTAAAATTTTTTCTCTGTAAACATCCCAGAGCTGTAGGTAAGGTTATATAACTTATTCTGCTATTCTTTGCCAGTAGATCAGTCTTTGTGCCACACTGATGTAATTTCTTAGCTGAGCAGGCTCAGAGGAGCTCTAGAGATTTGCATAAAGTATGGAAAGACTGATACTGAAAGCAGGTAGAATAGTAACATTCTGAGGTACAACACAGTGATAATCCTGAAGATGTTCTATGCCCAAAGTCTTACTGGCCAAATACTAGAGAAACTTTTTACTTCTATAACAGACTGAGAAAGTTGGGACTGTTGAGCCTGGGGAAGAGAAAGTTGCATGGAGACCTCATAGCAACCTTCAAGTATCTGAAAGGGGCTACAGGGAAGCTGGAGAAGGACAGTTCATGAGGAATGTAGTGATAGGACAAGGGGTAATGGGTAGCAATCGAAATACAGGAAATTTAGGTTAGATATTAGAAAGAAGTTCTTTGCTGTGAAGGTGGTGAGACACTGGAACAGCTGCCTAGGGGAAACTGTGGGTGCCCCAACCCTGGCAGTGTTCAAGGCCAGGTTGGATAAGGCCTTGGTCAGCCTGGTCTAGTGGGAGTGTCCCTGCCCATGGCAGTGGGAATTGGGACTGGATGATCTTTAAGGTCCCTTCCAAGCCTTAACATTCTATGATTCTATGACTTACTAATTGTAAGAGATAAATATTTGCACCTGTTTGTTTGTTTGTTTGTTTGCAGGGAGATGATACCTTAGTTGTTCCCATGCATGCTTACCCTGCTATGAATATTGTAGAATTTCCATCATTTATAAATCTGTCTGATGTATCAGTTGGTCAGAGGTGAGTTAAGGACAGACATTTGTCCACATTTTGTGAGACATGCCTAAAAACTGAAAAATTTCATTTTTCTCTATTTGTACAACTTGATGTCTTGAAAGCCTTAAGAAACTCAGCTACCATCTGGACTGAAAAATAATTCTGTATATAAACTGTTTCAGGTGCCATTCACCATAAAGTAAATGCTGTGCAGGCTAAACATATGTAGAGATGGAGCTGGGTTTTTTTGCTTCTTGTATTTAAAAGTATTTAATGACTTAGACTTCATTTTACTCTGTCTATTGCATGGCTGTAATGCTGACTGTTCTCATGAAGTAATCAGTAATAGTTGTTAATAGGAACTGGGAAGAGGAAAAGGAGAAGGCAGGTTCTGTTTATTACAGTCTAGTTCTGCAGTATATTGGCTATATTAGTTAAAATTGTGGTGATTTTTATGAGTGTAAAGATTTGAGTGAATTCTAGGAAGTGAAAGTCTTAGCAGGTGGTTTCGTCATAGTCTGTGAGTTGAAAGTAACTCATGAATTTTACTGAAGCACGGAAATATAAATAGGCAAAGCACATATAAGAAACATGCAAAATTCTGCAGTAGAAATGAGTCCAGCATTGCAGAGTAACATTTGTGTCTTTTTGTTTGTTTGTTTTTCTAATCCCCTTTAGTCTGTTAAACTTTAGTGAATTGTAACATTGCAGCTTTCTCACAGGCCTGAACATAACTCCTGACTTTCTGGGGGCCTCTAGGCATGATGTGATTCTGTTATTTGCTTCCTGTTAGTACTGAAGTATACAGAACTTTCATATTCTCAGAATACAGAGAAGATATTAGAAAGAGAACAAAATATAATTTTAAATAATGAGAATTTTTTTCAACACAGCAGGGATGCTCGAAGATACTCCTGAGGAAATTTGGAAGAATTCCTGAAGAGAGAACTTGTGGTTTCAAACCTTAATTTTTACCAGTATTTTTCAGCATTAAACTACTAAAAACTTTCTAAAAGAGGAAAGCTCTCTGAGATAGTTGGTACTTTACAGAACCCAGTGGAATCTGGGCTCAGTCCATAGCCCATGAAGTTAATGGAAAAACTGCCTTTTACTTCCATAAATGTAGGATAAAATCTGTATTTTACCACCCACCATTCCCCTTAGGTACAGAAGGTCCATCAGGCAACAGGTGGCATATTTGGCTTGTTTTTGAGGCACTTTGGCTACTGTTCAAGCTGCACTATACCCTAAAACAAATTGCCTGCCCAGTCTGCCATTGCATCTTCTTTGTGAACAGGCCATAGTAAGGCAGAGATAAAAGAACTTGGCTATTATTGCTTATTTCTTTAGGCATTTTAAAATGTGCTTTCCAGAGGAACACTGTGTGTAGCATGCATTCTTTGCTGATCAGCAGGGTAGGATTTCAGTCAGACAGTTGATAAAAACCAGAAATAAGCCTGTGTAAATGGATCTTGATGTGCAGGGTGATGAATGGTGGTGCACCAAAGCTTTTGTGTTTCAGTTTGGTCTGTGAAAACAGTTGCATACAAAGGCAAGACAGGTTGAAAAGATGTGTACTAATAGTCCTCACACAAGGTGCATGAGACATAAAGGGCTATTACGAAAATTAGGCCCCAGCATCATTATTTCTACAGTGGTTGAAGTCCAGTCATTCTGATGTGTTGGAGTTTTCAATACTTTCTTTTCTCATCATCTTTCACAAGGAGGGCCATGGGCAAAGGCTGATTTCTAGTTCTGTACTCATTGCTCCAGTTTGCATTGTTTGTACTTGCTAGATATTACAGTCTGTAAGAATTTGAGGATGGACATAAATAACTTAGAAAAAGCAGATTTTAAAAATTTTTCTGTAATCAAATTCTGTATGGGTAGGAGAAAGTAATGTCCAGCATTCAAGTCAAGATTCAGCTCTTATTTCCTGGGGGAATGAAAGATCTGAAGTATTTTGCTATTTTGGAACAGTGAGGAATTATGATTTTCACATTAATAAGTAACCCACCTCTCTGAATGCAGGTAATTTAGTGCATGGTGTGTATAATACAATTTCCCAACTTGTAATTGATGAACAACTGTAGTTTGATTAATTTAATTCTTCTTTTATCTCTTTTCAGTAAGGAGTATGTTATCCCGTTGCAGTGCAGCTGTCCCATAGATTTTGAATTCCACATTGATATTATTCAGCCTCACAGAGCCTTCACTGTCCAGCCAACATTTGGTAGACTGACTTCTTTAAAATTCTAAATGTTAAATCTGTGTTTATGACATGTAGTTACTTGTGACAGTCTATTCAGTGCTGTACAGAAAAAACCTTTGCCTCTGGTAAAGTTTTTGCAGGTAAATGCAGCCAGTCATTTGCAGCCTCATGGCAAATAGCCAACTTGGCTGTAAGTTCCTTTAGGCAATGTCCAGCTATGACAAAATGCAAGCTCTGACAAAATATGGGATGTTCCAAAGAGTCTGTGTGGCCTTTGTCTTCCCAGAAGAGTATCTCTGAAAAAAAGGGTCATCCCAGTAAAACTTAAGTCAGAAATTTTGGTAGCCTGAAAATATGGCTGAAGGCCATCTTTAAAGCACTAAAAAGTTTCAGCTCCTACTTAAAGCCATTGTGCTCAGAGTAATCATAGAGTCATTTAGGTTGGGAATGTTTAGGGATATGAATGGTGGTTAAAGTGGTTGAGAAAATAATGGAATAGGTAGTAAGGAAATAAGGTCAAGCAGAGACAGGTAATGCATCAAATCCGTATGAGTCCCCTAGCTGGGAAAAGCACAGAGGAATATGTTTATAATGCTTTGTCCATGAAAGCAGAAAGTGCCAAAGACTTAAGTCTAGCAGATGCAAGTGAAGAATTTCTACATATAAACAGGCAGTCATTTTCACAGCAGTATGAAACATTATAGGTCTACAGTCAAACCTCTCAGCTATTGTAAAATATCTTCTATTATCTGGCAACGGACATAGTTTTTGAAAGATGCTTTGAGACCTGAAATATTTTCCATGCCTCCTGCCATCCTCTCAAACATTAAGTTGTTTAAAAAAAAGTAGCCCAGAATCAATTCCAGCATACTTAAGTGGGCTCATGTTATATGGACTCTCACTGTTTTTCTCCTCTAATCACAGGAATCATTCCAGGCAATGGAAAAGTCAAAGTAACTGTGAAGTATTCCCCATTTGAGTATGGAACAGCACAAATGGCCATGCAGTTACGGATTTTAGAGTTTCACTCAAAACCCTATGTGTGTGTATTCACAGGAACATCAACACCACATCTGGCTCTGATGTATGTGTGGCTGACTGGTCTTTGAGTATTTTTGCCCTGTTCTAAAAAACACTCATGTAATAGGATTTTATACCATTTTGCTATGATCATTTTAAGCATTGGTATCTTTGGAGACTTACAGTGCACTGATGTAATTCTACTTTTGATACATATACCTGCTTTTTTACACTCTTTGCTCAGAACATCCTTAATCTATATGAAGTGAAACAAGCAAAATAAATATAATGAGAAGTTACATATCCTTAAAGAAGTATTGAGCATCCTCAGCTTCTATCATTCCCACTCATTATTATTCTTATTGCTGAGGCCTTGCAAGATGCAGGGGGTTTTGAGCCTTTTGGGCTGTCCTTAATTTTTTTGGGAAAAAATTGGACTTATTGCCATTTGGAGAGTACTTATGAAAGCAATATGTGTCCTTCTGACATCTAGAAAAGAACATTTTGATGAACAACAATGTCATCCAGAGAAAAAAGCTGTGTCTGGAAAATCCATAGTGTGGAGAAGAGACCGGTTCAGCCAACTACAGTCAAAGCCTATTGCAAAACTAAAGGTGTGAAAAGATAATAATTACAAGTACTTTTCTGGGCAGGAAGTCTTCCATGTTTCTATTTCTTCCTATTAATTTATATCTTATAGGAAATTGAATACCAGAACCTCAGATTCCCCACCGACTTGTCAAATCCATATGCTGTGGCTAGTGTTTTGATTCAGGAACCAGGAAAATTGAAGATAAAGGACATAAAAGAAGGTAATTAAGCAGCATAAACTTGGTCTTAGCATTATTTGTAGGTCTGATGAGGAACTTGGCTCCAGAATTGCTGAGGTGATGTAACTGTTGTTTCTGTGAGAAATCTCACCTTAGCGTTATGTATTAATGGGTACAGTTATCTTAATGGAGGGATTTCACAATTAAAAACCCAATCTAGACTGAGGTGTATATGGCTTTCTGATGTTCCTGCAGCCCTGTCCCAAGGCAAAGAAGGGATAAAAGCCAGGCAGATGAAGGACACTATATTTCAATTGAAAGTCAAACAAAATGTTCAGGAAGAGGAAGCAAATCATCTAAAGCGGTAAATATTAGTTAACCATGTCAGTTAACCATGTTAATTAACCATGTTAACAAGACTGGGATTTGCTTAACCAAGGCCTCTATGAATGATGTATGAAATATCCGCTAGTGCAGAATGGTGCCATTTCGTGTCCCAATAGGTTTGTTTTAAGCCTAAGTTACTGTTGTTTTATTTAATTTTTTTTCTCTCCTGCTAAGAGCAGACTCAGTAGTAATCCATAGTAGTACCCAATGAGGTCTTTGATTGCCTTATGGTTCCATTCAAAAAGAAACCTGCTCAAAATCTTGTTTGCCTAACCTTGTTCTCAGACATCTCATCTTGTGCCCCTTAAGGGCAAAAGAAGATTTTGTCATGGTTGTCAATATATTCAGGTTAAAATAAATAATGAAGTGAGAGCAGAATTACACTTGAAAGCATTCAAAAAATATGTAGATGTGGTGCTGATATGTCCCACTGATAGATGTGGACATAGTTTAGTGGAGTGTTAGGCAGTGTTAGGTTAATGGCTGGACTTAATGATTTTAGACATTTGTCCAACCTTACTTATTTTATGATTCTGTTGTACATCAAATGGTGCAAAGCAGAACGTAGTTGGGTCTGTAAGCACATCATGGTTTTATTTGAAATCCACAGATCATCTCATGCACTGAATGTCGTGGACACCTAGGCACCTCAGGAAGAGGAGAGTAAGTCTGTTAGCCTTTGAATAAAGCAAACTGTGCATTAAGTAAAGCATTTTTCTTGTCTCCACTGCAAATGCAGGCAAGTTCATAAGGGAAGTGATCCAATCTCTGTGGAGTTTAAAAAAGAGATTATTGAAAGCCGACAAAGGGAAGAAGAGCAATACAAGGTTAATCTTTGATGTTTTTTCTGTAAATTTGAAATCAAACTTATACTTTCAGATTATGCAGTGCACTAGTGAATTGTATCAAGCTCTCTACATGTTCAGTTTTTCTTTGTTAATCAATGCAAACCTGTGCTAGTTGTGCTTTTTACTGCAGTCATATCTTTATTGTGCCTGGGCATCACTGTTTCAGGGATGGTTTTATTTTTAAGGTAGACAGAGAGAAGGGTAAGGTATTACCAGAAATATAACAATATTTGCCCAACCTAGCAGATTTGCACCCAGCCACCCAGTCTCATCAGAATGCCACATTCCAGCATAATCCTGTCAGCACCAAGACCACATCCAAACCTCTGTTTGTGTTGTACCTCTGAGGAGCTGCTGTTCTGAATGGCTCACATTCAAAGAGCTAGATCCAGTCAGTACTCCCACACAGAGCCGTGGGGAGATAATATCAGGTTGTACTTCTGCATCTTCACCCTCTCTCTCTTTGGTTTCTTCCAGTCACTACAGACTGCAGGTCCTCTTCCACAGAGGTGATAACAGCAATAAGCACTACTTGGTGGCAGGAAATATCTTTCTTTGTGTGGCACAGCCCTCAGGGACAGGTGGAGCCTGTCCCTCTTATCCTGCCTCCTGTCTATTCAAGTAGCTTCTGACATCCCACTGACTTCCAACTGGTTGTGGGAGTGAAATTATTTATACATAGGATAAAGGCTTGATTTATACACTGAATTAGACAATATAAAACATTATATTTAATACTAAAAAGGAAATTAGTAAAAAAAGGATCTAAATTGTGAGATTGGTGTATCACTGAATTAGATGTATGTTAACTTTGTTTAGAAGCATCTATTTTCTTACTTGCTGATTCTGGCTATGCAAGGAAAACCATGTTGCATTAGGACAGAGATGTGATTGAAACTCAGATCTGAAAATACTTTTTTTACTTGGTTTGACTTGCTTAAGGGTTGCAATAATCCCTCCCTAGAAGAGAATGAAGTCTGTGTTTTGTGAAGCACCTCCATAATGTTACATTGTGAGTTTCACTAATTGTAATGGAGGAAAGAATTCCCTGGGTGCTTTGTGCTAATGTGCTTCTTCTTCAAATTAGATCCAAAGAGGAGAACCTGTCATAGAACAGGAGTTCCAAAGGGATGAAATAGAAGTCTCCTTTAGACGTGTTACCCGGCATGTTGAGCAGGTTTGTTCATATGTTTTTATAGCCTGCTATGTGCATGCTCTATTATCACCTCCCAAGCTAACAAACAGCCATAGATGTTTGACATTGAATACTTTTCCTCCTGATACTCCTACTTCTGTATCAGTGCCTTACTTCCCATTTTACTTTTAGCTAGGGCAAGCACTATGCTACATGCACAACTCATCTTCTAATGTTCTGATCTAGTATGAGAGTCAAGTGGAGATCTGCAGGCCTAACCTGAGACTTACATTGCTTGTTTCTGAAAG
Organism: Corvus hawaiiensis; assembly: GCF_020740725.1. Taxonomy (NCBI): domain Eukaryota; kingdom Metazoa; phylum Chordata; class Aves; order Passeriformes; family Corvidae; genus Corvus; species Corvus hawaiiensis. The sequence continues at coordinate 31,616,731 of NC_063219.1, read as the reverse complement.
ATCTCTCAGGGGAAGCTTTGTCATGCCTCATTGTAAGGTTAAGCATATCACAAAGTTTGCAGCCTCTACCTGCAGGTTAGATTGACAGGAACCTTTCTGGTACTTAGATTTTTTTTGCCCTTCTCTGGGGCATCTTTCACCCTTCCTTGGGTATGTGCTATTATTGGAGAAAGGTTTTGCTGAGCACCTGGTTTGAGTCCTTACAGCTATTCCAACTTCATGTCTGTGCAAGATGAAGTATGCATTTGGTAGAGCCCCTGTCCATTCTGTCTGCTGTCCAACTGCCCATAGAGTGCACTTAAGTTGTAGTCTGTGTTGGTCATTTGTGTGGATGCAGACCATGCCATCTTATCTCTGCATTCCCCATACTACATCTGCTAGTACTTGGTGATTACCTCCCATTAAGCCCTGCAGTGAAGACTTCTGGTTAAATGCCAATGCTGCAAATATTTTCACTGGACTTAATTTCAGTATTTAGAAGTAACATATGGATTCAAGCCAAGGAATGGCTTGGGATGGAGAAAAGTTCTCCCTTATCTAGTTGTAAAAAGGGTTGTCCTTTTTCTTTTCTGTTTCCTTTCTTAAAAATGCACCGTGCAGCAACCGAGTGCCCATCCCACATTCGACTTGCTCCATAATGACCCTTGGGACAGCAGAAAGAGGATGCTCAGGAAATTCCAACAAGCAGCATACAAGGTAAAGCAAACAACCAGAGTACAGTGTGATGGCATGACACCTGGGAAACAGCACAAAAGAATGTGCAACCAGCACATAAGGAGTGTTCACAGCCTGCTAGGGATTTGGTAGTTTGGTAAATATGCCCCTGCCTCACCAGGAAATAAGGATCTGGAGTAAGTTTTGTATTCAGCTGGTCTTTCATATTGGAATTGATACTAAACAAATGCAGATAAATTCAGATTTTTTTTTAAACTAAAGAATACTTTTGTTCAAAAAAGAAGATTTGAAAATGCATATAAAATATTGCACCAGTACAAGAAAGACTTTAATAAACTGGAGTGAGTTTATTTAAGTGAGTAGAGCCACCAAGGACTTAGAGCACTCACTCTGTAAGGAGACACTTAATCTGGAGAGGGAAAGTAGAGGGAGAGGGCAGCACCTTCACACTCCTCTGACGTTACTGATGATGGAGGATCTTTGCAATGGTACATGATGGAAACATGGGAAACAACAGGTATAAATTTAAATAAGGGAGGTATAGACCTGGAAGAAAAAGGCTAATCAGTAAAATCACTTATTTCTTTTGGTTTAAATATTATCTTGCATGTCCACTGCTCTTTCCCCAATAAATCTTAATGTAGTAAGCAAGATGGAAATGTCCTGTTCTTCTAGTGTCCAGTTTGGATGTTCTTCAATCTATTCACAATATTGAGATCTTGAAATTAAATGCTCTTTTCTATATTGCACAAATAAGGAAGTAACTAAATGGCCCCATGTGGTATTAAAACCTTGTATTCTTCATTATTACCCTGTGGGGTTTGGGCAAAACACAGTGCAGGTTGCTGTTTACTCTCCTCATTCTCAGAGCCACAAATATTCATATGGCCCTGGTTAACTGACTGTTCACCCTCTGTTTAATCTGTATATGCCAGTAAACACAGCTGAAGGATTAGGACCTAGCCAAAAAGTCTGATTAATGTGTAAGACTAAATTAAGGTTTTAACTGTATTTATTGTGTAATGTCATTATAGTATTGAGATCCTTTCTACATCTTTCCTTCTCATTTTCTCCTGAACAGAAAACTATATTAAAAATTCTTAAATAGAGATTTCTGAGTGAGCTCTGGAGAATAAATACAGATGTAACACATACACTGTATTTCTATGGCTGTAAATCTTAGGGTGTTCAACCTAAATTTAAAAATCATTCTCTCAGATTTTGGTTCAGATTCGTCTAAATCGTTTATTGCTTCTGTTCCGTGGACTGACCAGGGAGGCTGGAGGTCTGGAGGAGGGCTCTGTGTCTGGTAAGGATTAGAAGAACAAGTTGATATTTTGGCCATGGGCTATGATAATTCAGGTTCTGCTGCAGTGTCAGGTTCATTACATATAAACTTAAAGACAGAGTCCTTATAAAGGAGTCTTCCAGAAAAAATAGAAGTGTGACAAGGTAGAATTATAGAGTGATTTGGATTGAACGGCCTTTAAAAGGCCATCCAGTCCAACCTCCCTGCAATGAGCAGAGACCTAGATCTTCATCTAGATCAGGTTGTTCAGAGCCTTGTCCAACCTGTCCTTGAATGTTTTCAGGAATGGGGCATTCCCTACCTCCTTGGGCAACTTGTTCCAGTGTTTTACCATCCTTGTTGCAAAAAAATTTCTTCTTTACATCTACTCTGAAACTACCTTCTTTTAGTTCAAAACCATTACCCCGTGTCCTATGGCAACAGGCCCTGCTAAAAGGTGGAAATGGCTGTAGTCAAAATACATCTATTTTTCATACACAGTATTTACCAGATTTTAAAAATTCCTATTCTTAGGAGCCATGCAGCTTATCTACATAATAACAGGGCAGAAGCTGTGGATTCATCATTGGAACTGTTCAAGGCAAGGTTGGATGGGACTTTGGGCAACCTGATGTAGTGATGGATATCCCTGCCCCTGGCAGAAGGGTTGGACTAGGTGGTCTTTAAAGGTCCCTTCTAACCCAGCCGTTCTGTGATTGTACATATAGGCCTGAGGAACAATGAAAGGGCAGATGGGACTGCATGAGAAACAGGGAGATGAACAGATCAGGGGGAGCCCAAGAGGCGAGAGACACAGGATGAGAAGAGCTTATTGCAGGGGAGATGGAAGGGGGAAAGACTCCTGAATGTGGTGAAGTCTGAACTCAGTGAAATGATACAGTAGGAACCATGAGACACATTGCCAGGTTGCCAGTACTGGGTTGAGTTTTTGTCCTCATTGTTTTCTCATAGAAGTGCTTTTAATCAATCACTTTTTTATCACACTGAAATGAAAGTGCTGGTCTGGAAAAGTGACTTGTTATTTAAGATCATAGAAGAAAACTGGCTTTGGATGGGAGTCACAGTTGGATATATGGGAGACAGAGAAGAATTTGGATCTCTTATTTCCCAGTCCCTTGTAGACACACAGTTTGACAGCTCCTGAGACACACTTGTCGGTGGTTGAATCCTGGACCCAGACCGCCAGGGAATCTGAATCGTTTATTCGAAGGAATGAGCTGGTTTTGTACTCTTTTCTAAGGCACAGTATTTCCTTGTATGGCAATCTTCACTATGTGACCTATCCCGTGCTGCCACTCAGCAACACTTTCTCAATGTCCTTTTGTGGGGTGCTCGCTGCTGTTCACTCCTCTGTCAGCTCCCCGCAGGCTCCTCTCCGTAGGGCTCTGCCGTGTGACACCTCCTCCCCCCAGGCTCCGGTGGAGACGAGCCTCTGTGTGCTGCCATGTGCTCCTTTGTGCTGCATGTGCCTCTGCAGGCAGGTGTAACAGCTCACAACCCAGTTCTACCTTACAATTCCCCATAACACTGTTCCATCTCCGGCCTTCAGATAGGTACTTTTAATTCCCAGGATGCAGAAGATGCAGGAATGCTACAAATAGAAGGTGTAATGACATTAAGTGTAAGAAAGGCCTCTGACTTCTTTCAGCCTTGGTGAGAACTGTGCTGGATGGAGTGGGTTGTAATGTCTTTTTAGGAAAGGGGAAATTAAATCTGTCTGCTATTCAAGGTGTTGTGCTCATGTCTTGTAGATGAGACATTTTAAGTCTTTAGGAAGTATTAACTTACTTTTTATATTAAAATTACTAGACATCCCGGTTTAGGAAAATGTTAAATATGTTTTGTGACTTGATTCCATTTCTGAAACAGTGCATTAAGATATATTACAAAATCTTAATATTTGCTTTCCAGTCATGACAGAAAGAAGGAGTTTCAGCAAACCAGAAAAGAGTGAAGAACATAAGGGCTTTTCTTCCAGCATATCTGAAGATCGTATATTGCCTTTTGAATTCCCCTTTTACGGTTCACATGAACTACACAGTTATTTGGTAGGTATAGTAACTAAAATGTTAGTCAGCAGTCTAGATAGAATTTTGTTGAAGACATTGGCTCCAGGGTTGGTAGTCCCTTTATTAAAATTTCACAATGTGGCTGGTGTTCTGGGGTTCTGACAAATTAATTCAGGACTTCAGATTTACTGAGGGTTCTGTTGAAAACAGTAAAAAAATCTTTTCATTCTCCTAATTGTATCCGAAAATTGTGAGCAATACATTAATGTTCAGAGCTGATTAACATCCATTCTTCAGAAAAAAAGAAAGAAAGAAAAAAACTGAAATGCCAAAGTCTAAGGAACAGCAGAAATATCAAGCTATGTAAAATAAATATTTGCATAATTATTTCCGTATGTTTTCAATTAGCTGTACTCATGGATTGCTGCCAATACAAAACAAAATGCCATCCATATTACTGGTTTTAAATACTGTTCTGTTTCAGGCACCTGATGCTCTTGGCCTAGTTCCTATTGAATCTGTAGACGTGAAAGTCAGACACATTCTTCCTTTTTACGACTTGAAGGTGAGTCAGTACAGCTCCCTCATGTTTCTCTTACCTGTCCAGTTAAGCGTTTTCAGCCTGATTCAGTGGCCTCTGTGCAGCCCAGTAAAAATGTTACCTTAATGAGGCTGTATGATTAGCATGCTTTTATTAAAACCAAATCTCACCAGTTCCTATAAGTAACGAGCTTACAGCCAGCAATAGTCCCCTCTCTCCGGACAGAGATGAATCACCTCAGCTGGAATTATTGTATCTCAAACATCAAAGTCCTAGTGAACTATGGCTTCTCAGAGTTTTGGTTTTCTACTGTGTTCTGCAGTAGTGTTCCAAGTGTCTTTTACCATGGAGATATGATGTGTCCATGATAAAGCCAAACATTCCATTCCATTTATGAGTTAACAGAAAGTGATTATTGTCATTTCCTGCTGCACATCTTTTTTCTTTGAATTTAGGTTCCTCAGCATTGCAACATTATGAAGTATCAGCCATTTTGTACACACTATGCAGCTACAAGTTACAAACCTGTAAAACTTTCTCGACCACTGAGGCAGGGAGCCCAGGTAACAAAGTCACTCCTAATGCTACATTTCTACAATTATTTGATTAATTTTACCTCAGCATTTTATACTGAAAGATTTACTACACTCTGAAAACCTTTGATGTCTGTGTTTTTCAAGGATGAATTGATTCAAGTAGTTTCTGCTCCTGAGAAGCAGCTGTCTCAGAGGACAGATTTTCACAAAAAAGCAGCAGAAGGGGATATCAGCCTCTTAAACTTGGTTCCTCCCCAAGCTTTAGTCCACCCAACAGAGAGCAACCCACTTCGCATTTTTGTAAGTACGAGTTGACTTCCATGAAGAACCTAAGGAAGGAGCAGAAGTGTGCTTGTTTCATCAGAAGCCTGATGTGGAATTTATGGGCAGTTTTCTTACTCAGATTGGTTATAAAACTATCCAGAGTGAGAGTAATCCTTCATGGTGCAAGTTCTGGTGGATAGGAGTCACAGAGCTCAATCCCACTGAGAGGGGCACCATTTCAGTTTAGGGTGTGTTTTGATCAGTTTAGGGGAGGGATGATAAGACAAAATTCCAGTGAAAGCAGAGAACTGGAGACCCTTTCAGTCTGACACTCCACAAATGATCAGTGATCACAGGATTTCTGGGAACACCGTGGAACTCCTCCCTGCTTCTCCATTTGTTTCCCTATTTGGATGTTAGAGGAAAAGCCATGATCCTGGCATCTCAGTCCTTCTGTAACCTCACACTCTTGCCCAGGTCGGTAGGACAGATGCAGTCTTTCCCTGCTGTTCCGCTGGGGGACTACAGTTCTGCCTAATCCTTGGGTGAACAGAGAAAAGTGAAGTCAAACTCTGCTCGCATTGCATCCTGCTGCCTTACAGTTTCTAAGAGTTCTCAGAGCATCCCAAACCACATTTCCAAGTTATTAGGCCCAGAGATTCAAGAAATCACCACCACTTGCATGGGAGGGTTTTCTGTTACTGTTGTCATGTAGACTGTGCTACTTGGCACCAGCTGCAAGAGATAATTCCCACACAGTGCAGCACAGCCCAGAGGTCCCCGAGGTGCCTCTGAGCAGGCAGAGACAGCTGTAGGGCTCAGAGCAGTGCTGTGCATGGGCACAGGCAGATCTCCCAGCCAGCATGGCACTGGGCCTGGCTTGGATGGCTCTGGCTCCCAGCACTTCTTAGCTGCAAGGGGCCAGAGCCCACTGTGCTAGTCTGGTGATCTTGGCATAATATCTGTGATGTAGACTTGTCACCCCTGCACGCAGCCAGGACTCCAGTGGACTTGCTGATGAGATCCTCTGTGCACCTCTTTCATCCCTCTGTCATATCAGTGTAAAAGCCAGGCACAGCTTGATCCACACTACCCAGCTTTGGGTTTTATCCAGAAACAGATGCTAGTGCAGGGAAATTAATGGCAAAATGTTCACTAGCTTCCACCACAGCGAGCCCAGCTTACTTTCTTGGATTCTGAACTGTTCAGAGAATCAGCAATGGATTTCAGAGTAATTAGGCAATAGTTTTTTCTTCCAGACTTGGAGACAACAGCTAAATTGCTGTATTTTAGACAGTAGGGATCACATATAAATCAGACGAGATTGTAGGATGAGGGGAAGAGACAGAAAATGAAGGATCACACCAAACAGAACAGTCACAGTGAGACAAAGCTGTTCATCTGGGGAGACTACCTTAATTGTAAGAACTGAATTTTCACTAATTTTATTTGTTACGATGCTCAGAACAATTTATTAAAATTATCTCTTCGTTGTTTTTAGAACCCCACTCCAGGATTAGTTCCATTTTTACTTCCTTTGGCCTATTGTGAATCAAATATTGAATATCATCTTTGTCCTCATCCAAAATATACCTTTACCAAGGAATGCCCCAAAGGATCCAGTATTCCAGTCACACAAAAGAAATTTCTGGATCACAAGGTATGGCCTTTTGGGTTTGTTGTATGAGTACCTGCCTTGGGTATGTTCTTGCTGAGAACTTGCTCTAAGGAATCAAAATGAAAGGTGGAGACATTCTAGATAGAAGATATTTTCAAATATAAATTATGCCTGCACCTAAATAATCAGTACACGGGTCAGAATAACTAGTTCTACTTAGGCTTTATCCACGTCTCTTATTTATGCCTGAGTGGTTTTTTGCTCTTTCCATATGTTCAGTGTTGTATTTTCACTTCCTTACAGTGATGGAAGGATCTGAAATATTCAGCTCCCCAAATTCAATTCTCAGACAAGATGCTCTGTCCTGCAAACCTCTCTCCCCACTGCATTATGTATTAGAGGTCTGATTGTTGTAGCACTTGTCATTTCAGGAAGTGATTTGTGGAGTAATGGAATGGAGAAAATTCTCACCGTTGGAATATTCCACTTTTTCTAACATTCCCACATTGACAAATACAATACCTAGGTAAGAATTTGAATATACAATGCCTCTACCCTGCACTAGTTTCAGCTGCCTGTAACTATATTGATCCGTCACTAGTCCCACACATGAAAGTGGCCCTACAGGTGGAATTCATTGCTGCTCAGAAATCCAAAACCAGCAGAAAAAACTCCTACTGGACTCCTAGAAGGGTAGATTAAGAGCAGTATCATTAGAAGAAATGGCTAGCCCAAGGAAGGAGAATTCCAGTCTGGGCTTTCGATAACATCTCTCCTGAAAGCTTGTTGACTCAGTCCTAGAAGACCCCAGGAGGTGCAAACTCTGTCTGTCTGTAAAACCTTTAACTTACAGACACTTGCACCCAGTGGTAGCCAACATCTCTCAGGCTCACATTCCCTCATATCACAGCAGTTTCTGGTGCACCCAAATTTTCTGCGAATATTTAAAAGTACCTCATCTTCATTGTAACTGCAACTGCTGTGGAGCTTCAATATACAAAAATACCATTAGTATTAATACATTAAACTGGTACCATTTCCATCACAGGGATCCTTACAGTTTAGATATGCTTCCAAGAGATGTACCACCAGTGCTGTCTGACTTACCTGAGAGAGACAAGGAGAACATAATTGACCAGTAAGTTTCTCCTCTATTCTGTATATGGTGTGATTGACTGTGTCTAAACCAGTCCCAAGATGTATGGATGTGTCAAAACCTGTCCCAAGAGATCCTCAAAGGCAAAAGCACAAAGTCCCTCTTACATAAAACATACTTTTGTTATTGTTGGCTAAAAAAAATATTTTCAAAAGGACAAAAACAAGCTGTTCATCATCTTACTAATTTTTAGTGAGACAGACGAAGCTGAGTTCAACATGATTCTTACTTCAGAGATGGTGAGAGCTGAATTTCCACAGATTGGGGAGGCACTCTCAGAAGAAGATGAAGAAGAATCAGCAAAAAAAGCAAGGTAGGTATAATTTGAAATTAGGAGAGAGGAATGGAAAGGAATCTGAAGTCAGCATTGTTGTGATAAGAAGCAACGAAAAGTCCTCAGGCAGGTGCAAAAGGGAGCTCATTTATTGCAAAAACCAGGCCTTTTTAAGCAATTAGGCTTTTATCAGCTGCATACTTTTAAAATACAACAAACATAATTTAACCAACTACCATAAACCACGACGTAAACATATGATGGTTATGTAACTTGTTTTCTACAGTTACATAACTTGTTTTCCACCTCTCTTCCAGCTGAGTCATTACCCAGAATCCTTTTCTACTTAGCCAAAGTAACAGGACTAGGCCATGATTTTACAAAGGCAACAAGGCCTTCATTTTATAGGGTTTTACCTATGCACAACAAAGCATCCCTTTCAGAATTGCATAGAAAGTCATACTGAGATCCTCTAGGGGCTCTATCACAAGTGGGATGCAGATCTAGTACTTTGAGCAAATTTGCACTGCAAATTCAGTCTCTGCATTTTACTTCAGAAAGCAGCTGTGAACATGACACATTGCCTTTGGTTATATCAGTATGATCTAACACTTGAGGCAGTTTCTTGCTTTCTCAAGAGATATTCAACATTCTTGGACCAGTGACTTTTGCTTTTCAGTGACCTTTTTGGTTAGGTGTTTATTAAAGCTTGCAGAGGAAAGGGCCCTTAGAATTTCCCCCTGGCATGGTGCTTTTTTCTGCGGCTTTTCCTGGGAGTGTTTCACATTTGCTCTGTCGAGCTTCACCCTCCCCGAGCACACATTGCAGCCGGCAGTGTGGGTGATGAGTGACTGCAGAGCAGCACAGGTGAAAGTCCTGAGTTCTAACCTTCTGTTTTCACAGTCCTTGTGGGACTTGGAGCAAGTGAATTCATTTCTGTCCAACAGTTGTCCTCTCTTTAAAGTGGTCATGATGTGGCTTAGATACCAGGATGTGCAAGATAACCTGAAACTTTCAGAGCTGTCAAGAGATTTGAATGTCTGCTTTACTTTTAGAGGGGAATAATTTGATTGGCATTGAAATCCCATTCAGCCTTTAAACTTTAAAACAGTATTGTGAGGTCTCTGACAAAACACTGATTGCTGTCTTGTGAATACTACAGCACTGATTGAAAAGAATTTGCTGTAAAAATGTAGATGTGTCACACTCAGTGCTGTTTTTTACATTTTATGACACTGCTTGTCAGAACATGGGGATTTGGGTCAGCTTGTGTAACTAAAGAGTGACCTTCCTCCTCCACAGCAATACAGTGCGGGATGGTGCCTTTCTTGGGTGAGTGGTTTTATAACCATAAGTGTCTTTCTTTTTTAAATCTTAGATATCTGTTTCAGAAAAAAAAGGAAAATAGTTTTCAACGTTAGACAACTCTGGGTATTGATATTTACTTGTTGAAATCTTCCCTATTATTTTGGGTTTGTAAAGAGGGAAGCAAAAATTTATTAGCAAACACTGAAGTCCCAATCCTTTATGTTGTCACTGAAAGGTTCTTTGTTGTTGTTGAGGGGGTGGTATTTCACTAGATGACAGAGAACGTACTGCTCCTCTACAGAAGTTTCAGCGTTTTTAAGGCAAACCAGGTTTTCATGTGGTTACTCTTGTTCTGGCAATCACATCCTGTGTTCCTACAGGGATAAAATGTAAAACTCGGTCAGTCTGTGTTTACCTGTGTCAGATAGTTAACTTTCCTAACTGGCCAAGCCAACAGTTAAGTGTTCTTTCTGCAGTTTCACTACTTTTCCAGTTCTGCATAAGTAATGGAATACCCTCTGTGTTCATTATGAAAAAAGAAATCATGAGTGCCTCTTTGGATTTTGTCAGCATTCCCAAGTAGTTTCCCTGTTTATTATAAATACAAATGATGCTTTAAATTTCTTGCAGAGACACATGCAATGGTCCAGGTGGACATTTTCGACCCCAAAACAATGAGCTTGGAGAGAAAGTTCGAAAACATCTGGAGACATTGAAGCTGAAAGCACTTAATAAAAGCCTTATTCTGGGATAAGAGTAATTTTACAAAGTCCATGGTCTGGCCCTGCTTATCCTGTTAGTGTACGAGGCCTTCTCTGTCCCAGCTGCATTTACTTTTGTTCACTGAGGTCAGCAACTTCTTACGCAATAAGAAGAGAACCACCAGTAATGCCGCCTACCAGTAATGCCGGCTCTGTCAAGGAGTCTCACTGTGCCCACTACCCGAAACACAATAATTACTCCAGTCAGAAACCTCAGCCTTGCACCTGCTTATTTTGTTGTGGTGTGAAGGACCAGAAAACCTCAGTACTACCATGTAATTGGTAATTAATTTACAGCCCACTGTTGTCAAATAAAATGTGAAAAGACCTTATGCCCGAATTCTTCTGATTTTGGTTTTTTTAGTTACGACCTGTCCTTGAATTTTTGCAGGTAAGTTGCTAAATCTCAGACTTGACGATAAACCATATATTTGATATTTTTAAGGAAAAGGAAGACTTGAACACCATTACTGTCCACAAAGACAACGTCCAAACAAGTCTCATTAGCTGTTCAGGGATTCAATTCAGTGCACGGATCTTGGCAAAAGGGTGCATGGGTTGAGTGAATGAACTGCAGATCCTCATGAGAAATCTGTAATGGTCAGGGTGTATTCCCTAGGAAAGGAGATTTCTCAGCATATCATCTTGCAGCTGAGGTGTCTTCTAGTTTCTTATCGGACTTCAGACAAAATTAGTTTTATTCATAGTGAGTTGATTGCTCATTTTAAAGAGTGCTCCAGGCTGTTTGTGCTGAAAAGCACAAATCTTCTGTACTCAGAAGCATGGAAATCACAGCAATACACACTACATTCCTAGGATCCATACTTCTTTCCAGGCATACTTAAAACCCCTAAGAAAAGAAGTTTATTTCAGAGAGCGATCAGTGTAGAAAAGCTGTAAAAAGCCCAGGGAGATAGAAAATGGGAAAGTAGGGTGAAAAAGCTGCAGAATAGCCTGTATTATACTAGCTACAAGCTATCTCTGCTCCCTTCAAAGAAATAAAAAGCTGTTAAGTTTCTGCTAAATGTCTAATTGACAAGGGATTGTTCAGAATGCAAGTCTGGATATCTGCAGATTTCTCTGACTACAAACAACTGCTTGAATTTGTACACATTGCTTTTTTTCTTCTGCAAGTCCTGAGGGAAGCAGTTGATCTTTTAAGAGATAAGCTAAGAGTTTAGCATGTTTCTTAACATGACCATGACAAAAACATTTTTACAGTTTACACTGAAAGCATTCACAGTTCATAATGCACAGTTTAGGTAAATCAAGCATAGATAATTCTTTGGAACTGTTACCTATCAGCTAAATGTCTAGTCTAGTAATGATGGAAAAAGTGTCCAGAAACAACAGTGATTAAACGAAGTTAATCTCTTTTTTGTACATCAGTATCACCTTCCCTCCCTTCTCCAGAACTGTTTCCTGGTCATCTCAATGGAAATTAATCATGCTTCTCCATTCTCCAGCAGTAGACATCAGCCTCCAAGGAAATGAACCGCCTTTCTGTAGAAGTGATCCTCCTTTCTGTGTTCTAAGGCTTTTAGGGGTCAGGTTTCAGTGTGCAGAGAAGGTAGGAAAATGCTATTACCTTGCACTAAAATCTTCCTAAAATTCAAAGGGATTGATGGTAGTGTGCAGATGTCTCTGCATTATATCCCTCCAGGATACGCAGGTGATGAGCTATCAGAGCCAATCCCACTGTCTCTAAGAACATGAAATTTGGCTAAATAATCTGAAGTCTTAGGTTTTCATGAGACCTCTTAAGTCAACCCCTGGATGACTACTGAGCACTTTCAGAAGTGGGACATAAACCTTAAGAATTATAACCTGCAGTTAGTGGCTTTCCACACTTCTATGTTCAGTGTTTGATGAATAGGACTGAAATGTTACAGAAAATTAATTGGAAGAAAAAGGAGTGATATAATGGAAAATGTGCCTTATTTTGGGAATCTAAGGGCTGCATTTTTACTGATGGAGGTGGGAAAGTCAAAATGTGTAAATTGATGTGCAGAATGTGCAGACAAGTTTATTTCCATTCACCGCAAGTAAAATTGCTACTGCTTCCCTTGTTTGGAAAGGATTAATTGGCTAAATAACAGTGCAACTGTTTTACTAATTAAGATATATCCATTTTTCCTGAAAGAGCCTGTCCTATTAGCAAGGTTAATAAACACTGACTCACTCTTTAGCTTTTCTGCCTCTTATTACATAAATTAGCACTAATCTCTAAATCAAATAAAAGGTGTATTTTAAAAATTAAGAAAATGTTACTGTGCAAATGATCCATGATCTTAAGTACTCAGTAACAGGGTTATTAATCTCACTTACTGTTCCATGATGAGAGAAAACCCATCAAGGTCTTTAAAATGTAAATTAATTATATTTTATAAGAAGGCTGGGAGAAAAACAGCAGTGTGTGTCTGATGTAAAGAAATGGGTGAAATTATATTTTCAGCTCATATTTCATGAACTAAAGAAACCTTGTTACCTTTGAATTTGTAATGCAAGGTTTGGGTATTCCAAGATCCAGTTGAAGGGCTTTTTGTCATCTGGTCTTTTTCCTGCACAGGTTTTCTTCTGTCTGTGCTCATACTGCATCCTTTGCTTTATGGGAACACCTCAAATGCTTCTCTCCAGCTATTTAACCATGGAGAATTTTAGCTCTTGCTGGGCCCTGTCCTGCTCTTTCAGTTTAGTTGGAAACAGCCAGCAGGTTTCTAATTTATTGGGTGATACGCAAATGGTGTCATTTCCTTAGGAAGCTGGATAAAGGTAGAGAATAAGGACTTCTCTGTGTACAAGTGTGGGTAAATTTCTTTGCAAATGTAATTGTGAAGTGCTGCTCTGCAATCTGTGAGTGCCTAATTTTTACAGTTCCTTTAGAGACACCAAACAGTTCTTATGAGGGCTTCTATGTCCTTTGAAAACTACAGCTGTTGCTGATGTAACTAGGTTTTGCATAGAATTTTAAGGCGGAATTGGTTTAAAAATTGTTTTTTCCTCCCCTGTTTTCTGCTTCTCCTGCTGTTTGTGTGTGCACTAGCTAGCAGCACTGGTTGCTTGGAATAAGTCCTTTTCTTCAAGCAGATGCAGCTTGATAAGACAGCCTTCTCAAAATATTTTTTTGTTTTGGGGTTTTTTTTCCTGAAATGTAAAAAGCCTTCAGAGAGGAATTCTAAGCAGTGATCAGTGTCTGCAAGTGTTTGGTCTGGTATGGAATCAGCTCGTCCAGCCTGAGCAACCTCTTTGGCATCCTCCGGCTCTGCCTGCTGCCAAAGGGTGGTGAGTGGTAGTTGCTTTGATGTAGGGCCTGGAGAGCCATCAGGAGGTCAGTGCTATGGTCACACAATTCTTCTCTGGGCCTTGTGATTTGGGATATTGTCAGTAGCAGGGTCTCTTGAGTTGCTCAGAAGGATCTCATGTCCCATTCTTACCACTCCCACAGACTGAAGGACTTGGTCAAAATTGTCTTGTGATTCTTCGTTTTTATGGACATCTCAAATAGTGTGTCATTTCTCCAAAGCTGGAATTCATTGGAAGTCTCCCATAAATATTGCTGTACTGAGCCATCCTGTCATTGGCTGTGTTCCTCTGTGTCCTCTAAGCAAGCTGAATTTGGCCAAAAAAGAAGCCAGACACATCTGAGGGTGCTATCTTTACCACTTAACACCTGCAGAAGGTAATTGGTCGTGAGGGGCCTACCAGATTATGTCTATATGGCCACAGCAGGGACTTGAAAATTAAATCAAGCAGCTCCTGAAAATCTCCAGGTGATTTCAGAACACCTGCAGGAAGTATTTTTCCAAAGCACTGGTACATCAGAAAACATCTTCTGATGAGCTTCTCACTTGTGCCAAACACTGTTTAGTTCCAGCACGTTCATCTTTTACCATCCAAAGGGTGAACTCTGTTTAAGTGAGTGAGAGCTCTCCGAGGTGAAGAGCAATAGCATGTCCTTCTGCCTTTAAAGAAACAAAATTTCCCGTTCAGGACCCAATCCTATTGTTAGCTGAGCACATTTTTAAATGGTTACGATTTTTCCTTATGTTTCTAAATCTTTCAGTCAGTTTCTATGAGTTTTTAATTGCACAAGAGACCGAGTTAACAGTGCATTATTTTTAATCATTTTATCTGGTATCAGAATTCTGAACCAAATTATCACCATCACCAACTAATTACTGGTTTATAATAATTTCACAGTGTGGAGTCTCCAGTAATCCAATATGCACTGCCTACAAAACAACAATGCACTGTGTCACCTCAGGGATTTTGGCTGTATGTGTTACTGGCTGAGTTTCAGAGCACCAGATGAAGAAACCAAGGCTTATTTCCCATGAGTTTGGATTTGCATGATTAGTTCTCTGTATGTTACCCTGAAAATGGACATGAAGTATCAAGAGAGAATTGCTTTCAAACAATTCTCTTTTTCCTTCCCTGCCTCTGAAGTACCTTTCCCTGCAGGCAGCATCACATTTCAACCTCCTTCCTACTTCTGGTGACACAGCAGGCACAGATGTCCCTGTGCAGGTACTGTCAGCACTCACAGATAGTTGTTTTCCATATTGGTACAGGAAAGCTCAGGATGCTGCCACCACCAGAACTAGTGACTGAAAAGCTTCTGGTTCCTTGTGTGGATACAGACCAGAGAATCTCATATTTCTGAAACTTGGTTCTTCCTGCTAATAACCTCTCCATGTCAATGTGAGGAGTATTCCCATCCCCCTGTGGGAGCACAGCATAATTTGCAGTAGCTGTTTAGTAACACTGTAGAACAGCTGAAAGGGAACAAAGCAGCTGTGTCTGCTAAGACAGCAAAACCCAACTTGGTCACTCATTTATCCCGTCTGCAAGCACCTGTCCAGCTGCTTGGATGAACCCTTCCTCTGTGGATCCTTCCTGGAACACACTGAAGATCCTACAGATGAGTTGTCTTTCAAACCTGCCCTGTAGTGCTGAGGTCCTAATCCAGCACGGTTTTCCTGTCTGCAGCCTTCCCTTTTAATCTGCGCCACTGGAAGTACTGGTTTATGGAACCAGGGCAATTTCAGTGCTATTCCCAGTGCATCATCCATCATTTTACTGTCACTCAAATTAGTATAATCACATTCCTGCCTTGCTAAAAGCAGGTAATACAGAGTACTATTCATGGTACTGAGAGATCCAAGCTGACTGAACTGTTCCAATCCTGGTAGTAAAAAAGACAGGCTTCAGTGCAGACTGGTCAGTGTTCAGCATCCAGGAAGGCTCCTGGTGCTCCCATTTAAATCAACCTTGGTTGAAACTAGCATGGACAGCTTTTTTGTGCTGCAGTCAGACCTCCCACCTTAGAAGAGACATGCTTGAAGACTCCTGCAACTCTGGTCCTTCAGAATTGAAAGTTAACAGTGAATAATAACATACATAATGGGTGATCCTGATTACTCAATTAACCAGCCGGAAAAAAGAGAGATCTGAAAGAGCACCCCTGGGTATCACCACGAAGCTTCAGCTGATGCAAACTGATCCAGCCCTCTTGAGAACACACAGATTTTCAGTGTGTTGTTTGTAGTTCACATTTAGGAAGTGAAGCATGAAGAGGTTCGCGTGATTTCAGCACTAGGAATGAATGTCAAAAGGCAAAACTGCTGTCCAGATCTTAGCCAATGTGCTCAGTAATGCCAAACACAGACATTTAAAGCTCAAGACAGATATCCAGAATGTTGTAATTATTTTTTACCAATCTGTACTTCTTTTTCTTTTACTTGTGGTTTCTGAGCTGCAGGTTCTGCTCCCAGTATATCTTAATATATCTTTTGAAACTGTGAAAGCTATAACCTTGATTTAATTTATATTAAAAGTTGTATTGCTCAATCATCTGCAAACCAGTTATTTATAACAGCACCAGACACCATTACTGTTACTGCTGATGTCCTAAAACTGGTATTTCTCCTCTAATATCAATAAAGATGAAGCTTCAGCCAAGGACTGGTTTAGGATCAGATCCCATTTTTATGGGAATAAATGAGCCTCTGAAGAATCACAATGTTCACATATATAGATTCTTTCTGTCTGTCAGTGTTGTTTGAGAATACTGGCTGTCGTCCTTGGTGCTTGCTGGTCCAAAGAAGGTGCAGTAAGGAAGTAGCAGCCCTCAAGGAAAATTCAGCAGAACACCTCTATAAAAATTAAACTGTAAACAGCATGAGCTCTATTAATATTAAAACTACTTTTCTGCCATTTCCTGTGGAGACTCAAACACTGTGTTGATCACAAGCTCCTGGTCACATCTTGATAATTGTGGCTATTTCTAGTCATTATTGGATTCCTTATCCTGATGTATTATTTAGAAGACTGTTTGTACCAATAGACAGATAAAAGGAAAGTTAGCTTTGCAAAAGCCACGTATAAGTGTCTTCAGAAGTTCTGAGTTTTGGTTCTCATGTGCCTTGGCTGAAAACAAAAGGCATTGTGTCACTGGTATCAGTGCCATTAGCATTAGCCCTTTCAGACTTGGATGTTTCTCACTACATTAAACATTTGCCATTGACATAGTCATATACTTAAGGTGAGAGATTGGAACTTGGTTCCTGAGAGACCACTTCATCCTGCTAGGCTGGAATTACACAGGAGGAGCCTGACAATAGCCTGCTTTCCTCGGAAAGCCTTTACTTTATTCTGCTGTTAAATGCTGCTAAATATTCTCTGTTAAATCTCGTGTGTTTATGATGGCATCATATGCTGCTTCAAATCACTGAGGGAGCAGATGGCAAAGAATCCAAGTACCTATCTCCTTCTGATGCCTCTGGCAATGAAGCATCCAAGTATCTTCATAGATCTGAGTGTAAGAGCTGTGCCAGAATGCAAACAAAGGATCTTTTATCTCAGACATTACAGCAGCTTGCTGACTGGGGACAGTTCTCCTTTCAGTCTCTCAGACCCCACAGGTTGTTTGGGCTTACTGCTCTGGAGTGTTGCAGACTCCCAAAGGGACAGAGCAACATTACTAATTTATACTAATCCCTCTAAAAATAACCAAAAAGCTGTGGAAAAATATTGAGGAGGAGACAGTGGAAAAGCACAACTATCCTATCTGCTTTTCCAACCCTGAAAACATAGCACATCACAGTGAAAATCTCCTTTTTAGTAAAAGATGGTGACAGAACTTTGTAAGTACCCTGAAAGATGACAAAATTCCCCTCCCTGTGTACTGCTGACATCTCACACAGGAGAAGTAAAACTATTCTTGTACTCTTAGGAAAGAAGTAATAAATTACTGCTGTGTTTATTACTATTATTTAAGTGAATGTCTGTTGCAGGAGTTGGAGATTGAAGTACAATTGAGTATCACTGCTGAGATGGAGTTTATGTATTAGATTAAAACAAATATTCAAGGTAGGGGGGATAGATAGTGGAAGAAACTGCTTCCCAAAAGGATAAACTGGAAAGAAAGACCATGAGAGTGGCCCAATTGAAAAATGTTTTCCTAAAGGGTCTCTTCATCAGCTCAGAACAATCCAAGTCTGATAAAATGTTCATAAAGAAAACCAGAAGGGGGCATCTGTGATGGAAAAAGGTGCCTGATCGTTGGATTTTTGACTCTATGCAGATGTTACTGGATGAGACAGAACACATTGACCATGCAAGGGGTTGTGACAGTCTCTTATCCTTAAGACAAGGGAATATATACAAGTCTGTTAAAGTATGCAAATGTGAGGAGGTGATGTTTGCAATCTGATTTCAGGCCTCTGAAAGTAAAGAAATCCAGACACAATGACACAGAGACAAAAATAACTATTTACGTGAGCTGTTATTTGTTTAACCTGCAGGCACAACTCAGATCAGTTTAAAGTCACTTATACATAGCTTAGCACTGGAAAGTCTTACATATATCCAGATTCTTGTTGTTTTTGTAATTTCTACATTTGCCTACCTCTTATCTTGTTCCCTTTGGGTATTTTTGCACTTGCAATGTGTAACAGAAACAGTGTCCATAAATACTTCACAGAAGTCTTAACAATACAAAGCTTCCCACTGATAGCAATGGAGTTACACCTCCTTGGCATGGAGCACTCTTGGAAGGCCTATTTACAGATAATATACCTGAGGTAAATTCTTACACTACCAACAGCAGGACAATCTTGGAGTTTCATAGAGAAGACCCTAACAATATTTTGATTTTATCACTCAATGTGATATTGGAATTACTGGTCCTTTGGTTTCACCCATGGTAGTCAGATCTCAAAAAGCTTCTTGGGCTGTCCTTCAGCTAGAAAGATTCCTGATCACTTGTAACACTTGCACCCCTAAATAGTTTAAGGAGTGCTGCCTTTTACAAATATTCCCCAGAAGAGTCTTTTTCAAATGCATTCTTCCTGTGACTGACATGTAACATGCTGCATTTTCTTGTGTTATACTACACACTGCCAGGAAGATAATTGTATTTTTATAAAATCTCTCTCTTTTATCTTTGTTTAAAAAGATGATTATACTTCTGGTTTTCTTCTGTATGGAAAGCCTGACTGTTTCTCAGACCCATGCCTTCAAGATAACACACTTCAAACTGTTTATTTGGGGTTTTAACTGTTTGTTTGAGGAATTCTTAAGTGTGTTTTCTTTGATGAAATTAGCAGCAGCAGCAGCTCATCTCTAAACACATCCATAGTAATTACTAATGAAAGCACCTATATCATCACCTTATTCACATCTCCAGGTAAGACTTTAATTCACATTACAGGTAACAGACACTAATAAATGTAAAGTCTGCAGCTGTCAACTTGAACAGATGTCTCACTGGCTGTTAGCAATCTCAGATTGGAGTTGTTCTGATTTATATCCTGATTATGATTTTAAAAGGCTCTAAATGTTTTGTGTGACCACTATTAAATACTACGAGAGGTCTATGAACTTACAGACTCCATGGGTTGTAAAGTGTCTCCAGCCAGGCCCTGAGAATTTCTAGTCTATTATAATATTAGGCTTGATTGATTTCATTAAAGGGCAGCAATTACACCAGTAAACTACTTGAAATACAGCTGACTGTCTCTGAGCTATGTTTCTAATGCATTTTTAAATCTTTTAACTTAATGTATTTTAGTTTGTCTGCAGCTACTTGAGTAATGTAAGAGGGAACAGCTTGTTTCCTTCAGAATGGAGATACTATTTGTGAAATAGCCTTTGCAGGAGTGAGTCACTGGTGAAAGAAGGAAGTTCATTTAATATGCTTCCATGAAAACTGCAAAAAGAGAACTGCGTTTTCAGTTTGTCTGAAAGGAAACGGAGGGTTCATAAAGTCAGGCATCGTTAAATATGGGGTCTTCAGCTGCCACATGAAATAAACTCCTTTTGTTATGATTTTGAAGGCATTCAGAAATGATATCTGGAGTGTCAAAAGTTTAACATCTCAAGTTGCTGAGCCAAACTCAGTCCTTGCTAGAAACAAGTACTGCATGAAGTACTTGGTGCAGTCACACGTAATTAACTCTGAGGCAGAGCCCCCTCCGTGGTGGTAGGGGACCTGGCAGTGAAGAGTGCACAGATTGCAAGTCCAGAGAGTGGACATCAGGTGCCCACCCAGAGCAGTTCATTCCTGAGTATGCACAGGGGCTGGTCTGGCTGTGAGCATCAGGTGGAGCCAGACACCGCTTCTGCCTGTGCACATCCCATGTACCTCTGGATTGCATGCACAGCATGGAAAGGACCTCGCAGGAGGCACCTTTCACCCCAGAGGGCTCAGATCACAAGTCCTGCTGGAGGGTGGTGCTGCCATGGGAACACAGGGAGCCTATGAGCCAAGTTCAGGCCTGGAATTCAGCTCCACTGATTGCAGTTGGTGTCTGATCAGCACCACGTAGACCAGTCCTGCTGGGATTTGCTGACTTCAACTAAAAATTGTCATGTTAGGTTTGTTTTCATTTTAGTCACTGTCAGAGGCTTCATCTAGGGCCCTTCTTTTTAGACATGAACTCTTACTGGAGCCTTTGTTTTACAGGCTATATAGTCATGAATCCATTCAGAAAAAAGACCATCTCTTAGTTCTTCACTGTCCTGATTGACTCATGACAGCTTTCATTCAGCAAAATGTAACTTTGGTATCTTTCCTTCTAAGCCTTTTCAGCACATTCTGACAGATTCAGGCCTGCCCTCCAGTGGATGTATTTTCTGCACTTTGGTTTGACTTGATTCCTTGTAAGAAAAAACTGCTGAAAAAAGCCAACCAAAATCACACAGTACTACTGGAAAAGCTTAACAGTTTTGAAGGTGATAATTAAGTCTAGTGGGCCTTTGCTCTGCTCCTCTGAACAAATGATTTTGTGGTAATAAACACATTAGAAACAAATGTAGGAATTGGGAAGAAAAGGTTTTTCAGCTATAAGCTAATTTCCAGGAAGAAGAAAAGATGCAGAAAAACTTGGACAAAGAGAATGAAGAGTGCTACTGTTGTGTTTCCAGTTTGAAATCAATCATGACTTTATTTGGTTGTATTTATAATATATGAAACCCAAATTTCATAGGAATTCTCTTGAGCAGAAGAGGAGGGGGTTTTATTATCATTATTTTTTAACAAAATAATTAACCTTTCTCTTTTCTGTATCAACAGGTTTTTCCATAGGCAGCTACTGGAGTCAAGCCCATAAGAGAATGGAAACTGATTGGAAGGTAAGTGAAAGAACCTGGAGCTATGACACCTCTCAAAGATAAAGATTTAAGTGAAAGACCACCAAACTCCCACAGAGAAACAAAGAGGAAAATGTCAGTTTATAATGATAACTTTATATTCTTCTAGCTGCAGCGAATTTATACTCTCTAGAAAAGTAAAAGGCTAGAAAAGCTGAGTTTTCACTAAGGGAGAACACCAGCAAAGCAGCCCTATTTTTCTGATGTTCAAAAAACAGCAGACATATGCTTTCTGCATTTTTTTTTTCTGGCAAGCTCTCTCAGCTGAAGTGCTGAGTAACCAGAATGATATTTTCCATATCTTTGAGAGCACTTCTGTTCACACCTTTACCATAAAGATGCTGTTCTTGGAAAAGTAGATCACTCCCAGCCATGCACACTCCCAGTCTGTCTTCTTTTGGCCTATTCCTTCAACACCACATAAAGCTGGAGGCTTAACAGATGATTCAGTTTCAAATCCAAAGGCAGCAGTCACATCCAAAGTTTGTCTTCAGTGATTTTGATTAGCACCCACCAAGATTATTTTTGCCATAAATATTTCAAGTCTAAAACAAGCAGCTATAGTGGAACAGTGATCTCCAGTGAGGATTTTCTGCTGATGATTAATACAGTGCTGGTGATGTTGTCACCAATAAAATATCTATGTAAATCTTAGCTGGATTCAGAACTGCTGACACTTAAACAGATGCCAGGATCTCAGTCCTGGCCAGCAGAGGACACTAAGAGATTGTAGGAAGAGCTGTACAAGACCCTGGAGGCCTTACAGTTCAGCATGCTCACTGCTGAAGAATTAGTATCTGGGATGTGGACCAGGATTTTCGCAGAAAGAAGGAAATTTTGGGAGGTTTTTCAAACTTTCCAAGATTTTTTAAATAACCTTTGGATGAATATTACTTTTGCTGCTGGTCTGCTCTCTGTGTAGGCTGGTACTTGCTGACAATGAGCTGGAGCAGGTGCAGAGGGAAAAACTCTTTATAAAAGAAGTCCAAGATATTCTTTTACTTGTGCCCAGTGCTGTGGAGGACTTTGTGACTACACTGTGCAGTTTGGTACAGTCAGCTGAAGCCACACTCTCAGCTTGCATGTGTCAGGGTTTAATGGTCAAGCTGAGATATCACCTATCATCCCCTTTGGATGGACAGTAGTAAAAGTTCAGCTGTAGCCCATGGGGAGCAGTTGTCTGTGTCACAGAGATGCAGTGAAATGGCTGAGGTTGGCTTTGAATCCGCTGAGTTTACTGTAATCTCACGGTCCTGCTGATGGGGATTTTGTGTCTGTTAGCAGCAGCATTGTCTTATTCCCAAGCTGTCTTCTTCCTTCAAGGTTTTTTCAGTCCCTTTGGCTTTATAAACCTCACCTAATATCATCACATCTTTCCACAGTCAAAGAAGTTCATAATTTTGTGCCTAACCTCATTCAGTTCTAGTGTACACACTGCTGTAAAGGAAGAAGCATTGGGTAAAGGAAGCCAGTTCTGGCTTAGCAACCTACTTCCACAGTACTGTGCAATTCTTTATGTCTTGAGCTTGCTTGTGTGCTGCAAATGCTCATGATAAACTAAGAAAAGTAATCTGAAAATTCACTCAGTACATGTCTTCAAGTGCAAAACTCTGGCACAGAGCAATTCAACCTGCTTGAAGAGGTTTCAGACACTACTGAATTCACCAGTGGTCCTGCTGTGAACAGGCTTTCCACTGACCTTTCTGGAGCTTTGAAGGCAGCACTTACCCAAATTCAGGTCTTTATTTTAGAGCACCAGCTCTGTGCTGAAATCTCACCCTGAAAACAGGTGGTAGAGGTCTTCAGAGGAAGGTCCATAGTCAGGCTGTGTGTATTTCCCTATCCTCAAAGAAAAGGCTAAACTCACTAAGCAGAAACTCACCCGGAGCTGAGAGGCGCAGCCTCACAGAGAGGCAAGATGCTGTCATTGCTCTTCTGCAATAAGTTGGCTCAAAGACAGAGGCTTTTGAGTGGATTCCCAGCCCTGTGCCAGCCTGGTGTGCCATTGCAAACTGTGCCTGTGCTGTCCTTGGCAGCCCACACTCTAAGTGGGAGATGGCAGGCAGGTGTTCCTGTGTCAGGATCCATTACGCTGAAGGGATGTTGAGCAGGCAAAACTGGGAGCAGCATTCCCCACAGTTTCATGTGCACTGCCCCCATTGTTACTCTGTAGGTCTGAATGGGATCTGTGTCCCTTGCTGTGTCAAGCACAGACCACAGACATGGAGAGTCGTCTGGCAAATCTGAACTTTCAACACACTTTCAAGGTGCTGTTATGTCTGAATCATGCAGAAGAAAGAGAGGAGCAGAAAGTGTCAGGTTTTACCTCTCTCCTTTCGGTCTGGGTAGAGAAAATAGATAATGTATCCATTACTTCTTCAAAGCCTGAGTGTAAAAAACAGTAGCAGAAGAGGGATGGCGTTATTAGGTAAAGCATAGAATCATAGAATCATTTGGATTGGAAAAGACCCCTAGGGTCATCAGTCAAATCAACCCAATGCTGCTGAGACCACCAGCAGCCATGTCTTGAACTGCCACATCTACACATGTTTTAAACTCCTCCAGGGATGGTGACTCAGCCACTTCCCTGGGCAGCCTATTCCAGTGCTTGACAACCCTTTCAAGTGAAGAAAGTTGTCCTAAAATACGATTTGAAGCTCCCCTGGCACAACTTGCCCTTTCCTCTCATCCTGTGACTTATTTTAAGAGACAAATGCCCACTTTGCAGATACAGGCCTCCAAGAAATGTAACCAAGGAAGTTTCTCCTTCCTGGTTTCACCATTGATGAGGAGGTGCCAGCTGGGACAGCAGTTCTGTAACTCATGTATTATCTTTCTCCACTGCTTGACACTTTCAATGTGTTTCATGAAGCCTGAGGACTCAAATTTCTTTAAGATATTACTGTGAGCTCAGTCAAGTCCTTTAAGCACTTGAAACACAGCAAGATGTAAATTGTACAGATTAGAGACTAAGCTGTAGATAATTAATAAGATTGCTCTGGAAATTCATCATGCACTTGAAAGGCAATTTTTATAGCGTAATGTCTGTCAGTAACCTGTACCAGCCAGCTTTCGCTCAGCAGAATCAAGAAGGATGTAAAAGGATGGGAAGACAATTTTTTTCCTAGAGTTTTCTTGCTTGCCATTCACTAACTGAGATAACAAAATCTATGAAATATTTTATCCTCCAAGAAATGTGTTGTGCTAATTTTAGACTAAAGAAATTGTATCTTGTGCTCACAAATTCTGTTGCCAAAACAATTGTTCAAACAGAAAAATGGAATAAATTTGTGTTATAACAATGGCAAAATTTAAACCAAACAGATTTAACAGGCTTTGTTTCTGAGATTGAAATGTATAGTACAATAATAGAAGTTGTACTCGGCAAAGACTTTAAAAAATAAACTGAAGTTTCTCTGGTTCATTGCAGCTCTCTGCTGATTCCATTATGTGTAAAATATAGTCTAATTTCAGCAAGATTTATCTTTTCAGATGGGAATTTATTTTTCCTCAATCCTGATTATAAATGTTATAATGTTCAGCAGGTGGCACCAGCTGCCCATGGCCAGTGCTGGCTCCAAGATGACACCAAGGTGTGCTCATGTGCCTTGTGTGAAAATCTGAGTGGTACCCAGAGCCAGGGAAGTGACAGCTCCAGCTCACAGGCCGCCTCCAGCAGCACTGGAGAAAGCCCTCCTCACTGTAAGGGAAGTTTATTTCTTTCCTCTCTCTGATGCCATCATATCTTGTGCCTTTCACGTATCTTGTATTCTTTTACATTCTTGTGCCTTACCTCTGCTGTTACATAATTTGTGTATATACAAGACACAGCTTTTCTCAGTGTTTTGCTAACCCTGCTGTCCAGTGCCAGAGCAGTGTGGGGTTTGCTGGCAGGAGGGGCAAGGCTAGGCAAGGGGCAGTGGGCCACACCACATTCTTACCTGCTGTGGGCATCCTCCTGCACTGCCCTCACATTAATGACTCTACGGTAAAAGAGCAAGTGGATGTGTGAAATAGATTGCTGTTACTGGTTTTGTTATCTTGCCAGAAGTCCCAGCTCTTCAGTGGCTCTCTACTGCCCGCTGTACAAAAGCAGTGAGGAGCCATCAGCCAGGCAGACACGAGGAGGCACAGTATGGGGAGTGAGCACAGTGGAGCAGAGCCCTAAAGCAAGGGTCATGTACTCCCAGACTGGCTTTGCACATATTCCCAATGAAGGCCCAGACTTGCAGCCTTCTGCATATGATTATCTTTCAGAGGAGAAGAAATCCATTGGCTTTACTAGTCCAGACCAGATTTATAGATAATACCAGTTAGTCCTAGATTGGTATTTTTTTTATGTCGAAGGGATGACTCCCAAAACAGGACATACACACATAATTTTTTTCATGACCAAATTACAAATGTCCAGCCAGAATAATATCCCTGGCTGAACAATGTAACCCAGACTCTTTTGAGTTGCCCAATTCATATTTAATTTCTGGACAGAACTAGACAGAATGAAGGAACCACAGCTTTCCCTGGAGAAATGCGCTCCAGATTTGGTTGAGCACAGAGAGCAGGAGTAGATACAAGGCTTTTGCCCTATGATAGGCAGGGTGTGGATTCAGCTTTGCTTGATGGGGTGAACAGGATGGAGAGTATGAAACCAGAGGAAGCTAAACAATAGTGCTTTGTCAAGTGACTAGGAGTGCCAAAAGGGGCAATAGCTTTAATCAAGTCTTGATACAGAAGTCATTCTGTTAACACAAGGAGTAAGGTTTTAGCCTTACGTAAGTGTTTTATATTTATGTGCTGTGGAGGCACAGAAAAAAGACATACTGCACGTCTAACATTTGCTAGCATTAAAGAGGGAATTTCACAGTGGTCACAAACCCTGAAGCCACAAGAAAGTTAAGTTAGAAAGTTGTCTTCAGTGAACCCTTTGATAGCTTGTTGGTATGCACTTCAGTTGATTCTTCAGGTTAGTTCCTTTGCATGTTCTCTGTAGTTAAAAAGCGTTGGCAGTTTTTCATAACTCCCCACCTTTAAAATGGGTTGCCTTAGTTACCGTGGCCAGCTTGAGAGACAGCAAATTTAGTGCTAATACATTTTCAAATCTCTGCAGTTTCTGTAAAATCTGTGTCATAATCAGCAACAAGATATACTTTTATTATAGTGTTAATAAGCATAGTGGTGATTCCTAATCAAGTTAAATAAGAAGAGAAGATTGTCACAGGCCAGAACAATAGCCTTGGGTCATTACCTTAGTGACTGTCCTGTGAATATTAGGTGAAACAGATTGTGGAATTCCCCTGTAACTGGAAATAAGGTTGGCTTCAAGTGGCTCAGATGTTTGGTGTTTGGAAGCAGCCTGCTGCAGTCAAGGTCATACTTTCCCCAGGAGGAAATTGATAAGTATTTCCTGTGGCACTTCAGAAAATCAGAAAAACCAGTTACTATTTTAAAGATTATTTTTTAAAGGGTAACTACTATCCATGATAAACAGAGTTAACAGTGGTCTCAAATGCTATTGATTTATTTTGGTCTCGTCAGCACAGTATTTGGTTGAGGACACCTGTCTGTGTAATCTGATGTGATAATTTTTCACCTCTACTCTTTTTATTTTGTTCATCTTTTAAATTTTTAAGTAGGATAAGCTAAAGTTTAGTGACATTTTATATTATTTGTGTAATTGTTTAAAGTTCCTAAAACCCCTTTAATTACAGAAAAATACTTTTTCTTCACAAGGTAAAGAGTTGGCAGTAAAGGAACAAGCAGTGCCGGAGAAAGTGTGGCTGTTTCCAAGCTCAGGGTCTTAGGGGACAGTGGAGGAAGGAACTTGGAGCTCTGCTTTCATGGAAGCATCTCCTTCTCTAAAGAGCAGCTGTGGGCTGTGCTGCAGGACTGGAAGTGCTCTGGTCATTTGTACCGAGGGAGCGATTTTATTGTCCTTAAACTTCAGCCTAGGTTGTTGTGGTCAGCTGAGTGAAGAATAAGAAACCAAAAACTGTGGTTTATTTATGAAATCAGCCAGTATGGATTTCACTGCAGCCCCACTATTTTTCCTGCTCAATAAACTGACAGTTGTTGATGCTTCTAAACTGCATGGCTCTCTGAGTTTGAGATATTTATCTCAAACTCAGTAAGAGTACTAATGTGAAGGAGGAAAACAGTGAATCTACCTTTTATAGCTTCTCCTAGTAGCAAAAGCAATCTTCTAAGTCTTCAAATCACTAAAAGAGCCCACTTTTTGTCAGAAGCTTCTGTTTTTCTGAAAGTTGGGGCTGAGTCTATCCTTGTGAAGTTTCACCCCATGGATGAAATGACATACAAGTCAGCCTCAGTCTTTGGTCACAGGATAAATCCAGGTGTGTTTGTGCATGTAGACTTACCTCCTGACACATGTAATTGTGCAAAATATGCAGCCACTGTGTGTTTTTTAATGTGTGTTATCAAGAGTGCAGGTAGTACTTCAGCTTCTGTCAGTCTCTGGACTTTCCTTCACAGCTTTACAAACAGAAATGTGCTCTGGGATCAGCCCACTGGTCCACTTGCTCCCAGTGGCATTGCTGTTTAGGGGGAGGGCATGAACCCAGGCACCTTGTGCAGTCCTTTCCCTGCAGCCTCCACAGCTGTTGTGTCCATGATGTTAGGGAGTACATTTGTGGGCCTTTTCCTTGAGAATGTACCGAAATCTGGTTTTGAACCTGTTGATACCATCTGCCTTGCAGCCTCCTGTAGGTTCTAGAGGTTTACTGCTCACTGTGTACTGAAGTACTTCCTTAAGTGTGTTTTATAATGATTTACCTTTGCAACATCCCCAGGAAGAAGAGCACAGTCATCCTTATTTGACACCAAGGAAAGATTAGGAGGGTTGTTTCCAAAAGCACCTGTTAATAGATGTCTCATGCATGAGTTTCTCTAATGTGAGGCATTTGAGTTTTCAGATGCCTGCACTGATTTCTATCCCAGAGCAGTCATGTGCAATGATTAACAAACAAATGAGGATCACTTATGGTGTTGATTTATTGACTGATGCATAATTAAATACTAATTCCATGGCAAAGCAGAGGCCAAACCTAGTTCTCCCAGTCATGGTCAACTTCTTTTTCTTGGAGGTTTTTATCTGGCTCATCATTTGTTATCTTGTGCAGCCAATATCAAAAAGGGGCCACAATAAAAGCTGGCATTATTCACCGATGTTCCAGACTTGTCCACTGAACAAAGAGTGGCATTTGCCTGATCCAGGGAAAGCTGCAGTGGAAAACACAGTGTAGAGCTGTACAATTACAGGCTGTCTGTTAAGGCATGTACAAAAAGGTATAGAATTAATATTGTTAAGGGGGAAAGCATTTTAGAGTGTCTTATGGTTCCCTAGAAAACATATCTTATGAGGAATGGCTGAGGGAGCTGGGTTTATTCAGTCTAGAGGAGATTTGGGGGGGACCTCATAGTTCTCTACAACTACCTGACAAGAAGTTGTAGTGAGGTGGGGAATCAGTCTCTTCTACTGTGCCTGCAGTGAGAGGCCTAGAGGACAATGGCCTCAAACAGAGGCAGGTGAGATTCAGATTACATGTCAGAAAAAACATTTTCACTGTTAGGGTGGTCAGGCATTGGAATAAGTTTCCCAAGGAGGTGGTGGGGTTACCATCCCTGGAGGTGTTTTAGAAGCATTTGGTTCTGGTGCCGGGTGATGTGGTCTATGGGTGAGAGTGCTAGGTTGATGGTTGGACTTGTTGATCTTAAAAGTCTCTTCCAACCTTGATGATTCTATGATTCAATGATTCCATGATTACCAGTATTTCAGAATCTAAACTCCCACAACATCCCCACCAAAATCAAAAGAGGACGAGAATAAAGTGCCAAAGAGGAAGGAAAGCAGCCAAGGGTACAGAACCAACAGGTTGTGTGTGCCCCACGTTCGTTCCACATCCAGCCACGACGATGGGTCACAGGGTGTCCGTAACGCCGCCGGAGAGCCGAGCGCCGCGGGGTACCAGGCTGGCCGGGAGGGCGGCGCGGCGGGGCGGGGCGGCGGCGGGGCCGGGCCGGGCCGGGCGGGCGGAGGAGCCGCGGCGGCGGCGGCGGCGCGGGGCGGGCGCACTCGGCAGGGGCGACCCTGGCTCGGGCTGTCGCCATGCACCGCGCGGCCGCCCCGCGCCCCGCCGCGCTGCCGCGCCTGCTGCTCTCCTCCGCCGCACGGGCGCTGCTCTGGCTCGGTCCCGTGTACCTGGCGGGGTACTTGGGGCTGAGCGGCAGCTGGGTGCTGCTGGCGCTGGCGCTGTGGCTCTGCTGGGGACTCAACCGGCGGGGGAAGCGCGACCGCCTGGCCGCTGCCTTCGCGCTGCTGGAGGACGAGCGGGAGGCGGTGTGCCGGGGCCTAGCCGCCCGGCACCTGCCGGCATGGGTGAGTGAGGACCGCGGGGTGTTCTACCCCGCATCCCGCGGCACAGGGGATGCTGCGGGTCCCGGCGGTTCCGGGCGGCGAGAGCAGGACAGAGAGCGAGGTGTCCCGGAGCGAGCAGCCGAAGGGGCGGCAGTGATGCCGTGGGCCGAGCAGTAGAGTCTTTGATTTTCAAGTCTTGCTCAGGAAAGCGAGGATTAAACCAGAAGTTGTTTTAGACAGGAGATGTGCTGTAAGTGGGTGTGTAAAACAGACTGATGTATCGCCAGAGAAACCTCCCTTCAAATATGTGTGTTGCATTGCAGGTATTTTGCTGTTGAGGGTACTTGTTTTAGACTTTCTCATCCAGCAGATTTTTCTCTCCTTTAGTGTCATTTGAAAACAAACAAAAATATATAAACGTAATACTCTCTTCCTGCTAAAAACCAAATATATATAAACATAATATTCTCTTCCTGCTAAAAAACAAATATTTAGTTTTAAGGAGTCATCTCTGGATGGTACAGAAGGCCAACCCCTGTTTGTTGTTCACATTTGTTTCTAGTCACTCTACGTTTTAAAGGGAAGAAACTAGAATTTCTACCTGCACATTTTATTCTATGTCTTGGGTTGTTTATTGGGCAGCTGTGGTTGGCTAATGGAAAGGATGATGAGGTGTTCGGGTCTTTTTTCTTTTATCATCATTTGTTTGCATTTAAAAATCTGTTAGGGACTGGTAGGAAAATGTTCTTCTTGTAAGAAAGAGAATATCAAAGACCTCTATTTGTAAAGAGTGTTGCATGGAGGCATTTATAGTCGGTAAACTTTTATACAGCCTACAGCAATTGGCTCTCCTTAATTCTGTGGGAAATGAAGGCAGCTGGCAGTTCTGAGGAGTGAAGCCAGGGTCTCCTGGCAGGGCTGATGCAGCTCCCTGCACATGTTCTCTCCTGCCAGGCACAGAAGTCTGTTTCTGAATGAGGTTTCTGCTTGTTTGTATTGACAGAGCGTCAAAAAACACAATTCAGGGCATTAATGAGTGTGGTGATGTCAGCTCTTGCCCTGATGCTGTGAGAGCAGTGTTGCATTTTATCCTCATGTGCCCTGAATCATTGCAACCAGAAATTGAGCCTCTTAGTCACTGTTGAAAATTCAGACTTGCCCCCACAGTGCACACAAATTCAAAAAGCTCCATTAGGTTTTGTGGTTGAAAGTTTCAGGCTTCGTTAGTGTGGGAGCAGGTGGTTCATTATTGATTGCCCTGTACTTGCCCTTCACAAGGCTGCACAGAGAGCACTGTGTGCCCCAAACATGGGAGAGGTTTGGGCAGAGGGGGAGACTGCAGCAGAGGCCACTGAGGTGGTCAGGGGCTGGAGCACCTGGTGTCTGACAGAGCTGGAGCTGTTCAGCCTCCTTCAGGGGAAGGGAAGGTTTAAGGGGTATCTCATCTCTATCTCCTACTGCCCAGCATGTGTTCATAGAGATGGTAGAGTCAGACTCTTTCCAGAGGTCTGATTCCTGACTTGTGAGTTCTTGGAACTTACTCCTGGAAGGCAGCATGTAGGACCTAATGATAAAGGGGCTGCACGGTGTGCTTTTAGTTTTGCCTATATTGCCACTTTCTTTCTTTTTGTGTGTTGGTAACTTTTGTTCTTCATCAGTTGGGTGTTTGCTTCCACACTGCGCTTGTACTTGATGCTTTTCAACTTCTCAGTTTTAATTTTCCTTCCATCCCCATCCTGTATTTGATCTACTTCTTCCATGTGGCCATCTTGGAGGCTGATTCTCACCTGATTTTCACCTGATGTCTATTCAGTTTATTCTCTGTGGTGTTATCTTTTTTATCTTTCTTTTTTGCCTTTCAATGTTCACGGACCTTCAGTTGGGAGCTCTAAAACTGTCCCCTGTCTTCTCTCCTGTCACACAGAGGTGGCAGTAGGAATACAATTCAAGGGGAGCATGGCTTGAATTTGCAGTGTTGTAATCCTAGGAAAAGTTCTGAAGGTGTGAAGCGATGGCAGTGTCTTGGGATTCGTAAATGTTTGTCTCTTCATGTGCTCTGTAATAAAATGAGGGGATCCATCCAGTGAAGAGTTAAGAGCAATCATTGATTGTGCTGTTGGTTACTTACAAATTGTTTTCCCTAAGAGGTGGCTTCTTTAAATTGGCTCATGTTCTTCTCAGTCGTGGTATTAGTTGTTAGGAGATATACAGAGTGCAGCCTTTCCTTTAGGGGCAATGCTGGGGGGGTTTCCCTAATCTACTCAACCATCTGTTTTGGGGAATTTGCAGGGTTGTTTTGCAGCACCAGTTTCTTGGCTGAAACCAGCCAGTGAATTCGGAATAGATGCGTTTCTGTGCTAGACACTGTACGTGGGCAGGCTGTGCTTCCTCAGGAAACGAGGCTGGAAATCTGCTCACGACAAGCACAGTCAGATCCATGTCTTGGAGAGTTGAGACCCTCTGACTTCAGCCTGTGCAGCCTGTAGCATGACTTCTGTACAAGCAGGCAGTGCTCAGAGCAGAGGTAGCCAGGCTTCCACCTTCATTGCGGCTCTTGGGGCTGTGGTGACTGCTCCATGTTGCTTTTGCCACTTATTAGCTGGCTGCACGTGACAAAATCCAAGTGTGCCGTGTTTCTTCCTGATGTTAAACTCCTTTTACCGGGAGATATACTACTGGGTGCAGAACTGTCCTTTTAAAACGGTGCCTTTTAAGTCCTTGTTCACGCAAAAGCCTTGTTTACACTTTCTTTTTTCCTCCTGTATGAATAGCTAAAAATCCTGTCCCTTAAAAAAAAACCCAAACAAAACACCAAAATCCCCAACAAAACCTAAAACAAGCAACCAAACAAACCCAAACCAAACCCTGATGGATAGATTGCTGTGTTGTATTTGAACAGA
The DNA here is from genome assembly GCF_020740725.1 of Corvus hawaiiensis. Classification (NCBI taxonomy): domain Eukaryota; kingdom Metazoa; phylum Chordata; class Aves; order Passeriformes; family Corvidae; genus Corvus; species Corvus hawaiiensis. Next base: position 31,584,356 of record NC_063219.1, on the reverse strand, counting down.
ATGGTGCTGTTGTGTCAGACATGGGGTTTGTTAATGCTGTGAACCTTGGTGTGGCTTGCTTCAGGGCAAGGTGGAGTCATGCAAAACTTACACATTTTCTTTACTTGCTAGTAATTGCCCCTTACCTAGTGTTTTTGATCTTCAAAGCTCTTTTCAAATGCTAAGTAATTTTTGCTGCATTCCTTAAACTTTGGCAAGAAGTATGCCTGCTTTTGTAGATCGGTAAAACTGATTCTGATAGTGGGACTTGCCCAAGGCTACAGGATTAAATCTTACTCTGTGTTAGTATTAACTTTGGCAGCTCTTGGTGTCTGGTTCTGGGCTTAGTAGGAAGTGTTTGGGGCTCCTCCTACCTATGCTGTACTGATGACAAACTCGGGGCAAGACCTTGCTGATGGGGCTCTCACCAGTAGCAAGGGCCATAAGTGAGTCTGAAATCCAGAGCACATGGTTCAAAAGTGGAACTGAACATGGTTTTATTTTCAAAACATACTAGGACATGTTAAATTCTAGGGATAAATGGTTGGGTCAAGAAGAGAGCTTGGTGGTGTCACTGGGCTGAGCTATCTATGTGACATGCTAGCTAGTATGTATGTTATGGGGATACCCCGTGGCTAGGAGAGGATTTGCTCAGAGCTTATGTCTTACTACACAGTGGATGATGCAGTTGCAACACCTGGATACCAAGCTCTGCTTCCTCTGAAGAACTGCTCCTTTAGTTCATACCATTGAGTGGAGCTGAACTTTGGTATTGGGAACACACTGAAATTTAGTGGCTTGTCATAAAGGGTAGAAAGCTGGTTTTCACCAGAGACATGTAGTCAGCCAGTGGTGTTCTCTGCAAGCCCAATTGTGTCAGCCCAGGAGCCCCTGGTGGTCTTTGGTCCCAGCCTTTGAGCTCCAGCAGTGCCCTTCCTTCCATCTGTCAGAGGAAACGGAGGCACCAAGTGCCTGGGTAGGAGCTGGGTTGCAAACACCTGAATGAGGGGATGTCAGGTGGGGTGGAAATGTACCACAAATGTCTGCTATCACAGCATCTGAGGTGTGACACTCTGTAGTGTGATTCATTGCAGTTGCTTTGGGGGTTTGCTGTGGGCTGTCTGGTTCGGGTATCTGTGGCTCAAATAATAAATTAAATTTCAGTTTTTCTTAAGGTGGGTCTACCTACAGCCTCATTCTTGTGGCTTTTGCCTCTTTCCTGATGCTCCTTTGTGCTGCTTCAAGTCTCTAGGAGCCTTGACTCTAGTGAATAATCCCAGACAACTTTAATGGTTTATAACGGCCCACATTTCTCCCCTGCTCATATGGGCTGTGACTTTCTCACTGGGAAGGGGTAGCCTAACTGTTGTCCTGTCCTTCCTTTTGGGTCACATCCCTCTCCTGTCTGTAAGGTGTTTTGAAGAACAAGCCCACCATGATGCTTTGATCCCTGCTCCATCCTTTCTGCATCCAGAGCTGATCCAGAGCTGTGGCACAAACGCTGCAGGATGATGGTGCCTGGCAATTGCATTGGAGCTGGAAACCCAGGATTTATGTGCCCTGGTGGAGGACCTTTAGGTGGAAGATGAAAGTCTGGCAGGTGAAGCAGAGGTCCCCTGATTCACATAATCCATCTCACTGTAAAATGTCAGCAGCAGTTTATCTGTGTTGATTGTCCCTTCTGATGCTGAGTTCTCACTTTATCGTGCAAATAGACCTGTGCAGGCTGACATTTTAGTGAACTTCTATTGTTTTATTTAACGAAAAAATTGCCTTTTAGAGCATCAAAAGAAATTGCTTATAAAGAATATGGTGATATTACTTTGGGTTTTTAATGAGATCATTTGAAGCATTATTTGAGCAAGGAAAATGAGCTCTTCAATTGTCCATGAAGCTGTACTAAAAGGCTGCTGTCCATTCCATCCAAACATCTCTGAGCACCTCTCTGAAGGCTGATGAATTGAACAGCAAACCTTTGCCTGAAGAGTGTAATTCACAGCTCTTGTAAGAGGAGGTACTGTCCTACCCAATTATTGTTACCAGGCTAGATGATAGTCAGATTCCCTTTGTATTCAGGTGCTCTTGTAGAGCTGAGCAGGGCCCAGATGTCTGTTCTGAGAAGCTGCTGTGCTGTCCTTCCCTTCCGCAGTAACCTGCTACCGGCTTGTAACACCAGCTGCAAATACCACATCCATAAGACTTTAATGTGTGATTGTAGTAAGGTGATTGTAACTCTTCACTCAGCAGCTTCTTGCTGGGGTCTGAGAGATGAGTTACTTGAGAGTGGTCTCATACCCCGTTGTCCTGATGGTGATTAAGCAAGTCATCAGTTCAGGGAACTGGAAGGATTTTTGTCGTGGACATATACACATTGTGTTGGCATTTGGTGTGTCTAACTTGAAAACATGATGTATAAGTGACTATTTCATTTTAATTTATCCTTACCATCTTAAAAATTTCTGAGAGCTGAAAACACTGGACTGTGTATGCTAATAGGCTCGAACTCTTACAGGGCTTCTTTTCCCTGAAGCCATTGGCACCGTGTTGGTATTAGTGGAGAAATGCTGCCACAACCAATAAATTGAGTTTCCCAAGCAGATTCTTGTTTTCCAAAGTGTGGTGTCCTGGTTGAGGTGAGCGAGTACAGGAAACAGGTCCTACACAGCTCGTGATCTTAAAGGGAAGTAGGTTCTCCAGGCTTCCCAAGGCATGACAAAGAGGAGGATGAGAAATCTAATGCTGCTTTACATCACGAACAGGATGTGACACTTGCTTTAATCATGTAAATGTGCCCAGAGGCATACTGATTGTCAGTGCACATGGGTTCTTTTGTCTTTTACTATTCTTTACTGGCTTATTTGCGTTTTAGAATTTTTCAATGAGGTAGTAAATTATAAAGGATGTATGTATGAAGGCAGAGGGATCTCAGCTTACTCTAACACTTGTTCCACAGTCCGTGCTGTCTTTTGCATGTGTTGCAGTGTGCCCAAAGAGATTACACATGGCACTCAATTTATTTTTCTTTGCACCCAGGTTCACTTCCCTGATGTTGAACGAGTGGAGTGGCTGAACAAGGTGAGGAGCTCTGAACTCCAGCTGGTGAGGCCACCTGCTCTGAGCTGCATCCCACTCGTCCGAACTCTGCAGGACAAGTCTGAGAAAGTTATCAAATTACTACAGTGTAGCTCAATTGTATCTGTGTCTGTACTGAAGCGTGGAGTCACTTAAGTATGGAGTTCCACTGAGGCTGAGAGCCAATGTGAGCCTGATTGATACAAGTTTGATAAATTCAACACCACTTAGTTCTGAGACTAAAAAGAAAAAGCAAGCATTCGTGTGTATATATGGACACGTGGTGTGTGTATGTTACTATTGTTTAGCAAACGTAGTGGTATCTTTCACCAGAAAGGTTCCCAGAGAGCACTGAGGCAAATGCTCCCATCAGCAGGTGTGGTCAACTTCTCAAAGCCAAACAGCTGAACCTGCAAATCAACATCCAGTGACTAGCCTCTTTCTTGGGCTTTTTTAGCAGATTTTCTTTTTGATATAAAAGCTTACCTCAATCCTCTCTAAATAAACCTAACTCCAGGGAACTTTGTGACACTTTAGAGTAATTAGGGACTATTGTTCTTTAGAAATTTAACCCTGGGCTTTGTTGGCTCCTGTGGTTAGAAGCAGTCAATAGACTCTATGGTGCTGGAAACTCACCCTTCAGTTCCTGAAACAAATTCTATTTCTGAGGAACTGAGACGGATCCTTCCATAAGGATGACTTAAGTGCACAAAATTGACTTGGTGTTTTTAAAAGGACAGATATTAATATCCAGGGTTCTGTAATGGGTGTGTCTGTTTCTCACAAAAGGTATCTTACTCAAAGAATCTTCAGTGTATTCCTGCTTTTGCCATTTTTTAGGTCCTTGTACAGGCTTGGCCATACTTTGGAACAATCATGGAAAAAACATTTAAAGAAGTTCTTGAACCAAAAATCAGAGCAAAGAGTGTACATCTGAAAACATGCACCTTTACCAAGATCCACTTTGGCGAGAAGGTAGTGGGAATCTTTTGAAACACTCGTGGTTCACTCTTTTCTGAAAAGTTCAGATGCAAGGGGAGTCAGATGTTCAGCTTTTTGATGCCTGTGTTTCCTCTTCATATGTCTTCCCACCTGCTGTCAGTATCCTGGGACTGGAGATTAAAAAAAAAGGCCATATCCACATTTGTTTCTGTTATACCCTTGTGACAGGAGTTTTCAGTGCGCCCTAAGGCTTGTAGGATGGGCTGCTTGCAACCAGCCCCGTGTTTAAGGACTGACAAAGCTGTTCCATCTTTAAAGGAAAAAAAACTAGCATGGTATACTCTTTCTTTACATGTAATTTTGCAAAGTATTTAACAAATGCTTCTGTACTCAAATTGATCAAAGTGAGTAGGATTCTTCACTTGTGCTTATCCTGATAGATGTTGACTATGTTGTGTCTTGTTTGTCTCTATTTCAGTGCCCTAGAATCAATGGAATAAAAGCCTACACCAAAGAAATTGATAGAAGACAAGTTACCCTAGACCTACAGATATGGTAATGTTGCATCATTGATTATGTTGATGGGTCTTAATTTACCACCTGTGTATATGTCATGCTGGACTGGACATGGTCCAAGGCTCTAAGATGAGCCTAGAATGATATGAGATAATCTGTCTCCCAGCTGGATATCCTCAGTACTTACAGAAGTGAAATGTGCATCAACCTCTAAACCAGAAATAACCTGCACAGGTCTAGGTGTTACCTACTCTGGCCCATCATGGCTGCCATGGGTATAAGAGTGTGTCCCTTGGCTTTGCCATTGATGGCAGTGAGAACCCAAGCTTTTGAACTGTGTTTCCTGTTCTCAGGAGAGCTCACAGGTATGGAGGTGCTCAGTCTGTCTTGCCCACTATTGTTTCTCATTAGTTCAACCTCTCCAGTTCTTCCAGAACTGCTTGCACTATTTATTTTTTAATTCCTTCCTCTAGATTTATCCTCTTGTTTTAGTCACCATTTGTTCTATGTGCTATCCAACACATTTGCTTTTTTGATTACAGCTGTTCTCTGAGCAGAAAATTGCCTCTAGCTCTATTAACAACAACAAAATTAGATAAAACATTTAATACCTCCCAGGCTGTTTTGAATGAGCTTGTATGTTTTGTTAACATCAGAGTCATTGCAAAGCTAAACTCCTGGTTTAGCCCTGGAGAATGAAATTGCTGGGGGAATTACCACTTGCATGCTGCTGTAGCTCTGGAAGTTTAGTGGGTGACTGAGCTGCCTAATTTAAACGGCTTTTCATGGTAGTGCCTGGAAAAAACTGTGAAATTACGGACTGTCTTGGCAACAGCACAGAGCTCCTCAGAACTGTGTCTGCTGCTTAATGTGGCAATGGCATGGCATCATCCCCAGCCCTGGCAGAGCACTGTTGCTCCCTGTAAATTCACATGCTTGATTTTCAGGCAGGTGTTTCAGTGCTGTCAGTGGAGTACCCTTTGTAATAGCCAGGTCAGTGTTAGGGCCTTTGGCAAATAATTTGTGCTTTCCATGTTGAGATTGAGAGATCTGATGCCTTTTAAGCCTTGCAGAAGAGTGCTGCTGTTCTCTGCTAAACCGCGTCTCCCCCACCTCTGCATTCCTGTCCCTCTGGCAGACCCATTAACATCTCCAAACTGGCCAAGCACTTCTGTTCCTCATGCTGATGATAATTTAACCCGAACTGACATAATCTGATAACCCCAGTAGTTTCTGTATTCACATAGGAGAGTGCAGTCTGCCTCACCTCTCTGATGGGGGTCTCTTCTCTAGGGCTGCATTAAGGCCTCAGCTTCACTTGTGTTCATATGTTAACATCAGTTTCTGCAGCTAAGCTGTGTTGTGCATCCTGCAGTGTCTGCAGGAGATTGTGCGTTGCTTTCAGAAACAGGGAGAGGCAAATCTCTGAGCAATGGTATTACTTACCTGCCTTTTTCTAGATTACCAATGGAACAGTTTTTTCCACTACTTAGTGGAGACGGAGTTGAGTTGCCCCAGTGTGAGGCTGCCCTTTGCTTTACCTCTTGGTCACTGTGCTGATGAGGTTTAAATGACTGATCTGTTTACAGGGCTGTGTGCTGGCATCACAGCACTGGAGAAGAGAGTGATGTGCTGTGGGTGCCTCTGGGGTGCACTGTGCAGTGCTGGCACCACAGTGACTGATCTTCAGAGAAGCAGAGCTGTGTTGCAGTGGACATGAAAGGATTAACAAGTCTGCATGTTATAAACATGACTTCTTTGCCTTGGTGCTTGCTAGCTGTAATTTTGTGGGAGTTCCCTCCTCGATGAACCACCTGAGTGTGATCATTTGGCTGGGTCACCACCTGGTGACCAGGGCAGCTGAAGCCGGGATGGCTGAGCAGCCACTTCACACAGGGTGCTGTTATCCCAATGTTCTACAATCCTGCCTTGGCAGCAGCACTGCCCCACTCCAGTGCTGAGTTACCTGTTGTGTTAAGCAGTACCTTCCATCCAGAAATCTTGGCTTGCTCTGTAAGTGCTTCTTGCTTTCAGTCTCACAATAGTACAGGAGGACAGATTTTTTCCTTTGGTTTTATCAAGGAGGCAACTAGTACCTGAAGCCCAGAGTCTTTGATTTGACATGGAGAAAATACAGGAAGAGGGCAGGAATAGAAAAAACCTTTTCTTCTTACCCTTCCTTTGTGGTCTGTATGGAACCATTTGTGTAGTTTTATTAGCCACTCATAGACATGTGGTCCATCAAGGGCTTTGTTTCATCTGTGCTCCTGATCTCACCAACACGATGCAGCACTGAATGCTATGGTTCAGCTCGGTGTCATGAGAAGAGGAGCTTCCTTTCCTATGTGTTAAAATTGCGTCCTTTGCTTGGGAAGTGGGAAAAGTAGTACTTAGAGGTCCCTTATTTGTATGGGCTGTAGTTGTCAGAAGAGTCAGGGATGCAGATGATCTGGTACTGCATGAAGTTACCAAAAGAATTTGAGAAGCTGCTTTAATTAAATCTGTTAACAGCAGCTTACATGGCTGTAGCATCAGAGCATTGGGCATGGTTATGTAGAGCACTGTTTTGTGTAATTCTGCATGTCCATCTCCCAAGTCTGAAGGCAGACTAAGCCTAGTCTGTGTTACAAAGCACTTGAGAAGGTTGGGCCAAAGGGGGTTTTCAGCATGGGGGGCCATGACAAGGTGGGGCCCATGGGCAGTTACTTTACAGGGGGGATATTGCCCGGGCTTTTTCCAAGGGGATGTGCAGACATCCAGGTTAGTTAAACCTGTCAGCTCTTGTAGCATCCCTGCCTTCAGCCAGTGGGTTGCCTTTGTATCATAAACACTGGGCCCAGCTTTTCCACCCAAGTACAGAAGAGATAAAGATACTTACACTTGAACAAGGTTCTCATCCACAGCACAGGCATATCTGCATCACCTTGTGCAACAGCTGATGTAGGAGAGAAACGGGTGATTCTTCCACCCTTCACAGGTGGGTAAAGCACAGTCCTGTGTAGGGTGGAAGGGCTCAGCCCTCAGGTTTTTAAGTGTCAAGGCTTGAGTTTGGCTCTGGTGTGCTCTGGGGCAAGACAGCAGAGAGCACAGCAAGGTTATGCTGAGCAGAGGAGCAGATGGAAGCATGAGCAGCTGGGACTGGAAATGAGGAATAAAACTAATGAACAAAGAGTGCACCCTTCCTACCAAGCACCCTGGCAGGGGGGTGATGCCTGTATGAGGCAGACTTATGGATAATTAAAGGCTCAGGCTCTGATAAGACTTCTCTGACATCTAAATTCTAAAACATGATTGCATGTATTGAAGTGTTTCTGGAAAAAAGAGACATATAGGACTGAATGGGAAGAATTTTTGACTGCATGGAAAGGTAGAAAGGCTGTAAATTGAAACACCACAGCTCTTACTTGTTCTAGACACTTGCAAAAACCAAATTAAATCCTCTTGGATTAATTACTGCAAATTGAGGAACTCATTTTGGCTTCTCATTTAGAATTTTATTGTAACAATGCTCTATTAGCACCCAGTGTAATGAGCTGTAAGATAATGTCAAAATTGTAGAAGTTAACAAACATAAAATAAGTTTAATTATGTCACTAGCTTTTAAGAAAGATTGTGTTAATTTTGGCATGGTTTATGAGGTTGGAAATGAGAAATTAGAATGCTCTAACATTAAAGCCTTTGATCTGTGTGTTATGAGCACTTAAAATTCTGTTAGGTGACTATCTGTAAACAAATATACAAAGAACTTTGCAAAAATGGAGACAAATTCACAGGGTTGGACATTCTTGGCACTTTTTTTGGGGTGGGAGGGCATCTGTCCATGTGCAAATTACAGTGTGAATTTGTGGTAACTGCAGCACTATTTGCCCATACACATGTGGTCAGAGCAGAACTCCTGTCCTTTTCCTGTGATTATGGAGTGAAGTTATGCAGGCAGCAAGCACAGCACATTCACTGTGCTGCAGTATCTCTACACCCTGCTTTACCTGCAGGGTGTTTGTTGTCTGCAGCCAGAGCTGTTTCTCAGAGGGCTGAAAGGGAACTTGGTAGCTCCCTTCAATTATTTTCTGCCAGAGGCATCAACAGATCTTCGAGGTTCTGCTCCCCGGAGAGTGGTTATTGGTTTTTGCATAAGGTGATGTTTGTACTTTAATAAAAGGTGCTTTCCAAGTTGCCAAAGTACCACATTCAGCATTTGCTTTATTTAAAGCCTGATGTTCTCCATGGCAACTGACCAAAATCTGATCTACGTTGTTGTCTTTGAGTTCAGCCTTAAAGAAACCAGGTTATTTTTAGTGATAAATTTGTCCTTCAAGTGGGTTTTTGTGTTGTGGGCGAGGGTAATCTATGGGCTCTTTGGGTGTGGGTAAGGTGGGAACCCCATAAGTAATGGCAGAATGGCTCTGCACCAACTTGGGAGCTGGATCACCAGGTTGTGGGGTGGGATCAGGCTTTTGGCAGAGAAGGGAGCAAGAGGGCGATTGCTCTGACCTTGAATTTTGAATGAGCATCTTGGTCCCCTTTTTGGAGCAAGCTTGCTTCAGCCAACCACCAGTCTTAAGAATGGAAAATTAACCTGGAAATACAGATGTTGTTTTGACGTTTTACAGGTACATCAATATCCCAGCTGTCTGCAAGGTTGCTCTTGTGAAAGATCTGACCTTTGTTCAACTTCCTCTGTTCAGTCACTTGAAAATCCGTCTCTGCCTGTGGGATCATGTTGTCAATCCTTAAACTGATTTCATTTATACTCTGTACAGCCCCAGATTTCTCAGGGGACTATTGCAAACTGTGGAATAATGTGAGAATTTTCTTTCAGTTACATAGGGGACTGTGAGATTCACATGGACATATCGAAATTTAATCTTGGCGTGAAAGGTGTACAGGTGCGTGCAGTACTAATGTTGTCTGTTCAAGGATGTGTGGGGCAGGAGGTACCACCTCCCAGTGGGGAGGTCATGACACTTAAGTGGGAAGCCAGCAACTATCAGGCTTGGAATGATTAGTTTTATCTCCTTGTTCTTGGCTGGGGAAATGATACCTTCCATGGAAAGCACTTAAATACCAGTTTTAAGCTTTGTAGTGTGACTCTTAAACAGGGTTGGAGCTGGAGCATTGAGTATGTGTGGGCCAGCATCTGCCACCAGAGTTCAGGGGAGCTCAAAGTGTTGGTAGAGAACTTCAGAAGAACCAGCATGTTCATAAACTGATGTAGATTAAACCAACAATCTGTTCTTAGAATGTTGAAACCTAGTAGACAAATGGCTCCATTGTATGGCAGGATTGCAGAGAGACTCCACAAACATAGAAAGCATTGCCTGATATCAAGAGCAATGGTTTGGGGGGAAAACGTTTATTGTTATTAAATTCTAAATAAAAATACTTCAAGTACAATTTCTAAAATTATCTCCATCACTGAAAAGCTGACAATTTTGAAGCTGCATCGTGAGAGTACCTTGACACTCAGCTTTCCTCTTCTGTTTGCAGTTGTATGGGACGTTGCGAGTGATCCTGGAACCTCTCCTAACCGATGCACCTTTTGTTGGAGCAGTGACCTTGTTTTTTATGCAGAAACCGGTGAGTCAGGAGTGAGCTGCTCCCTGCAGCCTTCTTGCTTCTTGGTCTTAGTGCTTGGACAGGTCTTTGGTGAGTGACACGAGCTGTCCCATCACTGGTAACCCAAACTGCATAACTGTGAATGCCTCACAGTTCAGGTTCTCAAATAATGAAGTCCTGATTGTTCAGTGCTCCTCTTGAACTCCAGGAGGATGTGAGTTAATTCATCCTATGCTTTTGCAGTAGTGCCTAAACACTCTACGAATGGGAGGACTTTCTTATGGTGGCAGCACAGGACCCATTTCTGAGGCCTTTGCTTCAAGGTTTCTGGCTGGTGGATCTTCCCAGTCATAGATTTTAAATGCAGTCGTCTTGGAGACCATTCTGTCATGGTTGCCTTTTGAAAGCTTGCCTGTTGAAGGTCGTGTGCCTTGTACTGAATTGTGGTTTAATAAAATATGAGAAACCTTCTGGTCATATAAGAACCAGTTATCTTACGGCACACACCTTTGCTTGTGGTTTATGCTCTGCTTGAGTTCATGAAAGTCATGCATTTTTGATCTTGAATGAGGTGGTTTTGTGTTTAGATGTAGCACCATGAAAAAAAACTCCTTTTGAACTGCTTTTTTGTTTATTGTACGAATAGGAATACAGACTCCTGAAATCAGTGGTATTTGTAAATCCCCCTGCCTCAGGGCATAGGCCAACCCCTAAGTGAAAGGATGAGAACAAAGCTTCAAAGTCTCACTAGCTGTTGTTGAATTTCCGTAATGACCTTTCCCAGGGTGTCTGCCACTGGCCATTGGTAAGGGCTGAATCTTTCCTTCTGCTTGCAGGTTAAGTTCCAGTGATACCCTCAATTCAGGACGGCAGATAAAATAGATAAGGGAATTGATACCAGCTGTTGGTTCTAATGTGCAGATGCAGTCAATTGGTGGTGCAGGTTTTCCTTTCTTTAAACAGCTGACTTTGTTCTAGAAGCATTTCCCTTTTAAATTCTACATTTATTTTGAAATAAATTTCAACAGACCTGTATAATATTTTTTCCCTGATTTTGTTGTAGCATCTGGAAATCAACTGGGCAGGCATGAGCAACCTCCTGGATGTCCCAGGGATTAAGTGAGTGTCTACTTTGCTTTACTTTATGCTCCTTTGAAAAGCCTTTGGAAGTTGGGATGTGGTTCTTCAGTAACCACCAAAGCTGTTGTTGAGAGCACTGTGTGCAAGGTGTTGTGTTGATGTTCATCCCATCATATCTGGCTGCGGCAAAACCTGAGGAGGGTTCTTTTTACATTCTGTCAAAAGTGTTTCAATCACTTAATTGCATTTAGGATGGAAATAGTAAATCCCTGAAACAACAGTGACTTATAAACTAAAAACAAGCCCTTCTGTTTCCCATGTGCCAGTTATTCGCAAAAGTAGATGAAGTAGGTTTAGACTGGCAGTCTGCTTATTATTTTTGACAGTAAAGTGAAAAAAGGCAAGATATCACAGAGTTGTAGTCCCTCTGACAAACTCAAGTACAATCCATGATAAAGAGAACAGCACCAGATTTATAAGGAGAAAAGTTCTTTTCTTTCTATGTAATCTGCTCACCTTTTAGGTGTAGCTCTTCTGCAGTGCCTCTTGGGTTAGTATTACATACATGAAACTTACACAGCAAGGATGAAAATCTTAGTGGGTTTCAATACTGTAAGTTTCAAACTGTTTCATCAGATTGCGGATTCACTTTGTCCTTGTTCCTTAGTGTAAAGAGAAAATTCTGTTACACAAGCAGAAAATACATTGGTTACTCAGCCATTGCTTTTCTCCCTTTCAGTGCAAGTGCAGACACTTCCGTTCCTCTCTGCTCCCCTGCAGCTCACGGTTTGCAGGCTCATAGGAGTATCTGGCTACTTTAGGTGCCAGTTTATGCATTAAAGATCCTCTGAAGGCTTTTGATGTTGAGTGAGAGGAAGCTTTCTTTTTCTCTTAATTTGAGGCCTGACTGGCCTTTTGCCCCGAAGTTTAGCCTGAGAGCTCCAGTTTTTATCAGGAGAATTAATCTGTTCTCTTCTGACTTGGTTTCCCTAATCCTTTGCAGGTAGAAGGCATGTAGGTATCCTAGCCTACAGCCTCTCATATAATTAAGTGAAAATTTGGTGTCCTAAATTTTTACTCCCTGGTTCTCCCACAGGGATTTGCACACAGAAACCTTTGCTTATTCCTCAGCAGTGCAATGAAAGCTGGGAGCAAAACATGCCTGACCGTGAATGGGCTGAAGTACAGGTTGAACAAGAGCCCTTCCTGTCAAATGAATTTGGCTCACTTAAGATAGCAAAGAAACTGCATGCAATCATCTGTCCTCACATACAAGCTGTGTTTAGTTGTGTGTACTGAGACTCAAGAGAGGGTACAATTCTGTGACGTTCCTGTGGGGTTTTTTTTACGGAAAAGCCAAGAGCCTGACCAAGGTTTAACATTTGGAGTAGGAGAGTTTCCTTATATTCTTTATGTGTTAATCCAGCCTCTGTGAATTGGGACAATTTTGTTACACAGTCCTACCCTTATAAGCACTACATCTATCAAGAGGATGAGTCTTTCAGATACTTTTTGGGTTTTCCTCTTAATATTGTCTTTTGCTCATGCCAGATTGTAGTGGTGTGTTGAAATCCTCTCATTAATCACCTGGGAGTACTGGACGTCTGTGATGGTTATGTACTTCTTGCACCTGCCATACAAAAAGAGCAATTGTAAAGAAAAGATTTGAACTGAAAAGCTAAAAATGTGCAAGTTGTAATTAGGCTGGAAAGTTCCCTGAACTCCAAAATAGTGCCCTCAATTCAGCCAGTGTGCTCTCCAGTTACTTCAAACGAAATTTTCCTTCTTAGTGCAAACTCTGCCAACTTCCAGAACCTCATCTGAGAAATGAGCTTGGCTTTCTTATTTTTTGATGTGTCTGGCTTCTCTCAATTTTCGAAAAGGTCTCAGCACGTGGCCAAGAGTAGGCAGCAGTGTGTGCTGAGGCCTTTTCTAAGTCTAAAAACAAACTACCTCCAGGCCTTGAGCCCCCTGTGAAATGCTGAAACTTCCTGATTCCCTTCTCCCCTTGTCCATCTCTGGTGTTATTCCTAAGGAAACACAGAAGGCACATGAGTTTGACCTGTTAGGGTGTGTGCATGAAGATTTCACCCAGCCTAAGCTCCCATTCATCTTTACAACCTGCTAGAGCCAAGTTCACACCCTGAGATAGGAATGCTCCATATTGTAAATTTGCATCACAAAATTGAAGTTGAATGGCCACTCTGCAGCTCTTTCATAGAATCATAAACTTTGGAAAAGACCTTTATAGATCATCAAGTCCAACCATTAACCTAACACTGCCAGCCAAGCCCATCACTAAACTATGTGTGTAAGCACTTTACAGGTCTTTAAATACTTCCAGGGATGGTGACTCAACCATTTCCCTGGATGGCCTGTTCCAATGCTTGAAGATACTTTGGGGGAAGACGGTACCATTTACTTTGCAATGCCCATTTCTTTCCTTGTCCCTCATTTTCTCGTTCTGAGTTGCGACTGATTGTAGAGATTGAGGTTGCCTTTTCCCCCCCACCTGCAGTGTAATGTCAGACTCACTAATTCAAGACTTCATTGCTGCACGGCTGGTTCTACCGAACAGGATCACAGTGCCTCTGAAAAAGAACATGAACATTGCCCACTTGAGGTTCCCTGTCCCCCAGGTGAGTTGTTTTTTCAGTGGCATCGTGTTTATCTACCTGAGTGTGAAGTTGCCACCGTGTGGATGTGTCCAAGCTTAGTGTCTTTGGATGCTGCATCAGCTCTTTCAACCTGAATTGTGGGCTTTCTGTAGGTAATATTTCATAAATATAAAAGCAGTGTTGGGTAGTTCATCATTTGGGAGGGGGAGACACGGACACTGGGCATTCCTACTCTCTCTACATGGTATAAGGAGTCTGTTCTCTGAGCTCATTTACCAATTAATCCTTTAGTCTGTAACTGCAGATCTGTGGTACATGCAAATGAGAGGATAAATACATAAGCAATGAGCGTCAGGCTATTTAATATTTTTACTAATGCTGTGAAGGGGTGTAAACAGGGATCTTGGAGGGTGACATCTCTTTGTCACAGAAAAAAAAATGGGAAAAAACCCCAACAAACAAATCTCCTAAATACTCAACATATCCAGGTCTTCAATTTCCTTCATGTATCACATACCTAACACTCTTGCTAATGAGGATAAATATAAATGAGTGACAAAGACATGCTCCCTGTTGCAAACTTGCATCACTAAATTGAAGTGGAATGGCTCCTGTGCAATAAAATAAGAACCTGCCAATGAGTTTCTCCTTCAGTCAGTGGGAGTTGATCTTTGCACTTGATTTGACTGTGGCTGTAATGCTGTATGCATATGTATGCTTCTGATTTAAAAATAAATTGAATATTATTTGCTGCACAGTTATCTAGATTGAATTGTGCATCTGTTTAAGGGGGCTTTCCCCCCCCCCCTAGCTAAATGGTGGAAAAAGTGTTTTATTACAGCTGTCATTGGAAACGTACTGCATCAAACTACATGTCTTTGCAGAACTGTCATAGTGAATACCCTTGCTGCCTGAAATAAACAGTTTTAGGAGGCAGCATATTATAATTATGCAAAGATTGCATTTTCATGACCAATTCTGTATCTTATTTTATCCAGGGAGTAATAAGGGTTCATCTGTTAGAAGCTGAAAACCTTGTCCAGAAAGACAATTTCCTTGGTGCCATCAGGGGGAAGTCTGACCCGTACACTCTCCTCCGTGTTGGCACTGTGCAGTATCGAAGCAAGACAGTCTCCCGAGATCTTAATCCCATTTGGAACGAGACATTTGAGGTACTGAACCTTTTTATCTTTCCATCTGTAGGATACTCAGCCATTTACCTCCCTGTGGTTGCAGGACCTTCTCTTAGCTGACTGCACTGGGGCAGGTGGACTTGTTTCTTGGTTGAGGCATTTCTGTCCCTTCACCAAGTTCACACTTACATTGTAAACTTGAAATGTCATTCAGGTTGATCTGATTTACATGTGTGGGTTTTTGGAGGAGGTGCAAAGCACTGCTTTAAATATCAATCAGTGCATCAGTCTGTGCAGCTGTAGGCTGCTCTGGCACTTGTCTTCTCTGCTTATTAGGGATACCAGTTTGGGGGGTTTGACTTGTAGCTCAAAACCAAGCAAACTGAATGTGAAATATTTTCGTGTGTAATCAATTGTATTCGTTATGCAATTAACCGTGAAAGAGCAGGGAATGTCCTTAATGTGTTAGACAGCTGTCAAGTGTCCTGTTCTTGTCCACAGCCTGAGCGTGAATAGGTATATGTGAATGCTTTTTATTTTTAATCAATACCTCTTTCTCCTCCAGTTTGTTGTTCATGAAGTGCCTGGTCAGGACTTAGAAGTGGATTTGTACGATGAAGATCCAGATAAAGATGACTTTATGGGCAGGTAAATTATCACAACCTTTTATCAGGGTCCAGTAGCCTCTGCTATGGGACACCTGAATTATTCATACTGGAAATTTAATACTGTTAGAAGTTATTCCCTTTGCACAGATATTGATACCAAGTAATTAGTTCCTAGTGCAACTATGGTTGAAAAAGGTTACGCTCCTGCAGGGAATCCTGGGAAGCCATTAGAAGTGATAGTTACTACAAGACTTGAGATTTACTTCAAGTTTATTTTAGTTTTGGAAGTACTTCAAGGGGGAGACTTCAGGAGTGTGTGTTCTGCTGCACACAGGTACACAGGTCATGTGGAGAAGTTGTTATTTGGAACAGATTTGAGAGTGGGCTTTTTGGTGGTTTTTGCTGTATGCCTCAATATACATTGAAATGTTTGCTTTTTGCCTTTCAGCTTGCTGATAGGCCTAGCAGATGTAATGAATGACAGAACTGTTGATGAGGTAAAGAGCACAGCTTATTTCTAAATGCGCTTGGTGGTGTATATCTACCTGCACTCATTTGTGTTGCCCCTTTGCTGTGTTTCTTTGTGCTTAAAGCTTCCTTGCACACTTGCACTGTGGTATTTTTACAAAAAGATAATACCAAAGTAGCCATTACAATAATTTTTACGACCCGGCTGGTAATCCCAGAGAGTTCTGAGGTTAGGCTGAGCCAGCAGTGGGGTATCTCGTGTTGATACCTTGTGTCCCATATGTACGAAATGTTTTATACAAAGCTGCAGATAAAGTTTGGTGAAGCAGCCTGTTTGCTGAGGGAAGAAATGACCTGATCTTACTGTGCTTTGTCCTGCAACTCAGCACTCTACAAACAATGCCAGAGTGCCTGTCTTGTGCTGCTGCTGGTTGGAAATATCCACATGCTTTGCCTGTTTATGAGTGTCTTATTTTAATTTTCTTCTGCCTTGTACCTAAGTAGATGGATGTGCTACAATCTAAATGTCAAAAATGCAGGCTAAGGTGCTCAGAGTAAAATTCATGTTGTCTGTTGCGTGTGTCAGAGTCTGCAACATATAAAAACTGCTCTGCCTCTCAATTCTCAAGTTTCTCTTTGTTGTCCCCATTTAGTGGTTTCCCTTAAGTAAGACGACAAGTGGACACTTGCATTTAAAACTGGAGTGGCTTTCACTAGTAAATGACCAAGAAAAGCTACATGAGGTGAGTATATTTGCTTAAAGGATTCAGGTACTCTGAACCCTGCCCAGTCATCAATAAAGGAGTGTGTAAAATTAGAAACCCCAGGCAAACTCATGGGAGTTTATTTTTATCTGGCAAAGTTTTGATGTGATTCCCTCCCCGCTGCTCCTGCAGAGGAAGGGCATTTGCTTGCCCTAGGTCGCTTGGTAATTCAGGAGTAACTCAAATCTGGAAGCTTTTTGCTTGAATTAGCAAACATTTGTTTGACTAACTGCGAAGTGACTTCTCAGGGTTCTTTCCTTTGACAATTTTTCTCCTCCCTCTTCATCTAGGATTTGTGTAGGACCTTGGACCCCTGAAATAATCTGTACTAGTCGTAGGCAAATACCCAGCACTGGTGCTTGATAGGACCATGTTTCCAAATGGTGTGTTGTTTGTGAATTGCTTGGATAAAGCCCATCTCCCAAAGAGGCTGTTTCTTCATAACCAAGTGAAACCATTTGAGTTCCACCGAAGTGAATAAAATTGTTTCCAGGCTTTGTTCTGCTGACACTGGATTCATGTTGATGTATGTGGCTGAGCATGTTTTTAGGTGTCTGGATGCACTGGGGAACCCAACCAGTTCTTCACTGAGAGATTGACAAACTTTAATGCAATGAATTGCAAAGAGTTACTCATCTTACTGGTCTGCTTAGAACTGTCATGCTGTGTTGGCTTGTGCTCCTCTAAATTGCAAGTTTTAGGAGAAAGGCAGAGAGCTGCTTAGCCTTCAGAAGCTGCCCTTGCAATTTTATTATGTTTTACATTGTCCTTGGTGGGTGATCCTGAGTATTTTGTGTTTTGGTTTGTTTTATCTTTCCCTGCCTTTGCAGGATAAGAAAGGTCTGTCTACAGCAATTCTGATTGTCTACTTGGACAGCGCCTTCAACCTTCCTGTAAGTACAAACCCCCCATGCAGCAGCCCTCACTCCTAATCGCCTTTTTTTTTTTAAGACTGCAGATTAATTGTTTTAAATTCTCTTTTACTAATTCAGAAAAACCACTTTGAGTACTCGAATGGTGAATGTGGAGCAAAGAAGATAAAAAATAACAAGTACCTCAAGGTAAAGTTTATATTCTTCTCCCATGCTTGCAAATAATGTTCTGGGTTATGTGGTATCATAGGAATTGAAACTGGTGGTGGTTAAAAAGAAATAATCTCTCCACTGTCAGAATCTAAGTGACATGGGGCTCAGAATAGTGACTGAAAGCCCACCCCAGGGAAAGTCTAGGACGCCAAAGTAGGAATGCAACACAGAAATGTTTGACTGTGTGGTTGTCTTTCTTTCTTATGCAAAAGAGAACCTCCAGACATGAGACTAAGTCATAATGTCCTTGCTGCTGCTGCTGCTCTTTCCTCCCTTGCTGAGCTGTTCCATTGGGGTGGGAGGAATATGCTCATTTGTGGTAACTTTCCTGTTCACTGGAGATGTGACCAACAGATTCCTCCCCACTTGGATTTAGAAGGATTCAGAAGCCTTTCTGTCATTCATACTATCTCTCTCATAGCTTCTGTTTACTTTTTTCCCCACATACTGTATTTTGCTACTGTGATGTAAATGGCAGGTATAGAGAAGAAGGTGTTTCTGCCTTTTATCTTAAACAGGCTACACACAAGCACAGCTCTGAGCTATGGAGAAAGCTTCCCATTCTCTCTGAGCAGCTCCTCTCCTAAATACCATCTTTACAATTTAGATGAGTTACCAGCACTGTGATACACATCACATTCAATGATCCTTAATTCTGGACCTCATTGTGTGAACTTTGTATATAGTGTTGTGCCAAGGCTAGAACCTCAGCCTTAACTTCTACAGCATTACTGCAAAGAGGTGCAAGAGGTCCAGTATTGTTGCTTCTGGACAGGAATTGTTACTTGATGTCTAAGATTCACTTCCAGCTGCTTTAGAGCAACTCCTGAGCCTTGGAAACCAATTCTGAGAGTCCTGGTTCAGCCAGGAATGATCAAGATTTCCCACTGAGCCTTCAGGTCTCCTCTCTGTTTCTTCCCAGCTTCTGACAAATTTTTTTACTGCTCACCCATTGAAACCTAAATACATAAAACTTTGGCTTAAATGTGTACTCTTGATGGTGGAGGGTAAGACTGTGCTGTGTTATGGCTGGAGGCTTTCCTGTGTGCTACACTCCTCAGATGTCCCACATCTGGAAAATATTGTCAGCTTTCCAGCAACTTAAGTAAGAGTAGTGGTTTGATATTGCTTCCTGTAAACTATAAATTTCTCAATGTTTTTTTCTGCCCTTTTCTTTCTTCCTTGTATTAAATGACAGAAGATGGAACGAGAACCTTCCTCCTTTGTCCTGCTCACAGTTGGGAGCAAGACTCAGAAGAGTAAGGTGAGGCTGTTTCATTCTTCTGCTTTACATCTTATGGGTGACTGTCTCCAAGGAGCCTCTAGGAAGGGAAGGACTTGTGAGCTGTAGTGATAGCTGCAGAGCCTGGGAGTGGGACCACTGTGTCAATGAGTTGTGGTGGTTAGAGGGTGTTTGATCAGCTGCTGTACACATGTGTACTTCTGTGCCTGTGTCCAATAGTTCATGCTGGCCCAGACGCTCTAGTTCTATAAGTCTCGTGGTTTCTCAGAGCAGGGTGTCATTTGCATCAATCTGGCCTTTACTCCTTCATCAGAGTCTTTCCTGGCTCCTGTGTATCACAGTTTTACTGTTTTGTTTTTTGTTTGAACCCAGATAAGATGGATCTGCATCTCCTCCGCTTTACTTTCAGTTCATTTTTCATTATTTAAAAATTACCTTTGCCTCATGAGTGTGAGCAACAGCTGAGCTCTGCCCTCCCAGTAGCTCCCATGTTCACTGTCCTGCAGCTGGATGTGGATGAGGGCAGCCCTTTGTTCTTTTGGACACCCAATAAATAGGAATTAATCCTGTTGTGGCTACACATGAGCATACAGGACTGGCACCTATTTTCCTTTGTTCCTTCCACTTGCTCCACCCAGAAATTGGGTTCTGCTTGCATTTTTACCTTTTGTGGCATTCCCTTTCCCTACCATATCACCTGCCTCTCCTAAGCTAGGTCAGGCTTCCAGGCTTTCCCTGCTCCTTTCCACTTGCTGCCGGCGCTCATGGCCTGGCAACGACAACTTGCAGCCGCAGTCCCCGTGGGTGCTTTCCATGCTCTTTCATCTTTGAAGGGGATGGTGCTGAAGCTGTGCCCTCCTACTCTTCCCACGAGTTCTACACCCCTGAAACTGCCCCTCCAGCTTTCCTGCCCTTCCCTGTCAGCTTGCTGTGGCTTTGGGAGCTGGCTCAGGGTGCTGCAGGCTGAAAGCAGCACTCTGACTCTCCCTGGGTGGGAAGGTGGGAGGGAGGGAGCGGTGCCTTGCTGCAGGTGAGGCAGGCTGCTGGTCCAGGCAGCACCAGTGGGGCCAACTGCAGCTCACCAGACTTGTTCTTTGGCATTTCCACGCCCCAGAGAACTTGTTCTGGTTTTGCCAGAGACTTTGCTTCCATATGCTTCTGACCTGGAATTTCCATTCTCTCCATACAGCTGGGGTGTAGCATCTCTGAGGGTTACTATGGCCCTCTCTGGTGATCAGTGTCATGGATTCTTTGCTCTCAAAGACCAAGCTAATGTATGTTCTTGTTGCAGACCTGCAATTTCAGCAAAGATCCCACGTGGGGCCAGGCTTTCACCTTCTTTGTCCACAGTGCTCATTCCCAGTCACTCCACATTGAGGTGAGAGAAAAGCCTTTCCTTTGAAGACCAACTGCACATCTGTAGGAAGAAACCTATGGAGCTTAGTGCTGGTTGTTTCTGTGCAGGATTCCTCCTACTAAAAGGTGGAAGAAGCACCTGTTGTTGCACAGACAGTTCTGTATTAGGTGGTGGTGGTATCTACCTTTTTGGTATCTACCTTTTTTGGTATCTACCTTTGTTCTAGGATCATGTTACCTGCAGTATCTTAGTTCAAAATGTGGGATGTTTCTGGCTGCAAAGTACAAGGGGCATTTTATACAAGTCTGTGTATAAAAATATTTTGCTGTCAGAAATTGCAGACTTCATGATTCTCAACCAGAGCCCTACCTCTTCACCTCTGTGTTCTGGCTCGTTAAGCAACCCTCTCTCTTTAGCAGGATTGCAGTCACAGCCAGTTCTGTGGCAGTCACTCGGATACAGAAAGGAATTGAGCTTGGAAGGTGTATTGAGGTTAAATAGGCTAAACAAACTATTACCTAAAACATGTGTAAAGGTTTATACCACTTGCCATCTCAGCTGCTTAGGACACTGCCCCCAAATCAAGTAAGGAAAATCAAGTAAATCTCAGGGCATTTTTTTTTCTGCTAAAGCAGTTCTTTCTCTGCATAGGTAGTGATGGGATTTTTATTCCAAATGTACTAACTTGCTACACTGCTGAAATGATGGCATCACCCATTTGGATGTAAGCATACAGAAGTAAATAAGCTAATTTTGGTTTCTGTCTGAAATACCTTCTTGCCTTGCTGTTCCCAGTGGTATGCTTCCCAGTTTCCAGCTAATAAAAACTTCTGTTTCCTTCCGTCCCCCAGATAAAAGACAAGGAGCGGGATAGTGCCCTGGGAACTTCAGTGGTATGTCTCTCCCACTTACTTAAGGACCCAAACATGACTCTGGATCAGAGATTCCAGCTGGACCATTCCAGTTCAGACAGCTTCATTAAGATGAAACTTGTACTGCGGGTAAGTTGTTCTTTCCCATATTCATTCAGCTTCCCCTGCAGAAGCATCCAGTTATAACCAGGCAAAAGAGATGAAAGGTGGATGTGGAGAAAGACAGCTTTGCTTCACAGTTGAGTAGAGAGTGGAAGTGTGACAAGGTATTTAAGTGCAATTAGGAGTGTATGGTGGGGTTGAGAGAGATCCCTGAGGCTTCTTAAAACAGTGCAGTGCCATGGCTGAAGATTGTCTCATGACGATAAAGAGTTAGACTGAGAAAATCTAAGCTGTGGAAGTCAGCTCCTGAACAGGGAGAGGCATTGATGCTTAGGTACTGTTTCCTCACCGTGCTCTGGATCAGTGCTTAGATACTGCTGAGTACAAACACAGTAGGATGAGAGGAGAGAACACCACACTGAATCCCAGAGGCCCCTTTCATCTCTAATGGCAGATTCCTGCTGTTACAGTTTTGTGGTGAAATTTCCTCCTGGGTGGTAATGCTGGCATTCACCCCAGTGCTATGGGAGCAGCACTCACTGTCTTCCCTTGGGATTTTTAGGCACTGAATGTTGAAGAGCCTGATCCACAAAGAGTCAAGGCTGGTGTCAATGCCTCGAAGCCAGGTCCTGTGCGTGTCACGGAGAAGGCTGGAAACCAGCAGAAGTTTGCCTCTCCACCACAAGTCTCAAAAGTACCTCCGATGAGCAAAGATTCTGCAGCACTTGAATCTCTGCCAAAAAAGGACAGTGGAGAAGACCTGGACACTAAAGACAGTTCAGCAGCCCCTGTACCAAGTGAAACTGTGTCTGGCCTTGATGAAGCAGAGGGCAAGCAAAATGCAGAGCATGGCCCACCGTCAGCATTGCCCAGCGGAGCAGCGGCCGTGCCCACACTGCCTGTCCTGCAGGAGATGAGGCTGGCACCCAGTGTCACTTCACTGGGGTCCCTGCCTTCTTCCTGCTTTGAATTAAGTAGCAGCAATCTGGACATTCATAAGTAGGTGTTCTTCCAGCGGAATTGTTCTTCTCTTGGGAAAGTTTAGATGTTACTGTTGCATAGAGGTGAATTCAAGTCTGCTAAGTCATTTGGGGTCTTGGGTCTCAAGTCACCTACAAAGAATTGACCTAAGTATTCCAGTCAACAGCAACGTAAATTACAGGGTACTATCAGAGCAGGTGTAAAGGGAAAGCATTCACTCTATGGCTCTCCTAAGAGACTGCATGTGTTGGTTTTATATTGTTGAAGAGTTTCTCAACACTCATTTAGCAACAGGATATTGGAAATCTGAACATCTCACTTCTGTAATAACTTAAACTCTTGATAGGCACCTCTGGCTGCTTAAACCTCTGAATGTATTTATCCAATACGTTTTAAGACTGATAATGCTGTGAACAAAGTTTTTGTGGATAGGTGTGCTTGTGTGTGTCCTTCCCACAGTGCTCAGTGGGAGGCTGCTCTGTCAGGCAGGATGGACAGAAGGATTTGTCTCTCCTGGGGCACAGAATGGAGCTTGTGGAATCCATAACAACAGAAGTTACAAAGATTCACCTCACTTAAGAGAGCATCAGAGTTGTTACAAATCTGAACATCAAACTCAGCTCTAGCTGCAATTTGGTGAATTGTTGACTGGTGAATTCTCTAGCTCTGAACAGGGCTTAATTTATGAACTATTTTTAAACCATTTTTAAGCTTTTTTTTTTATCTTAAACTACTTTAATAACATGCAGAATGAAATATGAGAAAGCCCTCATTTTGCTTACACAGACATTCCTGAGGGAACATGTAACATGCTAACCTGTACTTTGCTGTTCCATCAACAGTGGGCCATGTAGGGGCTTTTTTTGGGAGTTTGTGTTGTGGGAGTGAAATTGGGTACCTGTAGAGAAGGCAGGGATGGGGCTTCTGTGGAACCTCTGTGGTCCAGCTACTTCCTAGATAGCAAACCTTAGGATGCCAGGAAGGATGGTGCCCTGCAAGTTGGTTTTAGTCCGTGTGTGGTCTGTATTTAAAAGCCTTGACTGTGCAATGTCTTTCAGCAGGACTGAGATGCCTCTGGGGGAGATCCAGCTGACCGTGCGTTACGCTTCCATTCAGCAGAGCCTCGTTGTGCTGGTCAACGGCTGCAGGTAGTGCTTGTGATGGCTCAGAGAGGGAAGAGCTCTCTGAGCTGTGTCAGTCATCCAGCAGAGCCGGAGCAGAGCCACGTGCAGCAGGAGCTGCCTTAGCACTGGCTGGCTTCCATCTGTGCAGCCTCTCTGTGCCCAGCTCTGGTCGGTGCTAGCAGCAGGTCAGGGAGAGAGCCCAGTGAGTTGTGCTTGCTGCAGTAGAGATACTTCAACTATCATCCACCCAAAATTTCCTCTGAACAGCACTGACAACTGATGTGTGTCTTGGATGCTGGGATAGGCACCGTGATAAGGATTGATGCCTATGACTGAATATGTAATTGTTAATTTAGGAACCCCAGTAAATGGCCACGCACTCAGGAGTGAAAATTTTAACTAAACATCCGTAAACTTTTATTTGCTTATATTCCAACTCCTGAGATGAATGGTTTTGGCCTGTGAAGGGTTGGTCTGATTCCAAGAGAGCCAAGGTATTAAAACACACAGTGGGAGAACCTGCCTTGCTTGTCTGTATTTCTTTTAACAGAAACTTGGTACCCTCTTCCAATCGCGGAGTGGATCCGTATGTTCGTATATACCTGCTTCCAGACAGAAGATGGACAAGCAGGAAGAAGACATCTGTTAAGAAAAAAACTCTGAACCCCCAATATGATGAGAAGTAAGAAAATGTTAATTATGATTATGGCTGGAATAGTTATGATCTCTGCATAATGACAGGGCTTCCTAAGCTGTGCTGCTGTAGCTCCTAAGGACTCTCTTGTGAACATTTAGAGGTTTTCTGAAACAAATGGCACTTTGACTGTATTTTACAAGTCCTTGGGGCCGGCCTTGCTCTGCTTGTGGTGTTGTCAGTCCCCCTGAAGAAGGGTACACCTTCTTCCCTGTCCCTTCCCTGCCCCCAGGCTGCATTTGCTTCTTTGCAAACTGACATTCTCCTACCCATGTTTAACTCCCTGTCATGGCAGAGGCAATCTGCCCATTCAGGTACCTCCCAGAGCCTACTGCTCTGTTCACACTGCTTTGCCTGAAGCTAATTCTGACATCTTTCCAAAGGTCCAAGGCAGAAGTACAGAGCCTTTTGAGATTGGACCACCCTTTGGGCACATAGGTGGATGTTGTCACCAGGGCTCCCACCTCTTTGCTGACAGTGTCACAGCTAATGGAATGTGTTTTGCATAAACCCAAACACAGTAACCCTTAGAAGTAGAGCTCTTTTGAGAGGTGGTTTTAATCCCATAATTAGAGGAAGGTACACGTGAAAATATGTGAATAGTGGGTGATCCTGGGTGGCTTTTATTTTTCCCGTGTTGCGTCCTTTCTGTGTAAGTCAGAAATGGAGAAAAGATCTAAAAATATTTTCTTTCCTCTTAACACTCCAAACACCAAAGCTGAGGATTCTGATTATGTCCATTCTCAAGTAACTCCACTGATTTAGTGCCATCCCAGCAGTTGGGAACAGCAGCTTGTTTTCCTCATCCTCAGTACTGACGTATCCTGTACGTCCTCAATTAAGGATAATGCTTAGCTCCAAAACACGTTACCTGTTTCACAGCTCTGACTTGAGGAAAAGCTATTCAGGTGGGCAGAACTGGAGTGATTTAGCTTGGACAAAACTCACTTGACATTAGCCATGTGTGCCAGAGGCTTGAGTCAGAGCCATTAAGAATTTAATTGCCACAGGTTTCAGCCTTTGCCTGTTCCTGGTGTGGTGCAAGGCTGCTCTGTGAACTTGGGGGTTGGCTCATTACTATTTCCTCTTGAGTAATGGAAAACACGCTGATCTTCCATGGAGGCTGAAAATGATGTTAAATGGCATTTCATCATGGATGCATGTTTTCCTCCTTCCCCCTTGCACAGTGGACAGTCTGAACACAGTGTTGCATCTTTCATGAGGCCCAGAAGAGGTTTCCTGCAATGTGAATAAAACCTAACTCTAGAATTGCCTTTTCTGTGTGTTCCTTCCCTGTTAAAGTCCTGGCCACTAATGCTGTACTCTGTCACTATATTCTGTCCACTGAATATAGCTCATGGGATTTTAGTTTTTGCCTTAAATCTCTTCTTTTTAAACTCTAATTTTAGGTTTGAATTTTTTGAATCTTTGGAAAATGTCAAGAAAAGGTCACTGGACATTGCAGTGAAAAACAGCAGGCCCTTCATTTCACAGGAGAGGAAGGAGCTGGGGAAAGTAAGTTTAAAGAATCTGCACTACAGATGTAACAGAGCTGAACACTCTGGGCTATTTCTGAAATCCTGAAATGTGGCTCCAGTAACTGATTCTCAGTAATAGGGCTGGCAATCTGGAAACTTTTTTCTGCCAGATTTTCATCTGAAATGAGGCTGTATCCATGTGGGAGCTGCGTGGTCTCGTTTCAGGAGGGTGTTCCTGAAGTAAGGCCTGGTTCCTGGGCCCCCCTGCTGCCATGTGGGGAAGGGCTCCAAGAGCACAAACACGGAGCTGAGAAAGGCGTGGGACTAAACCCCACAATTTGCCAACAGTGCTTTAAGCTTTCTGTGAACAACTGATTCTGTGAAAAGTAAACTGCAATTGCTTCTTCAGTGACAGATAAGTTTCCAAGTAGTGCTACTAGGAAACTGAGCTGGTTCATTCCTGCACCATCCTGGGAATGTGGGAAGCTCCTTTTTTCCTCAGGCCTGAGTTGCAGCCCTACAGCTGGAAAGTGGGTCTGACTTGGGAGAAGTGGTAGCTTAGCTAATCAATTTACATGCTGAATAACCTACAAACAAAATTTGCGTTTTAAAGGTGCGCATCGACTTGTCCCAGGAGGATTTAATAAAAGGTTTTGCACAATGGTAAGTACTCATCTCCATACTTCCAAACCCTGCCCAGTGCTTTGCTGGGAGCTTGTATGACTGCTGTGAGAGTGCTGGTAACTGGGCTGTGTTTGGGTGAGCAAGAAGAATATTTGACCTGCAAAGGCAGGACTAACTTGAGCTAATCTGGTAGTTCTATCTGAGTTTTGTGTAAATCCACTGTCTGTGCAGTGCCTGCCCTGTGAGACAGCTTTAATGAGATGCCTGTGTCAATTATAGTCTTCAGCATATTTTAAGTTGTCATAAAAGCCACAGGGGCACATAAGTAAAAGAATTTTGTTTATTAAAGTAAACCTTGCAACAAATTTTAACTTGGATAAAGATCTTACATAAATACTCTGATCAGCAATATATATGTATGATAAAACATTAATTACAAAGCATTTATAGAAACTATTATAATAAGCCACTTACAGTTTTGCCTGTATGTTCATTGTGGTTCTGAGGTTTGTATGTTCATTGGTCTGTGGCAGAACAGAGAACCAGGCTTGGGTGTATTTTTCACTTCTGCGTCTTTAGTTAATGGCAGGAGTTCTTCCTTCTTTCTCCTTCAGTGGAGCCCAAGGAATGCAGTGTGGGTAGTCCAAGAGCTTGCCATCCACACAGGCAGTGAGCCAATATTCCAATAGGAAAACCACATTTCCCTGGCCAGCTTGTGTGTGTGTCTCAGGGCAATTATGGGAAGAGGAAAAAAGGACGCACCCAAAGTTCCTGGTGAAGAGCTGAAGTTTGAGGCCATCTCTGGAGCCTCCTTTGCTGTGCTGCCTGTGAAGCACAAGCAATACAGCAGCCCAAGTTCTCTCTACTGTGCCAGTTAAAACTAAGAAAAGCATTCAACTACTGTAATTACTTATTTTGTCTGTCTTGCAGGTATGAGCTGACAAGGGGCAGACGCAGGAAAATCTGATTTCTTCTCATGTACATAAGTTACTAATTTTTCAACTTTATATGAATGTACATAGCTCTTGTAATTAACATGTTTTGCACAGTCATTGCAAATTTGAAGCAGGCTCCAGCTCAGGACATGCAAATTTAATGATCCTGTTAGGGGATTAGTTCTCACTGAAGTTAAACATATTTTCCCCCACATAGGGAATAATTTGTCCTTAAAGAGTAAGTCCTTTATTCTTGCCATTTCTGGCAAATCCCCCCTCAAAGGACGTCTAAGTGTGAATCCTCTCTTAAAGAAGGGTTGTACCTGGGGATATTTTAGACTGTCAGCCAAGTGTCATTACTTTGCTTGGCAGTCTGATGGCCCTAGGAGCTTGTTCATGTTGTTTTAACATGGAAGTGTTGTACTTTTAAAAGAATACAATTTGAAACAGCATTCTTCAGCTGTAGGGCTACAGAACCTGTTAAAAGAGAAACTCTTTAACACTAATAGCAATTATTTTTTGAGAAACTAAGAAGTTGGTATTCCACTGTTCAGAAGTACCTTAGCAGACTGTGGCTGCAGGTATGTAAATAATGAGCTTCCAAAAGCAGGGAGATTAATTTACCATGATGTCATTAAGGTTTTAGTTTGTGACACCTTAACAGGTTTTGTCCTTTGTTACAGTACATTTCAAAACCTCATAAACCCAGATTCTGTCTGAGGAACAGCAAAGTTTTGTAAACTAAGCTTTATTAATATTGAGGCAAAATATTTTTGGAAGCTT
This sequence comes from Corvus hawaiiensis, assembly GCF_020740725.1. Taxonomy (NCBI): domain Eukaryota; kingdom Metazoa; phylum Chordata; class Aves; order Passeriformes; family Corvidae; genus Corvus; species Corvus hawaiiensis. The sequence continues at coordinate 31,556,342 of NC_063219.1, read as the reverse complement.
GGTGTACTTGTTTCTGTACAATAAACTTCTAATTGTCTTGCATAAGAGACTTGAGCTATTCCTTTCTAAAACTGATTTTTGAAATATAACCATGGTAATTCCAAACCATCACCTGAAGCAAATTTCAAGTATTTTTGGCCTAGATTACATTAATCCAGTCTGCCTCAGTCCATAATCAGAGAGAATACTCACTGAGTGAGGATGTGTTTCCATCCCAAACTGATCTGGAAATGTGAACAATATTTTAAGAGGGTCTCCAGAAATCCAAGATTGAGCATTTGTGTGTGATGGCTGTGGCAGTTAGGGCATCTTTACCTCATACTTGCTGTGTCAACATTCAGAATGGTCAGTGGTTAGAGTTTGCCTGGTGTTGTGCTGGGTTCAGTTTCCTGGATTGATACAGAGTATATTGGTTCTTTCTCTGGGATTGAGTGGACCAGTTGATAGCAGTTAAAGTTTTTCTTAAAATTACCAAGAATTAAGAAAAACTAAAAAAAAATGCAGCAACTTTTATTTATGTTAAAAAATCTGGAATTGTTGCTTAGGATAACAGTGGTTGGAGGTAGCTGCGATGTCATGTGCACCAACAGGTACATCCACAGGTAAGAGAAATCTTGCTCAGGAAGAGCAGAGTCACCCATAACCAGCTCCCCATTTCAGGTTTTGCACTGCAGGTAAAATATCATCCATGTTACTGATTCCTGCAACAGAACAGAAAGCAAAAGGGTAAGGCTTATGTACCCAGAATACCTTTGAGTTCAACCAAAATTCTAACTTAAACTACCAGTGAATTAAATAAACTCCTCTCAGACCTTTTAATGCTTTCAGAAAAAAATCAATTTGACTTATGAGTAATATGATTAAGTAAGTGCAACCCCAGGTTCAATGAAAATAAAGTGTTTTGGTCACTTCCTGAGAAAACATAGAAAGGAGAGTGAGGCAAAAGGTAGCACCTTCCCTCACATCCTTCTCATGTTTTAGCACAGCAGGAGTAAACAAAACAGTTGTTAACTGTTTAGAGTTCTATGAGGAAGCACTGGCATGAAGGTAATTACTGTTGCAAATATCACTCACCTAGAAGACACAGCAAATCTTGAATGAGAGCTTGAAAGGGCGGAAAGAAGCACTCATGTTCTTCAAGTTTATTGATGATACTGGAATGGAAAGTGAGACTGACAGGTAAGAGGTGCAAGGACATGGCAAGTTCATCCCCTTGGTTGTTTGGTTGTTCTGTGTCATTACTTTGTGAAAACACTGCTACTTAGTATATAAAACCATGGACACCAATGTTCTGTTCTCCAGTTCTGAACCCTGCAGCCACCAAGGGAGCTGTCACGAGGAGCTCTGATTGCACTACTAATGCTTATACACATCCTTCCTTTCCGCCCTCACATGTCACCAGGTAGTCTGGGGCCTGGAACATGTCTGTGTATGCTAAATACACTGCCTGTGGGTGGCTGGTATAACTGCCTTGGAGGTGGAGCAAGAAGTGCTTTATAAGCAGCTGTTCTCCAGTTAAAACTGAGAAATGAGTGTAGAAAGGCAGAGGGAGTGAGTATTGTTACCTCGGCATGTGTCAGACTTGCTGCCTGCTCCTTTTTTAGTCGGTCTGTAAAACACATGCTGAATGCAAGCTCTTAGAGACTGCTACCACCTAGTTGTGGCTGTCATCTGTGGAACATTTAACAGGATTTGTCCAGTTTCTAAAGTATTTGTAGGCAGCTTGAGGCAAACCCTGCCTTAGCAACTAGTACACTTCAGTAGTACAGCTGAAACTTGCATCACTTTCTCCTCCCCACCCACGTGCAGGGTTTGTCTCCTGATGAAACATGCATCCCATTAAGGCTTGTTTGATCACATTATCCATGCAAACCAGAGAGTGGTTTGGAACCTTCTGGCCTCAATTCTTCCCTCTGTCAACTTTATCCTTTTGAAAGGACTCAAGATTTGTTTCAAGAAGGATAGAAATAACTAACACCTGTGCTGTCATAGCTCACTGACTGTAACAACAATGAAAGTTTCTTTCAGCATCAGTTTTTGCCAGTTCTCAATTACTACATTTGATGTTTAAAGAAGGGTCAGCAGTGGAACAGCCCCACATACCTATGGATATCTTGGGTGCCCAGAAGCTGCTGTACCTGCTCAGTCACGTTCTTATTAAAGATGTCACACAGTTTCCCAACAGTATCCACTACCACAGTGGGTGGAGCTGAACTGTCTGGAAAAACAAACACCTCATGATTCTTGTAACAGTAATAATAGGGAAGTATTTTGGAGACAGTTGAATTCTTGCAGGTGCACAGATTTTATTTGGTTTTCATACATCTAGGCATACACATTCCATCATTCCCAGAAAACAGAGTGGCCATGGTCAGAAATAAACAAATGTTAGCTAGGAATGGGGAATCTCACTAATCCTTTAGTGGCTAAAACAATTTTGGCAGAGCTGTGTTTCACAACAGAGAGGGTATTAAAGTGCATCCTACAATGTCAGTGGAAATCAGCCAACTGAAATTTATATACATGGAGAAGGGGTTATTCATTAGGTTCTTGTGACACAGCAGCCACACTATAGGGCTAGGCCAATAAGGAACCTGCTTAGCAAACATTTTGTTAACACCTAGAACTTGTTTTGTATTGAATTTTAACCTGTCTGGAGTGCTGTGACTGAAGGTAGCAGCCTCCTTGTTCTTTTCTCCCTCAATTGCAGAAGAATTAGGCTTTGACAAGGCATCCTCTGAGCTGCAATGATTAGGGGGAGATGCGGTTTCCTCATCTATGCTGGCTGCAGGCAGGAACACTGCTTCCCTCCTTGAATGAGGCTCAGCAGCCCAGGAGCCTTGCTCTGGGGCTGGACATCCTACAACCCAGCCCAACCTTTTAACCCAGGAGCAGCAGCAGCTGCTGCTCTCCAGAAGCTCCCACCAGAAGGGAAATAACCAACTACACCTCTGAGTACTGACAATTTTTGACATTCAACAACTTCTTTTGGTTTTTAAGTTTAGCAGCATAAGATGTAACTTTCTGAGGACTGGACCCAATTACACTTGAATGAATTACTGAGTAGAAATCTCATCTGAGGCTGAGTTATCTTCTTCCTTAAACTTGTTATCTTTCAAGTGGAGAATGAAAGACAATTATGAAGTCAGCTCACCGAAAACAAAGCTTTGTGGAAAAAAGGAAAGTTCTATTTCCTCTGTTATTCCCATCTTCTGCCTTCCTGTTATTCCTCAGTAACTGCTAAAGGCTTACAAATAATGGGGATTTGCTATTTGAACTGTAAAGTGACAGGAACATATTTTTATCTTCCCAGTGAAGAAAACACCTAGTTAATTTGTTTCTCAACAGCTCAACATTATTTTCTATGAAGAGGTCAGCTTTTCACTTGTCTCCTTTCTTTGGAATGGTGTGAACAAGCAGCAGGTAATTCTTTACCTAGTTCCAAGAGCTCATGGAGATTCCTCATGGCATTGGTCATTTCCCCCAGCTTTATGTAAACCTCATTCATGCGTGGATAAACACCATTCAGAGAACTCACATCAAACAACTTCTGGAAGTGAGAGACTATGGCAGACAGGGTTGTCAAGGACAGTGTCTGGCTGTTCTGGAGCAAGGAGGAAGAACTCATCAATGGTACTGCTTAACAAGGCAAGGGTGCTTTTAGCTGTGAAACATTCTTAAAACCAGAGTCTGTTTAGAGACTGAAAAACAGGGGTAACTTCCCTTATTAAATCTCAGCCTTTCAAATATTCTTAAATCTGAAGGCATAGTTTCAATAGTTTTCAGGCACAAACATCCACCAAACTAAATACTCTTTTGAAAGCTTTCTTCTCTGTTGCTGAGAGGAGCATTTATGTATTCTCAGCCCTGAGAGACAGACCAGGGTAGTTCCTGAGACTACAGGGCAATGCAAATTCACTGCTGGTGAAGTGCCTTTGATTAAAGCAGTCTTCCCCAAGGTGAATTTATCCATTATGTTAAAACAATCTTTGACTATTGAATGTCTTCAAACAAATATTTCTTAAATGCTGCAAGGCTTTCAAATGCACCAATCTAATCACTGTGTGAAGAATGCATTTAAGAATTCCACAGTAACTTGTGATTATAAACCCCTGGTAAAAATTACCTTTTCTTTATTTTCTAATTCTTCCAAAACTGCATCTACTATCAGCTGGAGGTCTTCAACTCGTATGGATTCTCTCTTATCCTGTGGATCTGCAGTGTTCCAAGGCAGCAATTCCAGAGACAGTTTTCTCAAGGACCTATGCAAAGCCTTTTAAAAGAAGGGAGGGGAGCCAACTTATTTTAGAAACTGCTTAAAGATGTTTTTATTATAGGAACGGATGTTTTTCTGTTTCTCATCTGCAGTAACATTCCAGCACTGGGGAGGGTAAGGTTTTAGTTTTCATGGAATTTAAACACGGTTTCTTGCTGACATTCTTTGATTTGAAAAGAAAACAGTTACAGTAAAAAAAAAAATACTATATTTGCTATGTATTACAGTTTCAGTGAAATACACAAAATTTTGTGTATTTGTATTTGTGAAATTGGTCACAAAGAGTCTGGCTTTAAACAAAACTATTTCACTTGTATTTGTACCAAAAAGTCACTATTCTGGCCAGACAAGAGGAAGAAAGAGAATGCACTATCCTTAAACGTGTGAAATGGACTCTAAAGCTTAAGTGTTTTCTTAAGGACTCAGCCAGTTAACAAAAACAAATAAAAGATTTACACAGAGAAGTATCTCTGTACATATTTCACGTGGACATCAGAATTATTTTTAAAATTTAACACCAAGCAATAATAAAAGCTACACACGAGAACCCCCACAACTACACAGAGCGAGGGATGGAGGAGTGGAGAGCAGAGGAAAGGAAGACCAAGAAGCAGAGTACAACAACATTTTGTTACCTTTAGGGCCATGAGCTGATCTGCCCACATTTCTATGGTGAGTGGAAGGTGCTCAAATCCACATCCCTGTCCATTCTCTTTAATGTAATTTTGCATTGGCCCTTTGCTGGGCTGAAATATTAATGGAGGAGCTCTTGGGCTTCGCAAAATAGAATCAATACGGGACAAAACCTTCAACAACAAATAACAAATGTTATTGCTCAAATATGTATGATGTTTTCCAATAAAATCCCTATCACAGTCATGATTTCCTAAAATTAAGTCATAAATAGCTCCAATATTACTATTGATGAATTTTACACATGCATTCAACATGCAATAGATTCAAAGATTTAAACATATACTAGCTAGAAGATATGTAAAAGTAATGCAAGTATATATATCCCTTTGAAGGATATTTAACATTTATCCATTGTTATTTCCACAGTTTACATTCTGCTAAGTTTTATTATATTTGGGCTTTTTAATTAAAAGGAAAATAAAAGCCTCTATCTCCTCAGGCATGTTTAAAACTGTAATCTAAGGATCTGTTTTGCCCAAGATCTTGAGCAAATCCCCTGTCCTGAACAGACTTCAGCTAAATCACATTTACCAGCCTAGTGTCTGCTTCCTTGCTGTGTTTTCAGGTAGTTTACACTGAGACAGAACAACCAAGAACCAGCCTACACTGACTGCCAAATCCAGAACATGACTCATCTTGCTTATAGAGCTTGATAGGCATTCTTAGCCTCAAACCAGCACGCTCCAGCTGACACAGCTAAACAGAACATGGATAATGTTTCATTGTAACAGTGCTGGAAACACGCAGAACAGATACAATTTGGGTACCTGCAAGTATTGCTGGCAAGCTGCCTGCAGCTGATTTACTCCTGCAACTCTCCCAGAGTCTTTCTTTTCTTCTATTCTTTCTCCGGTCCTACTCCCTGAAGATCTGAACAAAATACACACAGTGGGTCACACAAGCAGCCTTAGCAGGAGATACTACCTTTTGACTTGATGGGAGAACCAGGTGTGTAGCACATACTCACACCTACAAAGTCAAATATCCACGTTATGATGCTGGTCAATAGAATTCCATCAGACCCAAGCAGCACAGACTGACAACACAACACCTAATGCAAATATCATTAATTTATCTCAAGTCTCCAGGCTGAGGCTATGCCAGACTGCTTGCTGATTTAGAAGGGACACCACCAGTTTTTCTGTTGCCAGAGTTCTGCTATGGCTGAAGACTTAAAATTCAGAATTTTACTCAAAAGGCTCAAATTCCAAGCTGAGTCGTTATCCACTTCTGCTGGAACATCTTTCCTGGCTTATTATACAAAGCTGACTACTCTTCTTCATCTTAATCATACCCACTGCATGAGAGAAAAGACCATTTAAATATACACAACGTGTATATTTATTTTAAAGTTTAACTGATGTCGTTTTCAGGCTATAAAATATTTAGCATCCAGTATACACATGCACAAATGACTAAGTGAAATTACAGATAAAAACACTTTGTTAGTACTGGATCTTTAATATCTTTCATGTATTTTTTTAGCAATATTTCAGAAAAAAAGTCAATTTCTAAAAATAATATGGATATAACGTCAGTAGCTGCAACATTTTGCCAACTCACACTTTCACATTCATAATCCATCATGAAACCAGTAGCTTCCTTTACAGCTCATGGAAGCAGCACACACTACAGATGGCCCTGTACATCTTGCCTGCAAAAGAACTCCCATCAAATCCAGACAGACAAAATGAAATTAAAAAAACCACACTGCTGAGCCCCCATTTGGAGACCCTGCCATCATTTCAGAAATACAGAGGGCTTTAGAGGTCTAACAGCACTTGCTGCCCATAACCAGGCTCCAAAGAATGCTGATAAGGCACGTGCTTTATAAGCTACTCTCTACTTTATGGGTTGCAGAGTAACTTTGCCTTCAGAAGGCCAGAGGATTCATCAAAGTCCCTGAAAAAATATACTTACTGGATAGTTTTCTTTAGAGCTTTCTGTAGTTTCTTCACTTGGTGCTTGTAAAATTTTAATTCCTGTGCAGTTGGCCTGTTAGAAAGAAAAAGTACCAAGTTATTCGTCTTGCATTGGAAGGTATCTATAAAATTCATTCAAGTGAAAAAGTAAAAAAGCTTTGCCAGTGCTAAAACATTATTCTGGAAATGAAATTCTGCTACATTTCTACATGACAACAGCAATAAAGAGCAAACTAACCATTAGCAGCTGTTATTAAGAGTGTAGGGAGGAGAGCATGGCTGTTGCTGCCATATCTTATTTCTTTGATTGCAGATTTCACACTATGCTTTTACAATTGCTGGTGCTTTGTAAAGCAAAGTCTACTGAAATGGTCTTACAAAGGATGATACTTATCCTTTCTCACCTTATTTCCAAATCTTTCTTGAGATTTATATTTTCAAGCAAAAGCTGTTCGTTCTTGGCTTTTGTTTCAGTAAGTTGCTTCTGGAAAGACTGCAACATACACTGGGTTATTTCTTTTATTGCACTCATTTCATAATCAACAAGCTTGAACAATTTAAAGTATGTGCATGTTAAGAAGGGTTCCCAATTGCCTGTACAGCAACACAGCATGGATGAGGAATCAGATGATTGAGACCAAGAACCTGGTGCATTAGACCCCAGGTGAGAACTGTGACTGAGAAGGTCTATGCAATCCTCAGCAGACTCACAACATTTTGCTGGATCTTTACACAAGGACAGGGAACTCTGCCCAGGGAGGTTAAAAATTCAGAAGACATGACAAGAACAAGGGACAGAAGTCAAACATGTTGATGTATGTGGCTCTTGGAGGGTTACCACTGAGAGATCTCCACTGACTTATTCTTGGCAGTTCCATACCGTGAGTAGTGCTTTGTAATTAGGAGTAGCATCTAGATTTAAGAACTCTTCCTTGTTTTTTACTTCTGTCTGGACTTGGTCTTCATCTTTTTGATATTGCCTATTGGGAAAAATAAATTGGTTCAGTTTACTGCAATTCAATTAGCTCAAAAATTTAAAGTTGGTTTAGTTAGCAGTTATGTATGATAATAACATTTCCATAGACTACAAAGTAAATAGAATAGAAATTCTGCCCTAACATCCAGGCTCTAATTTCTGGGAAAGCTGTTTCATATGCTAATTAAGTGCACTTTTCTACAAGAGAACTCCAGTACAAGCAAATCCCATTTCAGTTTTCTCAATAATCTCAGTAATCTTGAGGTATAGGAATGTCTCCGGTATCTGTTTGTTGCTTTGTGCCATGCAGGCACTGGGATAGAGCTGAAAACCTTTAGTTTTGGGAGATCAATCAACTGAGCACAGCTAATGCAGTAATTCTGTCTGTGAATCATGGCAAAAGAGAAAAGGGGGAAAAAAACCCCCAAAAAACAAACTTACAGCTCAAATGTCTGAATACCCCAAACTTCTTAACTCTCCTGCTCTCCTGACTGAGACGCTGCTTAGCCTGACTGCAAATTATTCTCTGGAAAAATCCAAATTTCCAGGACCACTACAACTCTTTGCTGTTTCTTACATGCTAGTGATGTCTGGAGCACAGACTATTTAGCCCTGTAAGATTAAAGAACAGTAAGGGCTAAGAAAATTTTGAACAGTAGAACCGTAAGGCATTCAATGAGACCTACCTCAGCTCCTTTTTAATCTGACTAATCTGAGATTCATAATAATCAATTAGACAAAGGTACCTGAAGAAAGGAAAAACGTTAAATTTGAATTTCAGATATTCTCAAAAAACTCATACTGTGACCAACCCAGAGGACCAGGTCAGCTTGCACAGCTGCAGTGCACTTTGGAAACAGCTGCTCCAAACAGTGGGGTTTCTCTCATACCAGACAAACATGGTCATACTTTGCCAAAACAGGGTTTTTTTTCTACAGAAAAGTAGATGCATTAAATCTGTACTAGTTTAGAAGTAGCAAAATATTTAAGAGGAGAAAACAGCTAAATTTGCCCACCAGCCTCCTCATCTTACGGCTACGGTTACCCAGCAAGATTAACAGAGAGGCACAGTCAAAATAAAGTGTCTTGAGCACTCTGAAATTTTCTGTTTGGGAGAGACAGATGAGAGAGGACAGGCAACCAAATTCAGTGGTCCCTCCTCTCGTACAGTGAGGGCTCAAGCAAAAAGCTGAGCACACACAATCCCTTTTAAAAGCTTCCCAGGTAAATATTGCTGGCCAGGCCTAGGAAGCCAGGTGATATCAGCACAAAAAAGCAATGGTTATCTGAGGCCTAGGAATTGGCAAATGTCTGATTGTAGCAGAGCTATGGAAGTCCTACTGGCAAGAGACAGAGCCTTGTGATATTTTGGGAACTTACCATAAAGTATCTGGAAGTTAACAGCAAGCCTGCAGTCAGCAGTTGCAAAGACCACTTCCCAAAACTGGAAGGGCTCTTTTTGGGGGGGGCTAAAAGGTGGGGTTTCTTGTATTTTTGTTTTTGATTTACATTTTTAAATGTTAGAATCTCAGGATGAGATCATCCTAGCAGACACTGCAGCTACAGAGCAGAGTGAATCATTCCCTTCCCTTTGCTGACATCTAGTGTGGGCAGTGGGTGGCGATTTTTTAATTTCTGCCATGGATTTATCTGGCTTACAATTTCACAAAAGCAAAATATCACTGCACTGATGTACCTTTACAAGAATTCATATTTCATCTTGTACTCCTAAGGTCTCCAGATTATTTTTTTTTTTCACATATAAATATCAAGAAGCATGACTTTAAAATCTGTTTCTTCATTTAATGCTACAAGTGGTTCAGCAGTGTCAGAGAATCACTTACCGCTGATCCAGGAGAGACTTGGGAGCTCTTTTGCAAAACTGACAAAACATTTTGTTTTGAGTGGCAACTCGCTGCCTCTCCTCCCTCCCAACTCTGCTCAGCTCCTTCTGCAAGTGGGCAATAATCTCTTCCTGTTCTTGCAGCTTTTCCTGCTGCTGTTGGTATTTTACCTGTGAACAGGCAATGGGAGCATTATTGAACTGTTCTGACCCAAAATCTGACTGTAATGTGCAAGCCCAGGTACACACTTGATCCCAAGAAGGATGAGCACTTGGGTTTTAGCCACGCTGAAGAGACAGTGGAAGAGGGATACAGATATTTTTCTAAATTCTTTCTAGAAAATTCTGCATAGTTTGAAAAAACTTAGCTATAAACAGTGTACTAACCCTATTAGGTCTTGACCCAGGACTCATGTTTATTTGAATCAATGTAAATATTTTTAGAACCTTCATAAGTCAAAAGTTTGAATTATCAGGCAGAAGTATCTGAATTACCTGTGTAGCCTGTTGGTCTTTTTGAAGTTCTTTGACTCGGTTCTGATGCTGGCATGCTTTAGCTATTGTTTCATCTTCTAGCTGACAAATTTTGGCCTTAATGTTTTTCACCACATTTTCCAAATCATTAGCCCGTTGCTCTTGCCGAGATGCCCGACTTTGTTCTAGTCGTACCACTTCTCTGAAAAAAGAAATCAATCCTTGATTTTAAATTAAACTCATTTCACTAAAGACAGTGCAGGAAGCACATGCCTGACATTACGTGATGAGGTTTGATAGTACCCTGTGGCAGCAGGTATGGGAAATGTGCCAGTATGAGAAGAAGCAGCACATGAAATAATGGAAGTGCCCAAAAGGAATTGGGACAACATTGCTGCATATTGGACAACAACCTCAGGAAAAAGGTCTTAAGCCTCTGGTGAGACAAAATCTCCACCAGGCTGGAGATGCACACTGATAATACTTTTACTCTCCATTAGCTGCTAAGTTCCTTCGACTGTGTCTTACCTAAGACACCGATTTGCCTCCATGAGTCCCTGCATCACCTTCTGCTGTCGCTCAGTGTCTTCCACCAGCGTCTTTAATGCAAGTCTTATTCCTAGAGAAGACTGACTGTCTAGGACAGTCGTATCTGGAGATACAAAACATAAGCAAAGTCACAATGAAAGGCTTTTAACAGCCAAAGAAGATTGCCTGTCTGCTGTCATTTGGAAGTCACAGCTTTAGAGATGCATGAACTCAGCCTTACTATTTCCAAATACAAAAAGGGCCAAAATTACATTTCCTTACCTGATGTATCTCTGCAGCTTTGGGGGGCAGGAAGACTCACAGGTTTCAACCCATGACGCATTAATGCCTTGTTTATGTTTTCCCACTCTGCCTTCTCCTGCTGCACTTGGGAGAAAGGGAAAAAGAGGGAGAAACCTGAGTTCTTCTCATCAGCTGTGCAGCAGAAGGTACCAAATGCCCCCAAATTAAAGCAAACCAACCCCAAACCCCCAAAAGGCCTCTACAGGAGGATCTGCAGAGCACATTGGGGAAAAGCGTACTTAACAACACACAGCATGCTCAGTTTTCCTGATCCCTATTTGAAGGCAAAATACGCACAACGAGTTAAATTCGCCTCTTTAGGAAACTCAAGCCATCGACTCTCGGGTCCCCCCCAACGCACCCGGGGCGCAGCGGCCCCGCCGCGAGCGGAGCCCTCAGGGAGGCGGCGGCGGCTCTGGGAGTTTATGGACTGTTCCACCGCCTTTTGCCCCGCTCCAACCACCCAGCGGCGACACCCGGGGCCAGCAGAGTACCTCGGTCATGGCGAGGGCCGCAGGGCAGCAGAGGGGCCGCTCTCCAGGCCGCGGAGCCGCTCGGGCGGGAGCGGAGCGGCGGGAGCGGGCGGGCGGGGGGGGCGCGGGGCGGTGCTGCGCGGGCGCCGCCATTTTGCGGCGCGGGAGGCGAGGGGAGGAGACCGGGCGGAGGTAGGAGCGGGGCCGCGGCGGGAGCTGCGGCGGGCGCGGGAGCGGGGCTAATGAAAACAAAGATAAAGGAAAAGACAGAAAAAAAAACCTCATTGCCCGCGGTAACGGTGGGGGGAAATCTGCCGTCCCCGGAGCTCATGCGCCTCCTGGTACGCCGCCCCGCGATGAGCGCTGCCGGGATTAGGTGGATGCTATGGGAGCCGTAATCCCAGCCTAGTTTTCTGAAGGAGCCCTTCCGTATAAAGGAATAAACATCGCCTTGGGCTGCTGACTTGGTCAGCAGAAGGCGCGGTGAATGGAGGCGGTGGGTGCAGCACTGATGTGTGTCCCTGGTTCGGAGCCAGGGGCGCTGGAGGCGCCGCGCCCGCTCCCCCTGGGGCAGCGCACGGCTTTCCCTTGGGACGCGGGTGGGATCGGCCTGGAGTCTGGGTTCGGGTTTGATTTAAAATAAAAGTGTATTACTTCATTACCATGATTTGGGGGGAAGGGGGAAAAAAAAAAAAAAAAAAAAAAAAAAAGGATTTTGTGTGTTCTGGGATGCTTCCTAATCCTTTAAGCATTGATCCTAAATGACGCCTAAAATCCACGCCGCAGGATTGCGGCCTGCCCGGGGTGATGAAGGCTCCGGGCGGTCTGTGGACAGCTCTTCTGGCATCTCCCGTGTGCCCGAGGCCGCTCCTTGTGCTGACCCCGGCCGGGGACACACGCGGCTCTGTCCCGAGCCTGCTCCTTGGACAAGAGGAGGGAAATACTCCCTGCCTGACTCCCAGCGTGTGCCCGGGGATGCCAGCCTTCACAGGAACCAGAAACTTCAGGAACGGTCAAAACAATCTCCTCGGCATTTATTAGCACATGTTTGCTTATTGATAAGCACAGACAAGGCAGATGATGATGAAATTAATTAGTGAAAATAACACATTAAAAAACAGTGGTTGTAAACCACAGTCATGGTCTAAAAAACCTCTTAAGTAAGAAATTAGTTCGTTGTGGCTCACATAAATGTTGTGACTGAATTGCCAGGTCAAATTTACTGATGTGCTTGTTGAAAGCTACTGCAGTGGTTTAGAAAAGGGAGGAGGTGAAATTACTGCCTGTGCTATTTCCCAGTCCCAAATTCACTACGGTCTGGGACTGAGATGGGCAGCTCTGGATTGGGTTCCTGCTTTGTTCGTTTCTAAGCTTTGTCTCACAAATCAGGCAGCCCATTTTTCCATCCAGTAACTGACAACGTTATGAGGAGCTAGCAAAGTTAGGATAAACTGCACTCACTAGTTTTGTAAAATCTAATACTTTTTAAAATGCACTTGGCTTTCTGTCTTAGAGGAAAGATGGTTGTGTTTTAAGTGTTTTTATTTCATCATATATATGACAGCTAGCACTGCATGCCAGTTAATGATGCTTTTAAAAGTGTCCTTTATCTTAACTGGAGAAAATGATGAAACTTTAGACCTCAGCGCTTCTCTGCTACTATTCTGCTTTTCTATTTTTTCTTGCTGCTAATTGGATTAAGAACTCTTTTGGCTTCTATGGCATCCGGTGAGGAGATTACTGTCTGTGAAGATGAAGTAAGGTAAAAGAACTGTGATATGAGCAGATTTGGAAAGATATCCACAGTTCCAGTAGTAACTTATGACTGTATCTAAACTTTAAAAATTACTTAAATTAAAGGCTATCTTGCCAGGTCCCTTCCCCTGTGTCCGTGTGTGCAGAGTTGCGTATCTGAATGATTTAGGTAGTGTTTATGAGATGTTAACGGATTACAGACAAATCCATTAACACCGCAAATAGCTAAACTGGTCATATTATTTTTTCAAGTCTAAAAGGCTGAAACTTTCTTTGAGACCAATCAAATAATATATTTTAGTGCCTAGCAAGAAATAGCAGAACTGTCCAGGAGTATCTTAAAACTAAATAAAACTTTGTTACCTATTGTCACCTGAAATGGGAATTTTAGAGGTTAGATGGCTAGCTGTGTCTGTACTGTTTGTCAAAGTGAGCCTGTTTAACTGTTTATATTTTGTGATGTTTTGTCATATTTGAATGTTTGAAAAACATGAAAGTATAAGCAGTTCTGTAAGCTTATTCTTTCAAGTCTCATTTTTTATTTGCAAAAAGTGACTTGCCCAGAAGCAGTAAAGATTTGAACTGCAGACATCGGGAATTGAACTTTCAACGACAATTAATTTACTTTGTTGGTTTCTCCTTAGGTCTCGGTACAGCTACTTAGAGAAGATGACAGATTTGGTGGCTGTTTGGGAAGTAGCTTTAAGTGATGGTGTTCATAAGATTGAATTTGAACATGGGACCACTTCAGGAAAGCGTGTTGTCTATGTTGATGGAAAGGTGAAATTGCTATGTGCTCAAAATTCACTGTGATACAGATTATATAACTGCACTTCCATGCAGCACACTTCACAACAAACAAAAGACTAATAAATGCAAGTGAGGTACATTCAGTTAATTACCTAATTTAATAAACTACATCGTTTTGTTTTTCAGTTCCAGTTAAGGTGTGAGTATTCATGAAGTGCTTTGCTGTCTTTGGGCAGAGGCACTCTGTGCATACAAAGCACCATATATGCATTCATTCCCAAATAATAGTTCAGTACTGAGCTGTCTCCCGAGTTCAATTTTTTAATATTAAAACATGCACTCAGGTGATTCAATTAATACCCACTGTCTTTTTTTCTACAGGAAGAAATAAGAAGAGAATGGATGTTTAAATTAGTGGGTAAAGAAACATTCACTGTTGGAGCTACTAAAACTAAAGCTGCTATTAACATTGATGCCGTCGGTGGCTTTGCATATGAATATACTTTGGAGATCAATGGAAAGAGTCTCAAGAAGTATATGGAGAACAGGTTAAAAACAACCAATACCTGGATATTGAACTTGGGAGGTACAGACTATAGAATTGTTCTAGGTAAGTAAACATAGAGTGACTACATGTTGCTGCCTTTGAATGAACTTGTGTGCATTTAAAAACTGGCAATTAAGAGAAAGCACAGTTCAGTGGGTAGCACTGATGCAGTATAAAATCTTGGGGGATTTTGAAATTTGGAATGAGATGCCAAGGACAGTCTGAAAAATAATGGTCTTGTTATACATGTGTGAGCCTACAGCAGTGTGGTCTAAATTTGGGGGGGAGAAGGGTTGGGAGGTATTACTGCTGCTGCATCCATAGAGCTGCCCTAGCAAGGCAGTTCTCCAGGTGAAGCCTGTTACAGAAGTTTTACCTGCACTGTGATCAAACCTCATGTGTGTCTAAGTTTGTTCAGCAGGTAGCCAGGCTTTCCTCCCAAAAATCATCAGCCATGTCAAGAAGTCTTTATTCCACATTTTTAAGAGATTGATGAGCATTCTTTTTTCTGCATCACTTCTTATCCACAAATTTAAACGAAAACCTTCCGATGATGTTCTTTCACTTTCTTAATAGCTAGGCAATATATTCTCTTCTGCCCCCCTTTCCCAGTTACATTACAAGCAAGTGGGAGGAAGGGATCCCTTGAGGAATTTGTCCATGGCATTTAGTGGGAAAACTTCCACTTGGACACTGCTGTATAGTTAGAGCTGGAGACAAAAGATCTCAGACTATTATTTCTTCTTAAACCTCAGGACAGAATGAACTGCCCTAAAATGAAGGCGAGCAGTGAAGAAAGACAGTTTTAGTGCCAGAAACAGATAAGTCTCTTCACAGAATTTTAACCTCTATGCTTACTGGAAAGGCAAGCAGGGTTCAGCTCTCTGCTGATGATGTGTGAATGACAGTGTCAGTAAAGGGAATTCTAGAGCAAAGTAATTTAAGGAGGATATGCTGGGAGAAGTAAAAGAATATTCTGTTTCAAATGCACAAAAATCTAAGATTGATATTTAAAGTGGTACTTGGTGTTTTCAAAATGTTATGAATACAAACAGTATGATGGATGTTAAATAATGCTGCTTTTGAATTAAATTGACCTGGAAGAAGAGTTAGAGCTTTATTGAATAAACAGCACTCAAATAATTAGCAGAAATTATTTCACTTTTCTGTCTTTTAATTTTTTCAGTTTAAGACTGTCAGAGTATCTCTGGCACTATTCAGAACAACACAGTGTTAATAGCCAGGGCTAGGGAGGGGTAAAAATGTATCTTCAAAGAAAAAGTTGATGACAGAGCCTCCTCTCTCTCCAGTGAGAGCAAACCCAGTAGCTCAGGTACTATGGCTACTTAGGAACATCTTTTAGAAATTGGAAGTAAAATTCAACAGTAGATTTTTAAAATCCCTAGATCCTTGTTTGTAGGGAGAAAAAAAATACCTTTTTCTTTCTACTTTCTGTTTTCCTTTTCCTTCACAGAAAAGGACACTATGGATGTGTGGTGCAACGGCCAAAAAATGGAAACAGCGGTATGTGATCCCTTCCAAAGGCTCTTCCCAGGCTATGGATACATAACCAAAGCTTGGCAAAACAAGCCCCAGAGTGGCACATTACCTCCCTTTCCCAAAGAGGCTGAGGCAGCCAGGATGCTCCTGGTCTGTTCCAAATGACCTTCACTGAATTTTATAATGGGCAGTATTTCAGTTCGGATACCAAACATCTGCTTATTTAAGGATAAATAATGCTTTTGTTTACCCTTTTTAGACAAACAAAAGAAATTTGAGTCAGGGTTTTTAGGGAGAAAACTTTCTAGGGAGTGGGAAGGACTTGAGTTTGAGGCAGAGTGTAGAACCATTGCATCCAAATCTGCTTGTGTTAGTTGTCACTGAAAGTTGAGCACATGTAGTCTGTTCTGACTCAAGCTTTTTTTCCATCTAGAGATGTTCCTAATACTTAGGGCTTAAGAGCCTCATTGGAACAAATAAAATCTTTCTGTGACATCTGCATTAAATTTTAGAGCAGGCTGACAGCTAGAAGACTTAACCTATTTGGTGTCTTTTTGCATTATCAATATGCATACCAGGTAGACTTCCCCATCCTTGAAGGATGTGTTTTCTCACCAGGGAGGAGTTACAGTGGTTACTACTGCCACAGGGAAGCCCCTGGATGAGCACAAATTGTAAAATCAACAGTTCTGCTATACCTGAGAGTAGGATGAAAAGATTCACCAAATGTTTGCTTAGTAATCAGTGGAAGAAACTTCCTCTCTCAGTTAATCAGGACTTCTGCTCCTGATGGCCATCAGCCTTTTCTACAATGTACTGAAAGCACTCGGAAGAATTCTTGCAAGCTGTGAGTGCAAGTTTAGTGCCACACTATGCTTCCATTAGAGCAGCACATGGATTGTCCTGCTGTCACAAACATCATGACAAAAACACAGCCATGCCTGGCAAAATCTCTAACAGGAAATCACATAACTGCAGCAGATGTGTATCCAAGATACACAACTGTTGTACTTGACTCAGGGGATCCTAAATACTTCACCTTTTTCTGCCACTTCAGAGTAGGTTTGTGTGGCACCTACTGGCTGTGCAGCACAATGCGGCAGGACGCTGCCTTTTCTGGTTTTGGTTACTGATGTGAATCAGTAATATTGATTTACAAACTCCAGCTTTACCATTTCCGATTGTGTGACGTTTTCATCATCATTTAATACCCACAAATCCTTAACTGGGCACCTTGGCAAAGCCCTGCCTGAGATTCAGCAGCTTTGTTCAGCTTTTGGGCAGTACTTGTCACAGGTACCTAAAGCTGCTGTATCTGTGGGAACTGCAAGTGATCCTGACATTGATGCACTCAAGCTTTTCATTTATTAAAATATCACGTGTCTCTTGTTTCCTTTCTCCCAGGGTGAATTTGTGGAAGATGGGACTGAAACTCACTTCACTGTTGCTGATCGCAGCTGTTGCATTAAGGCTGTCAGTAGTGGGAAACGAAAGGAAGGAATTATTCATACCCTCATTGTGGACAACAGAGAAATCCCAGAGGCTGTGGAATAGCCCTGGTTAACTGATTATGGTAGGACTAAGATCAGGAATTTTCAATTACTGTGGTAATTATTTTGATATGTACTACTTGGTACATTTAGCTTGTGCTGGCTTTATTTTCTAGTTTCTGTACATGAAATTATTCTTTTTGAGGACCAGATGAAAATAATTATATACAACCTCTTACGTTACCATTTTTTTAAAAAAACCTATATATATCTAGAATGTATAGTATATCACTACGTGTGGAGAACACTGGTGAACTTAAAGAGAAATTATACATCAGGAAAAAATCATTCTGTAATAAAATGGAAGATAAATATTCAGTCACACTGAATCCTTAACTGCAGGTGTATGTGGAGGGAAGAGAAAGCCTTTACTGGGCACAGGAGTAAGATGTTAAAAGCTTTCGCTAAAATTATTTTTTCTATTAAACTGACTACAAACCTTTTCAGATGCAGTTAAGGGGAGTTACAAAGTTAATAAAAAGTTAATAATGAAATACACAGTTACCAATACTTGTGTTACAGTATTAAAGTAATACTGAGTTTTGAAAACTGTTCTTTATTCCCACTAGGAGCAAGATGTTACATTGTGCCAAAAATAACATTCCTTTAGGTGTTCTGAAAACTGATGCTGTAGTTCAGAAACTCTGTACTGAGTTTTTTCAAAACAGAAAGAAAAAAAAAAAATCCTGCCGTGAAACCCCTTTAAAAATGATACCTCTTGACACATGCTGAAATGAGAACTTATCTTCGTTCAGTGCTAGCAAATCTTAAATCTACAACTATGTGTTTTCATGGCAGTAATGTGTGAATCAAGAAACATGAGGAAAAAGGGGACAGAAGTGGAAAACAATTGGTTACTTAAATGGAATAGTTAAAATAGGAATAGACTAATTCTGTTTTCAGAACTGTAGCATAATTTCTAAGAGCAACCTTTGGATTTCTTGAGAACAAACCTCGTGTGTTAAGAGACTCACACTACAAAACTACCCTTTGCAACAGCAGGCATAGCTAATCTTAAAAATAATTTTTACAAAACCCAAAATATAAATATATTAATCTAGAAGTTTATTTTGTAACGGTTAAAAAAATTTTCCACTTTTAACCTCAGAATTCAGAATTAGACTTTTATAACTTAATTTCTTTTGGACTTGTGAGTGGTTCCTAGCACTACAACTACTAGCTCAGGAGATGCAGATGCAGTACAAGCATCCTGGGAATCCATTAACAAATTATTTTGAAAAGTTTTATTAAATGCTGATTTCATCTGTGTTTTAGAGATCAGACTGCTCCCCATTTGCAGGCTTTACTAAAGAAAGCTTCCATGTACCCAAGTGCTGGACTGAATCCCCTTTTACACTGGAATTACTGTAATAGCTAGCTAGCTCTCGGGCTTTTCCGTGTATTTGCTTCAGGTCACTGCAGAAGCAGCATGGGGATACCTGGCTACAAGGCTGACAATGTAATCTTTAAAAGATGTTGGTAAAGGTAGATTAATTGAAAAATAATTTCAAGCTGTAGCTTGAACCAGTTCTCTACTATTTTGTAGCCTTTCAAATAGATTGAATGTTGCTGAGAAATCTGAAGCTCATGTACAAATCACATTCTTAAGACTGTATAGAAAAATGCAAGTTAACAGATAGTGACATTCGTACTTTTTATTTTGAATACATGTATCTACAATGCTTGAAGTAACTAATAAAAACTGTAAAAGCAACCACTGTAAGAAATCATGAAGTATTTCCTCATGTTTGTCATAACTATGTGTATATAATACCATGTCCCTAAGTGGAAAATAGGGGAATGTAGCAGATGAAAGCTATCTTAAGTCAAAAAAAACCTTAAGAATCAAAAGGCACAACCAAGATGTCTTGTGTTTCCCTGACATATGCAGTATCGCAGATTAAGAAAATGCAGTGGAAGAATGACAGCCCACACAACCATCAAAGTGTATACTCACAAGCTGAGATCACTTTAAGGAATTAAGTAAATGACCAGGTATGTTAAATGTTAATGTTAAATGTTAAACTGTATTTTGGGATGCTTTCCCTTCTGCTTCCATTCACAGGTAATTTTGTCCTCATCTCCTTCAGGTATTAACTTACTCTTTACTTCATGAATATTTCAGAGTACTTTTCAGGAAGCACTTTGACCATAGCACACTACTCTCAAATCTAAGCAATAGACTTTGTTCTCAGAGGGTCTTCACCGTAGCTACAGTTCTGCTTTATACCCACTGAGGATGTTGCTGGTTTTCTCCAGAAGCTACATACCTCTCAGTCACTGGGGAACAAGTCAGCAAATACTGTGGAAGGGCCCCAAAACCGTTGAAAATGACAAAGATGTCAGGACTGCGTACACTGTCTACTAAACTGTCATATAAGGTAATGGCATCCCTCTCCACTCCTGGTGGCACAATGTAAGATGGCTGGCCTCTAGTGTGTAAGCCAGTTACTACATCAGCCTCAAACACGTATATTTTAGAATTTGTTTCCCATGTAGCTCTATCCTTGGTCAGGTTCCTCAGGTTCCTTGTAAAGTAAATGCCAGCTCCATAGTTTTGTTCTGGAAAGAGAAAGAAAAATTTTCAGAGGACAAAGCATTTAACGGTTGGTTCTTTCAGGGTGGTAGCTCCAAGAGACTGCTGCTTGATTCAGGGTTACAAGTGATGTTACTGGTCAATGCGTGCCATCCTTTTGGAAGTTAACTCACATGGAGTGGCTCTGATGCTTGCACAGACCTCCCACTGAAATCACGAGCAATGACAGCTGATGGCCATTCCAATTAACTGCTACTACAGTGGTAACTGTTTAGATTTAGCTGTTAATCCAGTGATTGAACCATCATGGTCTAAAGGATTTATATAAAATAAATATGACTCACACTTCAGTCATCATGTACAAGGGACTGATAAACAACAAAGGCAGCAAGATCTTAAAAATGCAAACTACAAAGAAGAAGCTTTGAGATTTATAAGAAAAAGGTCACATAAAGTGCTGTTACAGTATCACGTAGGAAAGTGCAAAGAAATTAGAACATCTTATTTATTCCTTTTAAAGTGTGGAAATGTGCCATGTACATTGCATAGACAAAGAAAGGCAAATCTCCACTTTTTGAACAGTTTATTGCTTGAAATCCCAGTTCTGCAATTGACACACAAAATATCACACCCTTCACCGACTGCAGCATGAAGCACTAAACACTTAATTCTTTCTCCTTCTGAAAGCATCTGTCTACTACAGTATTTCATAAAGCTCACAACTTTCCTCCAAGCACACTCTACTCTGAATGGCAGCATGAGCAATCAGATTATCTGCTGTCTCTGACCACATCTGATCTGAGCAGGGGCCTGGGCTGGATGACCCTCAGAACCACCTTCCAGCCTCAGTGTTTTGTGAGGCCCTTGAACATGCTTCAAAGCAACAAGTGGCTGAATGCATGTTCGCAGCAGCTACCTAAGGACACTGACTTTCTTTACAGAGTGATGTAACAAAATAAAACTTGGACATGGAATTATGTGTATACTAATAGTTCTGTCCAGTGTCTGGGCTAGGCTTGAATTCAGGCTTATCCTCCTAGAGCCTTGCTGGCTCTACAGTGTCAGGAAGGAAAACCTTACTGTATGTAATAAAGTAAGCTCATACAAATCTAAATGCAAGTAAGAAACAGTTCTTGTTTAGGAATGCCATTTTTTTCTAATTTTAACCTAAGTTTAGTAGTCAGTCACTTCATTTTGACTAAAGATGCCAAAGCAAGTTATTACCTGTTGGTGGAGAATACATCCTGTGAAATCCAGTTTGGCAAACTGAACTACAGAACTCAGCAGGGACATTCTGGTACAACTTGAAGGTCGTTTTGGAGCTACCATCTACATTTTTTTTCATTTGTTGGAATGCAGCAGATAGAAGTGGATTACGTATCTTTTCAATCTGTAACATAAAGAACAGCGTAGCATAAGCAAATGGAGATCAATGTCTATGAAATCCATAAGTGCTTTTATTCAGGCTACGTTCTTCAATGCAAGAACCTTTGCTTTAGCTTACATGCATTGACCACAGAGTGGACAAAGTATCTCAAATGGGCAACTGATCCAAAGAGAACCATACCACTATCCCATGCTTCCCATTGAAATCACGGGGAATATTTCCTGGTGTACTGACTTCCAGTATTTGAGTTGTGCTGAAGACACTGAGTCCACCTCCTGTTTAGTAAAGCACTGATACCCAGTATGATTCTAGCTTAAACACATAATCAGATCAGAACACTGGCAAATTCAGGTGGCAATTTTTGATGACAAGCTCACAAAAAGAAAACACACTGCAATAGTGTCCTGGAATATTGTACTTAATTAATCTTACCAATCTCGTATTTCTCTAGAGTCCTATAAAGGGGCATCTGAAGCACAAAGTAAGAGGGAGAACATACAGTACAATTAAAAAGACTTCTAAGAATTTAATCACTTTTTGAGTGATTATTTTTGTCATGTTCAAAATACTTTTCATTAGGAGTAAAGACTGGATCTATCTTAAGGATTAGGCTGATTTGATCCTAATTTTTAAAAGCAATGCATTGAAATAATTCATCTGAATTTTTTAAGCTTACATTAAACAATGTTAGGTCAAATATATCAGCTGAGATTCAGTTTTTCCATCAACATCCTCTTTACCCTGAGAACATGAAGTCCAGCTTTTTCAAACTGTTTCTGTCTGTCTTTAAACTCCTGGAGGTGCGAGTCTACCAGTGAAATCTGGACACAGTGAGCGGTACTTGTCTTGTGAAAGTCTCCTTCTGAAAGCTGACCTGCTTCTGGTTGGCCTGGATATGAAAAAGGGAGTAGAATTTTCATTATCCTAATGTCTGAAGCAAAGGCAAGGGGGGGCAGACCTGCTACGTTAGTTGGTGGTTAATTAAGAACAGAGAATGTTAAGTATTCTCTGAAGTAATGTCAGAGGCTAATCTTGAGAGGAACTAGTTTATATAGATAGAAATGTATTCTATTTTTCTGCATTTATTATAAGGAAACCAGGGAGAGAGAAAACCAAAGAAAAGCAATTTATGTTCTCCATTACACCTCTCCACAGCCGAGCTTTCATATAAAGGTATCTATATTGAGTGACTATCCCAACATGAATTAAAACTGATCACTCAGTAGCTTTTTGTAATGCCACTCATTGTATCAACTGTTCATGACAGCCAAGGACTCTGCAGAACAAGTCCACTGCTGAGCCCTGCAACAGTGATCCAGCTGTAGCCAGCAAGAGCTCAGCAAAGGTGTGTGTTAATTAAGTGCAAATTTTGCAAATCTCCAGTGGCCAGGCTTTAAAGTGAAGGTATCCTGGAGGAAGCTCCACTGCAGCTGGATATACATCATGGCCAGCCCCTGTATAAACTGTGCCCTACTGGGAACACTGCCAAGTGAGTGAAATGGTCTCCCAGGGGCTCGCATGATAAAAGTACAGGGATATCAGTAATTAAAGCAATACTCAGTATGCATGTGTGAACTGAATGTATGTCCACTCTCAGCAATAGAGAAATACATGTTGCTTCATACTTGAACTTGTTTAGGCACTTATTTACTTCATTAGTCACTATTTACTTTACATACACAATGAGTAGAGCAGTTTCTCTTGTTCAGCTATAGTCGTCTCTTGCATACGAAGCAGTAACTCTTCAGTCATGAGCACTGCATCAACCAAAGCATCAGGAGGGCCCTGAAATTTCAGTCTTGCTTGTCCACCTCTCACTTCTTCTGACATGCATAAACTAGAAGGCTGCTCTCGAGAGAGTTCTGCAAACTCCTTTTTACCAAGGCAAAAAATGTAGTTATTTTCAATAACAGCAGGGCGACCTTCCTGAATTTGCATTACAGTTTGGAGCCATGATTCTGCTGCTTCCAGTGCTGTAGGTGT
Source organism: Corvus hawaiiensis (assembly GCF_020740725.1). Taxonomy (NCBI): domain Eukaryota; kingdom Metazoa; phylum Chordata; class Aves; order Passeriformes; family Corvidae; genus Corvus; species Corvus hawaiiensis. The sequence continues at coordinate 31,532,843 of NC_063219.1, read as the reverse complement.
GCTCCCTCTAAGTTCAATCATTGGTTCACTGCTTGCAGTTTGACCCCCTGACTCGGTACCTGGAAAATACATTTTTTTTTAATTACAAGTGCATTGGAAGAGTGAAGAGCTTTCAAGTGCTGACACAAATTCCTACTTGTAATGCAAGCTGTACAGTGCAAGAAGCACACTACTCTTCCGGTATGCTCAAAAAAGAGATGCAGCTACAAGGAGGAAAGGTTTCCAGAATCCACACACACACATATGGAGAATTTATTTGCCTTTCACTAAATGACTTCCAACAAGTTAGGCAATGACAATGGGTTTTGTTTTTAAATCTTAAAAGGACTGCCCAGTTCCATTCCTATTAATGTAAAAATACAAAGTGCTCGTGAGTTTTTGCTTCCTCCTCTCCACAAGACACATAGGTAAATACTAAGTTCCCTATTTTAAAGGGATGTGATTACAAATTCTCAATTCTGTGTTGCAGGAGGGACCCCAACAATTCTGGAGTGCTCATTTACTGGAAATGCCCCTTCTGTTTATTACTTACTCAAAGGATCACTTCTGTTTTCCAGTTTGTGATTTGCTGAATAAAATTTTCTCTGGAGAACCTTGAAAGATAAAAGTTTAGGAGGACTTTGCAATCTTCTTTTGTCAAATATGCAATTCATCTCTTCAAAACTGTTAGACAAGCAGTTTACACCCCCACCCCCAATTCTGAAATTGTCAATTTTCCCCAAAATGTTATTCCTGACAATATCAAATGCATTCCTGTCCGGCATCTCCTAAGGTAACACACCTTACACACTGAATGGCTGGCACCTTTACCACCTCCTTGCGGCTGTGGCATATCTCATGCAATCACGTAAGATAAAGGTGTTCATTACTTGCAGTTTAATGCTGATGAATCCCTACTCAGTTTTAAAATCCAGACTATTCTCCTGCCTGTCTACTTGAAACTCTTCTATTATATTAGCTCATAGAATGTGTTAATAGTGTTTTGCCTTAGGAGCTCCATACAAAAAACCAAAACTGACTGACAATATCTCCTGAGGAGGAATGTTTGTCCTTTAATGAGTTAAGAGTAGACTCTTATACATTCACTGACAGACATGACAATTTTAAAGTTCCCTCCTATTTTTATCAGACTACAGGGTGAAGACTTCTAGTTTAGTGAAAAAAAATATTTGCAAAGATTGAGTATTTTCTAATGAGATTGGGACCTGCTGCTCCCAATTGTTGCTAGTACAGAATAGACTATCTTCATTTTCAGCCACCTATGGAAATATTTTTAGCTTTTTGTTTTCCTTAGGGGTAGTTAACAACAAATTTATTACCTTGTAGACATCAAGGTCATCTGGGAAAACGACAAATTGCACTTCTCTCTTCTTCATAGGATGTGCCCTGGCAAAATTTAAAATTGCTTCTATCATGGTCTCTGCCACTATGTCAATAGACAGCATTGGTGACCAATCTACTGGAAAAGAAACTGAGGGAGATGAGTGGTCCTGGAAGTGACCCAGGCATCTTTTCACTGCATCCTTTAATTCCTGCAGGAAAAACAAAATGTTTCAGTCCTGCCATCACCCAACATGAAAATCCATTAAAATCCAAAGTAAGTGATCATCACCTCACACTGTAACACCGGATGCTGGCATCTCAACACCACGTTCAGTACAGGCACACCAGGCAGCTCACGCCTTTTCATTACTATGGGTTCCTTAAAATGTGGATATCTAAGATGATGCTGAAGTTCCTTTTGAAAAGCTGAACCCTCTTCTTCCATCAGTCGTCTTGAAAATTGAGAGGTAGGCTCACCCCTTGCATTCACAGGGTTAACAATAGCTGTTTTCTGCAAGGAAAGAGTGCAAATTTCAGTATACTTCAAACTGACTATTTGAAAGCTTTGCTATTACAGAGAGCATTCTTTCTAAGCACAATTCCTGTAAAAAGGCCTGACTGCCACATTCAAGATCAGCTGCTTGAATTTTCCTACTACTTACTACTACAAGCAGCACTGGAATACATCAAAGTATGCACCTTGCAGTGGCAGTTCAGAAACCAACGGCGTGCACAAAGCTGTTCCAGTCATCAGAGTGTACTGAACAGAATTATTACTCTCACTATCCAAATGACCCACGTGCCAATTATCAGCAGGAGAGAACTATGGCTGTCATCCCAGCCTTAGGGTAGCAAGGACACATCACCAAACTAGCGGTGTCAGTACATGTAAGGGAACTGCAAAGCTATGATTGTTTCCAATTCCCAGTGGAAAAAGCAGACTCCCATAGTAGGCGTCCTGTATTTCAAATACGGACAATGCAAAAAACTTGTTTACAGAATGCCTGTAATAGCAGTAATTGTTCTAGCCTTTATTGTTGAATATTATCTAAAGACACAAGAACATGTTTTCCTCACAGTCTTGAGGGCATGTGCATCTTTCAGTGCTGTAGAATTGGTTAATAAAATTCCCTGCAAGGTCAACTTTGCGATCCTTTGTTCTCACACCAAAAAATGAACTTCCTATTCAATTACGATACGTCTTCATAATAAAAGTTTATTTTTTATTTTAAGATACAGTATCTGCTAAAAGAAAATGCTGTTCCTGTGCTGTACTTTGCAGTCTAAGAGCTCTGTTGAATTCCTGTGACTGAGCTTATACATTTTGCACCAGATTTTCTAGCTAAAAAGTTAATCAATTTAAATATTGCCCTGTTTAAAGGTAAGATGCACATCATCTAAATTATTTTCAGCTGTTTCAGTGTTTGCTGAATAATTTCAGTAATGGAGTTATAAGAACATAAATGATAGGAAAAAAAGCAAGGCAGAAAATAAGAGAAGACTTCTATAGAGTGCATGATAAAATGTGAATTCCTATATAATAAGAAGATAAACCTTAACATAGGAATGTATTATTAATCATCCAATCTTTAGCTGCTTCCTATTATAACACCATGTATAATAAAAACATTCTAAAGTTCAATACCCATTTAGACAAAAAACAACTCCTTACTACTATAACTTATTTACCATGTGTAAATTCTCATCAAACTGAGAAGAAAACTATTTAGTGAACTGATACAAAACGCATTCTGAACTCTTGGGCTCCAAATCCCACAAAGACTTGGAGGCAACACCATGTTCCTCAAATTACAGGACAGACTTACCTTCAGCTGTTCAGGGTATCCATTTATGATGCGCAAGCGAATGCCTCCATGTTTGAGGTAAGCTGAAAGCTGGCTTGGTGAAGCTGACACAGTGTCCTCAGGTGAACTGGTATCACCCAGAAACTTTTCACAGGCCTTCTTTATTTCTGCAACTGTAGACTCTTCAATGTTCACCAGGCGGATTTCCCTGAGACAGCTTGGTGGACTTTTCTCAACAAATTCCTTTACAGCCATTACAATCACTTGAGAACATAAATCAACTGGGAAGGCATAGACACCTGAACTCACTGCTGGGATAGCCACAGACTTTAACTTTCCTGAAGCACTAACATAACACAGAATGTTCCAAATAGCTTGCTGAAGTAGGTAACAGCATGTTTCCTTGTCATGAGGATTCCACCTTGGCCCAACTGCATGAATAATTTCCTTACAAGGAAGCTTCCCTCCACCTGTCACTGCTATATTGCCAACTTTGACTTTTCCATTCTTTTGAATATAAAGATTGCTTTGCTCTTTTATTTCTGGCCCTCCAGCTTTTACAAGGGCAAGAGCAAGACCACCTCCATGTTCAAGACACTCATTCGCTGCATTCACCAAGGCATCAACCTCATGTCTTGTGAGATCATCCTTATAAACACAAATGTCAATTCCCCCTTTTACTTTTTTCCTGTATACTTCGACAGTACTTTTTGCTGCTTTTCTGAAGGCCAACGTACAAGCAAACTTTTTGGAAACGAGATTATTTAGACAGTAGTCTCTTCTCTTAAGAGCTTCATAGGCATCTTTACTGACGGGGATCAAACTGACCTCATCCATTACCATGATCGACTCTAGGACATAAAGTGAAACAGAAGATACTACTATCAAAACATGTCTTTTTACAGAGAAGTGTGGCTTATAGCTCTCAATTTTATCCTACTGTCATTGCTGAACAATTTTTTTTTTTTACAGTCTAATCTTCTCCCTCCCCTTTTCAGAGATTTAGAAAGCCCAAGAAGGTTCATTTAACTGTGCCACAGAGATCTGATGCTAAGTTTTAATTCTGTGACTCTTATTTGGTCTGTACTTAAAGCCCACAAGCAAGTTCTTTCTTTGTAAGGAACCTTGTATGAACTCAGAAAGGCTTTTTAACGCACTTTTTGTAGGGAACAGTTTTTACATTATTACCATGGCAATACAGCCCTCTCCTGGCAGATGTCAGCAGTACTATATGCAGCAGTTATGTTAATTAGTTTAAATCAATATGTGTGAGTTTAATCAAACTTTCCTCTGGGGTATGCTACCTGCTTGTAAAAAGGATCGGATGTTTTGCACTTATAAAGTATACACGCCGATTCATCAAAGCACTTCTGAGCTCTTGCTTTTAAAAGAAAAATGCAAGCAAGTCCGGTTGAAGTAATGAATAATAATGGTGATTCATAACTGTGTCTATTTCATATTAATTATGAATTTCAGGTTGCTTTTGGCTTTTGTTTTCCAGTTTGCTGGTTGTACCTGGCAGTTTTCAACTTACATACAAGTACACACTTCGCAGATAGCTAAATGAGAGGCTTACCTAAATCGGGCTTCCCTTTGAAGTAATCTGAAATGTAACTCTATTGTAATAAAAAGAAAAAAAAGAAAGAGAAAGTACACGTTACAAGCAGCAAAGTATGTGGGCTACACATAGTACCTTCCTACAGGAGAGGTTCTGTTGCAAATCAAACCGGCAGCACCAGCTTTTCAAACATCTGTAGAAAGTTTTCTAGTTTTTAAAATGCTGTTCGGAGCTGCAGGAGCTCTGTGGGTGAAGCTGCCCACAGCTTCCTCCGGCTCACTCGCAGGAGGGAGAGGCCGGGCACAGTAATTTCCGAGCGCCAGGCCAGAGGCCGGGACTGTTTTGTTCCCCTAAGTCCCGCCGGGAGTTCCCGCCGCACCCCGAGCCCCTGAGGCCGCCGCCGCCCCGAGCCCTCTGCCCCCAGCTCCTCTGCGGTACCTGGAGGACTCCCATAAGCCGGCTCGGCACGGATCCTCAGCGCTCGGAGCTGCGGCGTGGTCCGAAGCGGGGAACCGCGGCCAGAGCGGGAAACGAAAGCGAAAGCAGGCGGCGGAGCGGGAAGCGGAAACGAAAGCGAAAGCAGGCGGTGGAACGGGACCATGGCGGCCGCGCCGCTGCTGGTGCAGCTCAGCCCTGCGCCCGCCACCGGCGAAAAGGCGATCCTCAAGCTCCAGGCGTATTTCCAGTCAGGAAAGCGGTCGGGGGGCGGCGAGTGCAACGTGCGGACGGGCCCCAAGCCCGGCACCTACTGGGTGGACTTCTTTAAGGAGCAAGGTACGGGGCGGCGCTGTGAGGGCACTGGAAATGGCCGCCGGGGCACCATTTTGCGTCCCCGGGCAGGGCTGCTCTAGGGCGGCTGGCAGACATCAGGTTTTCAGCTAACTTTATCAGCCTTATCTGCCCGTGTCCAAATAAAAAGGGGATCTCATTAATGTATATTAATATCTCAAAGGCGTGCCAGACTTTTCAGTGGTAGCCAGCGACAGGACAAGGAGCAGAGGGCATAAACTAAAACACAAGAAGTTTCACCTTAGCATGAGTACATTGAGGGTGGCAGGGCACTGGAACAGGCTACCTAGGGAGGTCGTGGAGTCTCTGTCTCTGGAGACATTTCAGGTGACCCTGCCTTGGCACTGGGATTGGACGGGATGATCTCCAGAGATCCCTTCCAGCCATAACAGTTCTGTGATTCTGTCATTCTGAAATTACCACAGATAGGAAGAATGTGGAAGCCCGCACTAAACACAGCTTGGAATTGGGTGCGAAATGCCTGGAGATAGTCATCCTGCCAGGAGAAGGGGACCCGGGCAAGAGCCAGATTACAGCACAGGCCTCTGCCAGCTACGCCGATGTCACTGCCAGCCCTTCCCTGCCCGAGCAGGAGCAGCGGGACAACGATGGCCATGGGGCCACAGCAAAGGAACTCCTTACTAAAAAGGTACATCAGGAAGAGCAATGTCACCACCTGCCCTGCTTGTAGTTCCATGAGTCTTTTATGTTGCACTTCAATATTTCAGTTGAATGAAATGTTCAGTTACATGATCTTTGTCATTAAAATGGGGGTCAGGAGTGACATTTGAGTGCCAGAGCAGAGGTCGATCTACACATGTGTACAGGCAGCATGTTTTCCAGCCTGGCTCTGGCAGGTGCCAACTACTATTCCTCAAAGCAGCACCCTGGCAGGTTTCGAGAGGTAGTATGCACCAAGGGCTACTCCCAAAAAGTAGAATTGTATGAGATTGGATCTTTTCTACATACACAGACTTCTAACACTCTTTCAACACGGTTTGCAGCTTGAGGCAGCCCTAATTACCTCCATCCCTTACTTCAGCATTAAAAAAGTCTGCTGTGATGTGATGCAGCGCAGCAAACATGATTTCAGACACTTTGAACTAAAAGTTATGCAGAAAAGGTCAGCTGTGTTTAGGGATGTGGGACAGGGCTACATGATGTGGATGTGGCTCTACCAAGACACGGGTATCTGGCTTGGAGGGCTTACCCTGTTTTGCATGGTAACAGATGTCATTTTTGAGGTATAAGCATGTGCTATCATAGTGCTTACCTGGCATCTGTGCCACTATACTGCAAACTTCCCTATCCTTCTGTCTGTGCAAAGTAGAGAAGTGAACATGTTTGTTACTATTTTTCAGAATCCTGTTTTCTGCCCTGATTCTTGAGTTACTTTGAAGCATGGCTTTTGGGAAGTTTTTAAAGAAAGATAATAAGTGAAAACTAGAGAGTCTAATATTAATAAAAAACAATAAAGTATAACTTATAGGTGGTTTTAAAACATGTTGTGTCTGTGTAACCTGGTGCTAAGGGGACAGACAGGTTCTTTTGGGGACCCTTGGCAGAATAACGATGGCACTAAGATGTAGTTGCAGTTAAAGCTTTTTGCTTTTTAAAACAGGATTTTATCATTAGTGTAGCATAGAATTAATGAGCAGAATACCACAGGATTTCTAGAAGCAGAATCAGGGTAGGACAATTTTGTAAGTATAGTGTGTATATATATATATATTAATATATAAGTATATAGCACTGTGTTTGATAGCACAGCTTAGCTTATGGTTTCTAGTCACCTGGAGGTGAGAGGTGCAACTCGTGTCAAATCTTAATGCTTAAGTTGCTGTATTGATAGATCAATCACAATCTAGACTTGAAAACACATAAAAGCATATGGGTCATCCAGTCAGTCCTCAAAGGAAGTGGAGGGCAGTGGAGCTCTCCCTGGCCACCGAGGGGTCCATGGGTTTCACTATCCAGCCACGGTTGTGGTCCACATTCCCAGTTAAGACTTGGAGCTGGTTGATTTTGTAGGCAGTGCCATTAAACCAGCATGCTTGGTGACAGAGTCAATACCACCTGGTTGGCAGGGTACCTGGGACGTTCAAAACCAGTTAGGAGGGCACTGGTCAGCCTGGTGCCCAGAAACTTTGAGGGTGATAGGCAAGGAAAGAAAAAATCTGCTTTGTCTACTTGGTGCTCAGGACTTTTAGGGGCTGATAATGATGGGAAAAGGGCCTAATATGCACTGAGCTCAGCCACAGAGGTTGCCTGTTTGCAAAAACGGTCTAAAATGCCCTTAGTTATGCTAACCCTGTTGTCAGAGGTTGGGAGCAGAGAATGCTGGTCACAGTCTCAGCCTAAGTAGCAGAGTTACTGTCTTTGCTCCTGCAATGCTGGCAACATTAACTAATTTTTGCAGCTGACTTAGGAGCAGATTGTGTTACTCATCTGTTTGTATTGTCAGTATACATGACATAAAAGAAATACTGTGTGCAAACTTGTTTATAGTAATCTGGCACTACCGGGATGGACAGAGCTCCTCCTTGCTCAAAATATAGAAGCAGCAAGCAGAAAACCTTAGAAAAAACTAATGTTGCTATATTCTTGTCTTTCCTTTAGATATTTCTTACAGTATCTGCTACTTTGAATACCAGTATGTTCACTGAAGACCAAAGGGAGAAAATTACCATTATATGTCCAAACTTAAAGAGAGAAGGAAGCCCTGGGATGGATGGCTCTGAGAAATTGACAGGAGATTTTACAGATATTGAAAAAGCTTATCACTACTTTGAGGATATCCTTGCAGGCAGAGACCCAAGCCATAATTTTTCACATTCTGAATGTAAGAATGGTTTGAAAGATGAAAATGGTCTGAATACTGAAGAAATGAATGAGTTTCCAGTTGTGACAGCTCTCTACGAGTATTTTAGTCACACCTGCAAAAAAGAAATCAAAGAACTACGTGAAAGGTTTGGAGTGTGTATAAGAATTAAAGGTCATTACAAGGATAGCACATTAATATGCTTATCTTCTGATGCTAGTCCTGCATCGTTACAAGCAGCTAGTGATTTTTTTATCACAACTTTTCAGGAAACTACAAGAGGTCTGGAACAGGAAAAAGTTCCCATAACAAGCAGTTACACATTAAGGGAGACAGTAGCAAAATTAAATGAAAGGTTTGGACGTCTTCTTGCTAAAGAGGAAGGGAATCAGTTGCTACTCCGTGGTCCACGGAGAGAGATTTTAGCTGCCAAAAAATTTTTAGCAGAGGAAGGTGAGAACAGCCATGTGGAAATGAAAATATCATCTGAACAGTACAAATACAGGAATGGAATTGAAGTTGATGCTTCTGTGTTTAAATTGTTGGAAACCATATTAAGCAAAGAAATCGAAAACATTAATGACAAATTTGATACACTGATAGAAATAAAAGAGAATTCATATGGCCAGAAGGTCATAATATTTAGGCCTAAGCCCAAAGCTTATGATATGTCATCACATGCTACTGAAAGTTTCATCAATGCATTTCAGAGTGCCTCTGTAATGTTAAGAGAAAAAAGCATCATCCTGAAGCTTTCAGAAGATCAGAAGAAAACTTTATATATGCTACTTAATGGAAAACAATTCGAAGATCTTCATGTAAAACTTAAGAAGAATGAAGATAAGTTAATCATGAGTGGTTTACCAGACCATCTTTATGCTGCTGAAAAGCACATGATGGACCTTCTTAACATTGAAGACTCAACACAAACTAAAAATAAGGCACTGCTGTCCTCTGACCTCAGCTCTCAAGAAGCTACAGGAGCATCTAAGAAGAAATCCAATGTTAAGCAGAAGAATAATCTTTCTTCTGAAGGACAGACTTGGGCAAAGACAGAAGAAAAAGAAGAAGAAATGTGTGTGATTTGCAGGGACAGAATTAAAAATAAAGAAATACTGGAAAAGTGCAAACATGCATTTTGCAAAAGTTGCATCGACTTAGCCTTGGCTCATAAACAAGTTTGTCCTGTTTGTAATACTGTCTGTGGAGTCCTGAGAGGAAACCAACCAGAGGGAAAAATGTTCACTACAAAAATCCGTTCCTCTCTTCCTGGTTATCCCAATTGTGACACTATTCAAATTGACTATTATATGGAAGGTGGTATTCAAACTGTAAGTATATTTAAGTATTCCTTAAAGATATTTTTCCCACAACAAAACCAAGATTAAATGTAAAATTGACTATTTTCCCATTATTTTAATGTATGTCCAGGCAAGACATTTCTTTGTTTTGTACAAATCTTCAAGTGTTTAATTCAATATTTTTGGGTGTGATTAAGTAATACAGTAGGAGTGAAATGGTCAGATTGTCAGCCCTTCATTTTATATGCACCAGGACAGAGGTACCTGTCTTTAATTTGTACATTGGGAATAACTGAACTGAAATCTAAGCAGTGATGTCATACAAGAAAAATTTTGCAAGTGTAATGAGCATTTCTGGGGCAATCTCTTTGCTGTGGACACCAATGGACAAAAATAAATAGTGGTCTGGCTTGGTGATAGCTTTCCAGATGAGAAATCTCCTTATGTTATGTGCTTGGATTTGTGACTAGGACTGAGAATGAAGTAAATTAAAAAGTCACGGGTGCGGTGCCATGCATTTGGGAGAGAAAAGAGGGAAAAAAAATTGAAAAATAACAGTGGATGCCTGAGTGATGACAAGAAAGTGTGAATGAAACTTATATGAAAGAAGGTATCTAAAGAGAAAAAAACTCCCCAAAATCAGTCATCAGGCATGCTAAGTCCATCCGAATCATTTATTATATACAATGTGTTTTTGTTTTGTTTTTCTACAAAACAGAGCAACCATCCAAACCCAGGGCAGCATTATTTGCCAACTCACCGAACAGCGTATTTACCTGACAATAAGGAAGGGCGAGAAATTCTGGAGCTCCTCAGGAGGGCCTTTAACCAAAAACTGATTTTCACAGTGGGGCAGTCACATACTACTGGTGAACAAAGTGTTATCACGTGGAATGATATTCACCACAAAACTGCCAGAGACGGAGGACCTACCCAGTAAGTAGTCTTCTCTTTATGCAATATTATTGTTACTCACATATGTCAGGAAGGCTGCCTTGAATATTTTCCATATTTAGAGCTTTCAGATTTTGTCACTAACAGAGTCATTGTGGAATACCCTATGGATCCAGACATTAATCACCTTCACCTATTTGTACAGTTGGAACAAGCATGAGCTTAGTGTTCTACTGCCCCTCAGGCTACTCATTCACCAGTGAGTTTGTAAGGCACATAGTTACTAACTGCTTTGATTAGAACCTGCTTCTAGTACAGAACAGGACAACAAGCTCTTGATGGTACTGAAGGTTGGACTCCTGATCTAAGCCTCTCCTGTTACCTGCTGTTCTGCACCAGGAAGAGCTGGTCCATTATGATCCTGGTAAAGATGGCACTCGGACTTTGTAAAACATGATTTGAAATTCTACTTATCAGAGCTAACAGCAGGAAGAGAGACTGTAGTACAGATACGGTCATGTGCTTTTAGATGCTAGGAACCATGAGTTGTGCAGCACTTAGTGGGTCAGAGCACAGGACACCGTGCCAGCCCCATCCTGAAGAAAAGGTTATTCCATTTTGGCCGTTCAGTATGTCAGAGGATTTTCTGAATAGATGACAACCCTATCCAGTATTTCTTGAGGACTTGCTGCACTTAAATGAAAGGAGTAATCACCAGTACTGAGTGTGAGCTGCCTGCAGCACAGACAGGAGGGAGTCTTGGACCAGTCCTTCCAAGCTTGTTGCAGCCTCTAGGGGGCTGGTGGTGTCCTGCAAGCTCTAAAGGCTTGTGTCTAGATGCTCCTGACTGGGCTAGGATCATTAAAAGAGCAAAAAGCATCAGTTCTACTTTATCCCCTGCTCTGTGCAAATCTCTCTTGTTTATCAGTGGCTTTACACACAGTCCTGGTGTTGCACTACTTCAAGTCCAGAGGTGCCATTATGTTTCTGATTTGAATGCTCACTTGGATATGCTTTAGGTCTGATTTTCTTTATAAAAGGAAGTATAGTCAAACACCTTGTTATTTTGAAGTGAGACTCCAGGCAGCTTTAAAAATCAAGTTCTTAGTGTCAACTTGGACAACAAAATGCCACAGCTCCCGAAGTTTGTAGCTTTATGCTGTCTATATCACTTCTCTGACTGGCAGTATGGGTCTGTTTCCTCTGTTGGGTAAGAACTGCATAAAATTTTCAATGAGATTTGTAAAAGGATTTTGATGAGAAGGTTCTGTAGAACTGTCAAGTGCTTCCTTGCAGAAATAGTCCAAACAATTCTTTTCTTCTTCTCCTAGTTTTGGTTACCCGGATCCTTCTTACCTGCAGCGTGTTCGAACAGAATTGAAAGCAAAAGGAATCGAATAAGGAAATTTATCAATTCTCAACTCTTTAAGTGTAATAACTGAACATATAACAGTTAATTTACCATTCAAGGACCAAGAAGAGAGAAGTTACTTTGTTCAATTGCCATACTTAAACTGCTTGTATTTCACAGTGTAGTGGTTTGGTAGGGGTTAGCTAAGAAAAGTTATTTTTTCTCATCAAACAATGTATGTTCTTTTCACAAATCATTTACTTCCCTGTATACATAGCCTTTACAGAATTTGGTTCTTATGAGTATAGCATCACTATTTGTTGCACTTTGTGTATCTTGCTTTACCAGCAAATCTGATCTGCACTTTTCCCCACAACTTTCCAGTCTGATTGACAAAACCCTTAGATCCACTACTGGCTTTTATTACATGCAGCACTTCTGTTAGCTTTGCATTATTGTGTCTGTCAGCATGGCTGGCATCATGTAACCCATCTAATCAAAAACTTGTATGCAGCTGTGACAGTGTTAGCTGTGATCAAGCTATGGATTTCTCCTTCTTTTCCTTTTCATGGTAGAAATGGCAATAGTGATTTGGGTTTTGCACATGAAATTAGTCATGGATCCTACCTTATTTTTAGCTCTGCAGAAGTGCTGAATGCTGAGAGCTGTGTTGGAGCAAATGGGAAGTGTATGTGGCCATCCCTGATGATGGGCTCCTGGTTCTGTGCCTGCCATTGTGTTTGAGCTTAAATACAACTTCTAATTCAGCTTTTCACCTGTAAAACTGTATTCCTCCCCTTGCATCCAATATAGGTTTAATTTGTATCATGAAGCTACTCTGCAGTGCCTAAATAACCTGCAAATTACCTGTGTGGTGGTGTGTCACATACACAGACATCATTTTCAGAGAGTTGAACCATTTCTTTAAGGCTATGAGGCACAACTAATAAAGAAAATACAAAAATGCCATATGTGTTTCTGCATTCTATTGTACAGGCTTTTTCCTCCTTTTTGCAATAATAATAATAATATAACTGTCTATATTTTAGATTTAGGAGCTTCCCTGCAACAGCACGATTCGGGGCAATTTGCACTCTATGACACTCCCCTTTTTAAAATTTATTTATTTAATTTTTTAATTTTAAGATTAAGCAATTGTGAATAGGCTGTATTACTTTGCCACCTTGGCTTTCAGGTTTAGTAGTACTGGGCACTGTTTGGCTTCCATGTGGGTTGGGATGTCTTTCCAGGCCTGGTTTTGTATTGCTGTATTTGTTTTTAAAATTTTACATGATTGCATGTTCCCTCCCTTTTCTGTGCCGTACAATGCCAACATTCCAGTTGTTTCTAAGAGACTGAGCTTTTCTGCACACAGAAACAAGCTGTCATTGTGATTCAACCCCAGCCAGCCGCTACGTATCAGTGGATCACCCCCAACACTGGTGGGCAGAGAATCGGAAAGGAAAGGCTTGTGCATTGAGATAAGAACAGTTTATTTAATTGAAACAAAATGAGATACACTATTACTAATAATTATAATGAAAAAGAGAGAGAGACGGGGTAATAAAACCCACAAGAAACAAGTGATGCACAGTCCAGTTGTTCACTACCCGCTGAGCGATGCTCAGCCTGTCACTGAGCAGCAATCCTCCCCCTCAGCTGACTCCCCCCAGTTTCTGTACTGAGCAGGATGCTCTGTGGTATGGAACATCCCTTTGGCCACTTTGGGTCACCTGTCCTGGCCATGCTCCTTCCCGCCTTCCTGTGCATCTGCCTGCTTGCAGAGCATGGGAAGCTGAAAAGTGCTCAGCTTGGGGTAAACGCTCCTCAGCAACAACTAAACCATCAGCGCGTTGTCAACATTGTTCTCACACTGAGTCCACAGCACAAGCAGCTACCAAGAGGAAAATGCCTCTGTCCCAGACCAAGACAGCTGTGACGATCAAATCATCTCAGCCACTTTTGGTCTCTCTGTCCCAGCAGGCCAGTTCACTGATGTCAGACCCCCATCGGGTAACTAACTCACTGGCTCCCATTTTGTCTGTGCCAAAGTTTGCAGGCTGAATTGTGGAGCAGAGTCCTGGTGATTGTTACAGAAATCTCCTGAAGCCTTTATCCTATGACCAGCTGTACAGACTGTTACTTTCTAATCTTAGCTGTACAGTTTAGGATTAAATGTACTCAATTTGCAATCACAGTCAGGAATTTTTTGAGGGTTACAGCAGGGGAGGAGACCCTGGGCTGGTTGTGGGGAGAACAGTGCATTAGGAAGTAACAGATAAATCAGTCGCCCACCAAGAAACAAAGGCATCTCCATGGGTCACTCAGCAGAGTGATGACACGTAGATACCTGATGATGCATGTCAATTTTTAATGACATTTGGTTATTTATCCATTTCCTGAATGAATGTTCAGTGAAGTTAGGGGAAAAAACTTCATGTATCGGCTATTTTAGTGTCCCATATTTGGCCATAAGGGTAAAATATACAGCATCAAATAGCTGAAAACAGCTTTACAAGGGAAAGTCCTGAGCACTTAGCTAGCTGACAAGTTGGTCTGAAATAAACACTCATTGCAACCTTCTACGGTTGTGGAAGCATCTCTGACGAAGAATGATAAAAATAGTAATTTTACTTTGCATCATGACTTCATTTCAAAGGCTAAGGCAGGGAGAGCAAGTGTTAGCCAGTGGTTAACCATTATAAGCTCAGGGGCTGAAAAACACTGTGACAGCCGGTTCTTGTGCGAGTCTGCGTAGGCACAATAGGCTGTGCAGCCCGGGCGCGCTCCGAGGGCGGTGAGAGGCGTGTCCTGCCCCCATGAGAAGGCGCGGCGGGGACCGGGGCCCCTGGCCGCCCCGATGGGCCCGGAGGAGGAGGCGTGTTCCCGGCACTGGGCGGAGCCCCAGGCGCCTCAGGTTTGCCCGTCAAGAAGTGAAACCGAAAGCGGCGGGGAGAGGAGCCGTCGGGGCAGCCATGGAGGGGCAGCGCCCGTGCGCCTTCCCGCTGCTGGTGCGAGGGGACTGGGGCCCCGCCGAGCCGCCGCCTGCGCTCAGGAAGAAGCTGCTCTGCTACTTCCAGAGCCAGAAGCGCTCGGGCGGCGGCGAGTGCGAGCTGCGGGCCGGCACCGGGATCGGGACTGGGCACATCCTCGTCTGCTTCGCCCGCCCCGAGGGTGAGCGGCCGGGCCGGGGCGGGGGGCGCTGATGGCGATGCCCGCGGCTCCGACGGCCGGGGTCGGCCGCATCCCCCTGACTGGTGCCTGTTCTGTTGGCAGTGAGGCAGCGGGTGCTGCGCCGGCCGGTCCATGAGCTGGTGTGGGGGCCCGGAGGGCAGCTGTCGCTGCAGGTCACCGCGCTGCCCGCGGACAACGACCCCGCGCAGGTGAGGCGGCCGCAGGTGAGCGGGCGCGGGGCGGGCTGGGCAGGGACCGCGGGTGACCGCTCTCCTCTCGTTCCCTTGCAGGACGCGGGAGCGGCCGGCGGGGCCGAGGCGCCAGGTAAGAGCTGCGACAGGCGGGGCTCCGGGGCTGGAGGGGCACTGGCCCGGGGAGCCCGGGCGGAGGAGCGGGGATGGGGAAGGAGGCGGAGACCCCTGCGTGGCCGGGCCGTGCGAATGGCGCTCTAGCGCTTTGATTCTCCTCCCCAGCGCCCCCCTTCATTTCCCAAATCCCAAACACGATGGAATTCCTAAGGTGCTGCCCCCGAGCCACTTCCCAGGCACTGCACAGACCGACCGCGGTATCACGGCTAATACACACATACGCTGCACAATCAATGCACGCACAGCTACTCAATACACTTCTGGCTAATACACACACATAGGACTAATCAATACACATACATGGCCAATGCACAGCTAATCAATACATGATTATCCGTATACACAGAAGTAATCCATACACACAGGGCTAATACAAAGACCGCTGAGCTCTGCTTTCAAAGTACCTGCTTGTGCGTAGCAGGATGATTGCACAGGTGAGGGCTGAGGGCACAGGCTGGAAAAGTAGTTTGGTCAATCTTTCCACTATCTTTTGTTTTCTAATGTAGCTGCATTTCCTCTTGTTCTAAACGAGGAAGTTGAGCAGTCATGCTGAGCCAAACACATCATGACAGAGGCTCTTCCAGAGGTCACAGTTTTCAAAGACACTTCCCTCCCAAGGGCGGATGTCCTCAGCACTTCTCATGTTCAATTTTTTTGTTGGTTTGTTTTTTTTTTTTTTTTTTTTTTTTTTGGTTTTTTGTTTTTGTGTGAGGAAAGTGCTGTAGTCCATGGCAGGACCTGCTCACGGTGGTTCATGCAGCATGACTGTGTGCTAACATTATGCCCAAGACTTCTTGAACTCAGAGTGTTTCTGTAACCCAATTCACCATATGGTTTAAAAAGAGGAGTCTGTGAAAGTCTGTGATTCTGACAGTGTCAAATGAAACTTAATTCAGGCTTTGTTAGCTCCTGGGTGTACATGAATGTGTCTGTTTTCTTCTTGAAGTACCCAGCAACTGAGAAATCATTGTCATTTACCTCTAGTTAATGAACCCCAGGTGTCTCTTCCCATCTGCCAGAATAAGGAAACTCCGGTGTGTACTCAGCAGGAGAAGACAGGTGAGTGAGTCACCCAGTGGTGACCATTATATTCTTGCTCCTTTGGTTTTCTGGACTTTCTTGCTGCAGTAGTGCCCTTCTCACCCTCGGGGCTTGTGTTGTTTGTGTAATGTAGTGTAGGAATTGTGATCCCAGGCTAAAAGAAATAAATGTATTTTTTCCTTTCTATGAGTCCCTTTAGAGCCTGCACTTCACTGGCTGCCTCAGGTAGGTCAGTTCCTTAGGGAACAGCAGTGGATGCTGGCCTTTGTTCTGGCTAAGGCTGTCCCTACCCAGACCTTCCCAGCTGCTGCCAGCCTTGCTGGGGCGACCTGTGCTGGAACATTGGGAGCTGTGTACCCCAGGTACACCTGAGCAGCCGTGGCAGCCAGCTGGTATAGACCCCAGGTGACCCACAGCAATGTCTGGAACTGTGAATGGAGAGCATGTGCAGGCAGAAGAGCACTGGTTCCCCTCATTGTGGGTTTGTGAAGAAGCTTTTGTGTCTTTTACTTCTGCTGTCCTTGCCTGGTGATGATCTGAAGTGTTTCCTCCTCACATGTTGATAGACAATTCCCACTAGTGATAGCTTAACTTGTTTGGGATTCTTACCCTATTCTTTCCCTGACCTTAAGTGTGATCTGAACAATAATTGGCATGAAAGCTTTGAAGATGAGAAGCTTGGTTTTTTTCTTAACTTTTGCCTAAGGCATTAGGGTATGATCTTTTATTTCAGAATCATGTGAGAAACTGGAAGCAGAGAAAGCAACCTCTAGGAATTCTGTTGTAGTAGTAACCACTGCCTTCGGGGAGGAAATAGAAGATGAGATTGTGGAAATGTACTTTGAAAATAAAAGGAAGTCTGGTGGGGGGACCATTGAGTCCTTTGTCAAAAAGGATCAGCAAGTGATCATCACCTTTCAGGATGAGCAAGGTATGATTGTATGTTATGGGTGTTACACTGCTTAAGCTCCCTTTTAAAAATAGGCCTTTGCTGGTGCAGGATCTCTTTGTGGGTATTGCTCCAAGCAGAAGTAATGTACTATTGCTATTATTTAACATGCTGCTCTGCTGTGACAGTTCTGTTTTTCTGTGGGACTAGATGCCCAAGAAGTTTTGCAAAGAAAGCATCACTTGAATAAAATTGATCTGGTTGTGAAACCATGGCAAGTGAAGACTTCCTGGGAGTCGTGCCAAGTGGAGAACTCTGAAGGATCCCTGCTTCCCACCGCAGTTGTGCTGGAAAATGTGAAGGAGACAACAAAAGATTGCATGTTAATTATGCTGGTAGAGAATATCAGTGGCTTGTCAGAGGATGATGGTGACTTCAGTGTGGAAATGATACCTGAGTTATGTGCTGCTGTAGTTACTTTTACTGGAGATACTGGTAAGGAGGAGTCAGAGTTGAAGCTCTTTCTTATTAGCTACATGTTTGCATGCATGTGTGTGAGATTAAGCTGGGAGTATTTTCTTTCATATTTTTAAGGTTTGATCTGATACTGTGTCCTTTTAAAGGAGGATTTACTCTGCTAAAGTTAATGCCATAACCTTTATCTGTGAGGTGTAGAGGCCAATGCAAGTCAGAAAGAAAGCTAGCTCTGGTTTGGATAGTTAACACAACAGGTAGGACTAAAACCAAACTATAACTTAAAACAAGCAATGAAGGATGTACTTGGTCTGAGAACAGATTGATGGTAAAAGCTGTCCTTGCCTAAAGCTGTCCTTCTGAGAAGATGTAGGTTTTTCTGCCTTAGAAATGATTTGTCTCTCACATCATGCTCCAGTCCTAAATTTTTGGGGTAGCCTTCAGGAAATAAGTAGATCTTTTAAGAAACTTAATTGTTTTTCCTTGATAGATAGAAAAGTGATTTGACTGTCTTTCATTGTGAGGATAACAGGGGGGAAGTAGCCAAAATGAGAATGTATTTATCATAAAACAGAGAGAGAATTTGAACTGTTAACTTGTGTCTTACTAGCTGTACTAGTACAAAGCCATACCCAAATATGAACCTGATCTTGTTTTCTGCTGAGGTTAAAGAGACCTGGTGGTAGTCAGTAGGAAAACTAGTGGCAAATTCTGGCTGTCGTCATTGTAGTCAACAAATGAGGGGAATACTAAGGGACAGATACTGAGTATGTGGAAAGAAATAGCTTTGTGGGCACCTCTGAGCTTATTTTATAGTCCAGTGCTTTGATCAGTGCACACAGTGATAGTCTGCTAAGATCATGGTAGAAAAGCAAGCTCCGAGTTTTATCTTTTCTTTTTTCTCCTCCTTTCTCTTTGTAGATGCAGAGGAATTTGTTCAAATGCTTAATCAAAACCACAGAGCAAGGAAACAACACATTACTGCACGGTGCCTTGAGCAAACAAGAAGTGTTAGGGCTGAAAATATACCACCCAACACACCCAGTGACTATATAACTGTCTACTTTGAAAATAAGAAGTACGGAGGTGCACAAGTGGTGGATGTTCAACAGGTGCCTGATGAAGATGCAGCTATCATTACATTTGGTGACCAAAAAGGTAATGCAGAAATGCAGAGCCCTTATTTCTTTGAGAACCTCTCATTTAAAGACCAAAATGTGGATTTTCTAGAGAAATGCCTCCTTTGCCTTTGTAAAACGGCAGATCTGGTGTTTTGCCTTTGTAAAACGGCAGATATGGTGTTTTGTTTTGTTTGTTAACTGGAGTGCAAGCTTCAGTTTTGGACCAGCTGGGCATAGGGCATAGAATTCTTTCATTTTCTGAACAGTTTATTTCACCCAGGCCTTGGTCCTTACAGAGTTCAGGTTGCAGTTTGAGTTCTGTGGAGAATGCACAGCCCCACAGGCACAGGGGACTTCCCCCCCACCTGCCACCTTGGCCACCAGCTGCCCATGGCAACATGTGCTGTCTGGCTCATCTCAGGACAGTTTCTTGGGCAGCTCTTTGGCTGGAGAGGAAGTGCTGTGGGTTGTCCAGTCAGTGGCAGGAAGATGACTGACTGTGGAAGGTGTAGGACAAGGGAGAAGCTGGAGGCATTGCTGTGAAGGGGAAAGATGAAGGGAAGTTGAAGGAAAGAGATGGTCTTTTGGGGGGAAACAGAGCAGCTGTGGTTTGAACGGCTGAGTAATAGCCCAAACAACTGTGGAGCTGGGCACTACAAGTACAGCCTATAAGAGAAGTGGAGGCAGAGACTGTGCACACCTCCTCCCAGAGGTGGATGCTGTTGTGCTTGACTGTCTCTCTTCAGCTTATTTTCTGGCATTTAAAATAAGTAATTCTTCAAAAATTTGGAGTTATTTCTATCTGGGAAGGGGAGGAAATTAATCTAAAAATGTTCTTAAAAATAACAAACATTATTATATAGAAAATACAGTTTAAAAAACCCCAAACAATGGAAAAAAAACAAAACAAAATGTAAGGTCTTAAGTGCTGACATTAATAATTTGGGGGGTTGTTTGTTCGTTTTAGATGTAACAAATATCCTGGCAAAGAAGCATTCACTCAACAAAACACCAATCTCTGTCTATCCTTACTACACCTCGCTGGAAACAGCTCTATATGGAAAGGAAGGGCCACAGATAAAGAAGCCAGATCCAGTTACATTGCCTCTGGATCCCTATATCTGGAATTATTTGCAAGGAAATAGTACCTTAATGGAGGCAATAGATCATGAAATGGCAAAGTGTAATTGTGTGCCCATGTGGCCTGAACCCCTCTGTGCAGACCCAAAAGTTACTTTGCATCCTTCAGCTATTTTTTCTGAGCAGAAGAGGTCAGTATTTCGATTGGTCAAGGCATGGAAAGAAAACGTTTCCACAGCATTTTCTCACAGCATATCAAAATACGAAGCAATTCAATGTCAAGTAAGCACAGAGGTGTGGGAAGCCATTAGAAACAGCTTTCCCCATGATAAAGTTCTGATGATCCCACACGTTTCCGATGATTTACATGTTCTAGTCGGTGAAAAAGAAGTTGTGAAGAAGGTTGAACAAGAACTGAAGCTGCTGATCAAAAAGACCACCAGAGAAATTGAAAGAGAAAAGCAAAGAACTGAACTGCAAGTAAAGAGAGTGAATCCAGGGGAATATGGAATTTTACAGAGTACTGGTCTCGAAGAAAAGTTCTGTACGGAGTTCCCCGGCCTGCAAATAACTTATGATCATTTGCAGAAGGTTATTAACCTATCTGGAGTGCCTGAGGAAGTTTATAAAGTAAAAGGGGAAATACTCGATCATGTACACAAAATGGTAAAGAAAACAATTAATGTCCACCCTTGCATTTTTCAGTTTTTAGAGAATACTGATAATGAAACGCTGTTTCAGAGCCTGTTTATGTCAAAACAAATTAGTGCCTTTTATGAGCTTGGCATGGGAGATATCATCCTGAAAGGGAGTGCTCCTGAGGATCTCCTCAAAGCAGAGGAAGAAATAAAGAAGAAACTGGATTACAAAAGCATTGATTTGGAGGATGAGTCAGTCCTCCAGAAGGAGGAATGGTACATGCTAACCAAGGAAAACTGCTCTAATGAAGCTGTCACAGTCACTCAGGCAGAGAGTCAGGTCATGATTGCTGGTTTCACTCAAGCAGTAGCAAAAGCCTTTGAGGAACTTTCCAAATTTATAGATGAAAACACACAGGTGGAAAGGGTCATTGGAGGAAAGCCCATTGCAGTTCTAAAGTTTTTTGAGAAAGAGAAGGCCAGTGATTGGGCTGTCTTACAAGAAAAAGGTGTGAAAGTTGACTTCAGCCCTCAGAAAAACGGTGAGGTTATATCCTTGAGTGGACCAAAGACAATGGTGCTGGAGGGAGTCAGCTTAGTTGAGCGAATTCTGTCTGGCCTGCATTTTAAGCGTGTGGTAATTGACTCACCAGGAGCTAAGGCATATATAAAAGAGGAAGAACACCTTTTGGCTGCACATGCAAAACAAGTGTTCAAGTGTTTAGTCCTACTGGAAGAGCAGCTGGGAGAACAGAAAGAACACAGTAACAGAGGCAAGCCCTATATGCAGGTGACCATGGATGAGACTGTGATAGCGCTTTATGAAGCTGACTTGTGCAATTACCCTGTTGATGTTGTGGTGAATGCATCTAATGAAAACCTAAAACACATCGGTGGCCTTGCTGATGCGCTGTCAAGAGTGGCTGGCCCAGCACTGCAGGAGGAGTGCGATGAGCTGGTGAGGAAGCACGGGAATTTGCAGCCCGGCTGCGCAGTGATCACGGGCGCCGGGAAACTGCCCTGCAAGAACGTCATTCACGCTGTTGGGCCCAGGTGGAGCAATGAGGAATCACAAAAGTGCACGTGGTTGTTAAAAAAGACAGTGAAAAAATGTCTACAACTAGCTGAAATATACAATCATCGTTCCATAGCTCTGCCTGCTATAAGCGGAGGGATCTTTGGCTTCCCGCTGGAACTGTGTACTTATTCAATTGTATCCTCCGTCAAGGAGACCTTGGAAGAATCCAGGGGCACCTGCAGCTTGAAGGAGGTTCATCTTGTGGCTTTTGCACAGGATAACATTCAGGCTTTCAGCAAGGCATTTAGAAAAGTGTTCCCAGATTTTTCACCTTCCCACATGTCACTGCATCAGGCCAGTACAGCTCCTCAACCTAAGCAGAGGAAAATTTCTCAGTATATCAAGAACTTCCCATTCATAACAACTGAGGAAGGCCTTAACATTGTGGTGCAAACAGGAAGTGTTGAAGATGCTACAGTAAGTGTTCTAAATTATCATCTATTGAAATTCCAAGTGGGTTCTTTAGTGTCTTTTTTTTAAAACTAACAAACACAAAACCAATAAACAACCAGCTGTAGACCATAGTCTGTAACTGGCAATGTTACATGTTTACATGTTACTGAAATCGGCTATCACTGCTGGTAGCAAGAATTGCTATTACTGTCTTACATGGGGGGTACAGATGGCTATGCATCACTGCATTTTGTCATCTACTGATGTAGAGGCATGCAGATTACAGAGTCACAGGCAGGTTAAGGTTGGAGGTCATCTAGTCCAACCGCCCTGTACAAGTAGGGTTCCCTAGTGAGCGGGTTGTGTGTCCAGATAGCTTTTGAATATTTCCAGAGATCCCTGTGGTACGTGGTACATAACAGTTTAGCAGAAGCGATGGCGGTCAGCAGGAATTGTTCTGGGCTCCAAACCCTCCTGACCCTTCTTTGCTGGGCAGGAACCATCTTCAGGCAGCCTTGATCTTTTCAGAAATCTTGATTCTGGGAGGGTGGTACTAGTGCAAAAGCAAAAGAGGGTGCTCAATGTTGGTTAAAGCAAGTGCCTTGCTGTGGGAGAGTAGCTGGTGCTTCCAGGTGCTCTCAAGGTAGCACTGACACAAACATCTGAGGCCAGGCCCACAGCCAGGCATGTTCTCCCTGCATGCGTGGGATATTGGTCTTTGTTATGTCACTGGTGAACACTGGCGTGAAACATGCAGCTGGTACTGCACTTCCTGTGGAGAACCAGTGGCACTAATTGACTTCCAGTTGCCTCCTGCACTGAATTTCTCTTAGCTGGCTGATAGATACTTTAGTGCAATTGCCAATACTGGAAGCAACTCTATCCAGGACCCTTCCCATATTGGCCTGCAAAATCTCTGAGGAGTGGATGCCTCCCACAGCTTGTGCATGCAGCTCCTCCAGTTGGCCAGGGCAGAATATATGTTATGTGTATAGGGGCCCTTCCTGAGGAGCTAAATATAGGGCTTGACACAATGTTCAGTGCCCTTTGTATTTCTCTCATTCCTAAGTTACTGCTTTTCTCACTTCTTTCTCCTTAGATTACCCCCAGTCTTGTTTGTCTTTAACGTCTTCTTGTCCCCCTAAACCAGCCATGCATGGAGGCCCTGCCTACCTCAGTGAACTCAGATTTTGGTCTGCAAGCCTCTCTTTGAGAACAAACGTGCATAAATGTTTTTCAAATGGAGGTAGAATGCATAAACCAGGAATGCAGAATTGTTACATTTCTCCCATTGGGCTGAAATAAATTTCATTGTTAACTCAGTTTTGTGTTTCTTTGGGCAGGCTTATGATATTAGAATTGAGCATAATTTCTGGTTTATTCCAAAACTTTGTTGTCTCTGGTTGCTGTCCCAAAAATTTACCTTTTAAACCATCAGGCAGGCTGTATTTGATTATCCAATGCAAAATTTAAATTTGATACTTACAAGCTAGAGTTTTTGCTTGTGTGTTTTTCAGACATCCATTGTTGTCGTCAGTGTTGGCAAAGATCTCCAGCTTGATAAAGGGCCACTTGGTAGAGCTTTGCTAAGCAAGGCAGGGCCAATGCTTCAGACAGGCTTGAAAAAAGAAGGCGGAGGAAGAACACCTGATGAAGGATCTGTGTTGAAAACAAAAGGTTACAATCTAGCTTGCAGTGTTGTGCTTCATGCTGTCGTACCTATGTGGTCCCAGAAAGACACACCTTCAAAGGTATAAGGGTTTTTATTTGCCTGACTTTGTCTGGGATTTATAGTGTGTTTAATGCCACTTTTCCTTTGAAATGGGGGACAGTGTCATAGAAGATTGAGAGAGTTTGACTCGTTCTTTTTAACTGTGGAGCTGATTCCTTGTTGGCCAATAAATTCCTTGTGAATTCCATGTGTATGGAATTAATTGTATTTTAATACCAAGAGACAGCTAAAAGGGAAAGTGTTACATTGCACATATCGGGAAAAAAATTACCTCCAGTAACTGAAAAAATAATTGTGCTTTACAGGTCTTGGGTGACATAATCACGAAATGCCTGGAGATTGCTGAAGAACTGTCTTTGAAATCAATTACTTTCCCAGCAATTGGGACAGGGAAATTAGAATTCCCAAGATCTGTTGTTGCTAAATTATTGTTTGACAAAGTATTTGAATTCAGTAGTAAAAATAGAGTAAATTCTCTTGAAGAAGTTCACTTTCTGTTGCATCCAAAAGACACGGCTAATATTCAGGTGAGTTACTGTGGTTTCCTCTCTCTATTATATGCTGGTTTATTTGGGTCTCTCTCATGATACTTGGCTAGATGATGATCTTCAAAGAATCCACAAGGTGCTTGTTCTTATCCTAAAGAAAAGGTTTGCTGACAGTCTCTCGTCTATACTGACAGTTCTCTTTTTGATTCTACCTCCCACCTATCCAGTACAGTCCTGCTCCCTTCCTGTCCTTTTCTGTTCCCTGGGAATAATACAGACGAAAGTGTAATTACTCTTTATCTCATGAACTCACTTAATTCTTCAGTCTGTAGATCAGACAAGTTTGCTGTAACTCCTGCATCAGTGCCTGTATCCTTGGAAAAAAGGTGTGCTTTTAATGGAATGCTGGTGTCTTTTTAGGAGGAATAAAATTGTGCTAGGATTGCTGTGCTGGTAAACTTCTGCAGTAGAAACATCAGTATTCTGCATCCCCCTTTCTTCAGTGTTACATTAGCATAAATTTATATCCATGCTCACGTTACTCATTTCACACCCAAAAAGAGCAGTCACACTGTGAATTGATGTCCAGATAAGTGTTTCTGTATTTGTTGCCTTCTGTACTTTGTGCAAGAGCTAATACATTTTGAAAGGCTAAACTTGAAGGCTACTGCCTCAAAGCCGGAGCTGTTGTGCATAGAGAATGGTGGCATTACCTGTAAGAGCTGAGTTAGTGTAAACTACTCACTCAGTATAAGGATGCCTTCTGCTGCTGTATCCCTGTGGAATGGTAACTAGAGCTTTGGCTCAGTTATTTGCAGTTCTGTGTGTTGCTCACACTGAATAGCCTTGCTCTGTGAGAACAACGTGTCAGGACTGGCCATCAGCATTGGGGCAGATGGCGTAAAGTAATTTGTGTTCAGCTCTTTCTAAATGCTTTTTAGCTTTTCAAACCTTTATTTCTACTGTGTAAAGACTTCTACAGGGGTTGATTGTCATTTCCTTCTCTAGGAATTTTCAGATGAACTTGAAAAGAGGTCTGCAGCTGTTAAAGTGCAGCAGCTTTCTCCAAATGAGGCTAGCCAAAGCACAGGTAAGCTTGTTTCACAGAAGCTGTGTGCCTACTGATTTTTAAAAAAAATTTTAAAGTATTCCAGGGAATGCATTTATTATGGATGTTTTAAGTACTTGTTTGGTGAGCATTCCCAAAATTGAGTGGCTGCTGTAAAGGTAGTATTTTCAGGCTGAGTGTCTGTTATGTCTGAACTAGTGTTAGAGATGCTGAGAAAAAAAGTGTATCTGTGATTCCTTATCTGGATAGTGCCCCTACGAATTAGAACAGCAGAAGCTATAAGGTGTCAAAGGTGTAAGCAGGGCTTCTTCTTTATTGCTGCAGCAGTAGATTAAACTGTGAACAAGTCAGTGTCTTCCTCTGCCCTGGGAAGGCAAGTGAGTTCCTGATTATGTGTGTTAAAGTGGCCTCTTTGAAATACTCTTAAGTCTTTTACATGTTCAGATGAATAGCAAAACCAAACAGAAATATCTTTGGTGTTATCCATCTTAATGGAGCTGCAGCCTGTAAAAAAGTGAGTTACATGTTGAAAACTTAATTATGATTTTACAAGTAACACATGGGTAAAAAGTTCCACCTTTTCAAGCAGTAGAGAACCTGCCTGGAAACTATGAGATACAGGAGCAAGGGAGTGAGACTTGGAAAGTTTGCTTTCTCTTACATTAGAGTTTTACAACAGTAAAAAATGTCTCTAAGTAGTGTCTGCATACCAGGTGTGCAGCAAAACACATTTTCCCTGCCATCCTACCATGAACAGAAATGATGAGAATGAGTGCAGGTTGAGTACAGACTCTGTGAGAAGGAATGATTTTCAGTTAGCATGGCAGGCAATCCTTTTTACAGGCTGAGTGTGTAGCCAAACTGTGGTCTCTGTAGGCATTGTACCCATGAAAAGGTCCCTTATCTTTTACATCATCACTCCCTTCTGCTCAGGGTCTGTGTTTCTTTCCTTGCAGATTTTTCTGCCATCTCTTCAACCTCAGCACATAATGTGCTTGAAGTGACAATCGGCTCCATCGTGTTCCAGGTGGCAGAAGGTGATATTACCAAGGAGGAGGCAGATGTCATTGTAAACATAACAAACCAAACCTTCAACCTCAAAATAGGTATTTCAGTTGATATTATGTGTGAAAAAAGTGTGTGTGCTTGGAAGGGCTGGGAAAGAAGAGGAGGAAGTACTTTCTTCAATACTTGAAACCTTTTTTTTTTTTTGTTTCACAATGTAGTTTCTGTTTTGCTTCTTAGGGTACAAAAGTTCAATTAGGAAGCATCTGAAACTTTATTTATCTCTTGTTAATCTGTGTTACAGGATGGCATGTTTAAGACTGTCTTGAAGAAAGGGAAACTAATAATTTTTTTAATATATATAATCTTTTTATAGAACACCTGTCAGACTAAAGGAGAAGACAAACCTCAATGAGGTTTTGACCTTAGTGAAACTTGCTAGGTATTTTCAACATCAATTTGAATTGAGAAGCATATAAGGCTAAAATTTTGGCTACAGTGTTGTTCATTAATAATCTGTAATGTTATCAGAATTGAGATATTTTAGATGTGATGAGGCATACAATTCTGCCTCAGATAGGATTTTAACAGCAGTTAACAGTGGATTCATGTGCCTCTTCTCATTTAAGGCGTCTCCAGAGCAATTCTGAATGGTGCTGGAAAAGCAGTTGAAGATGAATGTGGTGTACTAGGTATGGTACAACATTTCTGACCTTTCCAAAGGTGTTAATGCGTGGCAGGGAATCTCTTGGAATACTTTCTCAGTACTGACTACTGAAGTTCCATCTGTATTATGCACTGTGTTACAGCAACTAGTTTTCAATCAGTTAATGTGATACATGGAAAACATCTAATGAGGGAAGGAAAAGTAAAATCTTCAAGAGGAGACTGCTTCTAAGAATACATGAAGATCTAAATCTCTTAGTTATTGCATCCTCTTATTCCAATCAAGATTTCTGTGATAAAAACAGAGTCAACATTGAACAGAGCCATGAGCAAGGGGTGATGTTGGCAAAAATGTTAATAGAGAAGCCATCTCTCACTGGAAACAACTGTGTAGCTGCAACTCCTTTTGTTATTTCTTGGTGAGATGTGTGCTGTTGGCCTAACTAGTAACTCACTGCCACATCCTGTGGGTGACTACTTCAGTAGCGTGAAGCTGGGTTCCTGCCTCAGAAGAGGCTTTTATTTGTAGGCCAAATTCAGCTAGTGGACAACAACTATAATGAAAGAGGAGCAAAGATGGATGAGTATGTGATTTAAAACCCCAGAAAATAAGGGAAGGGGGAAATATGCAGGTGTGGAGGTCAGCTTGGAAGACCAACCAAAGGAAAAGAATTACATGGAAGAGATGAGAGGTAAACAGGCTTCTCTTGCATAGGCCAAGAAGGTATTTTGGGTTAGGTGGCCTGGGGGTGGATGGCACACGTGTGTGTGTGTGTGAAGACAGAGTGATAGTCTGCATGAAGTTCTCCAAGTTTATAGAGCAAACCTGGCAACTAAAGGCACACACTAAATTTATTTATTTGCCAAACAAGGCAAATATTTTCCAAACATAAATTGAGTTCTTGTGCCTTGAAAGTGAAAATTGAGAGAGGGGTTGCTCACTTTATGGAAGGAGACACGAAGCTTATCCTGGGGTATATTTGTCACTATTTATTTTTTCTAATGAGGACTAGTACATATCTGTGTTGGGGATAATTGTTGATTATTTTCTTCTACTTATGTTTCAGCCCAGCAAACTAACAAGAACTATATCATCACCCAGGCAGGAAACCTGCCATGCAAAAAAATCATTCATTTTGTTGCCCAAAATGATATCAAGTTGCTGGTCTCCCAGGTGCTCCAGGAGTGTGAACTACAGCAGTATACCTCTGTTGCCTTCCCAGCAATTGGAACAGGTCTGTGTCTCCCTTTTCTGAAAAGGGTTCAGTGCATGTGATTCTGCTGATCTCAGGGCTCAAGTGATAAATATGATTTATCTGGAGAGGTTGTTATTTGGTGAAAATACATTTGGAAACTGCAGTCTTTAAAAATGTTATTAGAGGCTTATGAAAGCTAGAAAGCTTCACTCCTTGCAGTGCTCCAGTACATAACGAGCAAGAGTGTTCTAAAGCCAGCACTTCATTGCTGACAGGGATTCAAAGGTAAGTCTGTGCTTCCTGAAGAACCTGCAGCCTCGTATGTGTGAGCAGCTCATCAGAGAATAGCCAGGGACCTAGTTCTCTGTTGCTGAAATTAGTTGATGATGCATCTCTGGCCAGCAGCTGCACAAGTAGGGTTGATAAGGATGGAACATGAACCTGTCAGAAAGCCCAGATTGTCCCTTTTTCTTCTCTTGTTATTTTCAGTTAGTTTGGTAGAAATCCCTGGAGTGGGAGAATCCAGAAATGCACCCTATGCATGTGGGAACCTCTTGCATGAATAAAACTAGGCTTGCATTTTGAGCAAGGAATGGACTACTTGGGCCACTGAGCAGCAGGCCTGTGGCCTATTAGTTACCCAAGACATATTATCTCCATCATAACCTGATTGGTTGCCATGCTAACAAAAGGAAACTTCCATTTTTCCCTTCCATTTTCCCCCAACTTTCTTTGCCTGATAAATAGAAACCTTTCCTAATTGCCAGCCTGACGTTATTCTTGAACTGTTTATGATCCAGGTGATTGTGCATGTTCATAGCTGTTCTTTTAAAGATATTTTAATAATTTGTGACAGTTATTAACACTTTTTAGAGCAAAATATCTGCTACTTTTTTCAGGAGAGGCAGGCCGCAATCCAGCTGAGGTAGCTGACAACATGATAGATGCAGTAACTGACTTTGCAAAATGGAATTCTGCTTCGTCTGTGAAAAGTATTAAAGTTGTCATCTTTCAGCCACATCTGATGAGTGTGTTCCATGCAAGCATGCAGAAAAGAGAAAAGTCTGCTGCAACAGTATTCAAATCGTTGATTTCCAAGGCATTTCACATGACTAAATGTAAGTAGATGTCACCTAAGTGCAGTTTATAGTTCAATCCATTTAGCACCAGCTAATAAAGATTAATATTGATTACAATCTTTATGTATTTCAATGTAGCACTCTGGAGCTCTGAGAAACGTCCCCCAAAGAAAAAAGCCAAAGTGGTTCTGGAAAAGAAAATTGACCTGGCTGTTGTACAGATTTGTGGTGAAAATAAAAAAGAAGTGGAAGAAGCTGAAAAGTGGCTGAGAGGTGCAATTTCAAAAGAACAATCTCAAACAGAAATTGTAGATGAGTCTATCTCTCATTTCGGTGAAGAAGAGAGTGAAGAACTGGATGACCTAGAAGAGAGATTAAAAATTGTTCTTCATTTGAAGGGTACCTCTATTGAAATTTCAGGGGTTACAAAAGATGTCTGCATGGCTTCTTTAGCTGTTCATAAAATGATCCTCAGGGTAAAAGCTGCTAAAGAGAAAGAGATCCAGGCAAAACTTCTACAAAATTTAATCGAATGGAAATATTTTGCAAAGGGTTCTTATGTGCCCTTCAACAGTCTCACAAATGTGGAGTTGGAAAATGCTTACATGAGAAAGCAGAAAATTATTGAAGTCACCATTGGTGAGCAAACATACACAGTGGATATGGAACGTAAGACTGCTGTGGATGCCCAAGGAACAGAGATATCCATTATACGTGTTGACAAATCTGAAGGTAAGTAAAAGCATCTTGACAGACTGATGTTCCTATGTGAAAACCTGGGTTGTATCCAGTTAGGAGAAGGGAATGATGAGAATATTTAAAATACTGTTAGGAGCTTTGTGCAGGTGCTTTTCTGGAGAATGTAGAAAGGAACCAAATTGGGAAATAAAAGAACCTTGCAGCTATTTAAAATATTTTGAAAGGAGAGTAATGTGTTCTGATGTTCTTAACAGGCTTACTAGCAATAATTTTCTTGTAGCAGTTGTCATTCTGGCTCTCGGCTCACTTCTGTTCTTGAGACATACCCTCTTCCATTTACTACTGGTCCTTTTCAAGGAGATACCTCTTTCTGACTCATCCATAAGCAAGATGTATGGACTTCCAGAAGGATTTATAGCAGGGCATATTTCATTTTAAGCAGGGGATCTGGGTGAATATGATTGATCATGTTTCTTTTGCAGATCAAAAGTCAACGATGCTCCCTCCTACGTGGGACCCTATGGAAAATGAGCAACCCAAAATAGTGGAACTAAAACCAAACTCAAAAGAGTATAAAGACGTGCAGGAAAGGTTTCTGCGGACCTGTCAGTCATTCAAAATTGAAAAGGTAAAAGCAAGTCATCATTTCTGAGCATAAACACCTTGATGGCAAGTGATGATGGTTACTAATAAAACCAGAAAAATAATTCCCCTGAGATTTCTGAAGTTGGACAACTCTTTTTGGCTGTCACTAATCAGTTTAATGTTGCAGTTGAGGTATTTGGAGCAGCTCTTAAGTAGTCACTTCTTCAGCTCCAGGGGAGAGTGCCCTTCTTTGGAATGGTTTTTGCTGTAGCAGAACATATCTTTTGCCCACATAAGGCACTTGTGCTGTGCAGGCCCAGCAGGCATCTATGGCCTGGAAACCTGCAAATGCCTCCTGTATTGTTTCCCAGGGAGTGTTTGTCTCATGGTTTGGGCTGGGTTCTGCTATCTGCCATGCCAGAGTTTGGAATCATCTGGTATATGTGCATTGGAGCTAGGAGAGGAATCTTGGAAGCAGGTTGAATAATTGATAGGCTAACTTTTTTCATCACAGCAACCTACCCACTTTCTTTCTTTCTGTCTTGCTATCAAACTTCACAGATTGAAAGGGTACAGAACCCATATTTTTGGAAGGCCTACCAAATAAAAAAGTGTGAGATGGATAAAAAAAATGGCAGCAGAAAGAATGAGAAGAAGCTGTTCCATGGGACGAGTAAGGAGTCATTAACCTTAATTAACAAACATGGATTTAACCGGAGCTATGCTGGAATGCACGGTAATGTAACTTTCAAAACAACTCTTGTTTTCCTGAATAGGGCTAGGACTGACTTTCCATGCCATCTGTATAATCCTGCCTTGTATGCAAAATTACTTATTTTGTTGTGTCTCCCTATGGCAAATAAAAAGCAGAGTTGTCCAGAGATTCACAGGCTCTGAACATGGCAGATAAAGAATTGCTGCTACTGAAACACTCACAAACGTTTTTTTTTTTCTGACTACAGCTGCAAATTTTGGAAATGGAACATACTTTGCTGTTAATGCCAGCTATTCTGCCCACGACACCTACTCTAAACCAGATGTGAATGGGAGGAAGTACATGTACTTGGCTCGAGTCCTTGTTGGAGAATATTCTCAGGGGATAAGAGGAGCAATTACTCCAGCAGCAAAAAATGCTGGCAACTCCGTAGATCTGTATGACAGTTCAACTGATAACGTGAGCCAGCCATCCATGTTCATAATTTTTAATGACATTCAAGCTTATCCAGAATACCTTATCACTTTCACTAGATAAGTATTTTGATTGCAGCCACAACTGCATGTCTTTCAGTCTTTATGTAGGATGGAAACACCTGTAAAAAACACACAACAAAAACAATAAAGGGTTGCATCAAATTCATTTCTGTTTCCATTCAAGCAATCTCAGGCAATTTCTGATCCCCCTGAAGCTTGTTTATACTTGGAGCAGCTGAGCATATTAACACTTGAGCACAATATTTTACTGCAAACCTTTCAGATTACATCATGGGCCTTTGTACTGTATCAGCTTTCCCATACAGCCTTAGGACCTTCCTAAGTGCTGGTGGGGAATATGAATGATGATGATAATGCAGTGATAATGCAGCCATGGACTATTCAGTGTTGCATTTCTGATGCCTTCTTACACTCTGTAAATTACAATCTCATATTGTATTATGTTAGAGCAGTTTTCAATAAATGAACCAGTTGTACTTAATGGCTTGTGTTTGTCTAAACCTCTTCAGACATTTAGCATTGGCTTTCAACCAGTGAACTTCACTGGACTTGACATTACAGATACGAATTTACTTGGTTTTAATACAGTAATCCTGCTGCTTTGCAGCACCTCCAACTTTAAAGAGCCCTTGGCTCCTCTGAATGTATTGGGTTTGACTTGGTTGGTTGTATGATTGAGAAAAAAAATCTTCCAATGCTTTCTTTACAGAGTTAGGTTACTGTTGAAGTTTTACTGTGGGTTGGTGTGTCCATGAGAGCAATAACTACTGCAGGGTAACTGTGGCCAAGGGACACCTTCTCTAGGGAGGGTGGTGTGAAATAACATGAATCTGCAAGTCAAGTATCTCAATAGAGCCATAAACCTCAGGCTATGCATTTGCACCCATCCCATCACTGCCTCTGTGACAGCACTGGAATGCTCCCTTTGGGCTTTTTTGCTTTTTACTGTCTCAGTTTTCTAACCACTGAAAATCGCTGAAATCAAGTGCGTTGAAATCAATTTAACCCAGAGCTGGAAATCAAGATATTGGTATGGGGGACAAAAGTCTTAAGTTTCACTTGTACAATGAATAAACTTATTAAATCCCCATAACAAATACCTGTGGCCAGTGGTTTATCAGCGTGCCAGAAGCCAGAGGAGATGGCTCCAGGTGCTTCACTGCAGCTGATGGACCACTGGTACCAGTCTGACCATTCTCCCCCAGAGCCAGTACTGCATCAGGTCTCAGCCTCCCCAGCACCACAAGAAGCTGCAGAGGACACCAAGGTGTTTTTTCACCAGTGCTTGCATTAGAGGTGCCAAGGGCATCAAGCATGGAGCAGAAATCTGTAGCCCTGGGCTATGTGCAGGCTGTGAGTGAGATGTTGCTTTCCAAATGGGTTTATTCTAACAAGCAAAGGCCAGAGCTAGGAGCATACAAGGGGACCAAGAATCATTGAATAGGCTGAATTGGAAGGGACCCACAAGGATCATCAAGTCCAGTTCCTGACCCTGCATAGGACATCCCTCAGCGTCACACCATGTGCTTGAGAGCATTGTCCAGATGCTTCCTGAATGCTGTCAGGCTTGGTGCTGTGACCACTTCCTTGGGGAGCCTGTGCACAGCCACCCTCTGACTGAAGAACTTTTTCCTAATATCAAACCTAAATCTCCCCTGACACAACTTGTTCCACTTCAATCTTGTTCCTCTGGCAGCAATGATGCAAAACGTGGAATATGCAAAAATTTTCTTAAGGAACCATGTTTGATCTTTGTACACGTTCAAGTGCAATCAACAAGAAAGGAGATTTCATCCATGAATAGCAGATTCAGAAACAGCAGCTAGCAAGTAAGCTCTAACCGATGTCCAGGTGTTAGACAAATTACTTGTTAGTAGAATTGCCTTGTTAAGATTTAGGGCTCAGCATGTTTCTGTGATTTGAGACTTAGGGGGAGGTTAACAAAGCTTGGGAAGAAGGATTTACCACTGATAGCAGACACAAAGAATGCAGAATTTACAGGCCACAAGGACATTCGGCAAAAACCCCAAGATAAGGAAGAAACTAACAAAGACAACTCAGCAAGTGTGTTGAAAGATAGAATACTAATTAATAAGAGAACTAAGTTACATGTAGCCAATGAACACTAATGCCTTCTTTTTCGCTAAAATGTACAAAGAGTGAAAAAGTTATGGCAGTCGCCGTGCTGGCTTTGTGGATTTGCCACCCAGCCCCCCTTTCTGTGCAGAACTGTGGATGAATCAAATGCCCCGACTGTGTGTGTGGATTGGCCTCTTGCGCACAGGGTGGAAGAACCTCTCTTGGGACAACAGCGAGACGGGCTGCCAGCCCCCGGCACAGGAGCAGCCAGGGCATTTGAGGAGGTGATGGATGTGCTTTGGATGTCCTCGGGGGAGAGGAGCGTAAGGGCGCAGGTGTGAAGCTGTGCCCGGAAGGCCCGAGGAGGCGGCCTGGGGTAGGTGTGTGGCGATAGGCGGCAGACACAACAGCCCCGTGCCTGCCGGGAAAAGCCGCGCCCCTGGTGCAGGGGAATCGAAAGCGATAACGTAGCGGGGAGAGGAGCCGTCGGGGCAGCCATGGAGGGGCAGCGCCCGTGCGCCTTCCCGCTGCTGGTGCGAGGGGACTGGGGCCCCGCCGAGCCGCCGCCTGCGCTCAGGAAGAAGCTGCTCTGCTACTTCCAGAGCCAGAAGCGCTCGGGCGGCGGCGAGTGCGAGCTGCGGGCCGGCACCGGGATCGGGACTGGGCACATCCTCGTCTGCTTCGCCCGCCCCGAGGGTGAGCGGCCGGGCCGGGGGGGTCGGGGTGAGGGGACCCGGCGACGGCAGGGGCCGGGACATGGATTAGTGTGTGGGCTCTCTGCGGGGGTGCTGGGGTCGTAACTCACACGTCTAAACTTCCTGCAAATTAAAAGATACGTACTAACTTAGCTGTTGCATACGATGTAATAATATATCCCGCCTAGTACGTGATGTGCAGTATCTATAGTATGTAATATGTTGTATACATCCCCTACTGTGCAATATAGAGTAGATAGTATGTTAACATGGTGTGATTCATGCGGATGTCCTGTGCAGCTCCAAAACTTAGATTCGATTATCTTTTTGGGTCCTTTCTAACTCAGGATATGGTATTTACTTAAATGTATGCTTAGATTTGATGCTTAGTACTAGCTTCTGGATTATGTTTGGCATAAAGGCTGTAAGCTAGTAAATATATCCCAGGAGGAACATATACATACATATTCATCTTGATGCACAGTAGTATTCTCTAGACTGCACTCGGAATAGTAAAGCTTATGTTAATCTAACAATTAGATTAGTTACAGATATATATATAAAAATATTACATCTATAACATGCACATATTTTTATAAACTTGCAGCAGAGTGGAAAGGATTTAGCTGCAGTTGGGTTAAATGTATATGTACACAGGCACGTATATGCAGAAACACAGAGATACACCCACATACCTATATACAATTTTTCTTTTTCTTGCTTTAACATGCTTCCCAGTTGCTGGCTCTCCCGGCTGGTAAGTTCAGGACATACAGACCCAAGCCATTTCGGCACTGTCAGGAAGAGGATGTTCAAGGCGTGGGGCTGGTACCGGGACTCCCCGGGTACCGCTATGAAACACATGCTAGAGCCGAGTTTTGCATCTCTGGCGGGTTTTCGCAGGAGTACTGTCCTCTCCTGTTCTTCCGGGATTTTTTTAAGGAAAAACGCCTGTGCATACTGTGTCAGTGTTATGAGTTTAAAGCTCTTTCATTTCGCGGGACAGTGTATCTGTACATCCTTGTTCCGACCAAGGCGAGGTTAACTTCTCCAGGAGGCAGGAGGAGCACAGCCAGCTGCCTGGGGATATTCGATCCCGCTCCAGCCATGCGCTGCGGGCACGGAAGGAGAGGGAGTTCTTCCGGAGTTTTGCTTAGTGTGGGGTCGGATGAGCACCGTGAATCGCTCGCCTGTGTTGCACAGTCTGTTGTTATCAGTACTGGTGTTGTTCATGCTCGTTTTTCTTACTTCGTTGCTGTTTGTAGTCAATTGTTCTCATCTCATCCTGTAATCCTTAACGTTTACGTGCCTTCAGTTCTCTCCATCCTGCCACGGCGCGGGGAGGGGGGAGGAAGGGAGAAGGGGAGAAGGGAAGTGAGCAAGCGGCGAGGTCTGGCGTGTTTCAATGGAAACAGTAAATTGCAGACTACCATTCCCAAACCGCGACGGTGTCATAATGTAGTGGTGGGAAAGTGCCATGCCATGTAAAGCTGGTTTTCCATTCAGATTTTCTCAGGGCTTTTTTGGTTTTATTTAGTCAAGCAACGAGTTCTTGCGAGACATTCTCATCAGTTGCATTTGGGAGGAGAAAGAAAATTGAGGTTGATTGTCACAGAGCCTGAAACAGCACTAGCTACTGGAGTGGAGACATTTGAAGAAAAATCGGTTCCCACAAAGGTGAACAAAAATTGTAATCCTAACCAGAGCTTTGAAATAGTGGTGAGAGTGTCTAATCTGTCACTGATATTTGGCTATTATTTTATTTTAGGCTTTGGATGCCATGAGCAACCTTCAAACAAAAGGTAAAATGTTATCCATCACTCTGTGTGCTGATTCTTCATAAAACAAAAATGTTGGTGCTTTTCTCCACACATGGCTCCAGTTCTCCAAGTTGTCATATATATTTTTTAGTTATACTAGAGAGGAACCTGAAAATCTTCAGATGCTGCTCTCAATTGCTTCGTTGGGTCAGCCTGGCTTTCGGTATTTTCTTCATTGGACAGAGTGGAACAGATGATTCCTGCAGCAATCTAGAAATTAGTAACTAACATCTGCAGAGCTCTTGCTTCTTGTTTCGTTTTCTTCTTGTTTATGGTGGTAGGCCTTCAAAGGCAGCTATCTTCTGGAAATGTTATGGGTTTGGTATCAGTTGTTGTATCTTGGTGAGCAGGCAGAGCCAGCCTGTTGCTCATTCCAGTTCAGAGGTTCTCTCACACCTCCACCCTCATCTCTCTTCAAAGCTGGAGATGTGCTTGCCTCTGGCAGACACTGGACTTCTGGGGTACTCAGTGGGCACCTCTGTTATATTTTCTGTTTGCAAAATTTTGTTGCATCCCTGTCAACCCTCTGTGCACGTGGGCCCTCCAGCGCTGTCATGCTGCACTGATGGCAGGGCACAGTGGTCATCAGGAGGCTTTACCTCAAGTAATGCAGAGCTACTGGTGGCCTATGGTGCCTATGGATGTCCTGAGCTATGTTCAGGCTTGTTTTGCCTGCACCTGGGCTAAGAAACAGATGCAGAGGCTGCAAGGTCTCTCCCAGCCCTTACTGACACCTGAGCAGCTGTGGCCTCTTATCTCAATGGATTTTAGTTTGGTTTAGTTTAGTCTCTGACTCAGAGACATACCAGTGACCTTGGACGTGTTTACTCATCCCTATTCTTGTGCCCCAAAGAAGCTGCCTGCAGAATATTGCATCTGGGTTGGTTTGGATCTCAAAATGTCCAGAGGTACCCTGCAGTATTTGTTTGGTTACCAATCTCTTTTCTTGGGGAAGGAAAGGAGAGAAAGGGTAAGAAGAATCTGTTTATTCCAGGAAATGTGTACTAACATTTTATGTGGCTTATTTATCTTTCTGCTGCAGATGATACAAAAGCCTTGAAGAAAGCAGAGAGTTTTGTTCCAAACAGTGAACTCCAGGAGGAAGCTGACTCTGCAGAGGCCTCACCTTCAGTGGTGTTTGAGAACATAAAGACATGCAGTCCAAACTGCTTACAGATGCTGGTGGAGAACATCAGCGGCTTGAGTGTAGATGCTGACTTTACTGTTGAACTGATACCTGAAATAAATGTTGCTGTAGCTACCTTTATAAAAAGTATTGGTAAGACAGGATGACACCATTATTAATTTCCATGTATATGTATGAGTAATAGCTTTCAGAGCTTGATTCCTCTCCCATTAGAGATCCAGACTGTTTTAAAAAAGTACCCAGATTGCAGTCTCTCAAGAAAGATGCCTTGTATACAGCTCCACAAAAGTGCCCGTGATCCAAATGTTACACTGAAAAAGGAAAAATCTGGCATCTTTATTGAAATTGGATAAGAATACTTTGTTGTTTCTGTCTTGTTTTGGGTTAGATGAAGAAGTAGAAGTGCACTGAGTTTGGAGATTATATAAAGTCTCCTTTAGAGAAGACATACACTTATGAGATGGGAACAGAAACATACTGGTAGTGAATAGCAGAGAGTAACATGGTTGTGTGCTTTTCACCTTTTTTATTACAACACAAAGTTATGTGGCACCAGAGACCATTTTGTTCCAAATACAGGGAGTAGACTCTGCTCATGTCTCTGCCTGAAGTGATAACCAGGGCTAATAATGACACAGGAAAATACAGTCCATTCATACTGCTCTTCTGCTTACAGATACTAAGGAATTTGTCCAAAAATATTCACAAGACAAGAGAGTTAGAGAATTCAAAATGACTGCCAGGCTTCTTGAATTGACACAGGCCATCAAGGCTGAAAACCTACCAGACAGCATTTCCACAGACTACCTCACAGTGTACTTTGAGAGTGCGCGGAGCGGAGGGGGGCCCGTGTCAGATGTCCAGCTCTTCCCCACAGAAAACTCGGCCATCGTTACTTTCTGTGACCACAAAGGTAACACTGTCCTTTGCCTGACCAAGGTGCTCACAGGCAGATGACCCACAAGAAAGTTACTGCAAATGTGGGCATTAGGAGAAGCCTGGCTTTCTCTCACTGAAGTCAGTGTACACTGTCCTGTTCCTGGGAAGTTCTCTGGGTGTAGAAATACTGCTGCATGTCTAGGACTTCAGAAACTATTGGGGCTTTTGTTTTGTTTGTTTATTTTCTTCTGTTACCAGAGATTCATTTTAATACCTGCCTTGTGCATGGGTTCTTCTCACTGGTGTTTTTTCTCCATTTGCAGTGGATTTTATCTGCAATACCAGATTAGTTGTACTTGTAGGTAGAGGATCTGTCAGTGACTTCAGCTTGCACAGTTAACTTTCAGAAACTAAGGTCAAATATCTTCATTGTCAGGGAAGAACAGAGCTAAAGAACAATCTTGTTACTATTCCTTGCATTCCTTGAATTACTCTCCAGTTTTTGTGCCAGTGCAACTTCTGGTAAATACCTGTGTTTGGAGACTCCTGGCTTAGTAAATTTACTTTGAGATAAAAGTTTTAAAATGTCATTTGGATCATTGTAATGGGGTTTTAAGTTCCTGAAAACATTATCGTTTCTTTGCTTAGTCCATTCCAACAAAAACAGAAAAAAAAATGCACTGGCACAAAGAGTTTTATTTTAAGTTGAGGGTAAGGAGTATTTCATAGTAGTATGTTGATATGGCCTTGCTCTGTGATGGAGTTTCCTTGG
Source organism: Corvus hawaiiensis (assembly GCF_020740725.1). Taxonomy (NCBI): domain Eukaryota; kingdom Metazoa; phylum Chordata; class Aves; order Passeriformes; family Corvidae; genus Corvus; species Corvus hawaiiensis. Next base: position 31,493,622 of record NC_063219.1, on the reverse strand, counting down.
GAAACAAGCAGGGTGTAGCTCTGCACAGGAATGCAGATATGAGCATATTTACCAAACAAGTTGGAGCCAAGCCTTTTATCTTGTCCTGTACAGAATAGTTTGGAAATCAGAAAGATGTAAAAATAGCATTTTGAAGAGAAAGAAAAAGAAAAGGAAAATCAGTGTAATAGTTCTGAGAACAAAGACATTTGCTTGATTTGAAGCTAATGTTATGTGTATGTTTGCACTAACTTCTAGATCTAACCACGGTCCTGGGAAAGCAACATTTACTGGAACAGATGCTGATTTCTGTGCATCCATATTATCACTCCCTGGGAATGGCTCTCTATGGAAAAGAAAGACCAGCTGTCAAGATGCCAGACCCCGTTAGGGTGCCACTAGACCCATATGTATGGCAGTTTTTACAAAGGCATGCCAATCTGACCCAAGACATAAACCAGGAAATGGCAGTTTGCCATTGTGAGCTCAAATGGCCCCAGGCAGACTGTGCAAACCCAGAAGTTATGTTGTGCCCATCACCATCTCTCTGCAAGCAGAAAAATCCAATGATGAAGTTGCTCAAGACATGGCAGCAAGATGCTTCCACTGAGTTCTCGCGTATCATGGCACGTTACATAGCTATAAAATGTAAAGTCAATTCATCGGGTTGGGAAGGTGTGAAAAACAGGTTGTTGAAAGATGGTGCTCTGGTCATAACTGATATTTCTGAGGAGATGGTGGTGATTGCAGGAAACAGAGCAGCAGTGGACAATGCAGAGAAAGAAGTGAGGGAATGCATGAAGCAAAGTGAAAGGGAAAAACAGAGCATAGAAATTTCTGTGTCAGTGATTCCAGGGAAGTATGCTGTGCTGCACAATGCTGGGTTAGAAGAGAATATTCAGAAGGAATATCCATGCCTAAAGATCTTTTATGATGACCAAAAAAAGACTGTTCAGCTGTGCGGATTACCTGCAGAAGTATATAAAATCAAAGCTGACTTACTGGAAAAGGTATTGAGTATGCCATGTACATCAGTTACCATTGATCCCCATGTTTTCCACTATCTACGGTGTGTAGATAATAAAAAAATGTCAGATATGTTATTCATTAGGGAAAAAATTAATACTTTTTATGAACTTCAGGATGATACTGTCTTGCTATATGGAGATGCTCCCAAAGATCTTCTAGAAGCAGAAAAGCAAATAAAAACAGGTTTAAAATACGAGTGCATCAATGTGGAAGATGGTGAAGTCATTAAAAAGGATCAGTGGAAGAGTCTTCTTCTCTCCTTGCTCAAGAAATATAATTCTTCCCAGGAAATTGTCATCACTTGGCAAACTGTTGGAAAAGAAAATAAAATGATTATTGCTGGCTTTTCTAAGGCTGTAACAGAGGTTTATGAGAGACTTAATGATTTTGTAGATAGAAACACAATCATGGAAAAAGTAATCCTAGCTAATTCAGTGGTGATAGTGCAGTTTGTAGAGAGGGAGAAATCTGGTGTTTGTGAAGAATTGAAGAAGAAAGGTGTGACAGTATGTTTTGACACCAAGACACCATGTATTTCCCTGAGGGGACCAAGAACAAAAGTGCTAGAAGCATTCACCATGTTTGAAAAATTTGTCTCATCCCTTTACTCAAAGAATGTGCCAATTGATAAACCAGGTGCAAAAGAGTTCTTCACTGAGAGGCAAGATTTATGTATTTTAGAGGCAAAGCAGAAGTTTAGCTGTTTCATTAGGATTAAGGAAGAAGAAGAACAGAAGGATGGAGAAGTTGGTGATAAAGTGAAAAGAAAGGTCTACTATGAAAAAAACCTGCCAGGTGGAATTGTGGTAGGAGTGTATAAAGGTAACTTGTGCAATTACCCTGTTGATGTTGTGGTGAATGCATCTAATGAAAACCTAAAACACATCGGTGGCCTTGCTGATGTGCTGTCAAGAGCGGCTGGCCCAGCACTGCAGGAGGAGTGCGATGAGCTGGTGAGGAAGCACGGGAATTTGCAGCCCGGCTGCGCAGTGATCACGGGCGCCGGGAAACTGCCCTGCAAGAACGTCATTCACGCTGTTGGGCCCAGGTGGAGCAATGAGGAATCACAAAAGTGCACGTGGTTGTTAAAAAAGACAGTGAAAAAATGTCTACAACTAGCTGAAATATACAATCATCGTTCCATAGCTCTGCCTGCTATAAGCGGAGGGATTTATGGCTTTCCACCGCAGATGTGTGCAGATTCAATTGCATCATCCATCAAGGAGACCTTGGAAGAATTCATGGAGGACAGCAGTTTGAAGGAGGTTCATCTTGTGAGTAATGCAGAAGAAATCATTCAGGTTCTGAGTGAGACAGTAAAAAAAGTATTTTCAGCTAAATCATTCTCCCCACAATGGCTGAAGCAAAAAAAAAGCCAGGAGAAGAGAAAAGGGGATCTGAACATGGTTATAACAAAAGAAGGACTTCGCATCCAAGTGGAGAAGAAAAATGTTCAGGAAGCCATGGTAGGTCTTTCCTTTTCTGACTCCTTTCTAACTTGATGGTAAGATCTTTCAGTTCTTTCAATTTAAATGAAAAAGGATGGGACAGTAGGTTTTACAAGCACTTGCTACATAAGGAAAGATCAGCTGTGTGCTAGCTAAACAAGGACGCAAGCTTGCAAAACTTGAGTGTAGAGTGAGATCTGTCACTGCAGCCATTTCTAGAGGGCAGCTGTGAATTTCAGGGTGTTTCATTCCCAGCTAGGTCTTGTTCGTTTTCCAGATCCAAGGCCAATATGTAAAAGATTTTGCTTTTTTTTCCTAAAGGAGAAATTCTAAAGTACTTCCTAACAGTACTTGTATGATCTGTAGCTATCTTGGTTGGATATTAGGGGAAATGGGTACCTGTCTGGGCTGCTGCTTTGGGTATCTACTGGCATCTTGTTCCTTTTGCTGTGTGTTGCTTTGGTAGGGCTTTTAATCTTGGTGCATATTTTTGGTTGAATTCTGGCTGTAGCTATTTTCTTTGTAATCTTGTTGCAGACGGATGTTGTCGTCAACAGCGTTGGCACAGATCTGAAGTTTGGCGTGGGGCCTCTTTGCAAAGCCTTGCTGGAAAGAGCTGGACCAGCTCTCCAAGATGAGTTTGACACCAAAACACAAAGTCAGGTTGCTGGTCCTGTAGTCTGCACCAGTGGATGTGCTATGGCCTGCAAGGCTGTGTTTCATGCCATACTACCCAAGTGGGATGGAGGACAGTCAGAGAAGGTATATTTTAATTATTAACCCACCCGCAGCTACATACTTATTTGGGATCTGCCCTGAAATTTCAGGTTTTAACATAGTTATTTTAGATGACTTGACTCCATTTTCTTCTGTTGGAGTGACCTTAAAGATGCCTTGATGAACTCAGAGCTGCTTGTCATACCAGTTTCTTTGGAACTAATAATAAATGATGCCTTTAGAAAAAAAGTGTCTTTGCTGTGTTTTACAGGTCCTAGAAGATGTAATCAATTTCTGCTTGAAGAAAACTGAAGAACTTGGACTGAAATCGATCACTTTCCCAGCTATTGGGGCTGGAGGATTTGGATTTCCTAAAATAATTGTTTCTAAGTTGATGTTTGATGTGGTATTCAGGTTCAGTAGTAGTCACACTTGCAAGAATCTCCAGGAAGTTCATTTTCTCTTGAACCCAAAAGATCTTGATTGCATTCAGGTAGTTCTTCTCAAGACAAAGCTGTCTTTGTAACATACTGCTGTAGTTACACTTTAATAATCTATTTTACTTAACTGCTTTCTACGGGAATAATTTGGCACTTTCTTACTGCAGTGGGCCAGTGACAATGAGATGTCTTTCCAGTGTCTCTGAAATACAAACTCTCAGCAAGCAGAAGCTGCAGACAAAATTGGCCTTGCTGCTGGCACTGTAAATGCTTGTAGATGCTCCCTTATCTTTTGACAGAGGAGTTCTAGCAATGCAGAGATATCTTTTATCACACTGTCCACCACTGGGTCTTTCACTGTTATTAATGACACTTAAATATGACTGTAAAGTGTGTCAGGTGCCTCAGCAAGAGCTACATGACAACGTTAATTATAGAAACATTCAGTGTAAATACTGTGAAATACTATCTTGGGTACTTTTTTTCTCTCCTTAGGCTTTTACCACTGAACTAGAACATAGGGCAGATGAAAGTTGCAATGCCACAGCAGCACAGCCAAGTAAGTTTTGTAGGGATAGGAGGTGGGACATGGGGGAGAATGTAAATGCTGTTAAGTGGTTTTATATGTATCAGGAAACAGAAGAAATACCATCAGGGAAGAGGGCATTTTTTTTCCTCCTAATGGACTTGCATTCTTAAATGTCATTTGTAAAATTCTCAGGGAGGAATTTCTTTTGTTGAGGGCATGGTCAACTCTCAGTGAGGCCAGTCTTATCATAACAAAGAGGGTGTTCTGATAGGAGACACAGTAGTTTGTCCTGCTCAAAGGATATAAGATCTTGCTCTCACTTGGCCAAATGTATTTTTGTACCTTTAATCTCCTACATATATATACACACACATATATATAGTGGATCATTTCCTTTCCATTAGTTAATTGACAATAGTGGGACACAATAGCCAAAATGTGAGTGTACTGCATCAAGGGCAGAGGCTTATTTGTAAGGATATAAAGCTCTTCTGCCTCAGTTGCTGAGTATCAGAGAGATGAAGTTAAGAGTGGGCAGATAAAACATGAGTTAGATAAGTTTAGACTAGAAGAAATGAACAGTTTTGTATCCATGAAGGCAAATATGAAATAACTTACAAAAGGGATGTGATCTGATCTCCATTACTGGCAACACTTTAACTGGATGCTCCATTTCTTGTAAGAATTAGTTTAGGAAGCTCTGTTACAGAGCTGGTCAGATCAGATAAACCCTGAAGGCGTTCTCTGAATTCATATTGCATAAATTTACAGGAGTAGAAATGGTTTCACTTCCACACGATTTAAACAGGAAGAATACTGTGCCTCCCAGCTTTCAGAAAGGGAATAAAGAGAAAAGCAGAGACACTCTACATCCATCAAACTGATCTAGAGCATATTCCTTAAAAGGATAAGTAGAAGTTTTGATCAGTGGAAGAGAATAATACTCCAAACTGAAGGAGAAGTGATTTAATGTATTTTTCTTCCCCTTGCAGATTTCATTAAGCCTGTTCCTACTGAAATATTGGGAGCTAATGAAATGAAGATTGGTTCCATCACACTCCAAGTAATTGGGGGAGATATTACCATGGAAGATACAGAGGTTATTGTAAACTTAGCAAATTCATCATTTGATGCCAAAACAGGTATTCTATTGAATACGTAGTTCCTTAGCAATAAATCTGGGCTACTTTTTAGAAAGGGGTACAGATGATGCCTTAGGTTTTAACCTTTATATTTTTCAAATTCTGCACTGCTTGGTGTGTGACTCTGAAGTTTCTTGTAGCCTGTTAATTTCTGCTCTCTCATGCTAGGTAGACATAACAAAGCCTCTCTGGGCCTGCTCTCCAAGGACACCAAGACTGTCCTAGGGCAAAAGTATAAACCAGAGAGCCGCTAAGGGGGGTTAAGCTGAGGGGAAAACTGAAGCTTTAATTGGAGAATTAACCCTGCTATGCAAATGAACCAAACCTATAAAAGGGTAAAGAACTCGTGACTTGTGGTCCATCTTGAGGTCCACCTTGGCAGTAGCCTCTGGCCCCAGGGTGTACCTTTGAAGGCCTTTCAAACAAATACCTACTTTTATTCCCTTACTCCTGTCTAGTCTCTGTTTCTAGGAGTCCTCTTAAGGCATCACAGGAAAGAATTGTCCACAAGGGAAACTTTTATGAAGTGTTTTTCAGATGACAGATAAAGAGTTGTGATTAGCCAGGAAATAGATCTTAAACAGGTTTTTTTACACGTCCTGTATATTTGATTTCATTTCCAAACAGAAGGCATCTGACCAGGTTTTTCTTGCTTAAAACCAAAAAATGTTTAAATAAAAGGGAATTTTTAGATTAAGTATAATTCCGAAAAAATGCTCTTATCCTAAAATGTTTCACTGTAAGACAAAGCCCTGGTTAAGTAAAGTGCTCTGTAAGAAGCAGAGGGTTTTGACATGGTGAATTATAAGCATGAAAGATACCAAATGATATAGTTCAAAGCCATTGGAGAGTTTGGTGAAGGGCATACAGGTTTGGCTAGTGAAACTATGAAGTAGGAGTTGTTCTTAATGACTTGTATTCAGCAGTGAAGGAAATGTTCTCTCTGCAGCTAGTGCAGTGTGTCATGGACAGTACTTAGGGAAACTGTCAAGGTTTTGAACTTTGTGGTATCTTGCCATACAAGAATTTAGGGTATGTGTAGAGTACAGAAGTTGGGTAGAGTTTTAAGTAGAGATAGTTAAGGTGACTTAGTGAACATGTGTGCTTTTCTTGTGTGATTTAAGGGGTCTTCAAAGCAATTATGGATGCTGCTGGTTCCCAGGTAGCAGATGAATGTGCTCAATATGGTATGTTAAAGCATACTATTCTTTTTTTATTATCATTCTCTCTGAAAACTTGAAGTTGTTTTGTAATTCTCTACTCTGATGACATAATTATTTTATCTGAAAAACACAGCTTTCACTTTTAGGAACTTTGAAAATCCCTGTTCTCGTTTTGACACATACATTGAAAATTTTTCTAATCACAGTTGTTTAGCAGCAACTAAAACATCAACGTGTTCTGCACTTTATTCTCATACTGGATCCAAAACATAGGCCTGTACTGGCTACTAAGAAGAAAATTAACTGTATCCCAGCTGAAATCAGGACAACCCTGATCCTAAGTTACTCTGTAGTCTGCATTCTGCCAGACCAGTAGAGCAGTAAAATTCCAGCTCACTGTGGTTGGCCACTACAAGCATAGAAAGGGACATTTTAGATGCATAAACAAAATGTGCCTGCTCTAAGTCTGGAAATTGTCTTTCAAGATGGAGTTTCCTGGATTTTTTTCCCAGCCTTTTGCTCTGTAGGAACTTTTGTACAAACACACATATATCATTAACTTCAAATCAAGCAAATATCTCTGTTCTCAGAACTATTACATTGATTTTCCTTTTCTTTCATTTCAAACAGCCACTTTTATGTCTTTCTGATTTCCAAACTATTCTGTACAGGACAAGATAAAAGGCTTGGCTCCAACTTGTTTGGTAAATATGCTCATATCTGCATTCCTGTGCAGAGCTACACCCTGCTTGTTTCCCAAGGAAACTCCATCACAGAGCAAGGCCATATCAACATACTACTATGAAATACTCCTTACCCTCAACTTAAAATAAAACTCTTTGTGCCAGTGCTTTTTTTTTTTCTGTTTTTGTTGGAATGGACTAAGCAAAGAAACGATAATGTTTTCAGGAACTTAAAACCCCATTACAATGATCCAAATTACATTTTAATTTAATGTACAAAATATTATTCAGAAAACCCTGAGAGTCATAAGAAAATCACCTGGCAGATAAACCTTTTTATCAAAGTGAATTTATCAGCCTGATCTCAGTGCTTGCAGAGCATCTCACAGTCATTACCTTTGTGATCTGTGAGGTGGTCTGGAACTCTGTGCTCATCAATCCATTCATCCTCACAATATGACTGCATTTTGTAAGCAAACATGAGTGCTCTGAGAAATCACAAACATCTTTTTTAAAATTCCATACCATTCTTAGATCAGTTGGACATAATCTTAATGATACTATGTTTAGCACTCAGCTCTTCTGCAGAATAAAAATTTGGGCTTTCAAGGAATAAGTGGCATAAGAAAGGTTTTCACATATAAATTAATTTGGAATGCTTTTAAATAAAAGTGAGATGTATTCAAAGTCATCATAAATTCTTAAATTGCATGTAATAGGGAAATATTTTGTAGCAGAGATCTTAGGAAATTAGAAAACACATGTACGTGAATTGATTTCTCAAAGAAACCCTGCAGAGTATTTACAGAGAAAACCAGAACAAGTAAACCCACAATAAAATAGTTCACAGTGTATTTCTCTCCACTTTTTCCACTTCTCTTGTAGCACCAATATAACAAATCAATATTACCAGAAGAGATTGCAACTTTGTAAATGTTATGTCTCCTTCTTTATCTTCTCTCTTGCAGCTGGGCGGTATCAAAGTGGCTTTATTACTACACAGGGTGGGAATCTGTTGTGCAGTAAAATCATCCATTTGATTACTGATAACCAGGTGAAGAGTCAGGTCTCCCAAGTGCTTCATGAGTGTGAACAAAGGATGTACAAATCTGTTGCCTTGCCAGCTATTGGAACAGGTTTGTGTTTTCTTGGGAAAGCAGTGAGGGCTGTGATGGGGGTAGTTCAGAAACAGACAAACTTAATACGAGTAACAGTAGACTTGCACAAAAACTGTTCACTGATATGTGCCTTTTATTTTTGTTTAGGTCAAGCAGGACAGAGTCCAGCCAAGGTAGCTGATGAAATGTTGGGTGCTATAGTGGAATTTGCAAGACAAAAATCAGTACAGCATTTACAGACAATTAAAATAGTCGTCTTCCAGCTAAATATGCTCACAGACTTTTATGAAAGCATGAAGAAAAGAGAACATGCAGCTTCATCCACAATGGAATCATTGTTATCTACATTTAAATGTAAGTTGGTGTGTTTTCTGTGTGTGTGGGCAAATAAAACTGAAGTTCTTTTATTTACAACTACTAATTGTCATATATTTATCCACAGCCTTTTTTTGGGGCAAAAAACAATCTTCTGAGAATAAAAAGTTAATGGTTTTGGAGAAGAAAGTTCATTTAGTTACATTTCAAATTTGTGGAGAAAGCCAAGAAAAGGTGGATGCAACTGAGTCCTGGATAAAGGATTTAATTTTAAAGGAACACCTTGAAAATACTGTTGCAGATGAGGCAATTGAAAGTTTTGATGAGACACAAATTACCATTTTGGAAGATCTCCAGAGAAGAAAGCAAGTCACCATTCAGCTTGAAAATAAGCTTTCTCCCCCTCAAATTAAAATTTCTGGTATTAGCAGGGATGTCTATTCCGTTTCTCTAGAAGTTCAAAGAATGATCCAACAAATTAAGTCTACTGAAGAAGAACAATCCAAGGCAGAACTTCTTTATAACCTGGTAGAATGGAGGTATCCAGGAAGGAATGATAGCTTTGTTGCTTTTGATAAACTGACAAATACGCAGCTGGAGCATGCCAAACTATTTAAAAAACCATATCTGAATGTCAAAATTAACAAGAAGAACTACAAGGTGGATCTGAATACTCTAAAGGCTACTGATGACCAAGGAAAAGCTATAAACCTCCAACGTGTGGCAAAGGATGAAGGTAAATGACATTTTTGTTAAATAAAAGAGCTTGAATTGTGATTATTGAATGATGATTCGGATAAATGCAAACTCGGGTATCCCAAAGGAGTAAGGTAGTCCATAGCTTTTTTCCCTTTTTATTTTTTTTGTTTTTTTCCTTCACCAGCAGTTTTGAGTTTCATAATCAGTGCCAAGTATGAGTGAAGTCAGAACATCAGTTTAAGTGCAAACATTATCTGTACAAATGTGACTGGTGAGCATAGATTTCATGCTTAAATCTTACAAAGGAAGTGGTGTATGAAGAATACATAAAATTCTTCTGGGGTTTTAAAGCTTGTTTTAGTTAGATATTGGTATGGGGATAATTAGACAAAATGTAAAGCCTTAATAGTGCATTACAAAGACAGCAATGTTTGGAAGAGCAAGAGTACTCGTTAAATGAAATATTGCAGAAGGTCCTGTCCTCTTAGCCTTCTCTGTGCAGGTGGTTTGTAAGATGTGGCCTGTGAAGCTGAGCTAGTTCTCTGTCATAATAATGCAACCTCTGTTTTGCAGATATGCAGTCGATAGAGCTCCCTAAGGAGTGGACAGACATGCAAAATGAACATGTCAAACTGGTGAATCTCAAGCCATCACATCCCGAATATAGAACAGTTGAGAAGATGTTTAGGAAAACATGTCCGAACTTTAATATAGAGCAGGTGATATCATATGGGGTGGGGAGGGGGGCAAATGTCAATGCTTGGGCAAGAAACTTTAATATACTTTCTAAATATTTGCTTATAAGGTGTCTGAAACCCAATACACCTTTTGTATGTCAGTGTCCCCAGCACTGTACAGGATGGATATAAATCAAAGCAAGTTTCCTCAGAGCTGTTCTGCTATTTCTGCCATCTAATGGTGCAAAACCAGTGACTGTCAGTCTTCAGGCTAACTCTTTGTTCGACTAATGTGGTACTCACTAGTTAATGTGGTATTTCTAATTAGGAAATTCTGTATTGAAATGGAGGCATGAGTAAATGCATTCAGAATACAGGAAAAAAACCCCAACAAAATCCTGGTAGACTGACGTAAAGCTTTGGACTAATTTACACCTTCTTCCCTATCATCCCAGAGCTTTTCAGTCTTGGCTGGCAGTTTTAACCAGTGTCAATATTTGATCCTGCTTATTTAGAAGTCTGCAACACAATGCACAGAGATTTAATTGCCAGGGAGAAGATGGAATTGTTCTGAATCAAGACAAGAGATAAACAGTAGAACATACAATCAAATTAGGAGTAAGAATAATGTGTTTAAAATTTTTCTTCCATCACAAGCTTCGATGAGCATGGGCATGAAAACACACAAAGAGAACAAAACATTAGTGTACTATAGAAAAAAATCAAGTAATGACATTATGTCTTTTTCTGTTAAAAAATGGAAAGCAGTTACAGCAATGCCTTTAAGATTATACTTTGATGCAGAGACACTGCTTCCCCTTAAGCTGTATTCACATTCTTGGCATAGGGAGCCAGCAACATCCATCCTCCCACCAAGTGATTTTTATATAGTACTTTCTTACGGGTTGCTAAGCTACACATTAGAGGAAGCAATTTTGACTTGCAAGCTTAGATCTAGAAGAGAAACTTAAACTCAACATAATGCTATTGCTACAGTGTATCCTTTAGTGAGAAAATCATCAGTAAAGATGATTAGGATGTATAGAAAGCATCTTATGTCATTGCCTCTAGCAGTGGTACAGCTGCCTCTTTCTAGAAATGACAATGCACAGCTACCATGACTGCTGGGTACCTGGTATACTAGGCAAGACAAATGTTTACCCAAAATTACAAAGCTTGAAACTCTCTTATAAGCTGCTTTGGTTTCTGATTTTTCAGGAGGCTTACATATTCAGTTCTTCTACCCAAACCTCACGCTAACAGAACATAGTGAAAATTGCTGTAATTCTTTCAGTTTGATTTCATTTTAATGCTTTCCTACCATGATAAATATTCATCCCTATCCTATTTATCCCTAGTATAAATATAGTTAATTTTGTAATTTTGCAGATTGAAAGAGTACAAAATCGCGTCCTCTGGCAGACATACCAATTAAAAAAAAAATTTCTCTGTAAAAAGAACAAAAGTGAAAATAATGAGAAGTTGCTATTTCATGGGACAGCTGCATCCTCATTGAACTCAATTAACTACTATGGATTTAATCGTGGGTATGCTGGAAAGAATGGTGAGTCATTATCCGAATCAGTTAATTTCCTAGACATGTATGAGTGCTACAGGATGTCAGTGTTACAGTGCTGTCAGCACAACATGGAACCTGAATGAAATTAGAGAACACAGTAATTAACATCTCCTGAGATTAATCTGTATGGAAAGAGGAATTACCTTGTTCACTTAATCCCTTGTTGCTGGATGCCACCATGTAAAGGATATCAAAGAGTTCACCTACTCTGAAATGAAGCCTGGGCAACTTTTGGGAATTGTTTTGTATCATTTACCTAGAGAAAGGAACAAGGAACACTGTTCAACATCCTCTGCTGAGGTAACAGCTACTAGCTGATGGTATCTCCTCTCCTCTCAGTCAAAGACAGGTAGCAAAGCAGAAGTGCAGATACTTCTCCTGTTGCCTCCAAAGATTAGGACAGCATAAGATGCCACATCCTTATCAATTTTATGCTCACAAAATCGATGAGATTCATGATTTAATTCTTAGCCTTTAATAGTTGTTAGAGACAACTTAAATATTTAGCATAAAGATTTTCTGCATTAGTTCAAAGCTTGTTTTGTCCACTTCCTCTAGTACAGTCATGCTATGTGTATTATTTGGCAGCATTCAAAGATGAAAGACAGGATCCGAAGAAGTGGAACGTGAACTGAATTGAGATGCTAGTTGATTTTAGTGGCCATGTAACCTCACTTCAAAAGTCCTTAATTTTTGCTCTTAATGTTTTCTTCCTTAAGACAGAATTGTACATGCCTAGGGCTGATTTGATCTTGAGAGAGCTGGGCAGCTTAACTCAGATCTAGTTGACACTTCAGTGTGGTCTGGATCCAGAAGTAGACCTTTCTCTGTCTGGATACTCTGGAGGGTACTTGAACTGAGATTTTCTTGAATAAATGAAGCCCAGCATACACAAAATATATCAGGTTGTGCACAGGTAGGAATGGCAGCCACAACTTCTTTTTAAAACATGACCAGAGATGTAGTTTCGCTTTCCTGCTCTTTGGTAGTGTCAGGAGGTTGGATTTACTCAGGAAGCAAGAGCCCTAGATCCCCATGTCTTCTCTCTGCTGGTGGATATTGACACCTTTTCATCTCAGCTGTGATTAACAATTGGGAAGGTACACTCCCCTTCTGTCAGGCTATGTAGCCAAGGAAAAGTATCCAAGGATCAGGGCAGACAGATAGGAAGGACCTGTCTGGCTTGAACAGCTTTTTAGCAATGTCAGAAAAAAGAAATCTCTCTTGAACAAAGACATGTGATTCCTCTAACTTGCTGGGAAGTGTGACTAGAAAACTATAATTACATAGTCATTTTAAGTCCAAAAGTCTCTGAAGAATTGCAGTTTGATCGATGGCAGGCTAAACCATGCTAAACAGAGGAGCCCTTTTCTCCATAGGAAAGGGAAGTAAAAACCTGCGTGTTGATACTTACCTGGTATCTATGTGGGTTCATATTTGATTCTGATACAAAGGATTATTACTAGAATTTTGTGTTTGAACTCTAACCACATTTTTAGCCTCTGCAGTGTTAAAAAAAAAAAAAGAAGTTTTAGTAGAGATTCTTAGGAGAATAAGAACACTAACTGTATTTGAAAATGTTGTCTTTCCTAACAGCTGCAGCCATTGGAAATGGAACCTACTTTGCTGTTCATGCATCTTACTCTGCTCGGGATACTTACTCCATTCCAGATGTGAAAGGCCAAAAACACATGTACTTGGCTCGGGTCCTAACTGGGCAATACTGTAATGGGAGAGAAGGACTAAAGGCTCCACCACCAAGGAGCCCAGCAGATCCTACTGACCTGTACGACAGCGTGGTTGATGATGAGTTTAATCCAACAGTGTTTGTCATATTTAATGACATTCAGGCATATCCACAATACCTTATTACTTTCAAATACTAGAATGATCTTAATAGCCTAGAAAGTGTTAGTGCCTTTTACATGTAAGAATTTACAGGGCAATTTTTAAATTCTTTTTTTACATCTAGGTTTCTTCTTTATTGATCTATCAACGTGTTTAAATATGTCTTCAAATTATGAACACAAGGACTAACACAAGCAAATATTTTAGAACATGTTATTTCAGTACTCACATTTCAAGTTCAGTTATGCAGAGATGCAGGCAAGAGCTGTGAGAACAGCTCTGACTTCTTCCTACACAAGGCAGAGGGGAGCGGTAGGAGAGGGAGCCTGTTCTGCCTTACCCGTGGCCAGCAGTAAGAAGTGTGGGGTAGGTCAGAGCACCTGTGCGTGTTCCTATTTCCAGTATTCACCATAAAGCACCTTCTTGTGAGAATTTATTTAAAATGTTCTGTGCTGAGGGAATCCAAAAGGTTTTTTCAATCAAAGCAGTGCTGTGATTCTAATAACCTCACCTACCAGCAGAGTTTTCAGTCATCCTTAGGTATCCACTCAGCCTTGTTGGTGCTAAAAGTCTGGAAGAAAAAGAATTCCCATATGAGCATGCACTTTGTATTTATTGTTTCAACCCCCTTACCTATATGTTGGTTACCCTGGCATACTTTGGTTATTTCCTAGGTATAAATTACTGAATTCATACCCATTTCTTAGGGGAATTCTCTACAGTCCCCCCTACTACTTCCAGCTTCCACAAAGTCATTGCTTTTGCAACTTTCAAGACTGTAAAGAGGGACTTTTAATTTTTTCTTTTCATTACTGAAGCATTAACCCTTCTGTAGAATCACCAATTTGCAGAGTCAACTACTCTACAGAGGCATAACTCAGCTCACATGCTTAAACAATTTGAAAATTTTTGAAGTTCTTAATGGCACTTTTACATCTTTGCAAGCTGTACTTTTAATCACCTTGCAATCTTAAAATTGCCAATCAAAAGCCATATGCTATGCACTGTTTAATAAAAGTTTCAAAGAGCTGAGTTGTTTACAACAGGAACACGCTTCACTTAGAAGTGTTGCTTCACATTTGGAGTATGTTACGTTGATGCAATAAAGACTTTGAAGACAAAATGGTTTTCTTGTATTGTCTGAGTGACATGATTTGTGCGTACAAATTCCAGGTGAAATTATTTTGCCTTGGTCGAAAAAAGACCCGTGCTGCAACCAGCTGCCACAATGTCTTAAAACTTCACCATGATGTTCTCATTGCCTGCAAAGAAGAAAAGGGTTTACAGCATCTGTAGATTGCAATGTAAAAAATTTCTGGTTTTCACAGCAAGTGCCCATGCAGCACTTCAGATGAATGTCCTGCATAAAATCCCATTTAAAGCAGAGTTTATCCACTCCTGCTTTAATAGATTTTGCTCCCTTTGTAAAGGTGAGGATGCTTTTCTCCTTTCTCTGCTTTTTAGGTGCTTTTCTGTGTCATGGAGACACTTCAGCAGCCAGAGTAACTAGGTTTAGCTGAAAGCACCAGCTATCCACCAGCTTCTCCGCTTGCTGTCACCAAGCAGCTGGGTGAGCCAGGACACAGTGCTTTCTATTTGTGTGGCCCTCTTTATACCTGAACACCTTGGAAAGCAGGAGGAGCTGCAAGATGAAAGACTACAAAAACCCAGATACCTTTTATCAGTGGTGGTGGTGGTAAAAGTTTCTCTAGTTGTTTCCCTACTGGAAACTTGGGGATACCCTGTTGTACTGTGTTTGTGGACTGAGAAGCTGGAAGAAGGCCGTGTTGTGTACGAAAAATGAAATCCCAGGCTCAAAAGGAGTTGGGGGTGCTGTTTGACAGATGGCTGTATATGAGCCAGTGTGTGCCCAGGTGGCCAAGAAGGCTAATGACATCCTCCTGGCTTGTACCAGCAATAGCGTGGCCACAGGACCAGGGCAGTGACCGTTCCCTGTGTTGGGCACTGTGAAGCACCTCAAACTCTGTGTTTAATTTTGGGCCCATCATGACGAAGACATTGAGGTGCTGGAGCATGTCCAGAGAAGGGAACAGAGCTGGGAAAGGGTCTGGAGCACGAGTCTGATGAGGAGCAGCTGAGGGAGCTGGGGGGAGCTCTCTACAACTCCCTGACAGGAGGTTGTAGCCAGCCTAGGGTCGGGCTCTTCTCCCAGGTTATAAGCGATAGGATAAGAGGAAATGGCCTCCAGGGTTTAGGTTGCACATTAGGAAAAACTCCTTCACAGAAAGGGTGGTCGAGCATTGGAGTGAGCTGCCCAGGGAGGCGGTGGAAGCGTTCAAAAACCGCGTAGAGGTAGCGCTTGGGGAGATGCTTTAATGGTGGCCTTGGCGGTGCTGGGTCAGCGCTCGGCCTCGGTTATCCGGCCGCTCTTTCCCCCCGCCGTGCCCCTCCGCCTCTGGGCCGCACCGCTCGCACCCGCCGCCGCCGCTCCCTCCCCCTCAGCCCCTGACCCCGCCCCTCGCGGCTCCACGCCCAATCAGAAGCGCCCGCCGCTCCCGCCCCGCCCTCTCTGCCCGCCCATTGGCGGAGGCCACTCCCCCGGGGCTGACTCCATGGCGACGCGGCGGAGGGGCACTCCAAAATGGCCGCCGAGCCGGGCGGCGGGCGCGCCCGGTTCACCCGATGCTGGCGCCCGCCGCTCGCCGCCTTCACCGCTGGGCTCCTGCTGGTCCTGCCGCTGCCTCCCTCAGCTTCTGCCTCTTCCTCCTGTGACCACCGCGTACCCAGCAGCGACCAGGTGGGGCGGCCGGGGGTCTTCAGGTGGCTCCGAGGGGTGTTGGGGAGCAGAGGCTCCCCCGTTGGCCGTTCCCGCTCTTGGATCCGTCCCTTCTCGGCTTTCCCGTCCCTTCTCGGCTTTCCCGGGCCGGGCTGTGCCGGGTCTGGCCCCGCCGCCTCGTCTGTGGGCGCTAATGACGGCAGGGGGCGCAGAGCGTCCCATTGCCGGTGAGGGAAGGGCTGGAAGTGGCTGGCACCGAGCGGTGCTGCTGTGGCGAGAGGGAGCCGAGGGCCCGGGGCCGTGGGGTGCTGTGTCTGTCCGGGCGAGCTGCCTCATCCAGCGCCTCATGCCTCTCCCTGCCAGGTTGTCTATCAAGTTCCTCTCAAGGAAAATCACGTCTCGAAGAGAAACGTGGATCAACAGCTAAGAATAAAGACTGTATATGACAGAAGCGTTGAGGAGTGAGTATAATGTTATGGCAAATTTTTTTTCCTCCATGGCTGAGAACGGAAACCTTATTAACTAAAGCTCGTATGTTTTGTTTTTAAATATAGTTTGCTGCCTGAGAAAAGACAGCTTATAAAGGTACGTTATGTTTCCTTTCCCTTTTTGTTTGTATATAATTTACTACATGGATGAAGTCTAAGGCTAGTTTAACTAAAACCTTGAATGCCAGCAATTTAATATTCCTCTAGTCCAGAAAACCAAAGCTTTGTGTATAGATTATACCTCCACTACAAATGATTCCAGAGTTCTGCTGCATGTTGTTCGACAGGTGTTTGCTATTTCCCAACGTGCGAAGATACCAGTGAGAAATGTGTATATAGTTGTTAAAAGCCTCTTTGAAGCTGTACATTCTGATTAGTACTGATTTCCTTCCCATTTTGTCATTCCAACAACAAAATATGGGAATACTGAAACAAAATGTCTTGTAAATATGTTGATAATAATTGAACTTCTTAGAGAGCCAGGCTTTCCCCTATTCTGCTATACCACAATATCTAGCAAGTTTCATGTAACTTGGTAGTTAATGCCTTTGGGGTGAGTTGTGTCTGCACTGCTGCTGGGTGACTCTGATTTCTGTTCTTTTCAGAACAAACTCTTCCCACAAGCTATATCTTATTTGGAGAAGACGTTTCAAGTGCGCAAATCTGTAGGTGCTATATTGCTGAGCAGGTATGTGAAAGTGTGCTGAAAATCACTTGCTATGTTTGATATTTAATGTTGTGCTGCATAGCCTTTAAAAGAATATTAGAGTAAGAGTAAGAAGTGCCCTGCTGAATCTGATCGGTGACCCATCTGATCCAGTGGGGGTGGCAGATGCTTTTTTACGAATCTGCCAACCTTCCCCAAGCAACACCTGCATTTGTTATAGCAAAGATGTTCAAAGCTATACATGCTGCCAGTTCTCTTTTATGTGTTCCCTCATTTATGAACCTTTTCCTAATCTCTCTTTGAACCTGTGGATGCTCCACTAACAACTGGAAGCATTATGTCTTCCCTGGCAGGGTACTCAACAATTTTCACTGTGCAAGTTATATTAAGTACCAATATAGTGCTGTAAGACTATTCTATAGTTCTCTTCTAATAGTTGTGAGAAATGAGACAACTCTTAGTTAAAAAAAAAATTAAAATAATTTATTGAAAACAGAAAAATTGAAAAATTACAGAAATTAGAAAAATATAAAAATTTGGGATCCTATGGCTCGGTAGATGGTATGCTCCAGGAGCACAGGGATTTGAGATCTGGCTTAGACAGCACTGGACCTCAGGTAGAGAAAAGGACTTGCAGTGCTGGGCTGACTTTTAGCTGGTCCAAAAGTCAGGAAAAAAAATTATTAAAGGCTCCTTAATAGGAGTAAGGCTTTTAATGCCCACCACTGGCACCCACCCCGCTAGCCTGCAGAGAGCGAGATAGGGCGCTTCGCTGTCTCGTTATTTTATAGTGCCTTTGCTCCGCCCCAGTCCGCCCAGAGCCTGCCCACGGCCCGCCCACAGCCTGCCCCTTCATTTTAAAGTGATCGGTGCTTTCCCTTTGACTGATCATCTCCGTCCACCAATGGTTCATCGTTGTCAGAGGGGTGGTATTAGTTGAGATAAGGGTGCTAAAATGCCGTCATTAAAATTCAGGTTGCCACGGAGCTTGCCTCCAGGGTAAGGGTTATGGGGCTAAAAATAGCTGCTGGCTGTTAGAACTGGGGTTTTTTTTGGAGTTAGCCTTGGAACCAAAGTGCAAGTAAAAACACCTAAAAAAAGTTTTAAAATACATCCAACACATCTTAAAACACTTGTAAAAGTCTACAGTAAACACAGGAAAGATAACTCTTATGGTGTACAGGTGGTTTGAAGTTTGAAAGGGGAGCGTAAGTTGGGATTTTTAACTGGGGAATTTTTAACTGGGAAGGGTGCAACTCTCTTAATAAACTACTTTGAACAATTGAAAACACTGATAATGGAACTTGATTTTTGTACCTGGGCTGATGGGTTAATTTTAACATTCAATTTAAAAATATTTAACTCAGAATTAATTAATTAAAGCACTTAATATGCAAAGACCAAGCACAATTAGGGATTTCATGTATGAAAACCTGCATTTGTTATAGCAAAGATGTTCAAAGCTATACATGCTGCCAGTTCTCTTTTATGTGTACCCTCATTTATGAACCTTTTCCTAATCTCTCTTTGAACCTGTGGATACTCCACTAACAACTGGAAGCATTATGTCTTCCCTGGCAGGGTAATTAACAATTTTCACTGTGCAAGTTATATTAAGTACCAATATAGTGCTGTAAGACTATTCTATAGTTCTCTTTTAATAATAAAAGTGTTGACTGTCCCATGTTTCATTGAAGGCAATGTGTGACAAACCAATATTTAAGGAGGAAAGCTGACCCTCACAGATATTGCCAAAAAGCCTGTGCAGACTATACAAGGTGTGGGCCAGTTATAGTTCCTGAGAAACACCTCCAGGTAAGCTCAGCTATCCAAGTGTTTCCTAATCTTTGAAATATTACTATTTATGGTAATTAATGAAAAAGTGAATGTTGGTAACTGTGCATAAGTAACCTGTTTGCTGGAGATCTCTAAGTCTGAATGAAAGAATGGATCAACTTAAATTAGTGTGAGTTTCTGTAGTTTGTGTTGTTGAATCAAAATTCAGATAAAACTGGTTACTATCTTCTGAGCCTGTGTTTTAATGGCCTGTACAGAGAGGATGAGATTTGGAGCTTGCTAAGTTGCCACTAGTCACTTTGTTATTCACCTTGGTCAATGAGTTGGATTTTCACGAGTTGGTAGTTGATTTTTGAAGACCATGTTTGAAGAGGTTATCCACTGACTCAGGAGCATGGTGCAAGAAATGCTTCAGACTTGTTTTCTTGCCTGACTTTTTGATTCAACTACAGTATGTGATCAGTAGATTTCTGGTTTTCTTTTCTTTAACTTGGAAATTTCAACTATATCATTAAAAACATAGCAGATTACATGAGAAATGCTATTGCTACTTATGTATACTAGTTTTGTGAGACAATATATTTTTTTTAATTTATAGGAAGTACAGGGTGCTAATTCTGGGAAGCTTGGCAGGCTTTTGTTTTGTTTTGTTTTAAGCTGCCACCTTCCTTGTGTGTGATAAATAAAAAGAGCTAGTCATTTGAAAGTTATTCCTTGGCTCTCGCTTTGTTTACTGTTCTTCACAGGGCATTTTCTTCTCTTCTGCTGTCTTGCAGCAGGATTTCTTCTTGGATTCAAGCTAATTGAATTGTGTCATGCAAAATTTTGGTCATAAGTATTTTAATTGTTCCATTTGAACATTGTAAAGCAATGCAGGGTGTACAATGACAATGACTGGCACCGCAGGCCCACAGGCTCACCTGAGCAGGAAGGGGTTCGAGATGCTGACTTTTTGCTCTACGTTAGTGCTCTCACTACTGAAAGGTGTGGCCATGAAAATATCATTGCATATGCAGCCTACTGCCAACTGGAAGCTGAAATGGACAGGCAAGTATTCCCTCTGTTGCAAATCTCTTTTTCATTAAACTTTGAAGTTTTTTAATTGTTCAGGTGTGGAATTTGATGGTTTGCCTTTTTTGTATAACAAAGCAGGAGTCATTATTGACTTAGACAAGCACTGCATTTATGTAAAATCAACAAACCCATCAAATAGTGCTTAACTCAGCAAAGTTGAGGCACATGACTCAAAGCTGATCCTCTGCTGTTAATGCTAAACTTTACCTCAAGATCCTGTTTCTGTTGAGGTGAATGTCATGATTTCACAAACTTAGAGTGCAAGTTCCTACTTACATGGCTTTTGTTTCCATTTCAGTTGCAGTCACTGTTACAGACTTTGTACCTCACTAGGATCTTACCTAAAATTGAGGTCTCTTGCATTATTGTCACTGACATCTGTGCAGAATACTGAATATAGAGATTGATTGACCCCATCCCACCAGTAAACTAGTCACTGTATTGTTAACAGATATTTATAAATGATTAGGAAGGACATATTTTTACATTAGTCTATATCTTCTTTGAATCTTGTGCTGCTTCAAGTGAATAATGATTTGAGTTTTGTAGTATTTTACTGAAAACCATTTAATTTTGAAACTGTCTTCCAGGCCAATAGCAGGATATGCTAACTTGTGTCCAAACATGATTTCAACACAAGCTCAGGAATTTGTTGGCATGTTGTCTACAGTGAAGCACGAGATAATCCATGCACTGGTAAGGGTTGATAAAATGTTGCCTTGAGATTGGTGCCTCCTTCCTCACATGCCTCCAGCTTGTTGCCACAGAAGAATGTTTGGTGGAGGAAAGCTCTTGCTTTGCCTCCTTCAATTTGTGCTAATTGCCTTGGAGTGTTGTACTTCCAGCGTGACAGTGGTGGGTGTGGGAACTCTTTCATGGTGTTTGACTGTGTATATGAATGTCTTACCAAAGGTTTCTGTGTGTTTGTTTTTTAACTTCAAGGGTTTCTCTGCTGGACTGTTTGCATTTTATCGTGATGATGATGGAAAACCTTTGACTCCAAGATTTGCAGATGGACTTCCTCCTTTTAATGAAAGGTATTACATATTTTTTGGACCTCTTGGTAGTCCCACTGAAGGATGTTTTTGTGTTGCTTTTTTAGGACGTATTCTTGCCTGTTGAAAACCCAACTTCATTCCATTATTTGAATTACTTTCCTTTGTTATGTTCAAACAGTGGTGTGTGGTGGTTTTCTAATCTTTCTTTACATTGCCATGGAGCACTTGTATTGTCCACATATCCACAAACTAAGACAGGATTTCATTTATCAGAAGGCTTGACGTTAAGCATTACAATTACCTGTGCTGTCCAATATCAGTGCAGTTCATTTTTAAGACTTGTATCATTCAAAGTTTATGGTTATGCAGAACTGACACTGTGTGTAATCTGCTGTGTGAATTTTCTGATTTTTTACAGAATGAGCAGTTTGCATTCTTTTTTCTTTGTTTAGTTGGTATTGTAGATGTTCTTTTAGGAGGTGGAAGGGTAGAGAGCTTTGGTTTTTTATGATAGCAATACTGAGGATTTTTATTTAATTTTTTACAGTTTTGGTAACTATAGAAAATACGTCTTGAGTCTATAGATTGTATTTTTAATAATCTTACTCTGCCTTGTTAAATCAGAGTTGTGTGTATAATAAACACATATCTTAAAAAGGAGAAATGCTGCATAATAAAATTTTTAACTTTAGGAAGCACGAGGGAGTATAAAGATTATCTATGATTCTGTTTCTTATGGAGATAGATCTTTGCACAGTAATGTGTCTCTGTGGGAAAGATTTGTAACCAAACCGTCTCCTTGCAGCCTAGGTTTGTATCAGTGGAGCAATAAAGTCGTTCATAAAGCAGTGAGGTTGTGGGACATACGTGGTGGTAAAATGCTGCGCCATGCTGTTCATCTTCTGGTGACACCTCGGGTAGTGGTACGTGTGCATTACCTTTCAAGCTTTGTATGCCCAGGTTACCATCATGTTCTTAAGTCATAAATATTTCTTATCCTTGAAGAAGTAATAGCCTAACATTGAATATTCTTCCCTGAAAGTTTGATCCAAAGCCTATGCCATTAACACTGTGTAACTGAGAGGGTGTACCTGAAATAAAGTGGAAAATGGGTGACAGACAGTATGAAATAAATAATTGACAAAGTAAGAGACAATGAAGGGACTGGAAAGTAAATTATTCAAGGTTAAGCAAAACTGATGTTGAAGAAGTTCCTTAGTCGTACTCTTTAGATGTTTTCCTACAGGTTTAAGACACCTCCTGCTCCTTTAATATTAATATTTTGTCATGTTTAAAAAGAAATTCCTCAAGGATTTTTGGAAGTCTTTCTTGCTTCCCATGCCTCAGACTCTCTCTTTGTGCCCCCAACAGAACATATGCTCATGTGTAACAAATTGGATTTGGAAATAAGTCATAGTGTTAATCACATTTGGCCACAAATAATCTTTTTGTTTTGAATGTAACAGAGTGTATAGAGCAAACATGGATTAATTACCCCTGGTTTTGCTCATTTCTTTCAAGGAGATGAATAGATAGTGTGATAGGCTTGCTGTTGGGGTGCTTACTTAGCCTTTGAGTAGAAAACAAAATGATAGAAAAAGAAATACTGAAATACTTTTAATAGATAATTCTAGAGCACTAGGACTGCATGTGGGTATCCATCTCAGTGTTTTGAGAGTTGTGTTGAAATGTTTTCTTTTTAGGAAGAAGCCCGAAAACATTTTAATTGTCCAATTCTAGAGGGAATGGAGCTTGAAAATCAAGGTGGCATGGGTACTGAGCTCAATCACTGGGAGAAGAGGTTGTTGGAGGTTTGTGCTGATAGTAGGAATGGAAGGGGATGTGGGAATGTCTGCTCCCCATGCCTTTATTTTTAGGTTTATTGTGGTACTTATTGGAGCCTTGAAAATACAGGGGTACCAAACCTCACTGAGATACATCACAAACAGTACTTAATACTTAAATGTCCAATTTAATAGTCCAATTAAATACTTAGATGTTCAATTTCTAGATACATCTGTCTTTTAGCCTTCTTGCTAAGTCTCAGAGTATGAGTTTGAAATCAGGTGATTACTGAAAAGCTAAATGTCTCTTACTCCTGTCTGCCATTTACCCTTTTGAGAGGGTTTGCTCCCTTTTTGGGGCAAAGGGGGTATTCCTTTGAGTTTTGTTGCCCTCTGCCTCTTAAATACTTGATCATTCTATTCATTACCAGGACTTTGTCTTTATTCATGTGCCCTGGGTTTAACTTTTGCCATGTCTCCTCTAGAACCATGCCTGATTAAGGAAACACTTATTTCTCTCTTGACATTTAAGCTAGTTTTTATTTGTAACTTTGTGCTGTGTGGTATTTTTGGCAGAGGTACTTTTTCTAGTGGTTGTTTTATGCAGTGAGGTAAACAAGAAGGGTAATGCTTCAGGACAGTCCTTTAATGACAGAGTATGGGATTTGAGTGTCAACAGTAAAAAGAGACCAGAAATAAAATGCTTTTTCACAAGAAGCATTTTCCTACAACAATGATTTTGAGCAGCTTACCAATCATACCTGATAACTTTCAGAATGAAGCAATGACTGGATCCCACACTCAGAATCGAGTCTTTTCCAGGATCACCTTAGCATTAATGGAAGACACAGGGTAAGAATTAAGAGTGGGGGGAGCGGGTTTTGGTTTACTTGTGTTTGGTTTTCATTGTACTTGATTTTATTTCAAGTTGATGCACTTGTACTTAACCCTCTGCAGCAGAGTAGATGGTCATCATAAATTAGCATTACTTTAGACAAGGAGTCATACCTAGTATGTTATTTTTTCTTCATATGTTTTTTCTTCATGTGTTTCAAAACCCATTCTTAATCTAGCCTTTAAAAGCCAGGCATTGCAATGCTGTTTGTAGCATATGTTTACTTTTTGTCTTAAGGTAAGTCTTCTTTCAGTTGCATGCAGTACATATTGATTATTATTTTCAGCTCTTCTTGCAGATAGAAAGCAGAAATTGCCTAAAATTTCATCTTCGTGTGCATTGTTCCTTTGCAGATCACAACATTTTCTTCTAGTTCATTGTGACTTGAAAAATAGGGAAATCATAATATGTTTTCTGATAGGCAGAAAGGGATCTCGTTTCCCTTTTCTTAATTTGAAAACCCTAAGGCATAATATGAAATTCTTTGAACTGCTGTTTTATTAATCAGAACAGTAATTTTTGAAGTAACTATATTCTCATTTCAAAATACCTTTACAGATGGTATAAAGCTAATTACAGCATGGCAGAGAAATTAGATTGGGGACGCAATAAAGGCTGTGACTTTGTAATGAAGAGCTGCAAATTCTGGATTGACCAGAAGAGACAAAAGTAAGAATACAGTCTTTAAAAAAAAATAAAGAGGAAACCCTGATGCTTGCTTACAGTTGTCCTTCAATTGTAACTCAGTAACAAGAAGTAGAGGTAGATGGAGATGAACAAGGAAGGCTGCCCTGCATCCCCCCCAATACAATAAATATGGAGGCAAACATCTTAGGGTGTAGAATGCATTTACACTATGAGAAAGCTGTGCTTTAAAGAGGATGGGTAGGACTTACTCTAAAAGTGTTTGCCTTCTTGCTTTGTCCCTTTTAATTGGAAATGCAGCCTGTGTCATTTAGCATTACTGGACTGTACTTAAAGCAACTGAAGGAGATGATAGCCATCTTCAAGACCAAGCCTACCTTGTTTGTTCCTTACAACCTTGTTTGTTCTTTACAATCCTCATACATTTCTAGGACACAGCTGCATAGTGGGCCTGTTTTGCTTGTATGGTTTTTTCTTTGAAGTTTACAAAGCAGTATCATTAAAACTAAATAGGTGAGTGCATTGTAACTTTGTTTGCTGGCTTGATATTCTTTAAATCAGAAAGGTCATAACCAGACAAATAAGAAAAACTAGCCTCCAGAGACGAGGTCGGTGTTTCTTCGTGTGATTGACTGAGTGTAGGGGAGAATGGGAACAGTCTTGACAGGCTGCTTATGTAAAACAGTTTAATTGATTTGATGTGATTTTTATTCTGGTTTTTTTTGTTTGCTTTTTGTTTTTGAGGAAGCAATTAATAAGTCCATACTGCGACACTTTGAGGAGTAATCCTTTGCAGTTAACCTGCAGACAGGACCAAAGAGCAGTAGCAGTGTGCAACTTGCAGAAATTTCCAAAGCAGTTACCTCAGGAATATCAGGTATAATGGACCCTACTTTACAAGTAACTGAAGCGTTTTCATTGTTGAGCTTTGCAGCCTGATGATTATATTTGTTTTGGGTTTTTTTTTCTTCTGAACTAGCATATGACAGTAGATACTGTGAAAAATGTCTGCCTAGTTTATTTCAAGGAGTCTGAAGAGTGGTAAAAACCCTTTGTGATCTTAATAAAAGAAAATGATGTTGGATCTGGCCAAATGCCAGATAGAAATGTTGCCGTGTAACAGAAATCCCTCAGAATGTCTTGTCTGAGGTATTTTTTCCCCCAGTCTGCTGCCCTGTGTCACTGCACACTAAGAAATCTGTTCTGTTTACATCCCAAAGAATGAAATTATTACAAAGGGGAATCGGGAGCAGAAGCTGGGAGTGATATATGCAGATGTGAACCTCTGCATTATTTGCGTATTCTTAAATATTCCTGGCTCATCTGGTTCGTGGGTATTGTGAGGTGCTGTTAATAGCATTCCTGAGTAGTAACAGCTGATGTTCTTGCAGCTGTAGTGATTTGTTCTATTTAAAACACAGTTGTACATTTGCCTTTGCACAAACTGCTTCACTACTATGTTTTGTTTTGCAGTACTTTGACAATCTTAATGGAGTACCAGCAGAAGAATTACCTTACTATGGTGGCTCAGTAGAAATTGCTGACTATTGTCCCTTCAGTCAGGAATTCAGCTGGCATTTAAGTGGTGAATTTCAACGCAGTTCAGACTGTAGAATAATTGAAAACCAGCCAGGTCAGTATTCAGGACTTCAGGGTGGTATTGCAGAGATTGCATATTCAAACTAATTGCATGAGTGTTTCTTCACTAGTGAAGTTTCACACCACCAGGTGTGTAAACACGGTGCTATGGTGAGAAGCATAGCACAACTACTCTGTACACCTGAGGCAAACTCACATATCTAATGCAAGAATTGCAAAAGAAATTAACAGATACTTACCCCAAATGATCCAAATACAAGACAAAGGATGGGGAGGTTGTTTATTGAGTCTCTGAAACATAATTCCACTTTCCACCTTTATAGGTTTTTTGTTGAAGGCCAGGAGCTTTTCCAGTTATCACAACATGGGTTTGTCTCTTAGTAATGCATGGATGTTCAGTACTGCAGAGCTCCAGGATGCTATAGGATATTACCTGTCTGTGCAGTTGTCCCAAAACCAACCAAACAAACACACTCTGCCCTCAAGCCAGCAATCACAGCAGGCATTCCCTCGGAGCAAACATACCTACATAATTCTGATGCAAAGTGCTTATTTGTTGGGGTTTTTTTTTTGTGGTTAGCTGACTTCTTTGTTTTTTAAATCTTGTGTTTATTCCCACATTTTTTTCAAGACGGTATAATTCCCAAATTGATAATAATTAAGGGTCTGAAATATTCCAGAAGCAAACTTGGAATTGCACGTGGGAACATTGATTAGATAGCCTTTTAATTTGATGTGGGTTTTCTGTTCCTCTAGTTAAGCTGCAATTCAGTATATTCCTTCTACCTTAGATCCTACCAAAAACTATGGTGCAGAGAAATACGGACCAAACTCTGTGTGTCTTATTCAGAAATCCGCTTTTGTTATGGAACAGTGCAGGAGGAAACTCAGTTACCCTGACTGGGGTAGTGGATGTTATCAAGTGAGTATGTGCTGGGTTTTTGGTGGTTTTTTTTTTAATAACCCTAAAGCAAAAGTTGGGCTTAAAATGTAGGGTGTGACTGTGAGAACTTTGCACCTGCACACTGGACATGATTTTCTCTGCTTTAAATCTGTAGATCATATAACATACTTTGAAAACAATTATCTTCCAACCATAAGCCTGTAATTTGGATAAGTGTGTGACTGCTGGGATGGCTGCCAGTCTCACTAGGGACATTCTTCATCTTACTCCTGTGACACTTTATCCTCAGCTAAGGAATACTTCCAGGGAATGTTCTGTTGTTGAAGCTTAATGTTAATTACTCACTGATTTTTCAGAGGTGGGAAGCACTGTGCACATGTCACTTATTTCCCATTATCCTCATTTTCTTTGGGACTGTCTCACTAATGGTGTCATGTTCAGTAACTGCACAACTCTACAGAAGTAGTCATTAGCAGAAGCCAAGTTTTACTCATTCTCAGCTGATGATTTGCATGATTGCACAAAAAGAGTATAGTCAGTGCTTTAAAGCATTCCTGAATCTAGTAGTTGCTCAGACTGCATTAAAATACTTGCAGTTAATCTGTGCTTATGATAAATCATAATACAGACTTGACTCTTTTATTTTAAGGTTTCATGTTCTCCACAAGGGCTGCATGTGTGGGTCAAGGACACTGCGTACTTGTGCAGCCGCTCAGGCCAGGTACTGACTGTGAGCATTCAGATGAATGGCTGGATACACGTTGGCAATCTGATTTGCCCAGCCTGTTCAGACTTCTGTGACTCCTGTCCCCCAGAGCGAGATCCTCCAGCTTCTAACTTAACAAGAGCTGCACCCATTGGTAGGTTGCCTTATTTGCTGAAGTGAAACTTCAGTATTAAATATCTGAAAACGTCCAAGGTTTGTGTCAGCTCTGACTGTCAGGAATAGGAAGGGAAGGCCATGGCTATTTTAAGATCCCAGGTTTAGGAGGTAAAGGAAAATAGCAAAGGTACCCTGCTTTTTGCTGTGCAGTCATGCAGAATAGTGACTAACACAGGAGAAATGTGTCTGAAACATAACTCCTTCGTTTCATGTCTCCTTCTGGTAATCATCCCAGAAATCCGGCTTTGGCCTGGGAACTTAGCAGGAAATCTGACCTGTGTTTTGAAGGCCATATCATTATCATAATCTTAAAAATTGTCACCTTGGTGGAAAGTGAGTTCTCACTTGTATAACCTCTTACTGATAATGTTTATGTTGTAACGCAGAAAAATCAGATTCAGTTTTCTTTTTCAGGTAGGTAAAAAGTCTAATTCACTAAATACCAGTTAATGTTTTGTCAAGAAGTTTAACTCTTTGGTGATTTTTAGTGTTCCCTTTGTTATTTTATCTTGTCTTTAAACGTAGCATTTATAATTTTTTTTTTTTTTTTTTTCATTTTAGACTTGTGCTCCTGCTCATCCAGCCTGGTTGTAACCCTTTGGCTGCTGGTGGCCAACTTAGTTCCCCTGCTAACAGGATTGTTTCTCTGCGCATAAACTTGAGCTTGGGGCAAGAAGTTGTTCTGAGATGATACCCCTCATTCTGCACTCCTTGCTGTGGAGCACAGGGGTTTTATCTCTGCAGGCAGTGCTCACCTGCTGAACCTCATCTTCTCTGGCAAGTATCGCTGCACACAGTAGTCAGGGAGGTGCTGACAAAAGCAGACAGAGTTTTGAGAGGAGGAAAATTTACCTTGTCATCTCAGTAAGTGCCAGTATTTTCCTGAATTGCAACCTATGGTTTTTTTGACGCAGTAACAAGATCCACTTTGCCAACTGTATTAGACTACCTGGCAACTCAGTCAAGATTTGAAATGAGAACTCTTCTGTAATAGGACTGAGGGCTGGGTTTTTTTGTTATGTCTGTTGTGTGATTGGTAGCAAAGCATCCTCAAATTGGAAATATACCTCAGTGGTTTAGTCAAAAGCCATGTAAAAATCAGTTGTCATCACTGCTGATAACCCAGGCCTGAAGAGGCTGGTAATTTGTTTTGTCAATTCTTACAATTTATGGGGGAGGAAAGAATGTAATGGGATAGACCAGTGGTTTACAGTTGCATCCACAACTGGATTCTGCAGCTTTGAGCCCCCTCAGAATTCATACTAGGTAAAGCAGCTAATTCTTGGGTTTCATTACATCTTCCTACATGCACAAAATGGAATTTCAGACTGGTAACCAGGACAACTGTCTAGAAATCCCATTTTCATTTAGCATGTGCCAGTTCTACTGTGAAATTTAATGCATCATGTTTGAATATTCTCAAGAGTTTGCTAAGCAAATGCCTTTCAGTACTGATACTATCCCAAATTTACAGACTGTAAATTTGGGATAGGATTTATGATTATATTTTATTTTGTTGGTTTGTTTTTCAAATAATGAGTAATGGCATTATTGTTTCAAAACTAGTTATGAATATTACTGCAGATGTTCTCACTTGTTGTTGAAGAGCAAACCAGTAGCAATGGCAGCTATAATCTTACAGGATCATACTGATGTCTCTAGACCAAAAACTATATTGAATGTGTAAGGAAAGTCTAATCTGTTTGCCTTTTTTTTTCCTCTCCTCTTTCTTGGACATGGAAATACTATGGATTATTTGAGTATTTGTAATAAGTTGAGAATCAAATGGTTTGAGGTGCATGAGGGCACACCTTGCTACAAATTAATCACTTGATGACAAAACATATAAGATGAAGGAAATGAGCAAAATCTGTCAAGGTAAGGAGTAAGTAAAATCTGTCAAGCTGCTCCATAGGACCCTTGCATGGATGTTTTTATTCATTTCTGACTATAATGTGTAACAAATAATCCTGTTCAGAGGTAAAGAAACTCTTTGTGGTTCAGTCCAGTGTCTGTCCTTTTAGAACCATTTTCACTGCTGGAAAACTGTTCAATTTATGGGAGCAGACATGCCCAGTGCACTAAAAAATGCAGATATAGGGAGAAAGGTGATGTTACTCTGCTTATTAAATGTTCTGTGATATTAGAATTGTCAGTGACTGGATCTCTTTCCTAAATGGAAGGTAGGGAGATGGAGTAAAACTTATATACCTAAAATTATACTTTAATAATAGGACTTCCATCATGATTGTAAGGGATTCTTTGTGCCTACTGGACTTGTTTGTTGGTTTTTTTTTTTATTTAAAGAAACTCTTATGGCACTGCTGAGGCAAGTGAGGTGCAACCTTAAACTGTCTGAAGACATCACAGTTGAGAGCACCTTGCACAGTTCTCCTTCTTAACTGCAGGTTAAGTTTGCTGTGAATTAGGCCTAGGCTAGCCTTAAATCGGTCTCTCTGAGAAGCAATACAAGTCAGGACTCAAATGCTTTAAAATTGTACAAATTGAATTATGAAGCACTCAGATTGATAAGTGATAATTATTTTAATATATCCACAAAACAGTCAATCTAAACTGATACCTGGAAAACATAAAGGTTTGAGAATACATCTTAGGTCCCAGAGGTTGATACTGTATTTTTCGTCTGTTGTGCAATAATACAGTTTGAAATGGTATCACTCAACAGCAATGCTTTTGATACTTGAAAAGAAATTACTGGTTATTTTTCTCTTACTGTGAAATGTTTGCACTGTCTGAACTTTCTGGTTAACTTTATAACTGTTAAACTTTTTAACTAGTGTTAATTTATTGTGCTCAGTATTTGATATGCTGGTCTCCTGTCTAAGTGTGAGATTTGTCATATTTAATTGAATATTTTTATCTTCTACACGGTTGTTTATCTTGATGGCTTTTCTTCTTTTAATCTCTCTTCCTGAGAATTAACTGAAAGACGGCTTAGGAAGTTGATGCTTACCTATGTCTGAACTGTGTGCATTAATTAAAGAACAGGGATATAGTGCTTTGTATTGACAGGGAAAAATCAATCGGCCTGTTGGAGCTCTTGTGGTCAGGTTCACCAGTATCTGCTGAGTAGCTGCATCAGTGAATCCAGTGAAGTAAAACTGCTACTGCCTTAATAATCTGAGATTTCAGTTGTAATTTCTTTGTTGTGCAGCCCTTCAGCTGCCTGTGAACTGCAGAACTGGACATGACTTTGGGGGGGTCGGGCATGGAAGGTACTTTAGTTGGAAAAATGCAACATCTTCTATCCCACCAGTGGGTTAGCAGCTGCAAGTGGCTGTAGCCTTGTGGGAACTGCCAAGGAATGTGTCAACTTAAAGTGGCAATGAATTGGTAGCTGTCATACAGAATATTTGAGCAACGTTAACTACCTCAGTTCTGTTTGTCTTTGCATTCAGCTTTTAGCCTGCTGTGAACTTCCAGATCTTAACATGAATTAAGTAAAGTCATGTCTCAGGTTTTTAAGAGTAAAATTACTACAGTAGGAAGCATAAGCCATTTTTTAGTATAGAACACAGCTAAAATTGTAGCTTAAACAGATCAGTTATGTAGCCTTAAGTGTAGTTTCTGCCGTAAAATTCAGAATTCTTTTAAATAAACGCAAAGTTTGCTGTGTTAGATGTCCTGACCACACATGGTGAGTCCCTCCTGTTGCATCTCTTAAGTGTGAAAACTTGGAACTACAGCCCATTTAAGCCTTTGTGTTTCCACCAGGAAACGTGGGCAGCAGGAGCCCTGGAAGTTGTGCTGAGATGCATGAGTTTGCTCATCTGTAGCAGAAATATTTTCAGTGTATAGTGTCCACAGTTCTAACTTCTTAACTTTTTAAAAGCATTCCATGTTTGCTTAGGGAAGTAAATGAGTCTTGCAGTCTTTTTTGATCCCAGTACTTCAAATCATTTCAATTAGAAGTTGAGGCAAGTCATACTTTAGGAACACATTTTTCTAGTGTTGCAATTATAAGGAGGAAGGATAACTTCTGGCTGGAGAATGCAGCAAGTAAAATCACATTGAAAAGCAGCAATTCATTCCTCCTAAAGTAAGTTGAGGTCTTGGGAGACTGTCACGGCCCCATGTAGGTTAATTACAGAAAGGGAATCATATCCCCCAATAATCGACTGTCAGTCCAACGCAGCTCATTCTTTCTGCTGAGCACTAGTAAACTGGGGAGACTGATGTCTGAGAGCAGACGTATCCACAATCCCTTATGAGGGCCAGCTGGTTTTAAATCTTCCTGTCCTGCAAGTCTTTCTGCTTGAGGATATTCAGTAGAGAGGGAGGTGTATGTCCTTCCTTCCCTGCATTTCCAAGGAGTGACTTTCAGCCAGCTGAGCAGCTCAAGGTCTTTTCCCTGCAAGATTAACCCCTGGTTTTTGCTTGTCTGGATGCGTGAGTGCCTGCTTGCATGTATGTACTGCTCTTCAGGATTTGGGGCTGTTTGTGCACTGAATAGCGTGATCTTATACTACCAGACTTCCAAAGTGCAAATGTTGCCTTTTTAGTGTGAAGCTTACCTTGGAGATAAAACAACTGTTTTCAGAGAAGTGTCTGACCTTGAACATGTGTCTCCTATTTTGGTACAGAATGTAAATATAGAACTAACTATTTTACACACATTTTGGCTGGATTGAGCTATAAGGGCTAACTTGTGTTATTTATGGAGCAAAAATTTCCTTATTTTACTGTTTAAAAAAGGTATGTCATGCAACAGAAGAAAAAACTGTTCTTCAATAAAATATCTGTAGAAAATTAATTCTTCTTGTCCTTTTCTTTGAGAGTTGATGATGATTAACTGCAAGAGTAAGTGCAATAAAGGACCACTATTACAACAGTCATTTATTTTGTGAGAACGTTGAAAAATGACATTGTATCAAGTCTGCATATTGATCACTTTATTAAACTGTTATTTGATACACTTTGAATGTAAAATATTCTATGTTATTATTAACTCATACATGACTTATGAGAAATTCAGCCTGATGGTGAAGGAAGGAGGTTCCTGAATTCTCTATCCCATCCTCATGTATTTGGTACTTCAAAACTGTGCAATATGTAAGTATTTTTTCACTTGAAGATGTTAATTCCCTGCTTTGTGTGAAGGATTTGGCCACAATTCCCATTTTAGTGGAAGGAATGTTGGTGTTCCTCCGCAGAGCCCCGAGCTGTTGGCTGTGACTGGAATCTGAGCAGGAGGAGCTGAGCTACCTTTGCTGCTGTTCAGCAGGATCAGGGATACTGCAGCCGCTGGTTTTGGTACCTGAGCTAGCTTTGCTAACTGTGAGACTGAGATTTTTAAATATATTTGTAATTACAATACATTACTATATATATATTACTCTGGTAAATGTGAAAGACCTATCATTCCTCTAAAACGTGTTGAAATTAGTTTATAATTAGCTCATTTTTTTTCCTCTAAGCGCTATGACAGTAAGTACATAGGTTTAAAAAACTTGCCTTCCTCTCTGCTATTTCAGAAAATCAGATAAAGCACAGCAAAAGTAGGTTACTCTTCCTTTTTGTTTGCCTTCTTTCAAAAGGGTATTAAAGCTTATAAAATGTGCCACTGTTCATTTTGTAGATGGTTTTAACTCTGAAAAACATCAGGTACATAAAGCTACCCAAGTACAGCTATACGGTTTAAAAACTTCAGTGTTTCTAAAATGTATGCCACTGGTAGCACAATAAAAAAACCCTGGTCTATGAACCCAGTTTGTGTTTAAAATTCAGAACTAGATGGAGATCTCTCTCCTGGAGTGTAAGATGTGCTGTTTGAGCAGGATCAGGACATGACTGCAGTCTGGAAAGGCGTGGGGAGCTGCACTGGTGTCAGACCAGTGGAGTTTCCCAGTGCCGCTAAAATGCAGCCTTGTTTGAAATGCCAGTTTACAGGAGTTCTGTGCGTCCGTAGCGGTCGTGTCCATACGTGTGTAAAAAGTCAAGTATCACAGAGGTTTTGTCACCCTTACTTGTTGCCCCCTCAAAATATCAGCAAGTGCACGAGCTGTAAGCTGAACCCTGGATACATCTCCCTGTCAACCTCCATTTCTCCCCTCTCAGCTGGTACCAATTAATGACAAGGATTTGCTGAGAAAATCTGATGCTAACAAAATTTCTTTGGTTATTCCAGATTTTGTTTTTTCCTGTATTTTAAAGGAATACAGTAAGTTTAGTCAGATTACTACTGAGGATTCCTAGTGTCCCAGATTTGAAACAAACAATACACCCATCCCAAACCTCTTCTCCTTTTCCCCCACCCCTGAAACTTTTATTTATACATCTGATGAACATTCGTGTGTGTCTGAGCACAGTAATAGTACCTGTTTTTCCAAAGAAGCTTATACTGGGAAATAAAGGAAGGCCTAAATGTCACAAAATACAAAACATTATTTGTGTTTGAGGGGAATTATGGAAACCTGACATTTGCCCATGTGATTGCATCTAACTGCTCTTGGATTTTTTTTTTTTTTTTTTTTACTATTATTTATCTATTTGGATTAGTTCTTTGATTTTTCTGCTTTTTGTGCCATTCTGTAAGTAACAGCAGGCAAAATGTTGAGGTTTACATGAGCTATTGAGTTCTGTTGTGGAAATTACAAGGTTACAAGGGGAACTGTTTTCAGTCAACAAGAAAAGAATTATTGGGAAATACCCATGTTACTAACTCAAATCAAATACTGTTAAGTTTTACATTTGTTTCCTATTCCTTAGATATAACGTTGGAATTAAAGGCAGATTTTTTTATCCCCAGGACAAGGGGAATGAAATACATTCTTTGCTGCTTTTACAGCAAGTGTGACATGACCTGTTTCTTTACTTCAATTGCCAGGGAGTGGACAGAAGTCCCAGGAAGGTGAGAATTCAGCCAGGTGAGGAGAAGGGATCTCTACATGTGCTCTGGGTGGTTCTGCAGGCATATGATGAAATCCTGGATTGATTGACCCTTGTAGCAGATCTTGTAGACTGTTGTAAATAATGGAAACCTGAAAGAAGCATGTAGTAATTAAAATAGTTTATAAAGTTTATATACACATTTCTATTCCATTTTAATGGAAAGAATTTTTTTTTGTTTTGTTGAAAGTGGAAAGATTTTGTCTCTCTTTGCAATATAATTTTAGCTTGGAGGTGCCTTTACTGGAAGACTATGTAGGGCAATGAAGAGGATCTAAAGAGGGGCAAATCATGGGAGCAACAGCAGAGAAAAGCTGTTTTGGAGACAGAAATCCTATCCAGTATTTTTTATTTAAAAACAATCTTGAATTGCATATCTTCTTTTCCTGCTGTGTGCAAAATGGATATATTATTTGCAGTCATTACTGGTATTTAAAGGACTAAAAAGAATGAAAGTGTCTAATAATTTTCTTTCCTTGGCTTAAAGGATTCTTTTCCTTTTACAAGCTGTCTTAGTCATTATGTGGTAAAAAATGAGTCCACTGAATGACTCGGAGCTGAGCATGTAACCAAATGCAATTATAGGATAATTATTAGATCAAGCTGTGATTTAAAGCTACTGTCAAAATGAGCTTTCCTTTTCTCTCTCATTTTTGAAAGATAATACCACTTGAATCTTCTGTATCTGCTCCAATTCTAATAAGTTTCTAATTCATTTAGCAGTGTTTGACTTCTCAGTACTACTGATGTATGAGAGGGAATGGGATGGAGGGAAGTTTAGCTTTTCTGTTGTGTAAGTTGAAGCAAAGATTTGAAATTATAATCTTACATCATCCCAAACAATTAGAAGTACTTTTTACCTCAGCAGTATTTGTGGCACTAAAGCATTGATACCAGCACATGTTACCTGTTCAATGCATGTAAAAATCTTTGATTACAAATATGATCCTGAAATTTGTACTGAGATAACCAAGTTCAGGTTTGCACTGAGAGCAGGACTGCTGCAAGCTGCAGTGGTGATATACTGAGAACAAGAAACCCTTTGGCCCATAAATCATGTCTGCAAGTTGATTCTGTGTATGGCCTTCAATGTTGTTTGAGGGATGGGGATGTCTGGGAGGCTTCTTTATATTATAATTTCTCTTTTTTCCTGTGTATGGGCCATTCAGTTAAGAGTTGGTGATAATCTCTTTGGGTCCCTTCCAACTCAGAATATTCTGTGACTGTTCTCCTTGCTGTTCCAATATGTGATCTCACATTGCTCTGTCTTCTATTAGGTACTAACAGTATCCCCTGAACCAACTCTGTCTGTGGTTTGTTTCTTCTAATACTGCTCAGCCTTCATCCCATTCAACTGACCCTGGCTATGAGGAGTCAGGCCAAGCTCTAGCAGTGGCCCAAGATGTAGAAACCAGTTGTTGCAGAAATGAACAAGATAATTAAACAGGAGTACTGTTAAAGAGGTTATGAATCACTCATAATTTGCTGTTGATTTAGTTGTTTTTTTAAATCAAAGCACTTACTTATCAAGCATATTTTTCTGTTTCAGAATCTTGTAGACTTCGGCTGAGGTCTGAGGACCTTGCAGCTTTTGTCCATTCAGCATCTCATTTTCCAGCTCCTCAATGGACTAGAAGAGAGAAGACCAATTACTTGGATCAGAGGGGATACTGCTGTGATACCAGCAATTATCAAGAAGGTAAACAAAATAATGATGCCTTTGTAAAATACAGAAGGACTTCTTCATGCATTAGAGTAAAATATTTCAAAATCCTCACTTTTCCTGTGCGAGCAAAGGCTTCCGCTACTTTTCTGTTGCGTCCCCCGTAGCAGGTGGTGATGAGATCAGCGACCCCACAGCTTTCCAAAAAGGTGGCTATTGACACTGGTCCCTTGCAGAACATCTTGGCAAAGGCCACCATCTCCATGAGGCCCAGGCGTATCACTGCTGCCTTGGTGTTGTCACCGAAACTCAGTCCATCGCAGAACCCCGCACCCACTGCCACGATGTTCTAAAAATGGGCCAGTGCAAAATACAGGAGAGGGAAGGAAATGGTCAGCCAAGGTGTGCAGCTCATCAGCGTGCACCAAGCTCTAAGGAAACCCCATAAATCTCTCTTCATCAGAACAAGGGTCAATTTCCTATGGCCATGAGTTTATCTTATAAAAAAACAGGTCAGATAATGTCAAACAAAAGTCACTGGACTTTTGTAAGATTTTTATAAAGTATCTACTGTTACTCCCATGGGAAAAGCCAAGCAGCTTGTTTCAGACACTAATATTGTCACCACGTAGCATGTATGCAATGTGTCTTGTTTTTCTGCTAGTTCCAAGTTGGATCTCACTGACCTTTCTATTTAACTATTTTAAATATCCCACACAGAGTCATAACTTTCTAGGTTTTCTTTGTGGGTCTCTGATTTGAGCAGGCATGGATTCTATGTAGATGCTGCAGTAAATCAAATTTTAGGCTGACCTACAAACATCAGTAGAACTGCCTTGGTCTACAGCTCTAAACAAATCTCTCAGGATCCTAAACATTGTCACAACTCCTCTCCACTGTTCTGCACGCTTCCCTTCCCACCTTCCAGTTCCCAGCTCCTAAATAAGTCCCTAAATAAGTGTAGTTCACTGTATATGAATAATATGCCACCTAGTGCTACCATTGGCATGTTTGCTCCAGACATGTATATACCCCAGTGCAAATGTTTATCTTTTTTAGGGTTTTTTTAGCAAAGGCAAAACCAAACCAATGATTTCAAAAAGAACAATGATTTATCACAAAGCAGAAAAAAACCTCTCTCCCATCTGTTCCTGCCACCAGTTTTAGTCTGTGGCCAAAGCATGGTGACATGACTCAAATTAGACCCCATGGCATACAGAGGACTCAGGTGAGGTTAGAATTTGGCCCTAATAAAACATTGGCTTAGGAACACTCACTTTCAAGGCTCCGCAAAGCTCCACTGTATCAGAGTCAGGCACCACAGTAATTCTGAAATTGGGGGTCTGCATTAGTTCTTTAAAGATTTCCCCTTGTGTTTCATTTTTGCACCCTGTGGGAAGGAAGGATGAAAGTTAGACCATTTTTACAGTATTTCAGTGCACGCAATTAACCTGAAATAAGGTTCCAGGAGCCACTTCAGCTTTTGTGATCCCAGTCCCAGGGTGTTGCTAAACCAGAGATTTGTGCAACAGCAGGTCCTGCTGCTCGATGCCAGTATTAAGTGTAGGCATCTCCAGGGCACTGATCAACATTGCTTAATGACACTTTTAAGCTCTTCAAAGTGGATACCCCCTAATGAATCTTTCTGCCTGAGAAAGCGTGTACAACCACAGACCTTGCAAAAGGCATTATTTACAAACCATTTCCTGCAGGACAGTGGTATAATTTCTGCTTTGAATATGTAAACCTGTGTCACTGCTAAGTGCTATTATGGGGCACATATGACTATTGCCCAATTAATTCCCAGTTACAGGGGGATCCACAGATGATGAAATTGAAGGTTGGCACTGCTAAAACCTTTTTCCTACCAATTCTACAGAGTTCATGTATCATGTTGTTACGGTGCTCAGCCAAGGAGAGCCCTTAGTGCAAAGGGGACTGAGGTTTGCCTTGGCCCAGAGAGGCCATGGCCAGCTGGGCAAAGGCCTTTGAATGGAGTTTCACTTAAGTTTTGTGCAAGGTAGCTTGGTTTCCTTCAGGGGGAGCTCAGGTGTGAGTTTTACTAGCCTGGGACACCACACTCTGGTAGCTGGGACGTTTCTCGCCATCTCATGAGAAACTTTAGGTTTGCTTCTTGTTCTTGTTCACAACACCGTTTCTCTTTGAGGTGGCTGTTTCTGGACTATGTGGCTTTCCATGAGGACAAAGGTAAGGGGCAAAGCTCTTTGCACAGTCATCATCACAGCATGGCTGCAAACCAGGCCAGCAGAAGTTAAATTCCCCCCAGGAGAATTAACATAGTTCAAGTCTCCTAATCATGTCTAGTCCCATTTGTGCCTAGTTGCTCTTCCAGTAAATAATGCCCAGCTGGTACAGTTTGCACCATTACTGTAACATTTGCAAGGCAAAGGAACATTATTGCAACGCAATTTATTTTTCTTTTGCCTTCCCTAGCTATGGAAGTATGTAACTTTACTTTTGACTGACTTTAAAAATCTCTGAGTTTTAAAAACTGCTGAATGAACTTGCCAAATTAGGTCAGACCCAGTCCTAGGAGGATCTGAGGCTGTGTCTTGGCAAGCAGTTCAAATGGGCGGGAGGAACAGAATGTTTCTGGCTTTTCTTTTCCAAACAAAGAAATTTGAAGATGGAGAAATACACCTCTGGGAGTGTGAGCACATAGGAGCTTCTGGTTACACTTCTCTATCTAGACTGGATAGTGTATCATCTGCTGATGTGCTCTGTGTTGAGCTCTGCAGACACAAAAGGTGGCCCATACCAACTCCTACAGAAACAGGATTAAGATGTGATATTTTCAATGGATTAAATTAGCTCTCAACACTAAAACCCACTGTCAGTTTGAATCTGACTCTTTCAGCACTGAACTCTCAGAAAATAATCCTGGCTCCCTGAAGGAGCTCAGCCGGCACTGCTCCACTCAGGAACCACCTGGGACCAGTCACATGCCCCTGCTTCTTCCAGAGGTTATCCTGTTGCCCAGCCCCAGCTCTGATTGGCTCTTTGCAATAGTTACCAATGGTGGTTTCACAGAACTTCTCATCAGCCACTTCTTTGGCTATGTTGGCCCCCATCAGCACACTGATCTCTATTTTCAGTTGCTCTCGAATGAGGTCAGAGATGAGCTTCAGGCCATCAGGACCCTCATCAATCCCCTGAAAAGATGATAGTCAAAACCAGGGTATTAGAAGAGGAAAATGACACCAGCAGAGCACTGGTAAAGCAGAAAGTGTTCTATTGCCTGCAGCTCTCTGGTTTTAATTGGAAAAAAAAGGGTCTTATAATCACTAGTCTTAGCCATTAATACAAATGCTCTGGGTTTGTACTTTGGTAACTGCAAATTCAAGGCAAGCTCAGGGAGAAGGGGTGACAGTCAAGGTAATCCTGCAAGAGGCCTCACATCCAGTGGTGCTGTCCTGAGGCTTTCTTTCTCTGATGTTGTATTTTTCCTTTCAGTTAAATTTCTGTAGTACAGGATCAGACCTTTAAAATTAAGTCTATAAGAAGTAGCTTTTTTGCAAGATCTAAGTATTAATCAGAGTGCTTTTTTGGTGTTAAGGAGTATTCTGAAGTCTCTTGGGTTTTTTTAAGCTAAAGTTGCAGAAATTTCTTTCCTCTCCCACCTTCCTCTGTCCTGCTTACTGTTGCTTATGAGACCATTTTTATAGAGGGGAAGAGCTGGTATTGAAGTCTGAAATCTTGAATTACATTTCTCTCATTACAATTTTAAGTGGGATATCTCCTGTAATGCAATCAAAAGAAGAAGTGATAAGACTATATTCTTATGCTTTGCCTCTGGCTTTTAGTTTGACAATCTCTTAAAATATTAATTCCTTTTAAGATTATGATAATCTGGTACCTCTCTAACCTTAAAAAGAGATTCCTCAGTTCCTGCCAAATTGAAATTGCTTCAGTTTTGCAAAATCATTAATGTTATTATGCCATTTTTAATGCTGCCAAGAGCAGCTTTAGCGTGTACTTGGAAGAGGCACTTTGACTCCGAGTTCTCAGTTAAGAGTTAACTGAGGCTGTAGTCTGCTGAGTATTTTTTCTGGCAGCAGCACCAGATCTTTATGCATCCCTCCCTCTACTCATTTTCACCTCCATGCTAGTCCAAGTGGGAGCTGATCCAGACTAAACATGACTGGCAAGGACAGATACTCGTAGCCTGGATAGGTTGCCCCATCCTTCCCTCTCCATGGCCATGAGACCAGCAGAAGGGCTGGCAAAGCTGGGCAGGTTTTAACTCTTGCAGAAAGAAATGCTCATGTTTATGCAGAGCATGCAGCTGAGGGCTGCAGCTCGTACCCTTAAGTTGGAGCTGTTTATTTACTCCATATTGATTGGGTTCTGTGTAGACAACAACTTACCTTGATCAGGGAAATCCCAAATGTCCCAGGTTTTATCTGTCCTGCAATCTGCTCACAGATTCGTCCAATAAATTGATGTGGCAGAACAAACACTAAAATATCTGCCCCGTTTGCTGCTTCAGCCACGTCTGGCACAGCCACCTGGTGGGACAAGAGTGACAACCAAAATGAGCCCAAGTTAGGAATCTTCAGTCCTTGCATGACACCATCATGCCAAAGACATGGCATATGCAATGAAAATGTCCTTAATTTTAGCTGGCCCTGTGGCATAGCTGCCAGCTCTCCATGCGAGCAGCTACAGATCTCTCCTGAAATATCCAAAGCAGCTGAACTGTTTTAGGGTTGGATTTTTTATAATTTTTTTTATTATTTAACCCTGTGTGGATAATCTGTGGAAGATTATATACTTTATAAATTTGCAGTGTCCTGGGAAGCCCCTTTGCTAGTTCAGCTTCATTATCTGATTTCTGATGATAACTGACCAACCCCATATGGTTCTTCTGGAATGAGTGGTAGCACTGGGGAGCACAGAAGAAAACCAGGGTGGTGAGACAGAGGTTCTTCTGAAAGACTTCAGTTTCCATAGGTTGCCAGCTGAGTTACTGAGGAGTAAACTATATCAAAAGGCAGAGATTATCATCATCTTTGGGCAGGTATGTGTCTTTGTTTTAAATATACAGTAATTTTCCCAAGAGTTACAAAAACCTATGCAACATTCTTAAAGACTACCTAGCTGTATCTTCCTCCAAATGCTGACATTGTTCAGAACAATAACTCAAGCCAGGCTACAGAGGCAACAGCAAGTGAACTTGAGCCTGCTAGAAGCAGTTTACAATAGGAGAAAACGTCACTCTTGGATGCAGCCTTGGAGCACACACCCTTAAGTAAGTGGGATTCCCAGCAAGAAAATCAGAGCTGCTGCCAGCCAGGCTGCTTCTCTGGGAAAACAGCAAAGTGGGAGCAGGGCAGAGGCTGGCAGCACTGCACAGGCCGTGCTCCTGTCTCTCTATAGTGCTGCAGAGCAATACAAGGAAAAGCTGAGCTTGTTTGGTTTTTTTTTTTTTCTCAGTTGGAAATGGTCTGAGGATCCCTCCAGGCTCTACTGCAACCAGCTGATTTCTGCTGGTGAATCCTCAGGCTTTGCTCTAGACAGTGTGAGGCTGGCCTCAAGGGGTTATGGCAAACCTGTTGGTCTGTGAGAGGGCTGTAAAAATAGCAGTGACAAGTCAGTTGTAACTCAGGAGAACTGTGTGCCAAGTTCAAACACCAGGAGTGCAAATGTGCAATCACAGCACAAAATGGAATACTAAATATAGCCACTCCCCAAGCAAGGAGACCTACCACGTGCAGCATTTTAACTTCCCTTTAAAACTGCAACTGTTCCAAAAATGTGGCACTACTCACGAAACAGTAGCATTTGGCAAAATCTTGAACAGCCAAACCCCCTCACCTCGCTTGCTTCAGTAGCAATAAATTATCTAAGACGATTAATTTAAGTAGAGATGTGTAACTTGCTATTTTAAAGGTGCATGAAAATAAATACCTTATATTTTTTGATGGAATTTACAGCATTATTAACTACAGCTATCCTGAAATCACCCATGAGCTCATAGCTCATTATTCATCTCCCTGTAAGCCACAGCCTGTGCTTTTGATATCTCTTTCAGAAGAAAGGAGAACAGTAGCTTTGCCTGTTTTTCCAGAAGATGCTGTGAGTTTGAAATATGTCAGCTCTGTGTAGACAGATCTCTGCCTGCCATTTCTAGAGTTGTGCTGATCTCTGCCAGGGAGGAGGATGGTGTGATACCAGCACAGACACAGTTGGTGTTTGAAGTTGCACGTGACATAAGAGACAAGCAGAAATCACAGAATTATATTCCAGGGAGTTGTAATGGAGTGAGTTAAGTGACAAATCAGAACAAAACAGTGAATTGCTTCCTATTTTTTTTTTTTCCAGATATTGCCTCCCTTATAAAAAAATTAAACAAATTCAGTGATTTTTAATTTTTTTTCAACTTACCACATTGTGGGGTATCTTGTATCCAGGCAGATATTTAACATTTTCATGTTCCTGGTTGATGATTTCTGAGAGTTTTCTTCCATTAATGATCTCTTCAAACACCCACATCTTGACAGTGGGATCAAATCTGTTGGAATTCTGGACATTTTGGCCAATGATTCTTGCTATGGCTGATCCCCTTTAGAAATAAAAAAAAAATTTAAATAACTAAAAGGGGAAAAGTACTTTTATTGTGAATTGGAAACACAAGTTACTTTAAACATCATAACTCATAAAAAGCCTGTGCTATAAAGCTGTCTAGGTGCTTATGACATTTATCAGAAAGCTTTATCCACTACCCTCCATCAAGAGCCCCTCAAGTTTAAAAACAGAGACAGTAGAACAGGGGGAAAATATAATTG
Source organism: Corvus hawaiiensis (assembly GCF_020740725.1). Taxonomy (NCBI): domain Eukaryota; kingdom Metazoa; phylum Chordata; class Aves; order Passeriformes; family Corvidae; genus Corvus; species Corvus hawaiiensis. The sequence continues at coordinate 31,450,404 of NC_063219.1, read as the reverse complement.
CAATAATGGATCTGAAGTAATATCAAAGGTTATAGAGCAGGAATGTGATGTACCATCAACAACACTAAAAATACATTACCTGAGATTGAAATCTCTCTTGGTCCTCAGATCATTCTGGTTTTTGTCAAGATCAATAAATGTAAAATAATCCAGGTGGTAAATAAGTGCTGAGCAATCTTGCTGTGATAGTCTTTGTGCATCTCATGTAAAATAGATGCATCCCACTTTCCTATCCATAACCAAACACTTGCAATAAGGATTTTACGTAAGAGCTAAATCCTTGGAAAAAAAACAAACAACCCTTCAAGCTGGTGGTTTCTCTTTACTTATTGTTCTAATTAGCACTGTAACAGGACCTGAGGATATTTTAACCATCCAGTTTACTCATCTTGAGTCATGTTGAGCATTTTTAATTTCAGGTCAGACAATAGTTCTATTTCCCCATCATCATTGCAGCCTTTCAAGCACTCACATGGCAGGGGAGAATTAAAAACCCCACAGAAAATATTGGAAGTGTTGCTAATGCTCTTTAAATTATTTGGGCAAGAGGGGTGATTATTTTTACTCCTCTCTTCCTTCTCTCCATTTTAATGCTACTTTGATCTCTCAAGCATTGGCCATTTTATTAATACAGGTGAAAGAGAAGCCCCAGTTGCAGCACTCTTGTCCTCTGACGCACTTGTAACAAGGAGCATGAATAGGATTTAGGTGTGTTACGTGTTCTGGAACTGATAAAGTTCTTGGAGATATCAAATACAAAGTCCAGGTAGGTCTGTGCTGTTAATGATTCAAAGGGAAACCACACTGTAACTGACACTCCTTGGCTTACCCATATTTTTCATGTAACAGGTTTACATAAGGTTAAATTGCTCAATAACTAATAAGGTCTTCTAAATAGGTAATTAAGGTCTTAATCTTTAATGATAAAGAACCCCCACTGAGATGAGGTTTCACTTTACTCACTGTTGGTTATATGCTCTATTCTGAGCTGCTGTAGTGCTTTTTTATTTAGTAATTTAGTTTGGGGTTTTTTGGTTGGTTTGTGGTTTTTGTTTTATTTTGTAAGGGATTATTTGGTTTGGTCCTTTACAATATTTAGGGAAATGTTTTAAGGGTGAACCTTTACTGTAAGAGTTCTGCTGTTTTGAAAGAAAGGCATGCAGTTATATCATACATTCATATTATTTATAAAATTGCTTATACTCTGGTTCTCTTGCCCTGCTATCAACAGAGAGCACATTCAAAGCTTGAGCTGAGGATGAATTTTGGCTCCATACAAGAAGTGTGTATTAATAAGAAAAAGGTTTGGTTTTTTCCTAAACTTGAGATACAAATTCATTGTCCGGGTTGTCCAGCACAACCCAGATGATGACCTTCGACCTCAAGCCTACCCATAAAAATAACTTTACTAGCTAAGTACCAAGACCATATGATTTTCTGTTGGAAGATGCAGGCTCTAGCTCTAATCCCTGAAATCCTGAATGGGACTTGCAACTCTCAGTAGATAAATCTGATCTTCTGGCAGAGCTGTCATTGCCATTGTGCTTGGATGTTGCCCCCCAAATCTTTACTTATATATAAGTTATCAGTGAAGACATCTCAGGCATAAAAGTAGCTCCACTAATAGTATTTTCCTTTGGTTTCTCTTTAGATGAATGAAGATTTGGGGGAGAAAGGATTTAATGTTTAAAAGGCATTGAGCAGTCATCAGGGAAAATACCTTGCCACAAAACCATCAAACTGTTCAAAACCTGATGCTCTGTTTTATTTAGTCCATTTAGAATTCAGTCACTGCTGGTCAGCCTCAGGAAGATGAACAGCTTTGTCTGTGAAGGCAGTGTTTGGTAACTACACAGGCTTGGCAAAAGAGGGCTGTTTCTGCAAGCAAAACCAAGGATGCTCACACAAAGATTTTATCATGATTTATTTTTTCCAAAAACCAATTCAGTGAAGATTAATGGAAGGTAAAGAACTCCACTTAGATAATTTTAAAAACCAAGTGAAAATTGCCAATCAGATATTTTTTCCCAATTGTGTTAATTCATGTTGGAAGGGATCTACTTATGGCTAAGGGGGAAAAAAAAGCTTTGTCTTTATATACAGAATAACTTAAATAAGACCCATTATTTACATTTGTGAATGAAACTGTTTGTAGCATACATCAGATCTGTTGAAAAATAGAGCTTAGTGGAGCCTAGGAAGCAGCTGGTCTCTTCCCTCTGTAAAGGGTAGGAAAATATAGTTACACCATTCCTAATAGCTTTTCTGAGGAGGTCTTAAAGACCTTGGTGGTTGCAGGTCTCTTCCGTTCCCCAATTAGCCCATCCCAGGACTTTGCTATCCTTAACATAGAAAGATCCCCCTCAAGTTTAACCCAAGTCTTTCTTACCACAGTTAAGCCCATTTCTGTTCAAGAAGGGTGGAATATTGTTGTTCTCCTTTAGATGCTTGAAGATTATGTCTTTTTTCAATCGCAGCCAACCACCCAATTTTTTAAAAGTTATAGTATTGCTCAGATTGGAAGGGACCGTGAGAGGCCTCCAATGGAGGAACATCACTGATGGGTTGCTCAGGGCTTTATGCAGTTGAGTCTTGAAAACTCCCTAATGACCACCTCCTCTCTGGGCAACCTGCCCCAATGCTTTATTGTTCTCATAGAGATTTTTCTTTTCTCCTCTCTTTATATATTGAGTCAGAACCTTCTCTGGTTCAATTTATGACCACTGGCTCTTGCTTTCCTTCCATGCACCTTCATAAAAAGCCTGGCTATCTGTCCATGTTGAGGACCAGAACCCAGTTCAAGCTGGATCTTTGCTGAGAACTGCACAGTCCAAATGAATCTAAGACTGGGAGAGCTTTTGAATACTGAGGGGCCAGGCAGTGAATTAAACCTCTGTTTTTAAAAGCAGATAACTGAACCATGATTAATGTAAACACAAACCCTCCTGCACCTACAGGCAACCACAAAATGCAGTGCAGCACTTGCTTCGCTCAACCATATCACTCATGAGCCCCCTGGCAGTGTTGACTTAGCAAGTCCCCGTGACCTGCTGAACTTCTGCAGCTGACATGAGCTTTTGCAACATTGCTGTGTCACGTGTCAACCACAATTCTGAGCTGCAGGAAAGCCTCAAGAGCACGGATCTGAACTGCCACCCAAATATTCATGAGGAACATAAGAAAAAAAATGTTTGCCAAAGGTAAACATTGTATTTCTCTGTAGCACTAAAACAACCTGTTCTGCCACCAAGGCTCTGAATAGATGTGATTCAAACATCAGAGCACAATGTTTATGTCCTCCCTGAGGATTTTAAAGTTGATGTATATGGTAGGAAGTAAGAGATAGGGCCCAGGCAGACAGGCAGAATGAGTAAGGAGATGGTATTGAATGGGCTGGGACCTCAGTATCTCTGTGGTATAGCTCTTTCCAAGTTTGTAGGTGCATGTGGAAAAACAGAACTTTCTCAAGTACAGATCTGAATACAACTAAGTGACTTTAAATGATGTCTCATGGGAAAGGGACAGCCTGGGAAAAGCAGGAGGTCCCTGCTTGAGGATGCAGCAAGAGAATGATGAAGTTTGTGACTGTGGGCTGACCAAATGTTAAAAAAAATTGACTCCCAAACATGCAGTCATGGCTGTTGATGGCTTGGAAGGGACAATGAGCTGCCTGCACAGGAAGGTGAGGGAAGAGAAAGTGGCAGGGAGAGGGATGCCTTCCCTGAAATAACATGGTGAAAGCAGCAGTTGAGGAAACAAGTGATGGGGCCAGAGAAAGCCAGAAGTGTGACAATGAGGTCCAGAAGACTTGGCTGTGCAGTTCCATGTGAAAGGCTGTATCTGAGAGATGTCATGCACAAAGAGAATGCATGTTTTTACAAGGCAGGAAGGCAGAGAGCTGTGCTTTTACTCTGCTGTGTTCTCAGCAGCTCAGAAGTAACCACTCCCTCGCTTACTGACTCTTCTGGCATTCCTTCCACCTAGCTGTCAGATATTTTTTAAATCTTCAGGAGCTTGCTCTCCTTGTACAAAAACAATCGCCAGAACTACCTGCAGGCTGGGTTTGCTAATCCCAAATGCATGCACATGCATGTTGGTCTGTTTGTTTGTGCTCAGAGTACAGAAAGCGTAAGAAAAGTAAGATGCAAAGTCCTGTGAGATGGGTTTACTGGTCTTACTGGGGTCTGTCAGGCTCAAGGAGCGCTGGAGACCCACACTTTTGTCCAGGCTCGAAAGGACTGAGCAGCAGCAAACATATTCTTAAGAATGAGGATAAATAGGAGACATGAACACAATGCTGTGTCTGCACCAAGATGCAAAAGGACACACTGAGGAGGATGGAAGTGAAAGGTGCCAATACATCGTGGCTTTAAAAGAAGCCTGTGCTCCTGTTCCTTCAGAGGAACACAAACAGCATCACCGCCCTCCTCACTGCTGAATGCTTCAACCTGAACTGCCGGGGCCCTGCCGCAGGCACACACAGCGATAGCTGCAGCTCCGGGCCTCTCTGGATTCCGTCGCCAGGATTTAAGCGGCGCACACACCTGGGGTGGTTCGGGAGCCTCATGCCTTTCCAGTTCTCACTGACTGGTGCATCTCTCGGGGGCGCTGGTCCCTGCCCAGGCGCCCAGAAGCCGCGGCAGGAGGGGGCCGGGGTCGCGGTTTCAGGACCGTGGAGACGCTCCGCGCCCCCGGCCCCCCCGCTCCCCGCACCGCACCTGTTGCGAAGCCCCCGGCCGCCGCGGCGGGAGGAAAAACCGAGGAAGGAAGGGGGGAAAGAGCAGAAAAAGGGAAAGACATGAGGAAAAAATGGGAGGCGGGCAAAGAGAGAGCCCCCCCGCGCTGCGGCACTCACCAGTTCCCCGAGCCGACGATGCAGACGCGGAGCGGCGGCATCCTGCGAGCTGTGTCCCGTCCGCGGGGCTCGGCTCGGCGGGCTCGGTGCCGCCCGCCCGCCAGCACCGCCCCTGCCGCCCGGCCCGGCCCCTGGCCATGCGGGAAGGTCCGCCCCGGCCCCGCCTGCGGCCCCGCGGGATGCTCTGCCCGGGTCGGTCCTTGCGCCGAGGGCTGCTCTGCGAGCGTCGGCTGGGAGCGGGGGGATTCGGTGCCCTGGAAGGGGGAATGGGGAAAATGGTGCCATCTCCGAAATGTACGGGGATAAGGACCTGCGTGGGGAAAGCGGGAAGCCGTACGCTTCTTGTGGGGTGGGACCTTCCTGCCCACCGGCAGCCCCAAGGGTTTCGGTAGGATGGGTAACGTGGCAGAGTCTGTGAGGGACACAAGCTGGCCCTGCGGGACAGTGAGGGACATCTCAAGGTCCCACCTGCCCTGCCCCACAAATAGTAATGGTTTAAATCCTCTGATCACATAAGGAACACACCAAGAAAAGGCTATGAGTGCATTTGCAGAGCCAGATTCAGCTGATAAATCCTGAACTATATCACAGCTCTTAATATGGGACATCAAATATAAGCTGTCTGCAAGGAAGGACAAAAAGGAGTGTTGGTCCTTTTCTCCTACATTGTTTAATCATGCATAACACCCTACAAATGACCACATTTTACCTCTCAGCCCTCTAGTACACCCTGTCTCCTTTTCAAAGCATCCTTCTCTCTCATTTTTGAGCCAAAGTACTGCATTTGCCACCTTTCCTGCTCTTGGACTCCTGTTTCCCCTCATCCTGCTGTGCCCAGGCTCCCTTCTCTGCTGGGGGCCTGGGGGCTCAGCAGTGACCACATCTGCTGCCCTTGCCCCAGAGTTTGGCTCAGTGGGTTCCTGGCTCCCTGAGATGTGGACACCTGACCCTGTGATTCCTAGAGGGAGGCTGGCTGCCAGCCATGGAGAAGCCTGTGGGTGTTTCTGGAGGTACACATATGTTCATCTCACCTGCTGTCAGCTCCATTGGCTCAATTATTTGGTGCATCCTCACAGTGATGACTGTTTTTGGACTTTACAAAAAAAAACCAGGGAAAAATCCTGCAAAATAATATTTTGAGAAAATAACCAGGATAGGTCGCTGTAAAGGAAGGTGTAGCTGGGACCCTAGGCATGTATGAAGCCTGATGGGGATTCTGCAAGATGGTGCATTACCTGCAAGCACAATTTGAGCACAGCCAAGGCACAAGAGCCTTTCTCCAGTTCCAGGTACATTTCCTTCAGTATCCTGCTTGTTCACCATAATTTGCTTTTTCCTCTCTGTGTCCCTTCATTCTCTTCTCCCTTTAACTCACCTTTGCCTTGAATAGAAGATCTAAAGTGGAGGTGAAGAGTAGCCATCATCCTTCTTGCCTTGTTCCTCTGCTTGTTGCAAGCTCTTCTGTCCTGGTGAGTCCTCAGGCCCCAAGGGGGGGACACACTCACTGAAGCACTGGCTTCTGCAACTAGTGCATGCCACAGAAAACATCAGTGGTCTATATAATACATAAGTATTGCAAACCGTTTAGTGGGTTTTTTTCTAAAACGTGGAAGATTTTAATTACAAAGAACTGTATCAGTTTGACTTATGTGGCCTCCACATTGCAGTTACAATGACCGTTTGGTGGGTGCAGATAAACTGGCAGGGGATGAGCAGGCAGATGGATACTCTTGTGAAGAGCAGAGGACACAGTCTGGACTGTGAATGCACACATTAGCTTATCCATCTGTGACACTAATTGGCTGTGGAAGTATATAACTTGTGCTGCTGCTGAGCTCTCCTCTGGATTTGTGTGCTCACTGCTCCATGGAGATGGATAGGGAAGCATTCACTCCCCAAGGACCGTTTCAGGTGGTCTGCAGGCAGTTTTAGCCGTCAGGTTCAGCTGTCAAGGCTGTCTCAGTGGCAGTGTTGTGTGAGGCCCCGAGAAATGGGTCCTTTGTCAGATTCCAGAGCCCCGAAGCCACAGAGCACACACTGGCGGGTGCTGACGACTGTTGTTTTATCAGGCAATGGGAAGGATCTCCTCTTTCCCATGGAGGCTTCATGTTTGTTTTTCACATAAGCCTGGGACTGCTAGCTCTGATGTGTGAGTCATTGGTACATAACAGACATAAAAGCTCAGTCTGCATAAAAGGGAGGCTGAAGACAACCCTCTGAAGGCCACCCCCACCCAAGCTCACCTGATCTTCCATACCTAATGGGTCATGCACAAGACCCAGAGATGACACAGCTGAACTGTTTTCCCCTGCAAACAGGAAAACCTCACTGTCAGTGCAGCAAAGCCAGGGCAGCGACAGGAGTTTTTGCTGAGCCAGGTGTGGCTCTTCCTATGGTGGCAATGCAGTCTTTGAACATCCCAAAAAATGTGACTGAGAAATGCCAAACTCAATATCGCTCTTAAGACTGGTTAGAGGTTTTGCCCCCTCTTCTACTGAGAAGCTGTTTTGAGACCATTACTCCTCTCACAGTGAGAGCCCTTTTTCCTGTTTCGTATCCAACTTGTGCCCATCTGCTCTAGCACAAGTGCTGTCTATAAATGTGAACGATTCTTCTTCCCTGCTGCTTATTCTCCCTCTCTGCCTGACTAAAACCTCAAATGTATTTACAGAGAGGAATCAGATCCCACCTCACTGTTCATTTTGCCAAGCTCAGCAAGACATACTCGCTTAGCTATTCCTCTGGTTATCTGGATGTCACTTCTTTGTACCTGTTCCAGGACGAATTCAGGCTTGCTGAGCACCGATAACCTGAATGATGCCCAAAAATTTCAGCTGAATTTTACCCAGTGTTTTGTATCTGTTTATTGTTCCCGAAAATACAGGGCTTGCTACATGTAAGACTCCATTCTAATAACTACACCGCACACATGGTTCTTCCTCTTCTGTTGCTCATAGTGGATAAATTCTAATTTACAGCAGAAATGTTACCAATCTCTCAGTACATGTCCCTCTACTATATGCTGTTACATTTCTTCCCATATCTGTTATTAGGGCATAATAATGATATAATTCTTCCTTTAGGATTTCCTCTCTATTGAAAATATCTCCTAACTTTGTTGTTAGCAATTTCATTACCTCACTCATAATTTTTTTGCATCAAGCTAACTAATGAAATTACTCAGATTTAATGATTACTCCAGTCCTACAATTTTGCTCTCAGACCCATCGGCAGTTTTCATTCTCAATTCTGTTCTTTCATCATTTTATAGTGTTTATGTTAATCCTCATCTTCTTGAGTTTAACTAATGATTATCTAGGTAATACCGAATCAAATGCGTTACCAAAATCCAGGTTGATAAGATTTATTATTTTTCATTTGTTCTGATATGCTATTATCTTATCAACGAAAGACATTGAGCTAGTCTACATATAATGTGCCTAATCTACACTTTAACACATTTTCTGCTTCCGTTCATGTCTTTTTTTACTCATGGCTAACATTTGCTCTAAAAAGCCTAAAGATATCATTGATAGAGATTATTCCGTATTCAGAAGTGAAGGGTAAAGAGCCCTCAAGTTTTGTGGCTGTGTTACACAATAATTTCCATATCCACGCCCTTTAGCCTCTTAAGTGTGCTGACTCTGCTCTCTGGGGTTAGTTACATTTTTTTCTTTATGGAGTCTGAAGCAATATATTCCTTTAGCTTTTAGGTATCTGACCTGCTGCTGTTGTGGGCAATGCTTTTCTTCATTTCCTTTGCAATCATGCAGTAAACCCTTTATGTCCTTGTTTTCTTTCCCTGTGCAGGTCTGGTTTGTTTGGATTTTGAGTCGTACCTTTAATTTGGATATTTGAATGATAGTTTTTTCTGCATATCGGTCCTGTCTCCTTTTTTTCACTAGATTTTCTGCATATTCCTGAGATGTCCTGCACTGTCTGCATCACAGTTCACATCCTATGCAAGCATCTGGAGCTACTGGTAATATTCAGCCTTATTTCATCTGATCTCTTTGGAGAGAAGTAAGATTTAAGGAGCCTCTTCTGTCTTGTGACTACTTGAAAGCAAAGCAGAATATGAATATTGCACTCCCTAGGGTGATGATCAGATAGCATTGCTCCTTGGCATCTTAAGGAATGCAGGCTTTGGAGTTTAGGGAAAGAGGAGCTGAAAATTGAGGTTTGTGTTTTCATTTTTCCAAGCCTTGTGGGCTGATGTCAGCAGGACTCACACGTTCAGTTTTCTCACCTGTGAAGCTACAGGTCGAGTTAAGTTTGGGGTAGGTCTGGGGTGTAGAACAAGGGCTCCCAATATCAGCCTTGCTATGTGAGAGGAGCCCACCTGCTGTGAGTGTCCAGAGAAAGTTTCCCCTGGTTGGGGCCTGCAGGCCATTAAAAACCTATCACTTCAGCGCTACCCAAAATGTAAGTGCCATGCCTGACCTTCACCTTACACTAGACAGCCTGGTGGACTTAATTGGCATTGGGATTACTCGGATATCATGGGCCTTTTCATTTTCCTCTGGAAAATTTTTGCACCTAAGCTCTCCCTGAATTATGTTCTAAACAGACTTGCATGGTTTTAAATGCATATATAAACACTAAATTATTAAGCTTAATTACTTTTAATTATAGGTAGTAAATAATAGCCATTTATACTGAGGTAGCATATAATATCTCAAAAAGACTCTTCCAGGATATTAGGTACAAATAAACAATGTCAGTTTGCATCCCTAAAAGTTGACAGCCTAAATTGCTTACAGATTTACAGCTTCCACATGGACTTCTTGCAGTGTGTTTTTACTCATTCATGGGATCTAGAAAACATATCAACAGTGAAGTTTTGACTCCACTCATTTCATTTAGTTGAATTTTCTGCTGCAGGTTCTGATCAGATTATATAGGAAGAACTTTCTTTTTTTCACACTTAAGTTAGTTCTCCAACATGGTACTTGGCAGAAAATGAGACTGGATTTTAGCCGTATAGAAATCTACATAATTCCAAGCAATGTAAGGAATTCAAGCAGAACAGACTGAGAGGCCAGTTGTAAACCATCTGTACTCTTTAGGGCTTTCTGTAATCCAACAGAGAAAGCTTTCAGAGAAAGGACTATAGCAGAACTGAAAAATGCATTTGACAGAAGAGAAACAGTATTGGTAACTTGGAGTTAAATTTCTATAAAACAGATATCAAACCCCAGGCAACAGACCAACAAAGACTTTCCAGAATCCAAATATATGCACTCTGTAGGCAGCACAGGCTGCAATAAAAAGGAAGGATATAATCTGGAAATTAGGAAGTAAATCCTGAATTGGCTAGAGTGTGCAGGTAGAAGATCTGGTGATGAGAACAGCTCGGAATCAGTATCCCTCAAACAGAGCTCAAATGAAAACACAGCAGTCAAATTAGGGATGATGTAGGTTTGCCTATAAAAATTACCAAGTGCTTTGGCTTGGTTTCCAAACTGAACTTGTTAACATCGATTCACCTGGAAATGGCATTTGTGACTGGGATAACAAGCATCAAAACATGATAATGGATATCTACAGCAGATGGAGAGATTCACATGTTGCCATAGAAACCATGCAGGAAAAGTGTGTAGGAGTAAAGCATGGCACAGAAAAGCATCTGGGAGAAAGGGCTGAGAGCTGAACTTACTCAGCAGCTCTTAAGGTTAGATGACACATTAATAAAAACAGTAGTTTTTCAGGATATAGAGAATCACAGAGGAAAGGAGTCCTAACAGTGAGCTGCAGAACAGCTGAAGGCAGCAGTGCCATGTTGTGCCATAGTGTGGAGCAGAAAAAGTCTGTAGAGAAAGGCTGGAGATGGCCACGAGATGGATGAAAAAGCTGGGAAGACCCTCAACCAGAACCACAGCACATGCCCCCCTGTGCCTGATGAGCACACCCGGACCCAGGGGGGTGATAAGGGCACGTGCATTTCTTGGACTCCTCTCCCAGCAGCAAGTCCATGGAAGGTAACCCAGCTTGGCTCATTCGGTGCCTGCTCACTCTCTCCCCTGCAGAGAACCTCTTGGGCAGTCCCACAGTGCTTCAGAGCTGACTCCTCTGTGAGGGACTCACATGTGGCAACATTTCCTGAAGAAATCAGGCCCTAAGCAGACGAATGTGTGGTTTTAATTCCAGAATTCCCCACACAAAGAGCTTGAGTAGGGGAATATCTGGAGCGAGCTCCTCTTTTACTCTGTTGGGGTGAATGACACGGCAGAAAAGATCTTGAACTCAGGGAGAGGAGTCACCCAGGGGTTGTTGAGGCAAGGCAGAAGGCAAACCCTTCCATGGTTCAGAAGAACCAGACAGAGGTGACAGGGTCCAGCTGCTGCCCTTTGTGCTGGAACAGCCTGCACTCAGCCACAGTGGCCTGTGAGGCAACACCCTGAGCTCCCTTCCTGCTCACAAGTTGGAGAGAAAAGGGCAAGGAGGCATCCCTGTGTGAGCAGGGTTTGAGCAAGCAGAGGGTTGGCACCTGGAAAAGACCCAGGACACACATCCAGTTGTCAGCAGCAGCTCCATCACACTGCCAGAAGGGATTCAAGGGCAGGAAAAGGGATTGAAATGTGGAGTTCATCAATGGTGGGGCTATGGAAATGTCTCAAACTCTGTAACATGGTTATCTCCTGCTACTGCTGCTGAGCTGCATCTCTAGAACAAGCTTTTTTAGTCTGTGTGGGGAGTTGGAAGTCCTCCAAGACAAGTGCTCTGAGGGTTCCAGGTGGCGGGGCTGGGTGGTGGGCAGAACCAGTGGCTGTTGAGCTCTAAAAGATAAAAGGCAGTGTGAGTGTGTGATTGCAGTTTGCCAGTGTGGAGAGGGATGGGGTGGCGTGGGCTTCGCTCTCGTGTGGTGGCTGCAGAGCAGTGTTGCTTCTGACACTTTTGCAGCTCAGTGGCTGCGTGATGAGGATGACAGCTCCAAGCTGTGGCAAGCTGCTCTGCACACAGAAGCATTAAAGAAAAATTACACAGGCAGTAACTCCAAAGAAGCCTCTCCGGAGGCTCCTATCCTTCACTCCTGTTCTTCACTGAGTTCCCAGGACACAGTTGTTTCCTCAGAGGGTGTCTCACAGAGGGGAAGCTACTGGGATTACACTCCCAGCTTCCAGCCAGACCGAGCCTTTGCTGCTGCCCCAGTTTCCATTTCCACGTCAGGATTGTGTAGGGTTGAGGTAATGCTGGACCCTGGAGCATGACTCAGTATAAAGTCACACTGAGTGCTGCTCAAAACGGTGCCAAATGTGAGTGTGAAGAACGTGAGTGGGTTGTGGACAGGGATGGAAACTTTGTAAGCAATGTATGCTGCTGTCATGTATGAGTGTGTTGCTTTCAGCTGGACCTGCATTACAGCAGGATATGACGCATAGGCACTGATAGAGAAGAGCAAGGAAATTAGGGGATGACTGACAGTGATTGAAAAAAGATTTTGACTCATTTAGACTCCTTAAGATTGGATGAATAACTGTTCAAAGCAAGCACCAGTGCTTCATACACGTTAAATAGCAAAACCAGAGACCCAGGGACTCAGTGATGCCTCTAAAGCTCCAAAATTAAGACATTCTGTCAAAATATATTCACAGTGTGAAGTGCTCTGGTGGGTGAAATAGTTTGTGTTACATTTACCTGACCTTACTGGCCATTTTCACCTATGATCAGGAGAATACAGCTATGTGCTCAATGTGTTGAAGGAGAAAGGCTGTTTATTTTAACCAGATTTCCTTTCTTGTTCTTGTGTCATGGAATCTACACTTTTATTAGGTAGGTATTGTTTATACTTAGTAAGAATAGGAAGTTCTTTCATGTTCATTATCCAGAAGAGACCAGACAGAAACATTGTTTCCCAGGCTATTCGTAAAGTATCAATTGCCTTGAGAAAGAATCTAACCCCAAGAACAATTGTACGATTAAAAAATGCAGATATGAAGCTCCATCAGCAACGTTACTTTTCTGTCATTCCCTCATTGCCTGGCAGCTCCCCCAGTTCAGCAATGATTATGAGAAGTGGCACTTCTCATGCAGTAAAAGCAGGCTGCACTTCTGACTTTCCTTTCCTAGGACTGATGTCATTCCCCCGTATGCCTGTAGAGGATGTAGTTCCCTTAGCAGACAGGAGCAGTAATAATTTTGTCTTCTGTGGCCCAGCTACCAGAGGCAGATCCAGATTTAAGACGGTTAAACTTGGTCTCATCCTAAGATACTACTAAGTCAGGAAAAAAAAATCCTGAATTAGACCAACAAGAGAGTGATAAAAAACTTGTATTGTTATATATATATATTTTTTAAATTTGCACTTTTATTTTAAGATGCAGGTGATGAAAACAATGCTGAAATTCAGAGCTTTTACTCTTTGAACTTTGCTGCTCTGAAGACACAATACTCATCTGAAGAAATTTTAAGCATGTTAAATGGCTTTAAACTGAAAGAGAATAGGTTTAGATTAGGTATTAGAAAGAAGTTCTTGACTGAGAGAGTAGTGAGACACTGGCAGAAGTTATCCAGAGAAGCTGTGGATGCCCCATCCCCTGAAAGTGTCCAAGGCCAGGTTGGCTGGAGCTCTGAGCAACCTGATCTAATGGAAGGTGTCCCTGCCCATGGCAGTGGGGTGGAAAAAGGTATCTTTAAGGTTGCTTCTAACCCAGGCCATTCTACAATTCTATGTATAGCCAGACTATAAACTTTGAAAGAAAAAACAAGATTTGTTTTGGTGTTGATCAGATCCTGGGCGGTTTACTGAAATTAACAGAATGATTAGTTGTGGGAAATTTGCTTGAGTATAAAATAAAATCTACTTCAGCTTGTAGCCATATTCAGGCCTACAAGGATTCGATTTGACAAATGTCAATAAACATTTGCTATCCTATTCATGTGTTCCCCCTCCAGATCTGCAGCTCTTCCTCATCTCCTCCTCCAGACCCAGGAATCCCAGGCAGTGGCGAGGCTCTGGCAGGCTGCAGGCAGGGCACAGCTGTGGAGTCCCAGCACTCACCTCCTGCTGCTCTCCCAAGGGCCAGCGTGGGATCTGTGTCATTTTGAGCCACTAAATGATAACCGGGGAAGGAGACTGAGAGCAACGAACTGAGCACAAGTTATAATTAGTAACACCCTAAACTAAAGAGAAAAGGCAGCTGGAACTGTGTAAGCCCTTAGCAAACATAGTTGAGCTGTCAGCCTTTCTGTGCTCTTCAGCATTTTGTCAATGCCATCTTACGAGAGCCTCTGGTACTGCACATGCAGCACCTTTTTAAAGAGAAAAAAGCAAATGCATGGGGGAAGCAAACCTGAGCTCACCGTGCTCAGGGACTAAATGAGGGGCTGCAGAAATATGCACTAAGGATTGCTGGCTTGTCTGGGGTGTTGGAGATGTTCTGCGTGGAGGAACATCCTACTGACCATCTGTGATGCTTACAAAGGTCTAGCACGGGTGAAGCTGTGTCTCTGCTGGGACTGGTTGTCCTTGAGCAGGGGGGAAATAAAGCACACAAGTGGAACTCTTGCCTGAGTTGCTTTTGCTTCAAATTTTCCCAGGAAAATTTCAGGGTTATTGGCATACATTATGATACCATGCAATTATGTTACATTTCAATTAAAGTTTCAAGTGATTGGCAGAGTCAGAAGTAACTTGTCTGGAGGGCAAGAAGAGTGCAGTTTTGGCCAAAATTGTCTTTGATAGACTATGTTACTCTGCTGATCTGTTCACCTGTGTGTCCATAGGAGAAAAATGCAGGGAAAAAAAACCACCTTTTTTTTTCCTTCAGTGACAAGCATGCTCCTAAAAAAGGCAGAAGTGGTCAGTTTTATGTCTGTGCACTGGTAATATCTCCTGTCCCTGTAAGAGAGATTCTAGGTGTAGATGCAACAGGCAATCTACACTGGTCTGCTGGTGGAGATTGTGTGTATGCTTGGCAGGGAGAGATGGATATGTGATAATTTAGAACCAGATTAAATGTTATAAATATATTTTAAAGACACAATGCTCATAATGTGCCATCACCATTTGCTGGCCAAAGGCAAAGGCATTTTGAATGTCACTGTGAAGCTGTAACATGCTGGTAGGAGATAGGAAAGCCAGGGCAGCTTTCATGGGGTAAAAAGCTGCTACCAGAGGAGTACTGTAAGTAAATAAATTATTTGTCTGAAATATGTTCTCCTTTAAATTTTTGCTTCTATGTATGATTCTCACATAGGGAATTTTTAGCATCTTCTGCAACACAGTTGTTTACAGCATTGTAAGTGTATAATAAGAGCTGGAGAGCGGAGGAGGGAGTTTGGATGAGACGTGGAGTGGCCTCACTAACCACAGTCATGTCTGGTTCTGCCTTCCTCTTCTTCACGTGCAGATTGATTAAAGTCAAAATGAGGATCCTCTGCCCCTGATTTTAAGAAATAATGCAGCTGCAGTCAGTGAAGTTGGGGTTGGCCAAAAGCCATGCCTGGCCTGAAAGATTTCATAGAGCCAGACCAATCTCTCCCAGTTAGATATGTCGGCATTCCATGACAGAAAAAATGCAGTTATTGGAGAAAGAATAGGAGGAAAAAATGTGTTTCTTCTCGAGGCCATGATGGGGCATTGCTCAGTGCACAAAGTGGTGGTTTGACCCTGCTCTGTGGGTCTCTGTGACAGTAAGATCCCAGCTGTCACATCCCTGCTCCTGTATGACACAGCTCGGATCCCTCACTCCTCTCAGCCTGCTCTTACTTTGCAGGGAGAATTCCTGTAGCTCTTATGTGGGAAGATGACTGGAGATAAGAAGATAACTGTATGGAAATTATAGTGGAAAATATGGTTGCTACTCCCCGGATGGAATGTGGTGAGCATCCCCGGTCTCTCCCACACACAAACTAAGGAGGACTAAATTGAGGGTGGAGGGGCTGCGGGAGGGAGACACTGCGGCCAGGCTCTGGCAAAACCCTTGCAGAGGAGGGAACTTCGTGGCACTTTCTAGTTGAAAACCAAGGGAGATAAAGGAAGATATCCCACTGTTGAATCAGCAACCGTGGTGAAATCACTCTCCTTGGACTGAAACTTATCTCCATCCCGAGGTTATCGCTGGTGCTATCCTGATACCCACCCCAAGGTACGACCACCCCTCACTGAGACCTATGACTAAAGTCACTCAAGCTCCACCTGAATGTGAAGAAATAGTGTAAAAGTTATATAAGGTAGGAATATAAATATAAGTATACAAGTTAAGAAATAGGGAGAAGTTAGGGAAGACTCCATTGTAACTTCTGGGCGTACCAGAAGTTACAATGTCGATCGGTGCACCTGCCTTCACCCCCTCCGGAACACCTATAGGGTAAGAACCGTACTCTGTGAGCGCTGAATGATTATCTCGACCTAACTTTGGTTAGGGATTAAAGCTTGTTAGCATGTTGCTTTGAATTAGGGTTACTGCTTTGAGCACTTTTGCGGTCAGATACTATCACCGGCAATCCTCGACCCTTAACGTGCCACAATTTTATTGTTATTCCTTAACCTGTTAACGCGAGTCTTCCCAGGGCGCTGACAGCCTTACGAAACATTAACGTTGTGAGGAAATCGCCCCTTTTTCACGTGACACGCGACTTTCAGACGATTCCGAAGCCTTGCGAGCGCTGCCCGTACTAAAGATGGCGGCCGTGCTGACCCGGAAGGGGCGGCGGGGCCGGGCCGGGTGAGGGAGCGGGAGGGCGGGACCGCCCATCCCGGCGCGGCCGTGCGGGAGCTCGGCCAGCCCAGCGCGGCCAGCCCGGCCCAGCCGAGCGGGGCGCGGGGGTGCCGGCGGCCGCCGCCATCGCAGCCCGCATGGGGCGGGCTCGCTCGGTGCGCCGGGGCCGGGGGCGCCGCTGAGGGGCGGGAGCCGCGGCGCCATGCAGGGCGCGGACCCCGCGGCGGCCATGAAGGGGCCGGAGGGCGAGGGCAAGACGGAGCCGCTGCCGGCGGCGGCGGGGCAGAGCGGCGGCAGGAGCGGCGGCGGCCGCGGCGGCAGCAAGGGCTGGCAGTACAGGTGGGCGTGAGGCGCGGTGAGGGGGCGGCGGGCCCCGAGGTGCCCCAGCGCGGGTGGGCGGCGCGGCTGCCCCGGCTGCAGCAGCGCTGGAACCCCCCCGGCACCGCCGGGGTGCGGCACGGGGGACACGGCTCCCTCTCTCCCTGTGCCCTCCATCCCTGTGGTGCCCGAGGGCGGGCGGCTCCCGTTCTCCTGTATCAGCGCAAAGCTGCTGGGGGATGATGTACCTTTGCTCCTGCCTTTCAGATCCTCTTTTCCCCTCGCAGAACGTGGAGACCGGTTTAAAGTTGTTGAAGGCGCTTCGCCGCTTTCCAGCCTTTCCAAAAAAAGCCGAACTTTGTGCCGAGTTCTAGATCTTCTTTAAGAACTTAATGGCAGTCATTAATTTTTTTTATTGGTGCTTTCTGTTAGTTGCTGTTAGCAAAACTGAGTGTGCACGGAGTTTCAGTCTTATCTAACTTGTTTTAAGAACGTCTATGCTTAGCATAAATCAGGGTGATTACTCAGGTTCAGCAAGTCAGCAGAAGGGAGCAGAGAAAGCCGGAGAAGCCGAGCACACGGCATTAGTTTGAATTATTTGCCTGTGTGTTCGGGAGACTTGAGGGTTTCCATATGCTTTTTTTTCTGCTGTGCTTTCTGTTTGAACACATTCCCACTCACACGCTGGTAGCGGGCTCTACAGCATCACTTGAGAGATTTCCGGATTTCTGCTCCCGGGTCTCTCCTCCTTGGCTGGAGTTCTGCCATGTTGCTGTTGAAAATGCTGCTGTTCTGTGAAGTTTGCACACTTCTCCTTCAAATGGAGACTCTCCAGAGCCGTCATCTGCCAGCCCAGATGGACTGGCTTGCTGTTCCCTGCGTGTGGAGACCGCAGAGCCGGAGCGTGCTACAGACGGACGGAGGGACGGGGACGGCTCGGGACACGAGCACCCAGGCCTGGGATGCGCAGGCACCGAGCGCCCCGGTGCTTTTAACAGGGAGCGAACAGCTCGGTCATCGCTGAGAATCTGGGTCATGAGTAATTTACTTTTCTGGTGACTAGTGCCAGAAAGAGAGGTGGTGATTTCAGGGTGAATATCTCAGGCTGTTAAGTCGGGAAAGCTAATTGTCAGGTATAGCTATCGGCTGTTTTAACCACTGTTCCCAGCTGCTTTTTAAACTTTTTTTTTTTTTTTTTTTAAACTCTGGATTCAAGTAGGACTGAATTTTCTAATGAAAGTTGCTATTACTGTAACCAAGCACGCTTTTATTGTCCGTATACTTTGCATGTGAAACACAAGAGTTAGTTTATGCAATCAAAATAGATATATTTTATATTTTTATGTGGAATTGGAGGCAGTCTTGGGATGAGGTGCCTGATTTGCCTGGATGTCTTTTCAGCTATGCTGTGTTTGGGACGGTGGTCACTGGTCAGTGCTGTGCAGTGAAATGCCACTTTTTAAAATTATCCATCCAACTGTTTTGTTTCTTTTTTCAGTGCTGTGGCTTGTATGACAAAAATTTAACCGTGTCTGAGTGTTAGCCATTTTGTGGCTTGACAGCTCTAAGTGGGACTTGTCCTTATTATTCCTTGTAGCTATCAATATCTTGTTTAATTTGCCCTACCACTTTGGTGCTATTTTTCTTTTTCATTCTAGATCATTTGGAGAAACTTAATGTATTTATTCTATTATTGTGGACACTTGAGATACCTCACTGTTAATCCTGCTTTGTTGGGAATCAATTATTTACTCCTACATTTGTCTCTCTATCTAATTACCCATAAAATATCACCTTTCCCCTGTCTCCCTAGGAAGCCCTCCTGAACGAGATGCTGTAGCTTAGCTTTCTCTTTGTGAAATTACTTCTGTGCTGAAATGTTTTTGACAAAAGACAAACTCCCCAATCAGTGTCTAACATATGGGTTTTAGAAACAGATTTTCTGGGAACTTTTGGTGGAAGTTTGATCTTTAAGTTTCATACAGCACAGTGTGAGCAATGTGTGGTCCCACAGATTGGCAGGAGTAGGGTCCTGAAGTACTTGCTCTCCATAGACCACATCTGGTACAGAAGTTTAGCTCACTGTTTGGTGAAGCATCTGGTCAAAACAGCTATAGCAGAGTTGTCAGACAGTGGGATGACAGGTACTTGATACTCTAATGCTCCAAGTAGGGAATTAAGATTATGGATAAAAAAATAAACCTCCAAGACTGCTGGAACCTGAACTAATGAAAACTGAATCTCTCAAAGAGGTGCAAGGTCACAGATCCTTGGCACAAATTGAGTATCTAGAAAATAAAAAATGAAGCAGGAAGTCTGACTTTATATTTCTGTAGGGGAGTAATAGGGAGATTTTTAAGTAGCCATGATAGAGTTAGATCAGATGTCTATCATAGTGGAGAAGGACAACCAGAGGCTGCCAGATGCTTCAGATGATGTGGAGATACAGCTGAATCTCCTGTCAGACTTCCTGCTTGTAGCAGTGTCCTGGTGAGTTTAGGCAGCCAGTATAGCAGTGCCTCTTCTGATATTTGTAAGGGATTGGTTTCTTCTGAGGGTAGGAAGAGTTTATTTTTTTTACTTAATAGAAGTTAAGAGTTCTTGAGAAGCTGCTCCTCTAGTCATCTGACAGGAAATGATCTTGTTTTCTTGTCAATGTATTATCAGGTCAGTGTGTCTGAGAATGACTAACCATTGGCTTCATTTTCCTCACTGGGGTCAGGAACAGCCTGAATGTTAACTTGCATTGAAGTAGATAAAGGGACCCTCAGAGCCTGTGCTGCACGCTAAATTCTTTAACCCTGTCTTCATTTAGAGAAACAGTTACCAGGAGGTAAGACGTCTGAATAACTTCAGATTATTAAAAGATTACTTGATAAAATAGTTTAAGATTGTAACATTTTAATTATTTTTATCAGTAACCAAGCTATGAAGTAAGCACAGCCTTACCTATAAAAAGAATTACTTTCAGTCAGCAATTCTGCCTTAACTCGTGACCATCTTCATTTGGTTTTTGCCTTGCTCTGGGTTAAATGAACAAGAGTGGTTTCAAAGTAGTGAGAGAAAGGAGACAGTTTGGGCCAGTACCTCTGTGACATGTGATTTGTAGTCATTCAAATAACATAAAAATTACACAACCAGAAGGCAGTGTCTC
This sequence comes from Corvus hawaiiensis, assembly GCF_020740725.1. Taxonomy (NCBI): domain Eukaryota; kingdom Metazoa; phylum Chordata; class Aves; order Passeriformes; family Corvidae; genus Corvus; species Corvus hawaiiensis. Next base: position 31,430,414 of record NC_063219.1, on the reverse strand, counting down.
TGTGAGCTGAATGGAGAGCTGACCAGAATATGTGCCAGAGAAGTGTAACAAGTCCTGTCAGCCTGGCTTGAGGGGCTTTCAGATAATTTTGAGAGAAGTGACTTGCAATCACTGGTTCTTATTTATCTACAAAATGAAGTGTTCAAAGTACTGTGGTTGACTAGAGAAACAAGATTGTCTTTCCCAGTTGGAAAAGCACATGCTAATGTGCTGTCTTCTTATATTTTTCTTAGTGGTTCTGCTCTCAAATACATAAATCAATTCAGCTGCTATTGAAAGTATTCCCAGCATTTCTTCCCGTGCTGGTAGAAATACATGTAAAATGTTCATGAATTTCCCAAATGATTGCTGATTTTGAAGCTTACAAGCTTTCAAAACCTATTTGCTTTTTCAGTTCTGCTTGTGTTTTTCTAGATAGCTGCCTCTGTTCCTTATTTCTCAAATGGTTTTAGCATCTGCTCACTATGGATTTAGCCATGTATAGTTATAAAATGCTACAGATTGTGTCTTTCGCTCTTTGTTTAAGGAAGCAAGTTACCTTTAGTTAGCTGTTCCTGAGAGTTTACCTGAATGCTGCAGGGTTATTCACAGTTGTCAGTTAGTATAGTAAACCATTTGGATGAAAGTAGCTTCAAGGAGTAAACTTCCTAGACTGGTAGTATTTTTTTTTCTTTTACTTTTTTTTTTCCTTGCTAGGTGTGACAATGGCCAGTAAGACAGTTCCTCATGCTGGGTGGCTTCTGCTTGTCATTAATTAGTTTTTTAAGTTAAGACAGATCCTCTTGCAGAATTACTCCGTGTGGCTTTGGGCTGGAGTGAGAGGCTGAGAAGAGCAGAGAGAGTTTTGCCAAAGGGTAACACTAAATACTTTTTGGTATCGAATGCAAATGGATGACAAATTTTAAACAAGTGAAATGGTTGCCAGTTTTGTGGCTTTTAGAGGTTTTTCAGTTGACACTATGCAAGCATCTTCATAAATACTAAAAAAAGGTAGTAAACAATTACTGACCTTAATTCAATCTCCTGTGTTTGAGCAGGCCAGCATGTGACAATGTAGCAGAAGAACTGGTAACTGGAACACATGAATATATTTTAAGTCTGCATTTTGAGATGATCATGAACACTTTTTCATAAAATGATCCAATGGGAAGTGTGTTTTAGAGGCAATGCTCATTTCTAAGTTTGATCCCAGTTACTGTTGAGGATGACTAACAATGCTTTGCACTTCAAACATGTAGAAGCAAAGCATGTGAAACTGAGCTGGGCTGTGGAAGTGTTTGATTTTCCTTCGTGCTGTCCTGAAAAAATGATCTAATTAGCAGTAGTAAAGGGAAGTGTCTTGAAACTGATACAATACTGATCCTTGTGTTGGGGGTGTCACCATGTCAGTCTTAGTTGCAGGAGACAACCGAGTGTTCCTCCTTTCTCTATGTTTCTGCTCACATTCCAAGAAGTGTTTGATCTTGGGAGGATAAACTTCATCTGGTTGGTCTTTAAAGCTGGAACCAGCTTGGTAGAAACAGATACAGGAGGTAATGGCAGCTCAGTGTTCAACAACACTTGGAAACCTCTCCTTTGCTGGTCTTCTGTTCTTGTCCCGGCATCAAATCCTTGCTGAGGCTCCAGTAGGGTGTGTGAGCTGACCTAATCAACTGGCTCCTGTGAGCAGGCCAGAATTTTAGCTACGCTCCCTGTTGCTTGATAAGTAGAAGAAAAGAAACTTGCCAAACCTTCCTGTAAATGTTAGTGTCATCCTAGGACGGTTCTCACTTAACGCTGGTACCCCTAATGCTTCCTTTTTATTACCCATCTCCCTTGTTCTGGATTTTCTTTTTGCATTGCTTGAAACAAAATTCTTTGGGATTCTAGGTGGAATTTGCGTATATTTGATGGAATCAATAACTGTAACTCCCTTCTTTGTGGTGTGCACAGCTGCAGGGAGAGAGAGAGGCTGTAATTTAGTGGTGTCACTCCCAGGTGGGAGGTCTGGCAAGGGCTGCTCCTATTTTGATTTCCCCCTGCTCTTGCAGCCCACCTCACTTCCTCAGTATCCCACTGTCATAAGAACCTGCTGGCATTGTCACATTGAGGTGCTAGCTCCCAAGGGAGATGATGCTTTGCTGGCATCTTTTGGGTTGGCTGGTGGCTCTAATGCCAAGCCTGTGTCAAAGTGAGTCCTGATCTTCCTTGCTTCTGTTTCTGGTGATGTGTGGAGATACCTCAGCATGGTGTGACATTCAGAAAGCCCATGCTGCTCACTTTCTGACTTGTCACTGGTCTTTTGAGATATGATATGGGGTGCTGAAAAGATGATTTTCTCAAGTGGTTGCTGTGAAATTCAAAATTTATTTCTGCAATTTGTGTGTTCCTTTTTATTGCTAGAAATCAGATTAGAAGTGCTGTCACACTTGTTTGATATGCTGGAGGGAACTGGCTGAAAAACCTGGTGCCTGAATTTCTTTATCCTCATGTGACTTTTTGCTTAAAGAGTATATCATGTTCCTAACACTAATTTAGAAATTCTGCCCTTCACATAATTTGCTCATTAGAATAGACAAGAAGCTCACATTTAAAATGATCAGCCAGTTACGTCCATCTCAGGATGCATTCTGTGTTATTAAAATATTAAGGTCATCCTTTACCAAACTGATTTTACAGTTGCTAAAGCCTCAGGCACTTCTCGAAAGGCAGGTGAGCCCTTCGTGTTCATACATGTATTTAAACTTGGAACACTGCTCTTGGAGCAGATGTGTTGTAAATTAAGAGAGGTAAATCTTGGTGTGAGGGGTAGTAAGTGGGTGCAGTTGGGGGTAATTTCAACAGGAGCTTCATGTTGACTGATGTTCTAGTAGGGAGTGTGAGAGTTCCTAAACCAGGTGACAAGGTTTGGTTTCCCTTCTCCAGCCCTGTGGCTCCTCAGTGAGTGACTATCAAGAGTGTTGTCCCTCTCTTGCTTCTCAAAGCCTCTCCATGTTGGACAAACAGGGGTGTCGCATGTGGGAGTTGGTTCTGGCATCCAGTGTACTTGTGTTCATAGTGGGATGCTCGTTTAGAGTTCAAATTAAGGTAAAATGAAGAAGCACCAACTTTTGGGTAGTGTCTAAAGATGAAATAATTTGTTCTGTCCATGGAATAGATTTCTGCTGGAGTTAATGGCTGTTACAAGTGTCTATCCTTCACTAAGTGCAATCAGTATTTTTCAACTTCACCTTTTCTAATGTAATTATGTAGCAGAGTGTTAATTAACTCGAGTACAACATTAACATCCTGCTCTGCCACACACGTTCTCTCCCCAGAGAGAAGATGAAAAACAAACTGCATGTGCCTGACCTAATCACATTGCTTACTGCAGAAGCAGAAAGCAGCAGCTGCTGCTGTTATGTTACTCTGGGAAGGTTCCTGTGCTGTCCTCATTGTACTGTGAAAATTAAGGCAGAAGTGCAGTGACCCCTGTTTACTTACAGACCTTGCCTTGACGTGCCCTCTGATCACCTGCCAGTGCTGATGAATTCTTGTAGGGGATCGCTGCCTGCTGGCAATGCTGCCAGACAACTTTCTTCTTAGGGTGCTTTCAAAGCTTGTACCTTTTCAGATTTCCCCTTCTGTGTGTTTAATGCTGAAATGGGAGGGCAGGGCAGGCTGAAGTTGGGTAGGAGAAATGCTGTTTCTTCATGTGTCTTAAGCTGCCAATCTTGTATTTGACAGCCTGCTTTGGAGCTTTTTGTTATGGGTAAGCATTTTTTCTTTTTTGCTTTCAGTTGTAAATTCCAGAGTTTTCAAGGAGGCTGGAAGTATTTAAAATCTTGGTTAATTTTTAGGTGTTGTCAAATTAGTTTCCCAGAGAGCCTGCTTTGCACTGAGAAGGTTGGTTACTTGCATTGCATGGAGATGTATCAGAAAGCAAGAGATCTGCTGGACAGAACTGCTGGATGCTGTATAAGGGAGCTGGTTTCTGACCCTGGCTCTGACTTCCTTTGTGCTAATAGTCATGTATTATTCTAACTTGTTTTCCCGCATGATCACTAACTGTGTTCGTCTTTCTCTTGGAGGACTGGTTTTGGAACAGTTGGCTCTGATTTTGCGAAACTTTTGCAGGGTCACAGTTGCAGCTGAAATCAGCAGAAGCCATGATTTGAATGTATGAATAAAATAAAATAAAAATTGGACTGTATCTGTCTCAAAATTAGAGAGTCAGAAAATTCATTGTGCCTCTGTTCCCTGTATGCAAATGGAATGAAAATGTTTTTGTCCTCTTACTGTTCATTACATGACTCCTTCATAAATGTCCACAGCAAACACAAGAAAACCACGAGGGAACTCATTGTTAGCACATGAGTGCCAAATGAATAATACCTCATCCTCATTGTGCAATGATGAGGAGCACTTTTGAATAATTCCTTGTCTGGGAATCACTGTTCCCTTAAAGCACCAAACAAGAAAGTAGTCCTGCTCTCTTTATATATGGTCATAGTCATAGGTAGTTAACGTGTGTGCTTTCTTATTTAGAATTAAAATCTTCCTGGTGACTTATGCCTCAATTTTAATGTAAGAATAATTTTGCCTAACTTCTCTGTGTCCAAGATTTATAGAATAATTTGGGTTGAGATGGGCCTCTGGTAAATCTCTAATCCAGCCTCCTGCTCAAAGCTTCAGAGTTAGAAGATGTCATTCAGGGCTGCTGAATTGCACCACTTTTAATTGTTTGCCAGCTAGACTTCAAACTACTGGCCATTGCTTCTTGAGTCTGGTGGTCCATACAGGTTTCTGCTTGTATTTATGAATATTTAAATAGCATTAATTGACAAAGACAATTTAAGTGTGTTCTTACTTACTTGAAAGGTGATAATAATTATTATCTTCAATATTTAACCTGAAATGTTGCAAATAATATTTCAAAAATAATTAAAAAGCAAGAGGCTCATCTGAGGTAGCTGATCAGTGTATTTACGCTCCATTTCAGTGTTTCATTGCTGCAGAGTCTAGAATGGGAATGTGTAATTGTTAATATAATCTTTCAAAATTCATAATCACCAATACATCTCAAAACTGCAGGAACATATCTGCATCTTTCTGATAGGATAAGAGCTATGAGAGTAGGAGAGCAGAATGCCTTGGGATGGAGTGTGTAGTAAGCTGAACCACACTGAACTGTGCCAAAGAGTGACTAAACAATGCAGAGGTTTGCTCCACCAGTCTCTGTGGATAATGCTAACCAGGATCCACTGCTTTCCCAGATATCATAGGCAGCAGATTGTCCAAAACTGCAAAGATGCTCATCCATCAGTGTTTGCCTTGTATATCAGTACTGTTCACTGGGCAGAGCAGCTTTAATTTGACTGCTTGAACTTTCTGAAACTAGATGAGAGAGTTTTGGGTTAACAGTAATGTGTGAAACTGTGCATTATGGTGTGCTGATGTAAACTGGTAACATAAATGGTAGCAAAGCTGCAGGCAACCTCTCCAGAGGCATTAAGGGGAGAGTTCAGACCTTTTGGGGTGCTTGTTTTTTTTATGTTCCACCTCTAAAATGTTGTTAGCTAAATCTACAGTTTGTTTTCCACTGATACCCTTGCAGCAAAATCTGTTGGGTTGGCTACTGACTCTTGGGTGCAGCTTCAGTTCTGTTCTGCTGACGCAAATCCACAAATAAATTGTCCCTGAGTGGAGTTCTTGCTGACTTGAGGTGTTCACCTGTGTGTGAGACAAGTTGCTGAGCTGAATGTCACTGCAATTTTTTCTAGGCAGATGTATTGTGAGAGCTGGAGAGCTCTGTAAATTATAAAGTGGTTAAATAATCAGTTTTATAGTGATTATGTGAGAACAGTGTTTTGCTACATTAATTAAATATTATCTGTCTTCTTCTACTTGCTACACTGCAAAAGTGTTACAGTAGTTTCATTTGTGTGTAATTGACCTCTGCCATTACTGCTCAAAAGAGGAGAATGGAATACGGATTTAGTGAAGGTGGTTTTTAAAGAAACCCTGCTAGCTTGATATATCATTTCCCTTGAGAACTAGTATTGATAGAACTTGAGGTACCAACACAATTACTGTGTTGAGAGCAGGGGTTGAGGAGGGTGGGCCGTGGGAGAGCCCCTTACCCCTGGGGTAGGGAGGTGGGGCTGCATCGTGCTGGAATCACAGACTGGTGATGGCTTATTTTGGCTGTGCCACACCTTTTCTTTGTGGCAAGCCTGTGCTGCTCTTCCAATGCTTGTCTGTACTCCCAAGGATTTACAGGAGTGCATGTGAAGAGAAATTTTTATATCTAATGAGGGGGTGTGTGTTGCTAGCATACTTGGAGCCAAGTGGTGTTCTGAAGTATGCTTGGGGTCTGCTGTTGATGTTCTTGTCATGGTGTTGGACCTCTCTTCCTTGCACTTGTTCTTGTTTTCTAAATTTATAATTGAGCAGACAAACACATGAGCTGAAGAGCAGGAGCTTTGCTTCCACTTCGCAGTTGACTATAGGACGCTGCTGGTGAGTTGTACAGCAAGGACAGTTTTTTTCCTTTCTTCCAAAAGCTATTTGGAAAAGCAAAAGTAATTTATGGATGCAGATACTCTGTAAGCAACTGATGCTTCTGCCTTACCTTGTTGGGTTTACTGGGGAACCTGCTCCTGCACCACAGAGCTGTGGAACTGGAGTGTGCTTAACTTGGTGGTGGTTTCTTGCAGTTGCAGAAGATATGCCCAAAGTGTTCAGTGCTGACATAGCTGTTCGGGTTTTTTTTCCACTTTCTCTTCTCCACTGCCTAGCCCTCGTGTGAGGAAAAGGGCAGTCAGTTCACTGTAGATAAGCACTTTGCAGTGCCCATGAGGAAAAAGCAAGCCATTGCCAACAGTGAACCTGTGGGCAAATAGAGATGAACAAGTTCAGTGAAAATGGTCTCTGCTTTTTCTAAACTGTATAGTTGAAATCACTCATTGGTTTGCACTCTTATAATCCTCATTTCTTTATTTTCTCTTTCTTTACACTTTGCTAGCTTTTAATACGAAGACAGTCTCTTTCACTGGGGGTTTGCATCTTGCTGTGAGCTCAGTAGAAGGGAGCGTCTTCCCTTGGCCAGGAACCAAAGGCACTGTCATAACGGTGGTGGCAGTTCTGGAGGCTGAATCCCCCTTCAGGAGCCCTCTCTGACATCTTCATGGGCTCCAGACTCCTGGTCATCCTTCCTGCTGGCAGCAAATCCACACATACTCAGCTGCCGCTTGAAGTCAGGCCTTACGCAAGTCTGTGGGGATGCCTTTGGCAGCTGCGTTTGCTCTTCAGACAGCTGTTGGGTCTTCAGAGACTTGGCTGCTCAAAGCATCCCACGTGGTGCTGTCTGGGTCCTAGCAAAATTAGAATCATCTGAAGGGCAGCCTTGGAACTGTTCTGTAACTGCTTTCCAGATGGGTGTAATTTTCTGCCACTGCTAGCAGTGGGTTTTTTTTGGGGTAGGGCTTTCACGGAGATCTACACGTGAGGGGTATGAAAAAGGGATGGTGAAGCCTTTTGCGTTGTTGCTGCTTCTCAGAGAAAATGTTGGCCCAGCACTTGTCAGGTGTGAGCCTGGGTTTCTTGGCAGAAGCTCCTGAAAGACGTCATTATGGGACTACTGTTCCTCAGTATCTGCGTCCAAGGCTCGGGTGCTGCACATAAACAGGATACAGGGGAATTTGGCCTGATTGTCACTGTCTTCTTTCTTCCCCAGGACAGGAGACCACCCTGCAAGACACTGACAGCTGCTGCAACTTAGGAAAGGACAAATAAAACTAGAGAAGGATAAATAAGCTAACAATGATCCTTTGTAAATCTTTTATTCCTTTTTTTTTTTTAGTAGCATGTAGATATGCGTAACTCTGGCTTGTGGTAAACATCTTTGATGTAGGGGAGGGATAATTTTGTGGGAAGAATATGAACTGATATGTAATTGTTCACAGAGGCCTGTCATTTGCTTACGTGGACAGTTTCAGTCCATCTCACAGTATTTAGAAACTAAAAAATTGTGATAAATGGACAGTCAAGTTCAAAGGTGTTCAGCCTTTGGGAAAATAACCCAGGTTTTGGGAGGTGGTAGGTGTGCTGGGCTAGAGTTCAGGTGTCCTATCATGTGTTCTGCATAATTTTTTTCTGGATCATGACTTGTATAGTATCCTCACTTAAAGTAGTCCAGCAAAAATTAAAATCAATTTTATTTTTACGTCCTTAAGACTGTGATGTGTCTGTTGCAACATTTCCTTTTTTTGACAGGACATGTGAATTTCAACAGAAATAGGGCCTTTAGGGATTGTTGACTCATTGTTGCTGAGCTGTTGCTATTCCTTTGACAATCTGAGACTGTGGTGAGCATTTTAAATAGCAACAACAGCATCTTGGCTATGGAAAGACACACGTACCCATAGGTACAAGTACGTGCACGTAGGCAGCAGTGTGAATGCAAAGGGATTCTGAAAAGCAGAAAGATCCCAAGGGAGCCAGGCCTCACTGTCAGTGTTAAGTTGCTCAGTGTTTTGTGTCCAGTTCACGTCTGAAATCTGTTTTCTACAAGTCAAAAACCCGTGTGGGAAATTTTGGGGACTTTTGAAGTACACTGGTGACTTTGAGACAAGTTTTGCCAGCACTGTTTCCAATGAAACAACAGTAAGGACTTACTCATATTTTATGAATTGTGGTTATCTGTGAGCAGAGCCAGTGCTTGAACCTCAACCTCTTGTTCTCAAAGTCTACCATTTTACAAGTTTTCTGTAGTGCTCTGTAGAGCTTGGCTGTTAGTTCCATACTAGTGAAATATTAGTGGGTTTTCTATTGGGTTGGGTTTGTTGTGGTGTTTTTGGTTTTTTTTTTTTGTTTGTTTGTTTGGGGTTTTTTTTTTTTTTTTTTTTTTTTTTTGATTTTTGTATTAACTGCTTTATATCACTGCTTTAGCAACAACAGGTATCTTGGTTTAACTCTTGCTGTGGAGGCACTAATCTTAAAATCTTGAAGAAATGCTTTAATTACAGTCCCTGGCCTTGTTCATAAAAAATACTGAGAATATTTTTCTGTATTCATACATGCAGAAGAAGATTAGGAGTCTAACTGTAGTTCTGTCATGGATTTATGTACAGTTATAGAATTTACCTTTTTGTGCATTGCAGTTTGCAGTGGGTTTAGATTTCTTTAGTGTATATAATTTTCATTTTTTTAAAAATAAACCTTAGTTCAAATGTTGAAATATTAATTCTCAGTCACTTTCTCAGACTTCCATGGGGCGCTGTTCTCAAAGCCTTTCAATTGAACCCCTCAACTTTTGGGACTGGTGAGACTAGAGATATAAATTATTGAAGAGGAGGCATTTGGAGAAGTTTTTTCACTAGACAAAGTGAAAATCCAAGTGGAAAGGAACATGCAGATGATGGCAAAATGTGATGGTCATTGGATGTGGAACTACATCACCAGAAGAGCTGCGCTCCCTTCTACAGTGCCTTTTTCTGGATGACAAAATTAGCTATTTCATCTGTCACACCAAAAAAAAAAAAAAAAGGTCAAATTATTTTAATTGGAGGCTGTTTAATTTACCCTTGTCAGATGAATGGACTTCCGTAGGTCGTACACATAGGCCTGCTGCATTCACTGCAGTCTGAACTTACCTTTCTGGTTTTTCTTTGGTTCTGTTAAAGGTGTCTGTGATTTATGCACATTAGTTAATGGGAGAGTGCAGTGGCTGTAGCCTAAATGTGCAGGGCTATGTACAGTGTCTCACTGAAAAGCAAGGGTGAGGCTTGCATTCGCTAGAGCTGAAAAACAATTAGCTGTGACTAGGGACAATTTGCAGATCATTAAAACCCAAGCTCATACATTTTTATGACTGTGCAATCTCATAATTTTCAGCTAAATTAAGACAGTGAGCAAGTCTAAACTGTACTTCCCTTGTATGCCAATAATAACAAATGAGAGGCGTCTGCAGAGGATGAGTTTGATTATGTCTCCTTTAGCTTCTCTGTCTGTACGTTTAAAATATACGACACCCTCTGCTCTCCTTGGTTTTATTTTTATCTGTAGCACCACTTAATGAGCTATTAGAAATTAAATTCCTAGATAGTCCTGCTGGCTGCTCTCCATTGCAGGATATTACTGCAATACTGATTGCTGCTGTAATAGCTAGAATACATATTTTTGCTTTTAAAAGTAACATTAAAAATCAGTACCTTGGGTTTTTTTCTTCAAAAAATGTACATTCTTGTATCACTGAAAGGCAGTGATTTACTCTGTGGCTGTTTTCATTAGTGTCACCCTAAATGGCTTCCTTTAGGATGAAACAGTGTAAAATGTTGTATTTATCAAACTGTCCGATTTCTGATTAATCTGGTGATAGTATCTATAAATGAGGTGTAGACAGCAGCTTCAGGTTTTATTTGGAATTTACCCCAATACTTAGCCCAATTATGTTTGCAACCAAAACCCACTGATGGGGATGATCCCTTGGCTCTCACAGTCCTGTTTGCCCCACCTTTCCCCTTTTGCTGACATGGGCCTGCTTTGTCCATTTAACAACCAAGACAGGTTGCTGCTGCTCCAATGAACTTTGAATAATTTCATTTAATCTTCAACATACTACAACCTACAGAATTTTTAATTTAAAATCTCAATGAGATTAGACACAAATTTCTTTGAAAGAGGCAAATAGTGTCTGATATTTGGGTCATTGTTTCAATTCTTCATTGTAATAATAGGAGCTTTTTTCCTTGTGCTGGACCTGAATTGTCTATCAAGAGTGTGTTCTTCAGTGTAGGATTATGCCCTACTGGAAGAGGTGAGGGCATTGAGGTGACATTTCTAGATTTATGGGAATGTACATCATAAAGTGGGTCTTTAAACTGTGGTCTTAAAGTGAGTAATTTGTAGCCATAGTACTTGTAAGCCTTATTTAGGGCAATTGATTTTCAGAAGTGGTAGTGTATTTTGCCTATAGTGATATTAAGTTTCCATGCCAAATGCCTTTGATGGATTCTCATTTTTGGTGGTTGCTGCAAGTTGAATCTTTGAAGGAGAAACTACTGGATTTTTGTGTCAGGCCAGAGGAGGAGATGTTTTGGCTTCTGGTTTAGATTTCAGAATATGGTGATGTGAGCTGCACTTGGATGTTGTGTTCTGTAGAACATCTGTTCAGGAGCATGACTGTGTAGGGGGAAGGGTGCTGGACAGGAAGGATTAATACCACACTGATGTAGGAGTAGCTACAGACTGTTTAGGTTGGTGACTGTGATCAAGGGTCTCTTAATAAGCTAGTGAAAATGAATTTTGTTCAGGAGTACAAAGTTTGTTTTGAGGACCGAGCAGGAACCAGAAGCAGCGTGCATTCTAAGTCTTTAATTACCTGAAACTTGTAAAAATGTGTCCAGAAGTGCCTGTTGAATCGGTGCAGCTAATTATGGTTTGAAATTATTTGGAATTCAGTAAGTCTGATTAAATTTTTGTAAGAAATTGTATTAGGAACAAAGCTGGAAAATCTTTTAAGTGTAGCTTTATTAAATTGATAGTGCCATTCTAAAAATGAACATGAAAATTAATCTTCTGAGACTAGATAAAGATGGTCAGAAGCTGGGAAGATCTAAAATGTGTTTGGTATGGTCTGATTGCTTTTTTCTCTCTTTTGATAGCGATCACATGGAAAATATTTATGGCTACCTGATGAAATACACCAATCTTGTCACTGGTTGGCAATACCGGTAAGTCTTTTATAGTGCTCTTTAGTAATGTTGGTTTCTGCAGCATCCAAATGAACATGCTTCAGTTTTTTTAATAATGCTTCGATTTCCCTTCTTCTAGTAGACAAACTTTATGCAAGAATCTTATGCTTTTCTCAGTATAGATTAAGCTAATATGTAGATGAATAGTATTTGTATTAAGACATGAATATAGAAAAGGCACAGGCAATATAAAGCACTTAACTCATATAGTGGCTTATCACTATGTTTGCATGTGTGAAAAACATTAGTTTTTTTCTCCTTTTCCATTAAAAAATACTGTCTTTGTGTTTTCTGATGAGTCTTCCCCTTGGTGCCAAATAATGCTATCACTTAAAAAAATTAAGACTTCATTACTGTAAATTCAAACTCAAGCAGGCTTCTCCCTTTCCCCAGGATGTCGTCTCCCCTGGAATAAGTTGATTTTCTGTCAGGTGAAATTCTCTGGTCAGGTTTCTTGTTTAATGCTGTTCCTAGAGCAGCACAGTGCAACCAAATTAATATTGGAGTGACAAGCCCATAGTGTACCACCCTGTGCCGCCTCTGGCGTGGGGTGACTCGTGTCAATATTCTCATCATCAAACTCAAGTGAAAGTTGAAGCATAATGTCCACGTCCCTTTTTGAGAAAAAAATCTGGAATTGCTTCAGTTTCATGGTTTTGCATCTCAACTCTTTTGTATCTGGGGCTGTTCTACTGTATGTAGTTTAAGGATTTATTAAGCCTTAATGATTCAGGGCATCATTTCTGATTCCCAAAATCTTGCGATAGTGTTCTTCTGTGGACACATTATTCTGTTGTGCAGTCCCTGCTCTCTGGGAAAAAAAAATGCCAAGAAATTAATTTTTGTGCCATCTTGGGGACATAATTCATATGTTTAGGGTTGTCCTGACACAAGTCTTTCAGTCCCAATCCCATCTGTGCCAACTTGTAATGAAAGTATTGAATTCTCCCAGTACCACCACCTGCCCGAAAAAAGGAAAAGGAGCTGGTATTATTTAGTGTATTTGCTTTGTTATCCTTGCAGGTTTTTTGTGTTAAACAATGATGCTGGCCTGCTGGAGTACTTTGTGAATGAGCAGTCTAGACATCTGAAGCCCAGAGGTACCCTGCAGCTGGCTGGGGCTGTCATTTCACCCAGTGATGAAGATTCTCACACCTTCACAGTCAATGCTGCCAGTGGGGAGCAGTATAAACTAAGAGGTAGGACCTGGATTCTTGGGCAGGGGATCCTTCCACTAGAGGACAGTCCTGGCTCTCACCTGGGGCTTGGCTTGGCTGCAGGGCCAAAGAGAGAGAACCTGGTTGGCAAAGTGCTGCCATGAAAATTATGTGCAAAACTTCCATTGCACTGTTCAGCTAGAAACGGTCTGTACTTATGGATAGTTCCATAATGTTTGGGTTTGATGACCTTCAGAAGACTATGAACTTCATATGTGTAGAATGGGGTTTAATCTTCATATATGGTGTCCTTAAATTGTACTGATTCAAAGTTTTCTAAATCATTGTAGATAGCAATACTGTGGTGATGCTCACAGAGAACTTAATTATTCCTAACATTCGGTTTGTTAGCCACCTTATGGTGGTTATAAAAGCCCATTCTCTGATTTTGTAGGCTGCAGAAATCTAGGCTAATAACTTTGAGTGTTTCTTCCCTTGAAGACTTGCTGTAATTTTCTAATTTGGGATACCTTACTCTTATTCCAGGAAAACGTTTCATGTTGTTAGATTACAGTATTTGTGAGAGCAATTATGGTTTGTTGATGTTTTAAAATCAGTTTCGTAATACTAAAAATAGCATACAGAATGAAAAAAGTGTACACTATTTATGTTCAACTTGATTTGATGTTGTAGTTATTACAGGCAAACAAGTTTTAGATTAAAAATAAATTACTTTGCACTGTTAAAGTCTTGTGCTTTTTAAGAATTAAGCAGCCTTTTTTGCCCATACTTTGTAATGTCTTCATTAACAGAATCCGTTTGGTTTGCTTTTATTAGCTACTGATGCTAAAGAGCGGCAGCACTGGGTTAGCAGGCTACAGATATGCACACAGCATCACACAGAAGCTATTGGAAAGGTATGACTGATGCTCTTATGGGCAAAAATCATTTAGGCTGGTGGTAGAAGTAGTTGCAATACAATTTCAGTGTTATTGAAGCCCTTCCATTTTGGGAGCTTTACTTTTTTTTTCCCTTTTTTTCCCTTTTTTTTAACCCCTTGCTTTTTTTCTAAAAACCACTCAGCAGCCCAGAGATAAATTTAGGATGAGTTCCCAGCTTTGAGAAGCAAGTCCTCAACACTATATCTGAGTACTGTTGTTTCCATTTGCTAGCCATGTGGTGGGTATGCATATAGTGTATTTTATAGAACCTCCTGGTTCCCATAACACCTGTTCTGATACCTGATTAAAATCTTGCTTTTAAGTTACAATCAACATCTTGTAGCTGGCTTTGTCGTAAGAGATAAGTTGAATTAATAGCTCTAAGTGAAATTCCGTTCTCTTAAATGTCAGCTCTATCCTTGCAGGATCTGTTAGGAGTCAGTTTCTGGTACTGTTGCAAATCAAGGACTCATCTTTAAGTCAGAGAAGTGATACTTACTGATCAATCTAATTTCACAGATTGTTCTTAATTAGACTGTAAAACAGGGCAGGTAGAAGCAGACAGTGCACAATATTTAGCAGTTGCTACTAGTGCATTATTAGGGCTTTGCCATCTTTCCTTGCTCTATAAAAAATTAGAAATGGAACTGTTCTGCTATATCTTTCACATTAGAACATTTGCTGGTTATTAGAATTAATTGTAAACATTTCTTAATATGCTTATTTATTCACTAGAACAACCCTCCTCTGAAATCTCGCAGCTTCTCTCTTGCATCCCAAGGAAGTGCCAACTCTCCTGGTGTGCAGAGAAGACCCAGTCAAAATGCAGTTTCCTTCTTCAATGTTGGACATCACAGATTGCCAACTGGAAAAAGAGTTCCCATTATGCAGCCAGATCACCTTGTAGATGTTAGAGAGGTTTGTATGCTTTGATTTGCCTTACAGTTTTTTGAGAGAGCCATGGTGGTATTTGTAAGGTTGTGGAGAAACCTGCTGTTCTTAGTTGGGTAAATTGTCAGTATCATGTCCTTAGCTATTGTTAGCGCAGCTGTGTGAGGAAAAGTAACTTGCCCTGGCTGATTGTAGAAGTACATGGTGTATATTCTGTGATTTTTGTACTCTGCAGTAGTATCCTGGTGCTGAAGGTAGAACCATGCTCTCATCCTTGCAAGTCGTAGCGCTACAGGTGACAAGGGAATATCCTTAAGGGATATAACATCACGTACTATGATACTATTACACACTTTTCTTCCCACGTCAAGCTATAGAAGAACTGACTAAGCTGTGCTTGTATCCCTTATTACAAAGGAGAAGTTGGTCATGACTGGTGTTTCAGAATGCTAATACCACTTTCTGGTATGTTGATTCATTTAGACAAATTGTCTAGGGATGGGTGTGACTGAACAGAGAGCAATTCAGAAGCCTGGTTTTTTTTCACTGTATGTTCAGGTGCAGTGTGTTTTAGGAGAAAAACCCAGAAATAATTACCTTTCCATCTTGACTGACAGAACAGACTGACTACTGGTTGATTTTAACTTGCAAATATTTCCAGGATGGATCTTGCCTATCTAAAGAGTACATTGCAAACCTGTGTTACTTAGTGGTAGCCTTGATGTTAATAAGCATTTTAATGTTAACTGTAATTAGTGTGGTGTGATACATGTCTTGGAAAAAATAAGTTCCAGATGGAGGGCTTTTTAATTTAGCAAATAAAGATGTAGGAAGTGTGGAGTTCTATTGACGAATTGCTAGAAACTGAACTTTGACAAACTAGCATAGAAGAGTGCTGTGTATTGTGAGTCTCATTAACCTTAAAATATGTGGCTGAGCACTCCAGTAAGTTCCCAGGTAAATGGGTGTTGCAGATACTTTCACTGGTATGGCATGCTGTCATTGTTCCTTGATTCGTATCAGGAACAATGATAAGGTGTAATTATTCAGTAGTTTACACAAGGTGACTGCCTCTTTAAACCTTAGAGTCTCTGAATCTCTCTCCACAGCAGACTGTTCTTGCAGATGTCTTGCAAAAGGGTAATTGCTGCCATCCTGTTTTTATCCTCTTAGAGCAGTAAAGTCTCCTATAGTGCTAATGCAGAGACATGTGAAGTCCTGCCAGGTACTCAGGAAAATAAAAATGTTTCAGAAATGGCTTTTTCACTTTTTGAATTTTCAAACATCATTATGGCATTCAGAATTTCCGGGAGGAAAGAGGAGTATGTGTGAGCTGGAGCACTGAAGCAGTGGCTTGCATCCTCTAATTGGGATGAAGTGGAATGACTTTTCTTGGCATTGCAAAGAGCACAGGAAGCTATTCATGCTCTTTTGATTGCTGCTGCATGATTATTTATGAACTTAAAAACTTTTGACCTGTACAGATGAAGAATCCTCAGTAGTACTGGCTTTTCTGAATGTTAGTTTGCTTGCCTTTTTAAAGTTAAAATGCTCATTAGATAGAATGCCTACCTTTTTTTAGATATGGTTAAAATACTGAAGAGCAGGGACGTGCCTGTTACCCCTGAGCATCACACAGCTCGAATACTTAAAAATTCTTTTTGAAAAGCTGTGGGAAGAGCAACTTTTTTCAAAGGATCTGCTACATTGTGACCTTTTTTGATTTCCCCATGAATTGCACTATACTGGGTCTTCTGTCAGTCCCTTTCCCTTTGACTGCCCCTTGTTCTTGGCTGAATGTGTGTCATGATGCTGACGTGGTTACCATGCAAAGCAGGAGGTTTAAGAAGATCTTTTTGCTAACTTGCACTAAATGCACGTGTGTGTGTGTTTGCAAAGTGAGAACAATAGCCTGTGTATTTTTCCTAGATTCTGAATTTTTAGTTACTGTGCTTTTCTTCTCCTGGGACTATTTTTGTTTATTTTCCAAAGCTGAGTGTATAAATATGAAAAGCCTTAGGACTGTTGAAAATGTGTTCTTTGAAAGAGAAGATGTGCCTATTTGAACTTCATAGATAAGCATAGCATGGCTTGTCCTATTGACTGGCCTGATCCTGGAATGAAGTGCTTGGGGCCTACCATACGGTGAATTACTAACAGTAAAGGTCACCAGAAGGATTGTGGTGATTTGTCAACTAATTATCTGTGGGGGTTTTGTGTGGGGTTTTTTCTAAGCCAACACACTTTTTCAAAGTTGGAAAAAAACTGCGCTCAAAGGCTTTTATCACATTTGTGACTGGAGAAAAATGAGACACATGTTGTGATAGCAGCTGATGTGTTTGCATAGGCAAGGCTATATATAACTAAATGTTTTAGTAGCTTTCTGTCCTGTTGCTCTTGGGATATGCTAAGGCTGGCTCTGCACAGTTAACACCACTTTTAAAGAGCCAATGCTCTGTGAATTCACACCTTCATGGAGCCAAGCCCTTAACAGTTCCAAAGATCACATACTATGAACTTGGATGAATACATGTTCCTTAAGTATTGCATAAAATCTTAAAAGCAGTTCCTGGAAGGGATTGCAGGTAGTAGTACTGAAAAAAAGAGTCAGTCAGATACTGCTAGGATTGGGAATTAAATAATTGTAGCGAAAAAGCTACGTAGTGCCATAGCAGTTAAATGCATTATTCTTTAAGGATTCTTTAAAGAAATTCTGCTGCTGCTCTGCTAAATCAACCTGTCCTTACATTTACCTAACTGCCAGAACACATAATGGTTGCAGAGTAGTGCTGTCCAGTTAGATGGATGCTGTTTGTTGTTCCTCCCCAGAAAGGGGGATTAGTATATGTAGGAATTTACCTTCATCCCTGTGATTCAAAATCAGGTAATATTTTGTTTCTGTGAGTATAAAGAGGAAGGTGCTGCTTGATGGCTGTTGTGCTTTGCCCCCCTGTACCTCATGTGGGCAGATGTGCTGTTGCAGATTCTGTGATTTAGGGGTGTGGAGCTCTGTGTGAAGGAGGAAAGGAGTTTGGGGGAGAGCAAGTGTAACAATGACAACAGGGCAGGACAGCTGCAATCTGAACACATAATGAAAGTGAAAATCCTGCTGGCTTTTCTTCCCTCCCTGCAAAGTAAATGCTGAGATAGTGATAATCAGTGTGGTGTCAGTGCAGATAATAAATGAGGATCCTGTATGGTTTGAGCCAAAATGAGGAATAGAGGTCTTTTCTGTTAGAGTGCTGCACCTCTGCTCACAGGGAGTGAAAAAATATTGATACACACAGACAGTAGATCCTGTTCCAGGCTGTGCAGAGCACAGAGCTTAATTACTTCTCACACAGAGTGCATGTAGGGTTCCCCCCCATCCCTATCAACTAGGCATGAAACCGTTTGATATTTACTGCAACAAGTATCATGTTCCAATTCCTCTTTGCTTTTTATTTTGAAGTCGCTTTGATATTCGTTGGCTTGTTAATAAAGTGCCATGTATTTTCGTGGGTAAATTCATCGTTCATTTAATGACTCTCTAGTAGTAGTAGTTCTCGTAAGTACAGTTAATTTTACATACATCTGTTGCCTTGTAGTTTTATTATTGTCCTAAAATCATTTGGGATCCTCTGTGTACACAGCTGAACACGTATCACACAACACTTCTACCACCTGATAAGTGACTGTTTTGTTTGACAGATGATGTCTCAGGCTGAGGGCCAACAGAGAGACTTGATCAGGAGCATAGAATGCCTTCCTGCCTCCGGTCACCTTACATCCTTGGATCAAGACCTATTGATGCTCAAAGCAACTTCCATGGCGACCATGAACTGCTTAAATGACTGTTTCCATATTCTCCAGTTACAACATGCTTCTCAACAAAAGGGATCCTTACCAGCAGGTGGGTATAGGTGCTCACAGAGAGCAGAACTCTGTAACAAATACAAACCCCTTCCTTCTTGCAAAAATGTTCGTTCCACAAATGCAATTTCACATGGGCAAAGGAAACTGCTGACTGCCTGGTTGCTTGTGAATTTTTCCAGAGACCAACTTGTTTGTGTTGGGTGGAACTCTGTTCATGTTGTATATATTTTTAAAAATCATTTATTCTATCAAGAAGTCTGTGTCAGCAGCTGTATAAATGTAACATCTAATTGTTGTACAACATCTCACAACAGAATAAACTACATAAGGCACCCCAACAAGAAGGCTGCCTTTGGGATGTAACTGGCTACTCAGGAACAGTAATAGTGGAGGGGGAATTTAGGGGATTGCAGATTCTAGGACATGTAGTGTCCACTACATCTCTGTCAAATGTCATGCTTTTTTGATCATTTTTTTGCACACTAAATACCTATTCTAAGTATTTACATGTGTGTAGCTTCCATTTCTAGTTAAGCATTAAAATACAATACTCTAAATTTGCACTGGTTGTTACTAATACTGTTTAAATATCAGCATTCTTGTTTTGAGTTACTGTCTTAGTCTAAACCATGGTCTAAAGACAAGTGTATTCTATTCTGAGGCCAGAATGGACTTGTAAGCCAATGAAAATTGGTTAAAGGTTGAGAAAAACAGAAAATCTCTTTTTAATAAACAGCTGACCACCCCAACAAACAAACAAAACCCCCCCAAACCCTACTGCTCATGTGTGTGGAATCTGTGCATTCACAGGCAGCAGACAAGTATGTTGCCATGTCTGCATAATTGATCACTTCTATGCAAGTAAGAGCTTAGTGGAATTGTTCTACCTGATTCATGTCAGTGTATGGAGCTGAATGTGGTTGTGGTTGTTTGTAAATTCTTTGGCATCTTATTGTGCCTTTTTTTCATGTGTTCACTTTGTGGCTTTTTGTGAGCTTTACAGGATTTTCAAATGCTTCTCTTGCACAACTGGTCAGTAGATATAGTAAGTAGGTAACAAAGTACACACAGAAGTTGTCTCTCCCCTTATCTGTCCCATAATCCTCTCATATTTGTGGTGCCTGCTTTTCCAGGGCATATTATTTCAGAGCTGTAATTAATTTAGCTTCAAAGATGAAAAAAAAAGTTATATAAAAGTGTTAAAACGATATAAAAAGTGTTTGTGATTTTAAAATCACCAGAGGCATTAAAAGAGAATATGTGAATAGACTGAATTAAATTTTTTGCTGTATTTCAGTTCAAAATTTCATTTTAAAACAAAAAAACTGGATGGCAACTCCTGAGCTGTTTGTCTGAACTCTGAAGTTATGCTGAAAGAACTCTTCCTATTCTCTGTGAATTTTTTGACTGTTAATGCATAACTGTGGGAGGTGCACATCAGAAGTGTCTTTGTTTTGGCATTTTCACATATGCACTACTAGGATGGCTTTTTGACTTGTGTTTGGGGACATAACTAGGGTCCAATGAGCACCACTGTAATAACTTAAGAAGACAGTTTTGGTTTGGGGTCTTTTTGACAAGTGGTGTAGGTTTTTAGTTTTTTAAACCATGCAGGGAAAAGCTTAATTCACTGATTGCTATTCAGTTGGTATCTGCTTGTTAATGGACAGATCTAAAAATACTGCTTGAACATGTCCAAATCTTGAAGATTTCCAGTGATATCCTAGGGAGATGGATGGAGAAGAGAGGATCAGCAGATTGGATACTGGGGCCAGAGTTAAAAAGAGACCATTAAAAGAATGCTTGTGTCTTTCTGCAGCCTTCCATCTCCTCCCCTGCTGTGGCCTTTCTAGAGACACTGTAATACATTTGTTCCTTTCAAGGACTGCCAAGAACTTCTTAAATTTTTTTTTTTTAAATCCATTTAGCTTAGATTTCTCCTCTTGACTCAGGAGGGATCCTTCTGGTTCAGCTGCTGGAGCCAGGCTTAAAAACCAAGGATTAGAAATTATGTAAGAGTGCCAGTTTGCTATAGATCGTTAAATGACAAACCCTGCTCCCCCCCCAAACAAACAAAATAAAGAAAAAAAGCAGAAGACTGAAAATACTGCCCCAACACATCAAAGTGTATTGTGAATCACAAAGATGAACAAGAAAGTTCCACCCATTAACTTTTCCTAAATTCAAGTCAAAAGTGCTGTGCAACAACAATTTGCAACTCTTGAAGAAAAATGTAGGAAGTGAAAACTCAAGAGGTCTGCCCTGTAGCAGAGGGGAAGTGCTGACAACTGTTTAAAAAGAATTTGGGTGAAGACTTTAGGGGAGGAAGAGGTCACAAGTAAAGAGAATGGCTTGTGCCTATGCAAAATAGCTAAGAGCAGATTTGTATATGCTTTTCCAGTGGAAGAGAAGTATTAAGGTGGTATCTTGTCCATTCACAAAGACTAAAACACAGCTGGGAGCTCAAATCTTTCAAAAATACCCTCCAAACAGCAAAAGTAAACAGAGAATGTAATAAATAAGGTTATTCTAGAGGTTTCTGATAGAAAATATAAAAGGGATGCTGTGGGTTAAATTCAAGATAGTACAGAGGCAAGTGAGTGTGGATTAAATGCAATTTAGAACATGCAGTTAGAGATTAGTGTGTTGAAATTTACAGCTTAGAAAGCAGGTGTCATGAGGAGGTTTTAAAGACAAGTAAAACCTTTTCAAAAAGGTGTGACAATGACATTCTGAGCATCTTACTTTTTGACTTCTTTGACACTTCTGTTTAAATAGCTTAAGTTTAGTGTGGTCAGGAATTCTTGTTTCTTAGGATGTAGTGAATTAATGAGTAATGGATGATGAAAATAAGCTACCTTGCTGTGGAAAAGTTGTCTTGTCTCAATAGTAACTTTTTTCCTGCCCCACTGTCTTCCTGGTAGAAATGCTGCTGTTTATCTGAATTAAGCTTACTCTGCCTGTTGTGGTTGGGGATGTGACCTAGTTGCAGGTAACAGGGGTCTGGTAATAAAGGATTGTGTATCATATGGGAAGAGACAGCAGACACCTTAGTATAGGTGTCTTAGTATAGCACAGGGAACTGCTATTGGGTGGTAGAAATTCAGAATTTCCTAATAATTTCTGTGTTTGCAATCCACCCAAGATGGTTTGTCAGTTTGTGTATTCTTCAGTAAAAACTGATTGGAATCACCTGTACATTATTACCCTTTGAAAAAGAATGGAACATTTGTATTATTAATGAGGAACCCGACCTGTTCTGATAAATTAACTGGGAGTAACTAGAGATGCCGGAATCATCAGGTGGATAATAGCTTTCCAAACCCTGCAGCTTTTTTTTTTTTTTTTTTTTTTTTTTTTGGACAGCTATTATTTATTCAACAGTGTGTGCCTGCCTTCTCTGCAGCTGAGAAAGGACAAGCACCCTCTCCAGAGAACACACTGGCAACAAAACTTCTGCTTTAGGTCTTTTTAGTCTAGAACAGAGCTGAGTTTTAGAAGCTGATAAGTGGAAAGCTGCCCTTTTTTATTTTGGTACCAGTTAAAGAAAAGTGTAAGGGCTGCTTAACATTCCCATGATACTGGGTTCCTCCTCTGGTGTCTGATTACACTTTTCATGACACCAACTAGTTTCTCCAGTCCAAGTTGCATGTATTACAGCTCACCAATCCCAGTGTTTGTGCTAATGATCACTGAAGGTGGTGTCTCATTGCACCACCTTTGTTTAGTGGCTGCTGGAGGCATTGGCTGCAGGAGGAATTGGCTGCTTTCAGCTTATTCCATTAAAAATAGCTCTTCTTTTGGAAACTGCTTTTTACTGACCCTGGAGAGGATGAGCAAGTTTCAGCGCAAACTTTCCTTTGCTTCAGGAACCACGATCAGTTGGTTGGAACCGAAGATCTCTCTGGCAAACCACTTCAAAAATGGAGCAGCTCAGAATTTCCCAGCAGAGATAAACAAGCCAGCATCTGTCAGAGAAGAGCAGTCCATTGCAGAGCCCTGCCAGCTAACAAGGGTAAGGTAATGTGAACATCCCATTTCTGTGGGGAATTATTCGGAGGAATACCTGTAAATGTTTCAATCGTATTATGTGAAAATTATTTAGTGACAGCTATTCTCATACTATTGGTTAGCTGTGTAGGAGGAGAAGTGAGGACAGTTGCAGTAGATGAAACTCTCTACCTTGTTTATTCAAGAAATTTTTGCTGCTTTATGTAACTTGCTGTCAAGTGGAGGGAGGCAATTGGGGTGGTAATGCAAGGCATTGAAATAGGTTTTTTGCACTTCATTATTTACTTATCTAAAATAAAATGCAAGGGAATACTGCCTAACTGAAATTCATGACACTCTCAAAATAGGCCCAAGAAGAACTGCCTAAGTAGACAAAAGACGAAATTGCTGGTCTTTCAGCTATTACATCTCCCTTTCTTTCTAGGTCTTGTTGCATCTGTTTTTCTTAATCTGAGCAACTCTCATTATTTGACTGCAGGATGGCTTAATGCATTTGAAATGCAGTTACAGTCTGTATCATTATCAGCTACAGTCTGTATCATTATAGCTGACAAAATGGATTTGAATTGCAAAACACTGAAGTAAAAAACCAGCAGGGATTATGATGAAGAACATGTTTTCCTAACTAAGCTAGAAAATCATAATCACATCCTCTTTATGCTAGTTGGTTTCAAACAGTTGTTTGGCTGAGACT
This sequence comes from Corvus hawaiiensis, assembly GCF_020740725.1. Taxonomy (NCBI): domain Eukaryota; kingdom Metazoa; phylum Chordata; class Aves; order Passeriformes; family Corvidae; genus Corvus; species Corvus hawaiiensis. The sequence continues at coordinate 31,407,151 of NC_063219.1, read as the reverse complement.
GTGTCACTGTGAAAAGATAATGTGCTAGTTTAGGTCTCTGCAATAGCACTGGGCTGTCTTAGAGCAAAATCAAAATGGAAAAGATTTTTTTCAGTTGCTATAGTTTATAGATTTTTAAATGGGTCAGAGTAGTTACTATTAAGTTAAAAAAAGAAAAGATGAAACAAAACTAGGAGCTTTCAACTAAATCGCTTAATTCCTTCCTTTCAATAATTAAGCAAGCTACAGTTTGAGTACTTAGTGTGTTTGAGGTATGAATGGTGTTATCACTCCCTGTAGGTATTTTCAACTTTTATTTCTGAGAGCAGATCAGCATAGCATCCTTGGAAAGGAGTCACCTCTGTGATACTGCAATTGTCATCAGGATTTGAGCTCTGTGTGAGGGCTTGGCCCCCTGTTTTTGGTGGTTGAGTGTTCATAAATCTGCTTTGGGCCGGGGCAGCTGCTTCAGGACAAAGGGCTTTGCTTAGGCAGAGGCATATTGCTGCCTTCCCGTGGCATTCAGTGCCTCTCCCTTCTGCATCTGCCTCCCTCCAGCTGCTTGCCCCAGGAGGATGCGGCTCAGAGCCCTAGGAATGCCACCATCCCTTCTGCCTGAAGTGTTTGACTTTCTGCTTGTGATGTGGTAGTTGTTAAATCGTTGCTGATATAATTTCCAGTCTGTCTGCTTTAGTTACACAGACACCGGCACCTGCAGTGTTTGTATGTGTGGGGTTTTGTTTTATGAAACTACTCCAAGTTACTTTTTTTCTTTTGCTGTTATATATTTGCACTCACAGCAACATGATAATGCTTGTGAGGAGCAGCTTGTAGATACTAGGCAGGATGGTAGTCAAGGAACGTGGAACTACAGTCTGATAACAGCCTTTGGAGTAGTGATGGCAACGCTGGAAAGGCTGAAGTAGTGTGGAGGTGAAAGGGGTTACTGAAGTGGTTGGAATTGCTGCTAGCTTTTGCTTTGCTGTTTCTGTGTATGTGTTAGATGCTTGACATTCTGTGAACTCACAAAACTTACAGGAATTTCTTTTAAGCTTTTTTTCTTTTTTTCCATGACCCGTGTGGGAGAGGGTGAGAAATCTGAGCCTGAATCCTCCAGATGGAATCTGCACTGAGTTATCTTCATATCCATTCAAATTCTTCAGCTGTTGTTTATTTTGGGAGTAGATTCCATTGTGTAGCCCTCTGCAGGGGTTTATTTAGCCTTTTTCATACATGGACAGTTAAATACAATATTAAGTCCTTTTTGAATATTGTCTGGCCAGTTCCATCTTTGAGCTAAGCCTATGGCTCTTATTGCAGGAACCTGAAGAAATAAATCCAGATGAGGAGCTAGAGGATATCTGTGACGATAAAGAAGATGATCTAGGAGCAGTGGAAGAGCAGCGCAGTGTTATCTTGCACCTTTTGTCTCAGCTGAAACTTGGCATGGACTTAACAAGAGTAAGTAACTGAAGTGTGAAGACTGGCTGCAGTAAAAGTGAAGTATCGTTTAAAACTCAGCTCCTGTATTGAACAGTATGGAGTTTAGTATGAAACTGTGGCCAGTAGCAACTTCAGGTCCCAAGATTTGATGTCCCAGATTGAGATGGTCAGCACATTTCACCTAAACCTATCTTTTTTATTACCTTCTCTTTGTGTTTTCTACCGTGTTTTTGTTGCCTTTCCTGTAATGGCCTGTTTTCTTTCCTGTATTTGAACCTTAGTCTTTTTGTGCTGTTTTCTACAGCCTTCTCGTATTTCTCTTTCTTCTTTCCTTCCATGATTTCTTTTCTATCTTGATAATGCTTTTTCGCACAGCTTGTATAACCCTACACCTGTGTGCATGCTGCTTCTGAAAAGAAGTTTTCTTTTGGTTCCCCCTTACCTTTAGATGCCTGTTTAAGCCTCTTTTCTATTCTCATTTCTGTGTTTGTTCACAAGCAAGCAGGAACAAAGTTGCACTGGAGAGAATTGGATTTGACACTTGAGTGCAGAACTCAAAAGCAAGCAGCTTGGAAAAATTAACGCTCAGGTGCCATTAGACAACTTGGGCAGCAAATCTGGGAAGAGCAGGCTGCTACCAGCTTATGTTCAGTTCACTCCTGTAAAGACCTCTTGCCATAAGCACTAGGCACTTTGAAATCAGAAAATGGATTTTACAGTAGCATGGAATGAGAAAAACACTCTCTCTTGGAATTATGGATTATTACATTTTTTTAACCCTATGTTTTTTGAGCACGAGCTACATAGCCCTTAGAAACTTGTATTGTGCAGCTTATGTTTCACAACTTGAGAGGGAAAACAAAAACGTGATATGAACAGGCCCTGCTGTCTGCAAGTCAGACTTAAACCGCTGCTGCTGTACCAGAAACTGATGAAGTTACTCTTTCACTTACATTGAAGATTTGATTTAGGATATCTTTTTCTCTTAGTTGGAACAAGTTGTTAAGCCTGTTTTCCAGTTGTGACTTTTGGCTGTGTGGGGAGAATTGTCTTTATATATAGCAGGCAAATCACTGAAGTGGACTAACCTGGCTTCAAAACAGGTAATGAAGTTGTTAGAATTGTACTTAACTCATTATGTACTGAAGTAAAAAACCACTTAGTACTCAAGGTTGGTGTTGCAACAACATGGCAAGTGTATTCAGTTTAACTTGAATGTCTATTAAGTCTTATGTCTGTGCTTTTTCTCTTTGAATGCAGCTGATTTAAGTGGATTGTCTTGATCTCGTGGCTGAGACACCCTGTGTTGCTGTTTACAGCAGTTAGTTCTGTGAGTTGTGTGTGTTTAGTTAGTTATGTGAGGCTAGTTCCCACAGCAGAGAAGGAAAACACTGATGATATCCACAGCCTTTCACTCTAAGGCATTGCCCTTGGCTCAGGAAGGACAGGATTGTTGGTTTTTATAGAGTTGAATGTAACTGGGAGAGTGTAAGGTACCTCTGCTCAGAGGCACAGGCTCAACCCATACTATGCTGCTTCTCATGGATGCTTGTCCTAGTTGCTGTGTTGAGAGAGATTCTCCAAGCTCTCCAGAGCTGGTATAGCTTCCTTGTTCTCTTCTCCATTAGACCATACCTTTCCTAACTTCTGCTCTGAACCTTCTTTGCTATAGTTTGAGTTCCTTCATGCTTGTTTTCTCTTTCACAGGCATATGGGACACATTATCTCTTTGCAACTCTTGTATGTTTTGTTTTTTTTTTTTTAAACTGGTGCTCAGTCCCTTTCGACCTCTTTAGTCTTAATAATACTCATTGGGCTTTTATTGCCTTGTAAATTGCTTTTCTGGAACTTCTGACCACTGTCTTTTGCTCACATCTTACATGAAGGACAAGAAAGTGCACTCTGAAAGTGTGGTGTCCCAAACAGCACAGAATCCTCCTCCCAAGGACTTCCCTTATAAAATGCCTGTCTCTGTTTCCCTTACTAGAGCCCCATGGCTTTTCTTTTATTTTCAGGTGGTTCTTCCCACCTTCATTCTAGAGAAGCGGTCGTTGCTGGAGATGTACGCGGACTTCATGTCCCACCCCGATCTCTTCGTTGCCATCACGAACGGCGGCAGCCCCGAGGAGAGGATGATCCGCTTTGTGGAGTATTACCTCACCTCCTTCCACGAGGGCCGCAAGGGAGCCATTGCCAAGAAGCCCTACAATCCCATCATCGGGGAGACCTTCCACTGCTCCTGGAGGATGCCCAAGAGTGACGTGGCCACCGAAGCTGGCACCAACTCCTCTGCTCACTCCCCCTCAGAGCAAGTAACTCTGCCTAAAGATCCAGAAGGCCAAGCAGAGCCGGACTATTACACAGTGAAATTTGTAGCTGAGCAAGTGTCCCACCATCCTCCTGTCTCAGGGTTTTATGCTGAGTGTGTAGAGCGGAAGATGTGTGTCAATGCCCACGTCTGGACAAAAAGTAAATTCCTGGGAATGTCAATAGGAGTGACAATGGTTGGTGAGGGTAAGTGCAAATTCTGTCCTTCGTTCATTTTAGAAATTTGTTAAAATACTGTTAATTTGATGGCAAATTTGATGTTATATTCCGAAGATACAAGTTGTCATTGTAAACAGCAACTTTTCCTATGGGAGAAGAAAATAATTAGGTTTATGCTTTGCCAAAAATCAGAATTATATTTGGAAGTAAAATTTTGCCTTTTAAACCTAAGGTCAGTTTCTGCAATGTAAACTGATATTTGTGAATTAATTTGCATCATACATTTATTAAATAGAAGTCTTGTTGCATTTCCATGTATTGCACTTAATCTTTCTATATATGTTTCGATTTTCTTTAACTAGAAAAATGGGATCCTTTAGGGACAGAGAAGGGTAACTGCCCTCAAACTGTACTTTCCCTTTAGTTATGTGTATTTACTGCACAAGATGAGACAGCCTCTCCCACTCTGTGTCCCCTGTGTATATTGCCCAGTACCTGGGGATTCCAGGCACTTGCACGTAAATTACTCATTGAACAAGGGAATGACCAGGGGAATGCCAGGGTATGTCAAAGGCACATCTTTGGCTGTACAGGTAATCTCTGAAGCTGATATCTCTTGCAGGATCTTTCTCAAATCAGATCATAACTTTTTTCAGAATTTCCCATGTTGTTTGTGCTGATGTCAGACACCCAGGGGTACTGTGCTCCAGAGGCACGGGCTGGGGCAGGCAGCATTCAGACGTTGTGCTGTGCTCTTCTGAGGGCAAAAGGCAGATCTTGTGCTTTTGGGTTCTTTATAGGAATCAAATCCACTTAGCTGAAAGCTGAATAAAAATTCTAGTATTTTAAGAGATTCCTGACATTTATTGCAAGAACTGCTGTCAGGAAAGAATTGGGTTTATCTTAGCAGAGAGATGCAGTAAGGAGAATTGTCTCTGCTACCTGTCTTGAGATTGGGTAAGGTGTATTATAGGAAGGGAAAACGGGAGTATTAGCCTTCCTCAGGATCTGCAGTTCAGGGGATTCATTTGTTACTTCCTTTTGTCAGCATAAGTCTTGTCTTGCCGTGCTCCAGAGCCATCAGTAAGAGAGTGAGCAGCCCTTATATGTACTGCTGAAAAGTATGTGCATGGCACAGTATTGTACTTTATGGAACAATATTATTGGGATAAATGTCTTTTCCCAAAAGAAGCTTAAATGCCCATTACTTAAGTTAGTACTTCCAGGAAAATGTTTTTACCTATAATCTAATAAATGTCACTTTTGTGGTTTTGGGGTTTGTTGTTTTTTTTTTTTTTTAATTTTCTTTTTCTGTGTGAGGGGCTATGAGGAAAAGTAACCAGATGTAGTATTGGCTATTTGTTTCAACAACTTGTTTGGCCTTTTCTGAGGTGGTGCTGATATACAGATTCTTGTGTTTCTTCACACAGGTGTCTTACACCTCTTGGAACACGGGGAAGAATACACATTCTCTCTGCCCTGCGCATATGCCCGCTCAATTTTAACTGTTCCCTGGGTAGAGCTGGGAGGAAAAGTCAACATTAACTGTGCAAAAACTGGGTATTCTGCAAGTATTAACTTTCACACCAAGCCCTTCTACGGTGGCAAATTGCATCGGTGAGAACATTTTTGTTTGTTTGAAATGAGATCGATCTCACTGTCTTAAAGGGTTGAGTGTTGTTTGCAATGTGCATTGTAAGTGCTCTGCTGGCATCATTGTCTTTGGATTTCTCTATAAGAAATATAACACTATCAAGTTTCAGCATCTTACAGAAAATATCTAGGTAAAAATACCTTTTTGTAAAGACAAAAATGGTAATTCTTATAGTGGTAGCTATTCACCTGTATGCATGTTTATAGGTACAGGTAAAGGACATCCAGGGAAAGTTTGCATGGGGTTGCTTTTAGCAGATTCCAGGAAGTATGCACAGTTGATGCAAAAGAGCACTGGTTTTTTTTCAGACATTTTATAGTAAGACTGCTGTAGATTAACCTCATGCTAATATAGACAAGTAATTGAGGAAGGAGAAAATTAAGTCGTAGTCTCACAAAGAATATGTTTGCAGAGCATTTTGAGCATTTTGCACTCAGCTATTTACTGAATAGAGTTTATTTAAATGTTTCTTAGATTAAATATCTCGCAGATCATAATGAAATATGTAACAGCCTAGAACATCAGAATTTCCTAGATGTGCGTTGCTGTCACAGGTTGCAAAAATCAGCTGTTTTCTCTGAATGACTTTTCCTGAAGCAGTAGGATTAGGCCATATTTGTTGCTCAAAGAAAACAAAAAAATCCACCTTGCTCTTTAAATTTCCATAAAGGGTCTGAATTTAAGTTGCAAGCAAAGCTTCCCTGTCCCAATGGCATTTGGAGAACTGAAGCTTATTAGTAGTTCTGTTTCACTTGGTGCAGTTTGAAAGTGACACATCATTTGGGTTTTTTCTATGGCTCATGATGTATCTTCCACTTTGCAATAGCTCCTCTTGCGTCATAAAAGATAAGTTAGAGGATGTAGTTTTAGTTCAGTGATTTAATTTTGGAAGCTGTTGTTATTTGTGTCTCTGAAGTTAGTCACAGACGTAGAGGCTTTTTAAAGAGAGATCTGTTCAAGGTACTGTAACTATTGAAAATTTGACATGGTGATGATTGGACATTGCCAAAAGAATCTCTTGATGGGAAGCAGCAGTGTTGTCATGGTTACCCAGAGTGCACGGGAGTTGCTATGGCAATGGTATGGATTTTTTTGTAGAGTGACCCTTGTTGTTAGACCTCAGCTGGATGTTGGCTCCTTGGTCCTGTACCTCTTTAGCTGGATGAAATAGAGGATAATGATAACGAACAGCTAGACATGTATCAGTCATGCCAAGATTACAAATAAGTGCCAGCAGGTTTTTATTACTAATAGTGGTTCAGGCAGCTACTGTGGTCTGCAGTGCTGGCAGAGGTTGTGTGTCAGAGCAATGCAACCTGGAGAAATAAAGGTAATGAGAGTTTAATGGAGCAATTCAATACTGCACCCCAGTAGTGAGTGATATAACTTTGTTTACTTTCAGCTGAGCAGAGGCAGTAATTTTGTGATTGATATTAAAATACTGGATGTCAGTGCTGTCTTGTTACCATACAATGCTTGGAAAAAATCAAGCTGTTAAAGTTGTGGGGAAGTAACTGCAGAGTCTGACCTGGCTGATCCCTGGCATCCTGTGGATTCAGGCTGTTCAGAGATCTCTTGGGAGGAGGACAGGGACTCTGCCATGTGTAATAGCTTTGGTGAGGTGTGGAAGTCACAGGATGAGAAGCAGCACAAAATTAAGGCTGCTTGCTTGTCAGCTGCTCTTTCTGCTGTTTTCAGTAATTGTTAGTGCTTCTTAAAGTCCACAAAAAAAATATTGTAAATGTGCTTTTATTGCTCCTGTTTTTTTCAACAACTGTTAAATTTTTGTAGTGGAAAACTCTGTGCTCTGTGAGCAGCGCATGCTTATCAATTTGGGTTTTTTAAGATATTTCTCATGAGTTTAATTTAGGTTCGAGCTGCTGGATCACAGTGTGACAGAAGTCCTGGCAGCTGCCTCCTGCTGTGAGCTGGCTGTGAGCTTTCCCCCCTTGCCCTGGAGATTCCCTGCAGCTCTGCTTTGGCTGGCATCCAGTATCTCTGTGCTGGCGGGTCTGACCTGTGATACTTGTTTCATTGCCTGAGAGATAAATTTCTCTATTTTGATACCAGGACTGGGGAGGACAGTTAGGTGCAGGCACAGTGGGAAGTGACTAGTGTGGGTGGAAGAAGGGAAGTGGCACTTGTGTCCTGTGCTCCCTTTTCCTCTGAGTGTGGCACCAGAAGTGCTGCTTTCCACTCTCCTGGATGCAGTTGTTCAAAGGACGTCAGAGCAAGCCAGTGGTGTGCAAGTTAGCTGTTCTCAGCTGCTCACAATAGAATTCTGGAAGGAGATGAGCCTATGCTTTGTGTGAACACTGGTGAAATGCAGGAAGGGGAGCTGTAAAGTGGTGAGTTTTAGGGAGGTTGTGTACAGATAACTTCAGTTTAATTGGAGCTGGAGAAAGTATCTTTTGTGAATCCTGCAGCACCTTACAAGTAAGAATCTCTCAAGTCTGGTTTGCATAGTGCACAGACTCTTGTTTCTTTGTTTCTAGGAGAAACCGTCTGTTTAAGGCTGGCAATTTGCTTGCCAAGCCATGCTCAAACACTGGGTCAGGATGAAGTGGGTGTCAGGAGGTCTTTGTGGAGGTCTTTGTACAGGTCTTGAAGCTGAGAAGAAAAGTATGCATCAGTGTGTGCGATTGTGGTGATACTTGAGCATTATGCTACACCTTGAATGAAATACTGCATGTTAGAAAGACATTTTTCTTATCTTGTTATTGGTAGAGGTTTCTGGGAAAGAGACAGGGAGCAAAAGCAGTTCTCCTGATTTCTAGTTTCCTACCTTGCTTTCTGCCTTTGTGTCTGCTGCTTATGAGAGCAACATGCGAATGAGACCACCTACATAAGGAGAATATTGACATGTAAAGATGCGAGATGACGTGCCAGCAGGTAGTGAGATATATTCTTGCTAGAAAGTTTAATTTTTATTTTTTAAGTCTGAACTATGTATCTGATGTGATACTTCAAGTGGAAATGATCAACTGCTTGTTATATGTGAATCCGCCTGTGTTAGTTTCTTTTTCATTTTCAGTTTCCTTAAGAGGCTTGAAACAAGCTGAACCCAAAAATGGAGTTTCCTGGGTAACTTGAAGAGAACTAGAGCAGCGAGTGAAAGCCACTTTGCTCTTTGAGCTTCTCCACACAAATGCAATTCAAATAACTAACATTTTTCTAGGCAGTGTGACAAGTTTGCAAACTCATCCAGGACTGAGTGATTATGCAAGGAACAGTCCTCAGGTTTCTTCAGCCATGGCTTTTTAAAAATAAATTTCTTTCCTAGAGTCACAGGTGAAGTGAAGCAGAACATGACGAACACGGTGGTGTGCAGAGTGCAGGGGGAGTGGAACAGTGTGCTTGAGTTCACCTACAGCAACGGGGAGACCAAATACGTGGATTTGACAAAGCTCTCCGTGACAAGAAAACGAGTCCGGCCCCTGGAGAAGCAAGGCCCCTTTGAATCTAGGTAGAGTATATGTTTGCTCTTGTCTGACCCTTTTTGTCCTAAGCAGTCTGGTGAGTGCCTTAGGAAAACCTGCAAATGTAGATAGTATTTGTGGATAACGCTTAGCAGCACCGATCTTTATTTTTTATGTTTTTTAAAAATAAAAGTCAAGAGCATAGTAAAAAGTGCACAACCCAAGTGCAGGCACATGAGTGTTTGTCTCCTATTTATGAGCAGAGGGTGTTTCTTTGAGTTCACAAAGTGCTTTCCAGAGCAGAAGCTCCCTGTTAGTTTTGTTTTTACTCATCAGCTACATAGCAGGGCAGCTCCTGACATCCTCACAAGAAACTGCTTGTTGAATAACACTTCCATGGCAGTTTTAAAGGGTTTGCAAACAGACATTAGATTGGCACTGCCAGAACCTCAGAGCCATTCCTACATGCTCCCAGTTGCTGGTGTAGCTGTAAGACTTGGCCATGAGCCCTCACCTGTGCTGCAATTCTCTGACCTGGGCTGATTTGTCATGTGTATGTGGAGAGAGTGCTCCTGTTCCACAAGAACTGCCTGCAGTGATCTTGCAGTTCGAGGTGGCAGGCTGGGAAACCTTTGGAACAGTAAAGTTACCAGTTTATTTTGTAGGAGGCTGTGGCAGCATGTGACAGAGTCTCTGCGGGATGGAGACATCGATAAGGCTACAGAGCACAAGCGAGCCCTGGAAGAACGGCAGAGGAATGAAGAGAGACTTCGTGCTGAAACAGAAACACCTTGGTGTACTAAATATTTCCTTAAAGATGTAAGTTCTCAAGCAGTTAGCTGCTGTTAATGAAGGCAGAAGCAAAGCTGTTATAAGCAAGCAGGTGCACATATGGGTCTGTGTCCTGTCAGAATATTTGGCCTTAGATCTTACAGTTTAGCTCTGTGGGATCCTTAGGGGTAAGGTGACATAAGAATTCTTAAGCATGTAAAGGCATGACTTCATTCTCCACTTTCCAAATGCTTGGATTTTGTGATGCCCTTGCATCAAAATGTTTGCCAGTTTTCTGGTCCAGTTTCTTTTACCAAGCAAGTCCTCAATGGCACATGGAAAATAGCTTTGCATATACACATGTAAGCAGACTGTAACAGTAAATGCTCAAAGCAAATAATCAGTAGTACTAATTTTGCTGAGGTGGTGTGTGTGTGTATGTGTGTACCCAACATGTTATTGTTAGCAAACAGTGATGCCTTTTCCTGGTCTTAAAATCAAGAGTCAAACACGGTTAGAAGGGGAAAAGGAATTTTACCTTGGTATTTATTTCAAGGATCCTTAGGTGCACACGTCCAGGTCAAATGCACCAAAATGCACCCCGCAATGCACACCCCCAAAAGATCGGGTATAACATTACAGGTTTTACTAATTAGCATATCAATCAAAAATTCCCCAATGAGAGGCTCAAGTGAGCCCCCCTCCCCAAGGAACCTTCCCCTGGATGGTTCTATCTTAGTTTACAGAATGTGTTCTGGAGAGAGCCTTGGGGTCTGGGGCACACTGATCCCTAGCTACAAAGCTTCTAAAATGTTTAGTCTCTTAGCTTGACAAACCAGTCCAAGAATGTAGGCAAAAAGCACTAAGAATACAGAAGTTGTAAAAAAGATATAACAGGGGTATAAAAGAAAAGGCAAAAAATCTTCATGGCATCAGCAGGAATGAGAGTTCATTCTCAACTTACACTTCTTTTGTTCTCCTACATTACATTTTGGTTAGAGCTTATTTGTTCAGTGTCTTAATCTGTACTTCAGTAATAGTAGTAGTAGTAATAATATAGTAAGACTTTTAACAAAGTGAACTACAGCCTGCCCAGGAGGATTGGGGGATGCTGCTATGATAACTTTGAAATAGGCTTTTCTTGTGATCCACGTGGTGAGACCTTGCTAGTGTAGAGACCTTTGCTGAGCCTTTGCAACAGGAGAGTTCTTGAGTAAAATTTATGCTGTTGTAGTTTAGATTCTCCTCACAGTGCAAGCTTTATCTGTTACAGTGCAGTAATGTAATTCCCCCTCTTCTTACTAGATCACAGAGATGGGAAGGGTTTAGAACACCAGCTAAAAAGTTACCTTTTCTTGGATATCTTCCAGGTTTGTTTTGTGAAGTTCAGGACAAGTTAGCTCCCATGATGGTTTTTGTTCTCTAAAGCTGTGTTAGTATAATTAGCTCAAAGTTAGGTAGTTGCATTATTAGTATTGTTAGATTTACAAAAGATGAAGTTCTGTCGCTAGTTCAAGATACAGATGTACTCGGAAAACGTTTAAATGTGATCCTGAGCACTTCATTTCTGGGTAAGCTGTTGGGCTGTGTTAGAGCTGATAATCCTGGGTAGCTGCCTCTCTGCTGTCTGCTTATGTGGCTTCTTCAAGTAATTTGGATCATACACCTCACAAGAGTGGCTTTTTGACTGGGTTAATTATAAGTGCAGTCAGCTCCCAGAGAGCACAGTGGCTTGGCAGGAGCCTGCACGTGTTCTGAAGCAGTGTCAGCAGCCTGCAGTGCTGATCTCTGTGCCTTAATCTGTGGGAGGTAAAGATACCAGCTCTGTCCCTCTGCTGTTCACAGCCATCAGTCCAATAGTTTTGTGAAGGCAGTTCTCCCAGGGCAGTGTCTTTATTATAACTGTACTTTCTCTTTAAATTGCAGGGAGATGGCTGGCTTTATCATAAACCCCTCTGGAAAACAGTGTCTGCCGCACAAACTCAGCAAACGGACAGTAACTAGAAAAAAGCTGCTTTGAGTTTTCTGATTTTCCTCTCCTTTTCCTCTGTCTCTCTGAACACAGTAATTACACTGAGTTCCCCTTTTTATGTAATTGTGCAAGTTTAAATGAGCATAAAGAAATAACTATACTAGGGCACTTTAAAGCTATTTAAAAAAAAAGGTAAAAATCCAAGTTGTAGAGACAGACTTGCCAGGTACATTCAACCAACTTGTTTTTTTCTATGATCCAAGAGATTTTACCTGCATTGTGTAAGATTCTTCTAAGTAGATCAGATTGCAAAAGCTGCCTGAGAGAAGAAGGAACCTGTTGGATTTCGGAGTGACATAGGAACTCTTTTGGAATCTGTGTCAAGCTCTTTAATCACTGAAACCTCCTCAGTACACATGTAGACAACAGCAACAAAAAATTGCTGCTTTTATGCCCAGTAATTAACCTTCTTGGCGAAAACTGGAAGGGTGTTTGGAAGATGTGCCTGAAATCAGTATTAAGAAACAACTGGATCATGACGACCTTTTCTTCGGAGAGAATGCGTGCATGCATTGGAGGAGTATGGGATGTACGTAGAGACTACTTTTCTTTTTTATGGATTTATAAAAGCAATTAGAAGTGTAACCATGGAGAAATTTTTCCTCTGAAACATTTTAATATACTTGAAATAATTGACTTGAATTGGAAAAGTAATTTGAACACTTTTCAGCTCTAATTTTATTAAATCTCTTTGAGTGACTGGTTTTTCTCAAGTTATAATGTAATGAGATCTGGCCTGTTTTTTCTCCTCCAACTTCTCTTCTTGAGGACTAAGGCTTTCAAAATGAACAGAAAACGTACAGTTTTGTATTTAAATTTCTCTGCCCATCTAATTGTCTCAGAGATGAAGTATCAGTGTTACAAACTGTCCTTTGGGTTATTTTGTTTTTTCTCCTGTGGTGGTGTTCAGAGCAAAGCAGTGAAATGTGACCTTGAATACATGGACTGTAGGTCCTGGTTTTTCATGTTACCGTAAAAAAACCCAAACAAACAACTGATTATGCTGAGGACTGGGTATTGATTTGAAACACAATCAGATATCAGGAAACTGTATTCAGGTACAAACATCCTTTTTTCTTTTTTTTTTTTCTCCTTTTTATAACTATTTTATTGAAGTCTAAGAATTGCTGGCAATTAAGAATAGTACTTACTATGGCTTTCGTTATTGTTGTAACTACAAGCTACCTTAATTTTTCCAACAGTGGTGCCTTAATCTGTTTTTTCTTCTGATGTAGTCTTCCAATCAGTGTATATAACATTATCTGCCACTTCCCAGCCATGGCAATGGCTGCACCTGATCCAGCATCATGAGAACTCACAACTGTATGATCTGGTAAGATGTTTTCCATAGAGAGGATGCAAGTGTAAGAATGCATCAGAAGGTTTAAATACCCATGTTAACTTTCAACACAAACTGTAAATCATGCAAAAAAACAACAAAAAAAAAGAGTTGGGTTTATGCACAGCTGTTTTGATCCTCTTGTACTTTTTTTTTTGCTGTGAAATGCACTGAGATCTCAAGGCGAGTCATAGTCCATTTGTGAGAAGTGGGGGGGGATAATAAAGCTACAAAATGATTCATTTGTTCTGTCTGCTTTCCTAGAGATCAGGTGACCAGGAAAGAGTAGGTGGTTGTTTTCTTTCATGCTGGAGATCTGTCTGGGCTTTCCTTGGTCCTAAAAGTGGGATATTTTGGCACTGTGTGCTTGAGTGGTAACTATTCTCCAGCAGAAGAATGTTTTAGGCCCTGCTTGTCTTGTTTGTGATATTCTATACAACCATCCTGTTGTGATAGTTTTGGATATCCATTGGGCATTTTCATGTTTAACCAGGAATAAAAATAAAAACTGAAACAGTGGGATTAGTTCCTCCTTGTTTTTGGGTCTGCAGCACATTTGGGGTGTGCTCTTTGGCCAGTTCCAGGATTTGGGGTAGGAGTCATGGTGGCAATGTGTGGAATTCTTCCACGGTTCATCAGTACCTGCACCAAACTGGGGCTGGTAGAGAAACAGATTAACACTGTATACGTTTCATGGTTGTTTTACCTGTGTCACATGGCACATTTGCTTTAAACGAACAGCAAGGGCTGTGGTGCAAGGTCCAGCTTTTAATATTGCAGTGATCAGAGCAAAACCAAACCTTTTTCAGCTGAGCATACTCCAGGGATCAAAGTTAAGCTTACTGAAATAGAGACTTATGACTCAGTCACTAAACTCACCTTAAAATTTTGATTTGGGAATTTGTCAAGGTGATGCCTGTAAATGAGACTGAAAAGCTCCCACGTTGATCATAGACTCATTTGTGTTCCTTATAAAATACTATTAGTAAAGTTATTTCTCTTCCTCTCTCATCTGGTATGCTTGTGGTTTCACACTGAGAAAGCTGTTACTAATTTTGTTGTGTAAAAATAGACCAAATGCTGAAGCAATATTTTGATAAAATCCATGAAGTGATTTCTTTCAACATGAAGATGTTTCTAGGAAAAAAGAACATAAAACCTTCCTTTGCTCAAGTGATCACCAGAACTGGAATGGTTCCTGATGTGGATTTAGTTATGATGCATATTTCTACTTCTAGAAACAAAGGACATAGTTGAAAACAGTTTAAAAAGAGAAAAATGAGCCACTGAATATCCAGCTTAAATTGTAATTGTGATTCTTCTGAGAGTGGCAAGCACCCTGCGGACTAATGAATGTATTTTTAACTCTGACCAGATTTGATTCTCTTGCATAACTGATGTTGTTTCCATCCTGTACCTTCTGGAGCAAAGGGAAGGGCTCAGTGCTGCTTCCTGTGTAGATACTTGCTAGAACCACAGTGTGTTCCAACAGGGAACATGGCAAAATTGGCTTATGTTACCTTCTGTCTTCTTGGCTTGATTGGGCCCCACTGAAATTAAGAGCAGAATTCTCATTGATCTCAGTGGTTTTAGGCTCCCTGAATCATAAACAGATCTTGGATCTTAAATAAGTGGCTGTCTTTAGAGGTGCTGTGCAGCCTGCTGCTCATGGAAAACAGAGTGTGACAAGTCACCCCTGTTTAACACAGGCATTCAGGTGTGTAATCCTGATGGATTGATGGAAAAAAATGCACTACGCAAATCAGCTTGTTCAAGATTTTAGGCATGGGTAGGGGAAAAGATAAAGTTTTTCAGCATATTTATAATATGAACTTAAGCCAATTATGAAGTCTGTCTACCCTGGAGAATTTGGATTTCAGCCATCAGAGTCAGAGATGCAGGCTTCAATGTCTAGTTTGCACAGACTGATCCCCTCTGTCCCTGTCACCTGTGGGAAGAACAGGTCAGAGTGTCTTTTAAATCCTTTTGAGCTTGGAAGAACAAGTGAACACATTCATCAGTGTGTCCAAACAACTTGGTGCAGAACTTGGTGTGGAAATTCTGCACAAAATACTATGGGAATGAAAGATTGGGCAGTTGGTGGCAGGGGAAGTTTGGTTTGTTTTCCTGTAGATTTTTGTCTCCCTGACAGAAAAGCTGCCTCATGCTCTGTTTCTCTTGTGCCAGAGCAGTGGTTATTACAGTCAAGAAATGAGACTGAAGTCAGGTGGGTGGAAAATGTGTATTTGTGGGGAACTGAGGAGGGTGTGCTTCAAGAGAAAAGGGTTAACTTGAAAAACTGTAAGGTGTCAGGAGGTAGCAGCCAGGTGAAGATTACTGAGAATGACAGGTGTGGTCACAGTTGCAGGTGTAATAAGTGGTAGCTAAGCAAATTTTTTGTTTTTTAGATTTGATGCAACCTAATTCATTCCCCTTCTGTCCTTCTTTGAAGTGTTTAGAGACAATTTGGTTCTAGGCTTTTAATTTAGCAACTGTAAAAACAGTCCAAGGAGGTGGAAACAATAGCTAGAGAAGAAAAGGTTTTTATATGGGTTGGTGTTGTCATAGCTGAGCACTTTAGAAAACCAAACCAGCCCTGCAGGTCTGCTTTCCTGCTCCACATCGGGGAGCCTCGGCTGTAGAAAACTTGGAAGGTTTGCTCCCTTTCTTTCTGGGCTGATGCATGCAGCTGTGTGGTGGCAAGCAATATATTCCTCTCGGGTGCCATCCCAAAAAATACAGCTCTGTGTAGGTGTCAGGTATGGGCTTGCAGGGCTTAGGAGCACCTGAGGTTTTTGATCCCAAGGGTGGAGGGATTTGCACAGTACCAGGGTTCAGAGGGAGGTGTGACTTACCTTTCCTTAACTGCTTTCCAGGATAGAGGCAGCCTGGGTTGATGTGGTGATCATGGGAATTAAGGTCTCAGTTCATTCTGATCGTGTTTCCCCAGGTGGGGTAACCCAGCAGGGGGGTGTGAGAGTCGCAAGAAGAGTTGGCCAACCCCTTTGTGTTGACACTGTTACTGTGGCACAGGTCTGGCTAGAGGTGACTGGAGACTGGTCTGATGGGGGAAAGGGTTGCCTGCATATCCTGCATGGAGAGTTTTTAGGGTGAAGCAACCATGTCTACACTGGTGACTTCTTCTTTCTCTCTCAAAGAAGCATCACACACCCACCTGAACTATCAATTAACCCAGGAATTCCCCAGTGAGGAAAGGTATGTTGTAGTTGCATTGTATCAGGCTTTTACAAACTGGATTATTGTGGATCTTTGCATAATGTTGAATGAGTGATTTTCTTGGATGTCAGCATTTCTTCCATTGAGGGTGTGGTATATCTCATGATGTCTTTTTTTGCTGCTACAACAGATTTTGTATGTGTGTATAGGCCATTAAAAAAAGGAAAATTGTTTTGATCACTGCAGAATAAGTTAGAAAAAAACTCATGATGACAATATGGAAGGAATGACATGGAAAAAAAGACATGGAATTCAGGTGCTTATTAATAAAAGATTAAACATTATTATTTTAAAAAATAATAAAAGGAATGCTTTGCATCATTATACATTTTAAGTAAGTACAAAGTCAGTTCATATAATAATGTTGCACTTTAACCAAAATATTGATTCCACAGTTCACTGTATCTGTGGGAGGAAACAGATCTTATAAATAATTTATGTACTAGATCTTAGTTCCATTTTGAAAAACAGTGAGGCTTTTTTCCCTCATGAGCTAAATGCTTCTCCCTTATCCTCTTGTTCCTCGTGATGAGGACTTTTGCCTGCTGCATCACTGAATGTTTCTGCTCCCGTCACTGTCCTGGTGCTCCCCACCTGGAGAAGCTGTTTTGCTGGCCTCGTTGTCCGTGTTGTTGTTGAGGATGTCATCACAATCCATTTGTGCCATCAGGTTGAAGCGCTCAGCCACGCAGTGGGCGGTGAGCCGAGCCTCGGGGTCGTGGTCCCAGCACTCCGTGATGGTGTCGCACAGGAAGCGCATTCCCTGCAGTCGGAAGGGCTGAGATTAGGATTGGAAGGCAGGAAGAGGAGGATCTAACACAATCTCGGTGGTTTACCACACTTCTGACAGCCTCCTGCATAAAGGCTGGTTTTGGCCAAGCTTAAGCACAAGAGGAGTCAGCCTCGGTAAGTTGTGGAAGTGCTGATGCTTCTTCCACTGGCACTGCTTGTGTTAGAGCAGCAGCCTCGGCTCCCCCGGCATCTGCTCCCAAACATTCCCCATGCTCCCTGGAAACTGGCTTGTGTTGGCTGTGAGATTTAGAGCCTGTTTCCATCCAGCCCCTATTTATTTCCTGTCTCAACCTTGCCCATTTGGATCAGAGAATCTAAAATCACAAGGGGCAGGGGAGATGTGGATGGTGACCTGTAGGCTGCTGGCTGAGCCCAGGCCTTGGGGTTTGAGTTGCACCCTGCCTGTTACATCTGGGGGAGGTGGTTTTCAAAGGTAGGTTTGGAAATAATTTCTTAAATCTGACTTCTTGTTTTAGTGGCATTCTGGAAGGGTGTGCTGTGCCAAACACTCATTGCAGTGTGCAGCTGAACCTTGTTCTCTGATCACAAAACAGCCTTTTGGTTGAGATGGGATGAGGTGCTTCCCAGTTTGCTCCAGAGCACACAGAGTTCCTCTCAGCTACAATGCTTATGTCTCCCAGAAAACTATTTTTTTTTGTCCAATTGTGTAGGGTTCTGAAAAGAGCCACAATATTTTGGGCTTAGAAAGAAAATAAATGGTAGTATTCAGCTGGTGCTTTTCCCACTCTTTAGCTAGTAACACAGCTAGCACCAGAAGCTGTGTTGAACCTTCCCTCGCCCATGTAATTCCATCATGTGCTATTGCTCTTGGCATCATTGTCAACTAAAGTTGGAACACAGTGGAAAAATCATTATTCTAAATAAAGCTTCATGTTTTTCAGTGGGTTTTATGTATTTCATAATTTGTAATTAAGAGAACCCTAAAGTCTCATGTGGACCCACACGGGGAAAATCCGAGTCCTACAGAGATACAGGGTCAGTGCCATCTGCCCTTCTGCACCTTACTCAGAACTCACTACTCTGTGCTAAGGTTTGTTGTATTAAATCTTCCACAATGGACACAAATTGGAGAGAACAGGATTGTACAGCAAAACTGACAGGTGGTGTGTTTCAGCACCTCTGACGTCACTCACTTACTAGCTTAGTTGAAAGGATTTGAGGGTAATTGATTACATGCAAAAATGAGCTAGCTTAGGTGAATCTTTTTAAGTCAGCCTGTTCTCCAACAGGACATCCAAGATTCTCTGTACTTATTTTTCCCTGAAATCATAACATTTATTTGCAGTTTGCCTTGTAGTGATGATGCTCTTTTGAATGGTATAACTGGAACATCTTGTTTGGCTTACAAAATGGACTTAGTTTGGCTTTTATATTTGATATCTGTTTTTCCAAGATTCCAAAGAATGCTGAGTTGTGCAAGTGTATTTTTAGTGGCAATATTGACTTAAGCTTCCACTGCTCCTTCCTGTCCTGCCCCAGCCTCTGGTTGTGCCAGTACATCAGTCTGTTCGGCTGCTTTGTGAACCAGATTCAGAAATTTACCTGGCCTAAAAAAAAATTTTTTTTTTAGTGTGGTAGTGTGTGAAACAAGGTAAGTTATCTGAGAAACTGGGGATGAATTTCTTTGGCTGGCTTTTGTTGTGGGGCTTTGCAAGCAAATGCCCTGAAGCTGCTATTGGGTGAGTCAGGCCTGTCAGGGAAATTAGTGCTGACACTTGCTGAAAATCAAACCATGGTCTTCACTTGACTGAGAGCAATCCTGATGGTTGAAACGCGGAAATAGCATTTGGAGCTCTGCAGCAAACTTATGGGTGGGAACACCTGTGGGTGCCTCCCATTCAGGTGAGTGACTTGTCACTCTTTCTCGGTGTCACTCAATGCTTCCTCACACGGGAAGGGAAGCCTGGACCCCCGGAGTGGCACAAGCCGGTGGTTTTCTGCTGCTTCCCAGCAGATGGTGCTGCCCAATTCCTCATCCTAGGGAGACCGGTTGCAAAATGCCCGGAAAATGCTGTAAAGCCAGGCTTGTAAAGAGATGTTTATTACACCAGCAGAGATTAGTCAGAGAAAAACTTTCAGCAACACAACGTGGCTTTGCTGTTCCCCTTCCCCAGTGACCATCAGATGGTCCAATAAAAGTTCCCACCTTACAAGCTTTGCTCTGTTTGCCTGCTAGACCAGTCCAACTACAGCAGCATTATTTCTGGGAGGTGACTGCAGTCAGCCTCCCTTCAGCCCTGGGAACAGCACAGTTATGCTCATGCTCTATCAAAGTAGGATTTTTGACAACCCAAGCCTCTGTATATTTTTTCTATGGTTTCAAAGTTTTTCGGAGACCCTGGGAGGTGAATGTCTGAGGTGACTACTCAAAAGGCTTGAAATATGTGGCACTGCTGATTGAAGTTCCTGTATTTGCCTTTGTCAATGTAAAGGGCTGGGTGAGCTTCAGAAATGGACTCACTGACTGATAAACGTCCCGGGGGTCCCACAGAAGCTACGGATTCATTTGATGCTGTTTGCAGTTTTGGGCAGTCAGGTCAGCTGTGAGTCTTTGGACAAATATGGTTTTGAGAGGAGACGTTGTAGGGGATGTGTGGCCTCCTAAGGTCGAGAAATTTTCTCATTCCCTCTGCAAAGCCTTCCTCTGTGTGCCAGCAGGGCAGAGTGGGAGCAGAGGCAGTGTGTTTTACGGGTAGATATTGCAAAATGATGCACTGAGCACTGCAAGGCTCTGAAAGCCAGCAGGCTCAATGTTCCAGCTTGATTTTCAGGTGAATGGGAGTGTTGATCAGCGGATGGTGTTTTTCCACGAGACATGTGAAATTCAGGAAGTACCAAAGTCAGGCAAGATGTGGAAATCACAATCACCATGCTTGTTACCCTTCGTGTCCTTAGTGTGTGGCAGAAAGTGTTGGCCTGGGGCAGAGGACCCTGTCAGGGCCAGGAGGGAGCTCTGTTTCTGTAGCTGGTTGCTCTGAGTGTGCTTGTGGGTGGTTTTAGTAGAGCACATTTTGTTACTGCTGAAATATTCCTGTTCTAGAACACTGGGTTATGCCCTCTGTGCTGACACACTTTGCTTTCAGACCCTCTGAAGGCTGGTGAAAGACCTCCCTTGACAAGCCTCGAGCCTTGCGGAGTCCCTGCTCTCAGCTTCACACCCTTTTCCTGAGTGTTTCACAGGAAGGACATGCTTCCTGGTTTGCTCTTCCTTGTAGAAATGGAAATTTCATGTTAAAGGTACTTTGGAGCTTGAAACCTCCACAGCCAAGCAGGCAGAAGGCTGGATGCAGCTCTCTTGCCCTCTGTGCCTGCTGCGAATGGCTGTGTGTGAGGAGCTGTGTGTTTCCTCAGTGTTCCAGACAAGGTGCTTAGGGGAGAAGCAAAGTGAACTCCAATGGTTTACTGTTTCATGAGAAGAGCTGCACTGAAGTGCTCCACTTTCCTGTTATCCTTAGGGTAGCTGAAACCCATCACCTGGCATTCACAGCTTCCTGACCATGGCTATTGATCAACAAATGCTGATGTACCATGGCTGGTGGCTTTTGTGCAACAAGGAAATGAGTCCAGTGGGACTTGTGTGGGCCCAGCCATTCACAATGGAGCTGGAAGTAGAGCCCAGGAGTTCTGCCTGCTTTTCCTTTGACTATAAATTTAATTTTTCAGGCTGCGTTAGTGAGGAGGGACGTGTGTTGCTCTTTTCTGAACCAGTTGCTCCCAGCTTACCTGGTGCACCAGCCAGTTGCTTGGGATCTCGGGCCGGCCTCTGCCGTGCAGCACAATGTCCCTCATGGTGTCCACACAAGGCTGCTCCTGGACTTTCGACCCAAAAGGCAGCTCATAATTCTTTACCTCTGCAAGGAAGCAACAGCAGCATCACAGGATGTTTCTAATGAATTCCCTGCTTTGTTTTGATATGGCCCACTGGATGAGAATGGATTTGTTTTTAGCAGTCTGCAAAAAAATAAGCTAATTTGGAAACAATTGAGAATTTGAACACAGAAATGTAGTGCTGGGTTTTCACATAAAGGTTCTTTTCAGAGACAGCACCGAGGAACGATCTGACCTTCTCCCTGAACCCTAAAGATGCAGTACAAAGGACATGGTTTGTCTTTGGGTGTGACATATTTTGAGCAGGCAGAAAGTATTGTGCTGGTGAAGGATGGGAGGGGTGACTATCATATGATATTTTCTGGATTTCTGCAGCAGGGATGGAATGGGTTAGAGGAGAAGTGGCCCTTCCAGAAGAGAAACCCCATGTCGTGGGAGACCAAGGAGAAGCTGGCTGTTGGCAGAGGTGAGAGGCCATCCTGGTTTCTGCCAGGTCTTGCCCAGATGTGAATTCAGGTGAGATACAAGTGGAGAGAGATGGCCTGGGATGCTGGCTTGGGAACAAAGGATGCATGGGGCATCTGAGCCAGGCAAGGGCCAACCATGGGGCTTGCAGTGCAGTTGGAGCAGCTTTCTGGCCAAGGGTTGGAGGTTTCTGCAGCTCTATGGGCTTGTATTGTGAGTGGCTGGGATAGAGAAGGAAGGGAAAGGGGAGCAGGCAGAAGCCAGGCAGGGGCTAACTCCAGGGCAGTTAATTAAATGTTTTGCTACACACAATTTCAGATGCCAGAGTGTGACTCTGGGAAATGACAGGGGATGTCACACTGTCAGGGGCTGGGGTTTGTGAGTCCCCATTGCAACATAAGCACTCTGGTATGGTCTGAAGAAGAAAATGGTTTTGAGGAGGCAGAGACACCTTTGGCTCTTCCTGCTTGGTTTGCTTTTTATCACCAGCACAGGCTCCATGGGGCTCGGCAGCTCGGCAGCTTTGAGCAGGGGCTGGACCGGATGTCCCCATGGGGTCCTGTCCTGCTCCTTGACCACTGAACCACCCCCCTTAAGCCATGGCACACAGAGCAGGGGAAACTGTCACCAACTCTTGGCAGCCCTGCAGAGACCTCGGCCACCCCAAGTCACGTCTTGTGCCATCAGTTGGTATGTGGCAGTAAGGGAGTAAAAAGGCACACAACAACCATGGTGCAGTGCTCCTACCTCCCACTACTTCACATCTGGAGGCCATTTCCCACAAAACAAGGGCCATGGAGTAGACATCCATCTGCTTGAAAGACTCCAGGTCTTCCAGGTTCACTCTGGACTCCAGGACCTCTGGGGCCATGTACCTGGCGGTGCCCACCTGCCCGAAGAGAGGAGAGAGGTGTTAGCAGCGGTGGATAAGGACTTTGGCCACAGGACAGGGGCGTGGCTGGCAAAGGCTCCTCCAGAGAGGGTTGGTGGGTCATACTTGCCTGCCCGCTATTGGCAAAGTCATCCACTGTCAGGGAGGGGTCGAGGCGTATGGCGATGCCGAAGTCGCAGAGCACGCACTCCTGCTCGTTCTTCACCAGGACGTTTGTGCTCTTGATGTCACGGTGGGCGATGGGGATTTTTGGGCGGCCGCAGGCGGTGTAGTCGCTGTGGAGGTGGGCCACCCCGCTCACCAGGGACCCAGCCATCTTCTGCAGGTCCATCCAGCTCAGCACGTGGCGGGAGAGGTAGTCCTTGAGGTTGCCGCGGCTGTGGTAGGCGGTGATGAGCCAGTACTCCCGGCGGGGCCCCGTGCCCCGGTCCTCGGCAGTGAGGAACTGCAGGACGCTGTCATGCCTCAGGCTGGTGTCAGTGAAGATCTGGCTCTCGTTCTTCCAGGAGGAGTATTCCTCGCAGGGGAAGATCTTCACGGCCACCGTCTCGTACTGCCCTGAGCGGCTGTGGCTCAGCTTGGCCCTCCACACCTCCGCGAACTGCCCTTTGCCCACCATCTCGTCCAGCTCGATGGGGAGCAGCTCAGCGGGGCGGCTGCTGGCGCAGCCGGGGCTGGTGCCGGCTGGGCTCTCATCCATCAGCACGGACAACTTCTCCTCCCGCTCGGTTGCCTTCCCCGGCTCTGGCAGCGCCGGGGGCTGTCCCTGTTTCCCACCCCACGCCTTGGCCCTCTTGAGTCGCTTCTGCGTGCGGCAGAGGTAAAATATCACCGTGATCATCACCGCCACCAGCAGCGGGGGCAGGAGGCTGATGGCAGCCACTGGGATCACCTCTTTGCTCTGCAGCATGGAGTAGCCTGAGGGGAGGAAAGCAAAGGCGAGATGCTGCTGCTGCGGGTCTGCCGCAGCTCGTTTTCATCACGCGGAGGAGGAAAATATGCAAAGCTGTTAATGGAGCGCAGCCCTTTGTGGGGCCGCACAAGGGCCCATCCCGGCACAGAACCCAGATGTAGGCACTTAGCAAGAGGGGGGGCTGACTGGTTTTGGTCTCAAATTCAGCTCCATTTATCAACAGAAGACACAGGCCAGCATCATTTGGATGGGGTACTGTGGCACAAGAGACTGCAAAGGGCCTTTTGGGGGTCCCACGTGCTGTTTGTGCTCATGGCAAGGGGAGCTGGGCTGGAAAGAACAGTGATAAATCCAAGGCAAGGCTTGAACACAGCAAATCTCTGAGAGGGCTTGGGGCTGGAGCTTTGCTGGACTCCTGTGGTACACAGAGAGCCAGGAGGGATGCTGGGGGTGGGCAGTGTGCAGGACCACCAGCCCAGGGGAGTGCTGGGACGCTTTGCAGGATAATTAGCACACAGGAGCATCATTTCAGCACTTGTCTGCTAGTTCTGGCATCTCCTTCCTCAGCCCGTTACAACAGCAACCCCAAAAATCACCAGGGCATGGCTGCATTTGTTTTGTTTCTGTTAAACCCCCTGTTGGCCTTCAGATTGCTGGGGGGAGGACATGCACACAAAGCCATAACCCTCACACAACATATAATTGTCTGATCCTTTGATGTTCGCGATTCCTGGAATAAACATGCTGACTTCAGTAGAGATATTCAAGTAAAATCTTACTCAGAGGTTTTTCTGCCAAGTATAATAACCCAGGGGAAGAGGGATAAGAATCATTCCATAAGCAAAACTCTCGCTGCTTGACCTCAGTGTGTGGAGATCATAATTCAGGTTCTGGAAAAACAGAGCATTTAGCTATTTTCCTTGGCAAATTTCAAAAAAATGTGCTGCAGCTAATTTCTGCGAGGCTGTGAAAGCGTTTCTAAAATAGGCATCAGGTTTAAACCACAAGATCAACCTAAACTGATATAAATCAATAACTAACTCAGGAATATGTTTATTTTGGAAAGTGTTGGGCTTGGATATCACCTACTGCTTTAATGGATTTACCCGATGCTTTGGATCCCATCTTTGAAACTGAAGAAAGAGAAGATATTTTTAAGGGAGTTGCGTGCACAAGTCCCAAAAAGGGGAAGTTAACACAACTCCAGGAAATTCCTTCATGAGGATGCCCCTTCCTTATGGAAGTCATTTAATACAATACAGGGGCTGTAGCAGGATTTAGACCCCTTCTACAGAGAGCAAATGTAGTTGCTCTGGCAATGACCACAGGTCTGTAAACCCACATCGTGTTGAGCATTGCTGCCTGGGTCTATCCATCCCTGTGGAGGGGACATGGACCTCCAGGGCCAGGCTCAGCTGGGGTAGAGGTGGAAAGAACTTGGCATGATCCACCCTACCCAGCATCTTCCCAAGGTGTCCACTGGGATCCTGTGTGCACAGCTTTAGGAAATGATGGCTCTGTGTGTTCATTACTGTGATCTCTGAGCTCTGATGGAGTCCCCTGCAGCCCCAGTGTGAGGGCAATGCCACCCAGCAGCCCAGACCTGAAAGCAGAACTTAAGGAATCAAGAAACAGGAAAAAATCTGCCTGCTTCCGCTGCTGGAGAAGTGCTTGTCTCTGTTAGATGTTTCTCTGCTCAGGAATTGTCTATACCATTGAATATGACCACAAGTAAATATTTAGAATGCAAATGATCCCTTAAAGCAGAAGAAAAGGAGGTAAACAATGGGGTGTGTGAGCCTGGGGCTTGCCTAAGCTGGTCCTGTGGCCCATATCTAAGAGGAGAGAGTTGTCAAAGACCTGCACTGCTCTTGCTCCGACTTCCAGCACTTTCTGCGCCGGCTGACAGGAGGAGGCTGGATATGGAGCCTTCACTGGGGGCGGCATTTCCAATGAGCCAGTTGTCATTTTTGTGTGAAATTACATATCCCAGCATCAGCTTTGGGATTTGACTATCTCTCTCTAGAAGTGTGTGTACCTGTTATGTTTGGCTGGGGAAGCAGCAAAGAACCGCCAAATTTAGCATCATTTGCCTCCATTAAAGTGGCTTGTTTGTTCAGAGAATTTACATTTCATGTGATGTTTTTCTTTTTTCCTTATGTTGCAGGAGAAGCTATGCTACTGGCATGCAGGTTCTGCTTAGACTCATCTTCAGTCTCTCCTTGTTCTGTGATTATGGAAAATTGGAGGTGTTTCACTTTGCTTTTGTTACAGATCACATTCTTGATGGACACTTGGATAAACCTGGTCCACTTGGAGTTGAGGAGGTTTGGACAAACCCCCAAAGGCTCAGGGTCTGGTTGGAAATGTTTCCAAAGTATACGACCCTCCTGAGGTACAGAAATAAGCTGCCTCTTAGTTTTCCCTCCTATGGATTTACAGCTCCCGTTGGATCTCCAGCCATGTGCAGCAGCGAGCCAAGCCACGCTCACGTGTGTGCTCAGCACCGGGGCAGCTCCAGCTGCCCCTTCCCGGGAGAAACTGCAAGAATTCCCAGGAGAGCAGCAGAGAAGGCATTCCTGCATGCCAAGCCCTGCACCCCAGCGCCTCCACCTCTTCAGGTTACAGCTTCGAGGGGTGCCAGCAGTTCCCGTGGGTGTGTTCTGGGGCAGGATTTCCTCCGGCGCAATTTATTTAAAGCTTTCAGAGCTTTTGACTCACACTTGGTTACATCAGCTCCTGGGTTCCCCAGCTGATTTACCCTGTGCTGAAGGCACAGCCCACTGAGAGATATGGTGGATCTTCCGTCACTTAATGCTTCCAGGCAAAGGCTGGAGGTATTGCTGGGAGGAACACTTTGGCCATAGACAAAATGCTGAGCTCAGTAACAGGGTAGCGATTTTAACTGGCTTTTATAGAGGGGGGTCAAAGAAGATGGTGAAAGAGCCTCTTCTGCCATTGCATCTCCTACTCCACAGGAAACACAAAGGATTTGTCATTGGCACTGGGTGCTGCTCCCCCCATAAATAGCATTAAAAAAAGCACTCACCATTAGTGTGGTTTTCAAAGATGAGTTTGTCGTTGCACTCCTGCTCGTCCACACAGCCACAGATGTAGATGATGCCATCCTCGCTGGGCTGGTGGCTCATGATGCAGCGTGAGGTGTTGTAGTTGGGGACCATGAGGTTTTCAATGGGGCGGTGGGGGTTGTGGCAGAGCGTGCTGATCCTGATGCTCTCATTGTCCTGTCTCCTGCGTGTGACAAATGAACCGACACAGCATTGGCCTGGCAGCTCAGCCTGTGTGTCACCTTAAACCCGATTCTAAGATCATTTCTTTCAAGGTATGTAGGGAATGACTTGTTTGCTGTGGCTCTGGTATAATTCTACTTACATGTACTTACAGGACCGGTGATGGGGGATGACTGGCCCTGCACAGGCTACAGCATTGCAGCTACTCCTGGGTGCGTTCAAAGGAAATTACAACCATTAATTACTTTTTGTTACAATTAATTACTTTTCCAGGGACAGCCTCTGCTTCATGACCTGGTGGTGCAAAGCGGGAGGATGAAGGTATGGAGAGATTTCACAATGTCTTTGAGGTCAGCTGGGCAATCAGACATAAAAGCCAAGGAAAGAACCTAAATTTGTCACCCTCTCCCTGGTGAAGTCCCCTGGTTTCAGTGCTCCCCACATTTTCTTGGGGCTACCAGGTAATTTGACAGAGGAGCTCCAGCTGAAGAGTCCTTGGAAGGTGAGATCCCTTCTCCATGAGCTGCCAAGGCTGGGCACCTGGAGGACATGAGCGTGGGGCCAAAGCTGCTGCTGTGACTGAGATACCCACTCAGGACAAGTTTGGATGATCCACATAAGTCTCTGCAGCAAGCAGAGTGAGCAGCAAGCAGCAAGGCTGGCCTGGAGGTGAGCCCTGCCTGCAGGGATCTTATTCTCTGGATGAATCTTAGAATGGGATGGGAGATGCTGGGAGGGGTTGGCAGGTTATTTGTGACTGCGTAGGTGCCTCACCCCGTCTGGTACATGATGCAGGGTGCAGCCCCATCCTGTGCAGTGGGATTGCTTCCCTGGCAGGGGGATTCCTGCTGCAGGGACCTTGCTTTTTCCTGTAAATGTAAGCTGTTAATGGGAAAAACCCAGCAACATGCTAGATTGCTTACCCAGGATTTAAGGTGGCTTCTCCAAGTGTGTGTAGGAGAATTTGGGGCAGGGGGTGGATTTTGTTGTTTGTTTGTTTAGGTTTCTTGTTGTGTTTGGCTTTTTTAAAAGTCCATAATGCAACAATTATGTTGAGGCGAACTCCTACTGAAAGCTGGCATACAGCATTCACGCTAATTAGCAGGTTGAGATAAAGCCTAGCGATAAGTGCTTGGCTGGCTTTCACTTTGGCAGCCAAATTAAAAGGGAAAGTGGAGGGAAATCACTTTGGGCAGACCCAAATGGATGTTTTTTAAGTTTTGCTCATGGGGACCAAAAAGCTGGGGGAGGCACTCTTCCGGGCCAAACCAGGCAGTGTGTGCTTGGCCTGAAAGGCAAGATCGCGTTTCCTGTCCAGGCACCTCTCGCAGGAGCAGAAAAGGGCTTTTTCCAGGGGATGGGAAAGAGGTGGGATAAACCCAGTGGGTTAACCCCAGTGTGGTGCCAGCTCAGATATCCATGTTCTGGATGGGGACTGACCTTGGCTGCACCCCTGCATGTGAACTGAGGATTCACCTGCCTGATGCAAGAGGACATCATAGGTTTGGAGGTCAGGGTTGCTGGTTTGCCCTTGGGTTCAGCTTGTAAAGCTAAATTCAGAGGTTTATGGGAGTTTATAGGTCCTGCAGCAAACTTGCTACTCTTTGTGTCAGGCACTCAAAAGCTTAATTTATTTAGAAAATAAACTGGTACTAATTACAGGGCAGACCAAATGATTTTTTTACTGTGCCTTGTAATTTTAATTACAGTGGAGTCAAGGAAAGAGGAAGAGAAATGCTGAATTACTGCAGTGATCAGTAATCCAAGCACAGGTGTACACACTTGAACCCCTTCCTCCCCCCGTCTCCCCTTGGGGAGGGAATTTTCTCTCACCATATGGCCACGCAGATCTCATAGGGGTCCTCGCAGTAGGAGTTGAGGTTGCAGTTGCTGTAGCACACCTTCTCCTCGCAGGCCGGCGGTGTGGAGTCGCACCACTTGCACAGGTTGGTCTTGAGGCTTCGGCGGGCGCCGGCGCTGCAGGCTGGGGAGCAGAGAGGGGCTGTGGGTGAGCGTGGAAGAACAACCACCATTCCAAGTGATTCACACAGCCAGGGGAGAAGGAGCCTCAATTGACCCTATTTCTCCATGCGGTTTTTTTTTTAAAGGTTTTTTTGCTCTCCTTTGCCCAGTCAATTGTGCTTTGTGTTATTCCAAAGCCTAGAGGAGATGGGAGGGTGCTCCCATCAGGCAGGTCCTGCCAGACAAGAGCCTGGGAAACTGCAGAGAACCACGTTTTCCCTCTGTGTTTGCCGTAGCATTTATCATCAAGGGGAAATTTACTTCTTCCTCTACAACCTAGGCTCAAATTGGCATTTCCCCTCATCCCAAGTACATTTGGTGCTGGAAATGGGACATCTCCAGTCTCTGTGTGCCTGAAGAATTCATTTATTCCCCTCCCAGCAGGAAGAGAGGTGCTGGGGAGGGATGTATGGCCAGGCAGGGACAGCTCCTTCCTCTCCTGCTGTCTCCTTGACCTCCCTCTTCCTATTCAATGAGGCCAAGCTGGGAAATGTGTTTGCTACCCACTCCCCAAGCATCTGTGTATTTGCAGTAAAGGATGGGCTGAGAATTCTCAAGCTCTGTGGCAACAGGGGCTGCTCCCTCCAGGGCTTCATTGCCCGCTGTGCCCCATCCCAGCATGAGATGCTCTCCCACCTCTGGAGGCCAGGATCTGCCACAGCAGCAGGAATAACTGCTGCCTGTGGGGAGCTGCTCTGCCTGTATCTCACAGGCATAGCATTATCTCTATTTTTATAGAAAGGGTGCATGAACCATGCTTGGTTAAGGGATAAATCCCAGCTAAATTTAAACTTCCTGTCTTAAGGCTGCTAAATGGCTTAAAAAAAAAAAGTCACTGAGTGGCTTATGTTGAAATATATATTTATACTTTTTTTATGTAAATATGTGTACTCTAAAGTGTTCAGGTATGAACTCAAACTACAGTAGCTAATTTTTTTAAATTTTGAGCTGTCTGTGATTCTCTGGCTGCCATGTGCCCGAACCACCCAGCCCCCATGGCAGTCATGGCTCACTGTGCTGCCACAGCCCTCACAGAGTTTTCCATCACCAGCTGTTAGTCTGAAGAAAAAAAAATTGCAAAATCCCTGACTGTGGCTTGGGAAGCCTCAGCCCCTGCAAACAAGGCCCTGCTGATCCAGCACACCCATGGGCACCCCAGGTCTGTCAGCAACATGCAGGAACTGTTACGTTCTTTGTGGTCACCTCTGTGACCCGCCCGTGTTCCACAGCCAAGCCCATGGACCCTTTTAAATGCATGTACTGTCCCAACAGCAAAAAGGGGTTTTTAATTTCTCTGCTCCCCAAATCCAGGGCATGCAGCCTGCTCTGACAGCATCCCACGTGCGGGCTCTGCTTCCCTCACTGGCCCAGACCCCCCTCCCTGCGACAGTCGTAAAGAGCTGCTGGAAGGCTCCCACACAGAAATAAACCATTTACAAGCTCCCATGGCCTTGTATGTAGGGGGGGAGACCTGGGTGCAGAGGAAAAGCCTGTTGCATCTGAAGGCTGGAAGGAGGAAATTTTGGTTTAAATGACCCATGTCAGGCTTAAAATGCATTTCAGCAGGGATTGTGTTGTGTCAGGTTTTGGGGTAGCTGGGAGCAGGGTAGGTGAAGATGTTGCCCACAACCTCTTGCTCAGCATCCTCCCCATCCATCGGGCTGCTCTGGCCCTGCTGGGCTACCCTGAGATTTTGTGGGTGATCTCAACAGATCCAATGACCCACGTCCATCCAAGGTGTAGCTACTGAAACCATGGCCTCAGCTGGGATTTGAAGCACCTGCAGCGAGTATGAGCTACCCTCACCTCCCTGCCTTGCTCGGCTGGGGCAGGGCTTGCAGAATCTCAGGCAAAACTCCACTGGAGGATGAGAGGTTTGGGTGTGGAACAGAAATGTAGCCCAGCATTTTTTGTGTGCAGCCTTCAACCTACAGCAACAGCCACCACACCCTACAAACTCCATTTGCGTTATTTCGTGGGAACAGAGAACTGAAGGTAAACTGGTTTCTTGCCCCAAAGCCAAGCCCTACCACACCCAGGCCTGTGCTCTGGTGGTGTCACTGCCATAGTTCCTCTTTCACCTCTTCAACTCAACCCATCCATGCCGCGGTTCATGCTGTACTCACACAGGCTCATGTGGGATTGGCTCAGCACCATCACTCCAGGGATACCTGGAGGCCCTGCAGAGGAGCAGCAAAAGGACAAATCCAGGTTGTGGATGCTGCTGGTACCCACCAGGTATGTTATTTACTTATTTGTGTCAAGGGTTTGCTTGAGATCTCAGAGCAGAACATCAGACTTGCCAGTATTGCACTGGTGTGTGTGGTGGGGATCTTGACTTGGCTGCGCTGTGCAGGGAGGAAGCCAGGACAGATGAAGGAGTTAAATATGGAAACAAGATCCAGAAATATAGCGGTAACCGGACAAAATTCTTTGGAGACAAATTGTTCTAAACTAACTCAGGCTGTGATTCTGTTATCTGCTCTGCAAGAAAGGTCAGAGCAGGAATATCTCTTTTTTCTCCCCCCTCTTCAACTCCTTCTTGTCCTAGGGAGCTAAAAAGAAGAGCACAAAGCCCACTGCAAGTTTCTTCAGGACTGTGTGTCCTTGACCCATCAGCTCGTAGGTACAATTTAACTGCCACATCACTCATCTTGGCCCTGATTAGACCCAGATGAACACTTTCAATATTAATAGTCGGATGATTTAATAAAGCTGCACAAGCAGTAAAAGTAACAATACACTTCCATAAACGGGTTCCAGATGTTGCCAAGGCAAATGCTAAACATCAAAATACAAACTTAAAAAAAAAAAAAGCTAAAAAAAAAAAAGCTGGATAAGCAAAACTTGGAACAAACTGTAAACTAATTAAATGTGGGTTGAGTTTTCCAAAAATAAATTGAAGCCATAAGGATGTGATGTGAGCCAATAAATAGTACAGTTAGTCAAAGTTATTGTGGAACGACAGTTGGAGGGATGGTTTGAAGCCACCGATAGGTGGGCTCACAGCAAGCTTGGCTTCCCATCAATAGGAAGGCTTGTTCTCCTGTGCATGAGAGTGGGATCAAATCTTCTGGTATCTATAACTGGGACCCCAGAGAGGTTACTGAGAGAATATGAGATGATTTTCAAGTCAGGGAATAAAGGGAAAATGATGCCAGAAGTGCCTGTGTCTCTCCTGCAATAGCAGCAGGGGTGATACCACCACCCAAGGACACCGGGATATTTTTTAACGCGTGCCAGAGCAGCCCCCCAGCCTCTCATTGTCCACAGGGCATCCACAACCTCAGCTTGGCCACCTGCAAGACCCATGGAAACACCACTGCTGTAGTCAATAACTCACCCTCTTCCCCATACTGGAGTCATTGAAAACAGCTCTGCAAGAGAATTTCACCCCAGTCCCATCGCTGCAGCCGCAGAAGCAGCCTCCCCAGCAGATGAGCTTTCTGCCAGCAGGGACTGCGGCTGGAGGAACACGGAGGGGGATTTTGTGAGCCCCTCTCTATCACTGCAGCCCCAGAGAGCAGGTGGGTCATCCAGCACCTAACTCTGGCTCCAGCTTTCTCCACGCTGTGGTCCCCAAGGAGGGGGAACCACTAAGGAGCAAGCTGGGGGTGCCTGGGGGTGCAGGCACAGCACATTTGTTACAGGCAAGGAGAAAGCACCTTGTAGCCCAAGCGATGGCAGGCAATGCATTTTCACTGAGGGGCAGAGTTCTCAAGTATTCTCCCTGACATGCTGCTTTGGGACAGCTAAACACCAGATGGGCTTAAGGGAACATGTTTGGAGTGAGATGCTGGGGCTCTTATCCCTGTTCCCAGCTCTGCCCTTCCCAAGGTGGAAGTGCACCAAGGCCTCTGCTGCATAGGACCTCCATTATAGGACCTTCAGATCATGCTTTGTCTTGCAGTGATAACTGTCCTTACATTGCTGGTATTTCTCAAGGACAAAGAAAAATTGATAATTTTTAGGTCACAAATGCTCTACGGTGAGGTCTATCCCCTCCTTTCCGCGTATCTCCAAGCACCCTGGGATGGGGCTGAGGCTATTTCAGCTGTCACAGAGGGCTGCCCAGCTTGCTGTTACTGTAGTGGCTCTGGGAGCTTCCTGCATCATCTTTTCCATGCAGGTCAATCAACCTGTAGTCCCTAGGCTTTGCACTGGCAGACACTAAGGCCAGGGAGATTAGTTGAGATGCTCTTTGCTTTTCCTAATCAGCAGCTTTCCCTAAATATGCTTTCCCTAAACAGCACTTAAACACGGGACTGGGGAGCAGCTCTAACTCAACCCTGCAGCCCTGTTATTCCTGGAAACCTCCAGATATGTGCCCTGATGGAAACACAACCTGCACTGGGACCTGCTTTCCCACCTGGGTGAGCCTGGGCTCCGCGGTGAGTCCTGCGCCTGCCGCCAAGTTTAGGATTAGGTTTTGCTTTGGGCTTTTATCCATGGTTAATGACACAACTCCGCAATAACAGAGCCTCTCATAAAATTATTATGAGAACAAACAAATTCCTTCCCTTTTATATGCAGTACTTTGTTTTTAAGATTAATCCAACAGCAGAGTTGATGGGTTCTGCTCTCTCGCTGACCCATGTGAGAGCACCAGGTGATCCCCATCACCAGGTTACTCCCGAGCTGCCTTCTCCATGATGCAACAACCAGTGCCACAGATGGGCATCAGGGTAATTCCTATGCCCTGATTTCCAGGAGATTCTGTGTAGGGTCAGAAGTTCCCACACAGTTGTTCAGCACTACCTGTGTAACAGGGATCCTGGATTTCTTGCAGTCAGCTGGAGGTAGGTCTGCCCTGCCAAAAATGCCTGGTGTCGTTGCAGCATCCTGCTGTGCTACAGGATCTCCCCAGAACCAGACCTCAAAATGTTGTACTTCTATTTTGGACGCAGCTCAGTTTCCTCCAGCAGACTCCTGTTCTCCAGTGATGGGGTCTGGTGATGCTTTCAGCTGCTGAACCAAAGAGGTTTTTAGTGTCAGGCTGCTCTCCTCCATCCATGTGTTTTACACTGTATCTTCATAGGAGAGGTAGAGCAGACCAAATGAAGCTGAAAAAACTTATTATCCCAGTTTTTGCCTCTGCAAGGCAAAAGCCACTGGCTCCCCCAGGAAATCCATCAGTGCCCAGGCTGCATTCGGATCAGGGGACCCAGGCTCCACCCTCAGGTATGTGGTCCCACATAGTCCTGCATAATAAATAGTGCATTTGGCAGAGTACAGTATGGAGCAAGGAATGAGCCAGAAATGTTTCCTAGTGCATAAAAAAGGACTGATTTTGATTGTGTTAGACACCAGTGCTTCCAGTGCCAGGAAGACATGCAGTATACATTTCTGGTTTGCTTGGACCTTCTTCAAACAGGCTGGTAACTGATTTATTCTACTACTTTTTCCTTTGTGAAAATATCCCTTTAAATTCAGTGTTTAGCAAATACTGCTTAGTCCCATAACAAAATAAATTGGGTATGGATCATACCAGCAGGCTTCTCCGGTCTCTTTCAGATGCTTAAATTACATCATGATCTAACTTCACCCACGGGAGGGGCAAGCTCTGCAGATTACTGTCTGTCCTTCTGCTTTGGTAATCTCCAGTATTCTCGGGTGCCTTCACAAGTTTTCTGTGCATCAGTGCAAAGACTCCGCTTTTGGGGTGTGGGGATGTTTCATACTGAGGTACCCCAGGGTTGTGCCCCAACAAAGCCAGCAGAGTCCAGGCAAGCTGGAATGCCAGGGGCCAGTGAGGAGATGCCTGGCATTGGACAGGGAGAATTTGGCCAGAGCAGTTTCTCTTTGATTTTGGTCAGTTGATGTCTGGGTGAGGACAGGGGAGTGCACCTGGGCCTGCGCTCCTCTGTCTGCCCTCACAGCCACTTGTCTCCCCCATCCACTATGGCAGGATCTCAAGTTTCCTTCACAGATTTCACTTTCTGACCCCCAAAGCTGCTTCTGCTGGGACCACCCCACTCCATCCCTTTGGGCCCCTGGGGGTCTGGGTGCTGGTGTCCGGCACAGGGGCTGGCAGGGAGCAGCCTGTGCCACGGGACGGCTGGGCCAGCGGGGACGCCTGTGGCAGGGGGGTTGCAGGGGCAATTATTTGCCATATTGTGCTCTCACTTGTGTTTAAAAACAACAACAGCTAAACTGACTCATAGATCCTACGGCCTCTGAGTCATTTTTTATTTCTGGATTTCACTGCTCTGCCCTTTGCAATGAAGGGAGTTGTATGCTCGCTCTCTCTCTCTCTCTCTCACACACACACACACATCAAGTTCACATTTGTTTTTCCCCTATAAAAACAAAACGATTTCCATACCATTAATGAAACAGAAATTATTTGACTTCGCGTACCCTGGCTTTTATTTTCCATTGTATAAACTCTGCAGATGAAATAATGATGATTGTAAAGTAAACCTCTCTTTTTTTTTTTCCTTTCCCTTTCTAGGCAGCCTCTTTTCGAAATAGCAATAGGGAGTCACTTACAGGCTTGGCTTGTGCTGTGCCTGTAGTAATTAACCCCTTCATCCCTAGCTTTTCCTCTGTTGGAAGTTAGCCACGGCGTGGGTGAAGACATCAGCAGGTCTCTGGGACTAGGAGCAAAGCAGGGGAGCAGAGCAGGCAGGGAAATGTGGGAAAGGAGGCCAAGAGCTGCTGCAGGCAGAGCAGTGGTGAGTGCCTGGAGCAATACACCCATGGGCCCGGCAGCTTTCCTGGGAGAGCCAGGGTTCTGGCACTGCAGGGCCAGAGGTATCTTCAGTCCTCCTACACGCCCCCCCCCCTTTTTGGGGGTTTAAATCAGCACCACCGTTTTGTGTTTAGCCTGGCAGCCCCGTTCTGGGTCACCTCCCTTCCTTCTCACCCCCTTGGGGCCACCAGCAAAACGTTCCCTCTCCTCCACACGCCACTGCAGAAATAATCTGTGGTAAATAATTAATCACCTAATCTTGCTCTTTCTGTTTACAGGGCCGTTATGATTTTACGAAGTACTCCGAGGAACATTATTAGGGTGAGGTAATACCTTACACAGCAGCAGCTCCAGCTGGAGCCGGGCGTGCGAACACGTGCCTGCTCTGCCCCGAGGGACGGGGTGAGCTGCCCTCCCCGAGAGGGTGTGAGCTCTGCTTCTTGATAGACCCTTACCATCACACGCAATCTGTCTGTCTTCAAGGCCTCCACACATGCCACAAGCATTTTTCCTAATCACATTTATCATGCAACAGCACAACCCTTCATCTCCCCAGCATTGGATCAGATGCTTCACTGATGCCTGGCCCGGGTGGGTTGGTGACACTGACTGAGATACTGTTCCTCTTCCCAGGCTGGGTGATGTGTTTTATATTATTTCTCTTGGATTTATTAAGCATTATGTAACTGGCTAACCAATCCCGCATGCGATGCAATCGTGGCTGATTTCATGTCAGTGGAAAGTAAACAAAAAAATTGCTCTGAAGTGGCTGAGCTGAAATTCATTTCCACATGCAGAGCAATTCCTGGAGGATCTCTCCCATCTCCTCGTGGTTAATTTGCATTCAAGCTCTCATGGAACCCGTTAGAAAGGAGTTATGGAAAAATTGCACATAGGACGTGACAGTGTGTTATGAGGAAAAATTATTAAGATGAAGTTTATTTTACTCAAATATTTTTAAGCAAGTTTGTTGATTTCTGCTGTTCCTTGAAATGTATAACACTTGCCTATTTTTTGTCTTTTAGCTGGGGAATTCCTTCAAATGTGAAAATTACTCGCCAAAGAAAGTTTGGCATTGAAGTTTGAAAAATCAGGCAAGCCAGCCCTGCAGTCCTGAGGTCCTGAAGCCCAGCAGGACCCAGCCCAACATGACAAGGAAGATGTTCTGCCCTTGCTGAGCTTTGGAAGAACTGTAGGTATCAGGTGAGGCAAAAAAATACACCCCCATTAGACTCTGAACTCAAGCTCTTTCAGGAACACTTTCTTTCTGGTGTCATGGACAACATCCTTCCCAGTAATACCAGTTTGCATTCAGAGACATTGAGCTGAGGATGGGGGAATGTGGAATGGATAAAAGAGCAGTGGCCTCGCACTATTTCATTTGTTTTTCTCAGTGTCTCTGAAACTTTCAGCAATGCCTGAAAATGTTGTGTGTATTTCTGGATCCATTTCACTGACACACTTCATTGAAATATCAGTGAAGTTGGTGGTTGGGGGTTACCTAGTTGCATGTTATTTGCATTATTTTTCACTAAGTCCCTGAGGCAGCCAAGCACCAGCTTCACCTGGGTAAGAAGCTAAGTGCAATTAAGCTGAAATGCTGTGTTAGACCTGGCTGGGCTCATGGATCATGTAACATCATTTGTCAATTGCTGGGCTGCAATTTGAACAAAAGGGTGGCACCAAGCCGTGATCCAGGGACAGATGATGGTGGTGAAGGGGCAGGATGGGACAGCCCTGAAGGCAATGCTGGTGGGCAAGTTCACAGCTCTATGTGGGTGTCACCACTGCTCCTAGCCTTGTCCTGACTTGCTAGATGAGGAAAGCTGTCCTAAAACAAGGAGAAAACTCACAAGTTAGGGGGTTGTCCCCTCTTCTGGTTTATTCCTTTGTGAGATGAGCAGGGATGCTCTGTATCCTTCTTTAAAAAGATGGCTTGAGGGAGGGCTGAGAATTAGAACAGAGGGTTAGCACAGGAATCCCTCACATTGCCCAGGACAGCAGCTTAACAGTGAGGTTTTTTCACTCCATGCCTGCTGGATGTTGTGGGTCACTGTGTAATTACAGCCAGTACCTCCAGAGCCATTACCAGGCCAGGCAAAAGCTTCCCTGGCAGACAAAAGCAGGTGTGAGTTTGCCTGGTAATACCCGTACTTATCCCTTTAGGCATTTGTCAGCCACTGGATAAGTAGGGGGCTATGAATGTCAGATGTGAGGAGCTATGACACAAATCAACTTCTGCAGCCATCCTGTGTCTGAGGGTGCAACCTTGTCTGGAAACAAGTCCCTTTTATTGCACCTATGTCCCCATTTCTTTCTTGTTCCTATATTGTGCTGTCCTTTCTACCCTGTGTTGTATTGGAAAAGCCCTGAGAGAGCAAGCTAAGCCAGCAGCACAGCCTGAAGTGTCTGGGAGGGAAAAAAACCCCACAGCCAGGGGTCAGCCCAAGAGAAAACCATGGATACAGTGTGGTGACCTGCACCAGCATCATGGCCCCACCGCCACAGCAACTCCCACCAGCCCAGACAGCACGCGAGGAGAACGTGCCACTCCTCTTGGTGAGATGGAAAGCAAAGCAACTTATTCAAGGTCTAAGGAGGTGGGGAAATGCTGAGTTTTAGCAGTTCATAAGTAATTTTAGCAGCTCTGCCAGCACCTCTGCTTATCTGGGGCCTTGCAGGGTGAGGCAATGCATTATCGGCGCATCACGTTCTGGGGCCCGTGGGTTGCCAGTGGGGTTTGCAGAGGGCTAAGCTGGCACATCCCCAGTGGAAGTTGCCTTCTGATGACTGGGGATTTGCATGCCATGTTTTCTGAGATTTCAGCCCTTTGAAGAGCACTTTGCAGTGATCTGGTTTCAACGAAATTCTTGTCTTAAAAACAAATCCCTTCTCCCACCTCCCACACTGCCTGGGAGCAGGAGTCACTGCCTGGCCATGCATGGGTGGTTTGAGCTCATCTTATTGCAAGTTGCTGCAGAAATTGCTGAGGATTTTAGAGTACTTTTAGGACTGGGAGCTGAATGGCAGAAGGCAAGATTCAACCGACTCCACAATGCTGTTGCTATAATTTTTGTTGCTCTTGTTTCTGCAGAGGCATCAACAGTCTCTCCTGTATCCCAATTAACTGCAGCTTCTGCAGCTCATTCTCAGATGCAGCAGCCATGAGTCTCCCCCTTTTACACAGGAAAGGCAGCAACAGCAATGAACCA
This sequence comes from Corvus hawaiiensis, assembly GCF_020740725.1. Lineage (NCBI taxonomy): Eukaryota > Metazoa > Chordata > Aves > Passeriformes > Corvidae > Corvus > Corvus hawaiiensis. Next base: position 31,368,700 of record NC_063219.1, on the reverse strand, counting down.
AGCAGCAAAAGCACGTGAGCTGCAAGTCGGTAGCAGACATTGCTCTGTCTAAACTACTGCCGTTCAAGTAAAACTACTGTGCAGCAGTCAGGGTTTTTTTACTATTCATCATATTATGCTCTGGAATTCAATTTTCTGTATATTTTTCAGGCTCTGCATGAACCCTGGATGTCCGTGAATAGACGGAATGGAAATTTAAGGATACCATCCAAGTAGGTAAACACGTCAGAAACATTATCTGGGTCACATTTGGGCAACAGGGTTTGCTCTGTTTTAAGTGCAAATGGGTTACTGATGATTTAGATGAACTTCCTGAGGAGTGTTTGAAATTCCTGGCACACATTCGGTTTTCCATCTGCTAGAAGGTCTTTGATGAGCCCACAAAGAGACACTAGACTGGAGCTGCTGCTCTTTGTCTCTGGCTGGACTTCTCACGATTGACCAGTGTGTATTTTTTTGCATTTGTATTACTTTGATTCCCAAAGAGAAAAAGGGCTTGCAAGGACTGTGCGATAAGCAGCTGGGGCAGAGATGTTCTGTGAATTCTCCATCCATGTGCTTTCAACAATGCCAGAGCTTCTCTGCTAAAATTATTATGTAGAATTAGATTTTGCCCTCGTTTAGGCCAGATCTAACAGTAAGTAAGTTGTGCTGTTAGAGGGAACTTGAGGCTAGCCTGGGTTACAGATGCTAAGAACTTTGCCCCTTCTCCTGAAGTGTCCCATGTTTAGCGCATAAATAGATGGTGTGTTCTTCTCTTTCATGCCCTTCTTCATCTCTTAAAAAATATCTGTTAAGGAGCTTGTGTTGTAACCTACCAAAAAGCACTGCCCAATAGGGTTGAATTCAAATTGATTTTCCATTTTTTAAAGCAGAAGAGAGCTATGGGAGGAGGGCACGGGAGCAGGGTTTTGGAAAGGAATTTTTTTCAGGAACAGAACCAAGAGTCCTGTTGACAGAGCCTGAAGTGCATTTTCTCTGCAAGTGGAAGTAATGGGAGCTTGTGTGTCTTTGCAGTGCCTCTCAAGAGATCCCCCTTGCAGGAGAAGGAGAAGGTTCCCACAAGTCCCAGCCCCGGGGCAGAGCTGCAGCACAGCTCCAGGGAGACTCGGCAGCTGGAGGAGATGGGGTTCAGGGAGCAAAGCTGCTCTTCCAACATGGAAGAAATGGCAAAGCTGGGAATGTTCTCTGTTCACCATCTCCTGCTCCAAGATCTCATCATTTTGCAGTAGCTGCTTGTCTTTTCACCTCAGCATCCCGCCTCTGGACACCTCCTGAGACATGCCATGGTCTGGAAATGCTAAGCAGCACTTCTGCACAAGAGCTGCCTCCCAAGCCACAGCCTGTTGCCAAGCTGATAGCCCTGGCAAGGGTGAAAGGAAGGCTCAGATGTGATGATGCTGTTCTACAAACAGGTGAGCACAGGGCACATATACAAAACCACAGTAAATGTTTGCTGAGGTCTCACTCCCAAGCTAATGGCTTCTGCCTCTGGTGGGAATGTCTGCATTTTCTTTCACTGAGTGCCTCTTGACATACTAAAGACATGGCAGGAATTGAGATCCCAGGGGATCCTTTGGTCTTATTTCTGTGGATGCTTGTACCCTGGGTCTATTTGAAGAAGGATGATTCATTCAATTGCTGGAGCTTATGGCTCTGTGTGTCACTTCCCATTGTAAGAAGAAGGGTCTTCTTTGCTATCATGGGTTGGTTGGTTGGGGCTAATTTTGGTATAGACCTAGCATGGAAAAAATGCTTTACACAGCAAGACAGTGGCTAATTCAGTTTCTTCCATGCTGGATGCTGGTGCTTAGAATGTCCAAGGAAGGAAGTTTTATCAAGCAACATCAAACAGATGTTCCTCATCGTGTTCCAGCTGCACTGACTGGCAACTTGCTCAGTCAAACACTTGAGGAGGACACAGATGTTCATTCTGCATGGACGACAGTTTATTAAATGCTCCACCTGGAAACAGCAAAGGATCTTTTAAAAGAAATATCTGTACCAGTGTTCATTGTAAATGCACCAGAAGCACTTGTAATCACGGCACTCACAAAAACTGTTGCCAGGAAGGGGCCTGAGTTACTGATTTTGCAGGAAAAACAAAGAAATTTTTCTCTGGATTTTCACTGCTGGGCACGGTATGAATCCCCATTGGCAACAGCATCTTTCTGGTGGAGTACTTGGTGAACTATGGCTATGTAAGATACAGCTAAGCACTCTGGTTTGGGATGCCTGAAGTGAGAAGGGATCAGTATCAAAATCCCAAGTTTTTGCACTGTTGATCTAAGGAAAAGGCCCTTCTTAGTGGCCAGGAACTTCAGCAGATGTCTCTGCGCCTTCCAGGTGCAAAGATGTAAGTGGGTTTTTCCCAGAGGGAACATTGTCACAGGGGTGTTGGAGGAACTGAGGAGGTTAGGAGAGATTTGGATATTGGGGCAGTATCAGACATCAGTGGGTGTCACCTCAGGTGATTGCTTCAGCGCTCTGCCCTGCCTGGACCCCAGAGCAAGGTGATAAACCAGCCCTGTTTGCTGGCTGCCATGGCTGTGCTGGTTCCCACTGCTGGCACAAACACATCTGTGCTGCTTTGCCTGCAGGGCATGCATTAGAGGGTGTGTGATGGCCCTGCAGGGCTGAACTCTCCAGCTCCAAGGCATGGCCAGAGGACCTGCCATCATGTGCTGCAGGGGCAGGACAACAGCTCTTTGCAGGCTGAGTGAAGGCAGTCTGGAATTTCCTTCAGAAACCTTCAGGCCTCATCAGAACTGAGTCTGGAGCTGTGGTAGAAGCTGCTGGGGACAGCTTTGTTTGGACACCTACTTATCCAGAAAGACTGGAGTTTTAGGTCCAGCGGAGAGTAACTGACTTGGAGCTAAAGGGAACATCTCCACCCACAGTGTGGGAAGCTGAGAGATCTTCCTGCAGGCAGTATGTGTCCAATATGATGCTGCTTCAACTACTTTGAGAGTTGTGGCCCACTTTGAGAGTGGAATGGGTGGAAATGGAGCACAAGACCCTGCAAAGTGATACTCTGCAGCTGCCACTGGTGGAACCACACCTCAGCCCCCCACTACAGCTGGAACTGCACATCAGCCCCCCATCTACAGCATGCTCAGGCTGATTGCCTCAAATCACTCAGCACAAATAGTGAAAATGTCCTTTAAAAACCAAATTAATCTTGAATCCAAATGACCCTGTGCAGTCCAGGGTAGCAGCTGGATGTAGGCATGTCCTTGGGCTGCTAGAGTCCACATGGGCCATAGCCCTCTGTCCAGCACAGCCTGGCAGACTGCAGTCACAGCTGGACACATTAATGACCCACATGCCACAACACATTTGCTGTAGTATAAATCAGCTGTCATTTGTTCCTGGCTTATCAATGGGAAGGAAAACACTGCCGTGGAACAGCTCCATGAAAGGTTAAGTTCTGGAGCCACTTAATTGGTAGGAGCACAGGCTGCAGAGGGGATTGCATGATAAGCAGGCTCTCCTACTTCTCCTAAAATTTTGACAGTTACCAGAAGCTGGCAGCAGAGTTTCAACCCTACATGGGCTGTAACAAAAAGATGAACCAACTGAAGAAGAAGAAATATGACCCTGATGGATGCTACAGATCCTTTCCAGAGGCAGGATCACAACAGTTGACTCTGAATTCAGGGATGTGCATGCAAACAGGGCCAAGACAGCTTTCAGCCACTCCTTCACTTCCCCCTGAAGATCCCTAAGGAAATGTTATCCCACAGTTGGGATCCAGCACAGACATAATGAAGGTTTGATAGGGCAGGCAGCCATCAGTGGTGTTATCTCCCTTCTGCACAGAGGCCCCTTCCAGTGTGAGGCTTTCACTTGGCACACAGCACTAAACTGGGGATGTGAAAAGAGCAGAGTGTGTGGGAGCTGCTGATTTTGTCTCCTTGGTGGGACTGTTTTTTTTTAATAAAAGGATCAGATGTTGCGCTTCCTTGAAAACACGACAATCTATGGGAGAGTTCATTAGTTTATGGCAAGTTGCAACACTGTGGAGCCTGGCTGAAAGCAAATGTTATTGCAAAGAGTTATCACTAAGGGGAGAGGAAAACAATGTCCTGAGGAAATAAACTCAACAGAGCAAATCGTGGAGCAATATAAAGCTGTGGAGTACAGGCAGTAGAGCAGAATTCTTTCTCAGAATAAAAGCCCCCAGTCACCTGTTTTTAATGCCAGTGTTTGCTTTCTGCATATTCAGTGAATGCGTGGGATACATCTGCCCAGAACTCTGTCTCTAATGGGAGTAACAAGTATCATGATTGCAGCTGGCTGAACTTATTTACTACTAGTACACAAAAATGTCTTTCTGACCATCATTAAATAGTGATAAAACCAGTAAAATACCAGTAAACATCAGTTTTGTGTTTGTTGTTTGGGTTTTTTTGTTAGAAAATTATGTGTCTTAATTTCAAGTTGTATGGAATATCTAAAAAAAGTACCTCTTTCAACAAAGCCCTCAATTAAAATATAGAGTGAAGCTTTACTGATGACTAGACTGTCTCAAGTTTGAGCAAAGCTGGAGGTGCAAGGGGAGAGGAAATACCAGTTTTCATTCTTCTGACATAGCTGTACACTGCCACTCTTCTTAACCTTCAGGTTATCTAATTTACACCAAGGACTGAAACCATAGCATTAGATTTGGAGATGGGTAAAGGTGAATGGAAAATAAGCCATCACTTTTCTTGCTGAGTCTCATGGCACTTGCAACATTGCAGAGGACTCCAGCTCTGCATTGTCAGGGTTTTTCTCGTGTTTTCCCTTTTTATTTCCTAACTGGAGAAATTGTTGCAGCTTTGTTCTTATTGAGCCTCATGGTAGGATGCACAAGTTTCTCCCTCATGCAGTGGGATGCTGTGCCTTCTGCCAATGCAGCTACCTACACTGAGCTGATGTAGGGCTCTTGTAGCCTGTTGGAGTTTTTTGAGGGTGGTAATTTCTTCCTTGGTGTTTTGGTGTCTTAAATCAATACTAGAGCAAAACATGGTGCTACTTGAGATGGATTGCTATAACCAGCCCCACAGACCTGTGTTCTGGGGTGGGCAGTGCCCACCTCCACATGCTGCATAGCCTGAGAGGAGAGGTTTGTTGGCTGCTCTGGCTCATCCTTGGACCAGAAAAGCTCTTTTCTACAAATGCCTGTAAAATGGAGCATCACTCTTCCTTTGTCTTTTTCCTTCTCTCATCCTCTCACCAGCTCAGGCTTGACCTGTTTTCCTGAATTGTGTGTCCACTGGTATTGGGGTGCAATCCCAATATCTCCCCTGCCTGAGGAGTGGGCAAGCATTTTGGTGGCACTACAGCCCCTGATTTTAGCTCCGGTGACCTCAGAAATAAGAGGCCAACTTCTTGAACAATCTGCCTGAGGAGCCTGGGATAGGTCAGAGATTTCTTGAGCAGATCAAAAGCCAGAGATGCTTTTCTGACAGCCCTGGAGCTCCCTGTCCTGATTTATGAATTCTATACGCTCTATATATTTAGCTGAAGAGGCTCACTGGGGGAACAGTTTTTGCAAGCAGGAAAGAGAATGTGACTTCAGAAAGCCACTGTCTACCAGGAGATAACCCCTCAAAAGCACTCTCTGTAGAGCCATCAACCATGGCAAAAGGAGCCCAGGAGACTTGGTAAAAATATCAGGATATTTTAGCAGACCAGCATTTTTAACAGAAGACCAAGTTTTGGGGAAGCACACTCAAACCCCAGGAAGTGGGAGGTCTGGACTTAGGGTAGCAGACCTGCAACCTCACCTCATTTCAAAAATCTTCTTTCTCTTTCTTTGGAGCCTCATCAGAGCCCAAGGGGTATATCTTGCTCTCCCTTGGTAAGTGCTATGTGCCTTGGCAGATCTGGAGCTTCATGTCCTCTTTTGGAGGCTGGATGCACAAAGACTCTGCTTGGCTCCTGGGGCTGTTCACAGCCCTGAGAGCTGTTGTCACACCAGTGACACTCACATTCTTGAGGTCCTCTCTGTGAGATGAGACAGTGCTCAGCCCCATGCCTGTTTGTCCAGATGTGAGCCCTGTTCCTGACAGATGGAGCACAAGGGATAATTTCCCAATATTAGTAGAAAATGGCAGGAAAACTCCTAATTCTTAATTTTAAGGCCAAAGTGTTTCCATGTGCACAATACAGTAATCCTGATATCAAGTCTGTTTCTGTTTAGGTTATAGAGGTCCAAGCAGGTAGTCTTGCAATCTTGAAGGCTTTGAGCAACAAATATCCACCACATCCCAAGCCTGAGTAATTACCTGCTGGAACAACTTTACTGTGTGGTGCTCTAACACAAAAGTGCCTCATTTTGGCTTCCAGTGTGTACATCTTGTTTTATCTCTGTTCCATAGAAGAGGAAGCCCTCTGCCAGAAAACATCTTCCCAGGACCCAGCTGTAGATGGCCAGCTCACTTCTCAGCTCTCTCCTGGTCAAACTAAAGGCACTGAAAGCCTTCATTTCCCCATCCTGTAAGACAGTTTTCCAATTCTGAATGATCCTTGTATTTTCTTGTCCCAGTCTAGTTAAAATCCAGGGCTGCCCCAGCTCTCTGTCCTGGAAGGATTCTCTGCTCACCTGTGTGAGAGTTTGTGTTAGCAGTGGTGAAACTACAGCTCCTGTCTGCACCTTCTGCTGAGAAAGCCATGTAAAAATGCTGCCCTCCAGCAGGCACTGCCACTGAGGAGAAGTTTAAGGGAAGATATTTTGAAGCCTTGGTAGGGCTGGCCATGGAGAATTAGGAAAATCCAGTAGCTGAATTTCAGTGGTCTGTCAGAGCCCATTTTTCCACTGCATATGAACTGAAATGGTTGGATGTGCTGTGTGATGGCCATTCAGTCATGTTGGGGATTAAAGACACAGGCAGCATGGAGCACAGACTGGGGTCTCTGCTGCCCTGGGGTAAACTCCTAGGGACAGCAGCAAGGTCCCTACAAACGCTCAGCTGGAGTTATTCTGAGGTAACAGAGCCACAGTCTGGGCCATGTTCTCTGTGGCAAGTCTTAAATCTCTGTGCTAAGAGGAGCAATTTTGCTGCTGTCACCAAGCCAGTGCTGTCACTCTTTAAAGAGAGGCTGGATGAGTGGTACAATTTGTTGCTTGAAGAACAGCTGAATGTGCATATTCTGTCAATTTGGGGAATTTGGGGAACTAGCTCTTCCTTTCTCTTTTAATGTCAGTGGAAAGTGGGCTCCTTGGGTACCTTTACTTTCTCAGAATGACTGTAGGGTCGATCTTAACACCAAATGCAAAGGAAGTGGATGTAGTCCCAGGAAACATCTATCACTGATGAGCTGAATCACAGAGAGCAAGCCCTGGCTTATTTTTTTTACCCTGTGCTGAGGCAAATTTTGTCATCATATCACTCACATAACCTTTCAGATGAACTTAGTAATCATGATATGTTTTGGTTTGGTTTCTTTCAGATTAAAACCTTGCCTTTCAGAAAAAGGAAACCGTAAGTTAAATAACTCCAAAATTAGGTATTTCTGAAGGATAATTAGTGGTCTTCTTTCTTTACTGAAAACAACCCAAGACTGTGCTTTAAATAATAACTTGTAGTAATTCCTGCTCCAAATGTGATTAAGTTAGCAGGATGTTATCAGTATAACATCCTACATTTCAAACCACACTTTAGGGTATTATCTAAAAAAATGAATACTGTAGATTTCCCTAACTTTTTGAAAAATCAGTAATATTCTATGTCTTAAATCTCCCCATCTGGTTCATCTCTGTTCCAACAGTTGCACCCATGGTTTTGTTTGCCTACACACAGATTACTGACCGATCATTCTTTTATTCCCTAGTCTTGTAGATAGGGGGACCCATGTAAAGTGAATGCAGATACAGATCCTTGCCCCCAGTTGTTTCATTTGGATGCAAAAATACTGGAGTTATAATCCTCCTTCATCACTTTGAGCAAAGAGTGATTTTAGTTGCACTGAAATTTCTACAGCAAGGGCAAGAGGTCTGTGTTTGTAAGAGTTCACTTTAAAAAGCAGTGTCCACGCAAATATATAAATACGTGCTTTGTAGGGATATATGCATGTATACACATACATAGGCTCTGCATATACAGAAAGACACACACACATACTTAGGAGATGTGTATATAACACTCACTTATATACAAATCCATTCCCTGTTATGAAACAATCATCAAGATATAAACAAGAAAAAGTTAAACCATGGATGGGCACATTTTCAAGTGCTGCTGGAGGGTTTTATCTACAGTATTGAAGAAGTGCTATCAAAACTGAAACAGGGCACTTATTACAAAGAAATCTTTACGTAAGTGCTGGAAAGGTTTGCTGAATAACCAGATGTTGTTGCAAAGACACTTCTCCTCCCCCTCTCCCCACTTCTTTCCTTCTTTAATAGTTCGATTAATTCTGCGCATAAACCAGGGCTGATAAAAGTTCTAAGCTGCAAACTTCACCACATCTGGACACTGTCGAAGCCAGATCGTTCAGCGGTGCACTTCAGTTGCTTTTAATCTCCCTCAATAAAATAAAAATTTCCAACAAGTAATGCTGACCTATATATATTTTTGCACTGTAAACACTGACATCTGTGAGCAGCTCCAAGTGAGCACGCAGCACTTTCCACCAAGCAATCGCTCGCCCTTCGCCATAAGAAATACGCAGCTCATGCAGTCGTAGCAGAGTATTCTACTAAACCCTCTGCTATTTCCAATCCTCTGGCTAATTGCTGTCAGGGGAGAAATCAAAGATTAGCTGTTTTGCTGGAGGAAGGAAAAATAAACCACCTCTCTGAGTATGTTGCTTAACATTGCCTAACCAGAAATGTTTTTCTACTCACACAAGGAGAGCAGCAGTAAGGAAAGCAGACCCGGTCTCCTCCAGTACCCCATTTCTGGATCCCACTGGCAACCAGAAGCCCGGCTTCACGGCGTTGACCAAGTCATCCTCCCTCGGTGGAGCCAGTCTCCTGCGTTTCTGCTGTCAAGCCCGGAGCCCCTCTTTGCGAGGCTCCCGGCTCAGGCTTGCCGGGAAGGCGGATCCAGCCGCTAAAGCCCAGCTGTGCGTGGGGTCCGCCCAGGAACTGCAGTTTATGAACAAACTAAGCCTGACTCTCCTCTCGAAATATATACAAATATGAGAGGGGGGAGCTGGGGGAAGAAGTCAGGCTCTGAGAAAAAGAGTTTGATTTTTTTTTTCCCCCCGATGTCAGTGCGGAGCTGCTCCTGGCTCCATACGGCCCGAGGATCTTTGAAGGGGACCTAAAGCCTGCTGCATGCATCTAATCAAAAAGGCATGGGTACTCCTGCATGAGTCTTTCATCTGAATAAAGCACGAAAGGTAATGCCTCAATATGCTGAGCTGCCATTAATTCACTGCTTCCCCCCTCTATTTTAGAAATTATCTTTTAAATAAGCTTCAATGAGCTATATTTTTAATTGGGATAATTAGAAGTTTTAGGGCAGCTTTTTCAGAAAGACCACATCAGTGTGAGCTTAGCCTAAAATAGGTGCTTGCGACCCATTAAAGCAGCAGGATTTGAACATATACTTATATGTTTTCCTGAATCAGGGCCTAAAATAATAACATAGAGCATTTAAATATCTGCTTTCTCCCCAAGATCTCGAACTGCTCTGCAAAAACTTGTAAGAAATATTATCCCACTTACAAAAGGGAAACTGTGAAATGTAGCAGAATTCTGACTTGCCTTGGTGGTTAACGCAATCAATCAGTGGCAAAAGGAGGAGTAAAATCCTCCAACTCTTGCCCTATGATCTACCCCAATCATTCAGATCGATGTATTTGAGTGTGGCAGAGAAAGAGATGTTGTTATTAAGGCTTTTTGCAGCCAAAAAATAAGATAATATTTTATAGTTACTGATAAATATATTGACTAATTTTTAATGCATACACTGTACTCTAATTCAGTGAATCTCCAGCTTTTTGTTTACCCCATTTTACAATGAATTTTTTGGTTCATTAATCAGTTTGAGGTGGATATGTGGTGTACCAATGTATGCCTGTGTGTGTATTCATTACAGTGAATGTTTTGCTCCATCGGAATTGAAGGCCCTTTCTTTGTATCCATCTTGCTGATAATGTGTCCCCACTTGTTTTGGAAACTATTTATATAAATTATTCTGTTAGGGTGTTAAATTATGGTATCTCTTTTCCCTTCTTCTTTTAAAAAGGAAAAAGGCGAGATGTGAGATGTGGTACAGACACAGCTGATAAACATAAAGTGTGTCTCTTATGCCATGGTGACACACACATGACTCTGCAGAGGGTTGCTTGGTCTGCTCTGACTTGCTTCAGGCTGCCCAGATGCAAATCAGCTCAGCATGTCTTCCATGGGGAAATGCCTGCATGTCCTAGACCAAATATGGCCTTTGAGGACTAAGAATGACCAAATGTCCAGCAAACTTTCAGAAAGATGTTATTTTCCAATAAACATAGTGGAACTGCTCATACTGGAACTGCTTTGTGCATGGTGATTTCTTGGGGTGATCTGCCAACTCTCTCAGATTCAGAGAATTTCAAAATGCCCATGGATTTCTCAGACTGCCAGTTGGATTTTCAGATGTGAACTCTTGTGTGTGTTACAAGACAACTGGATAAGGCTTGTGTTAGCAACATCACAGATTATTCATGATCCATGGGAGCCCTCTTTAAAACCAGGAAGGAACCCCTGCTGCCTATGAAACTTGGAGAGAAATAATGTCCCCAGCAGGAGCCCAGAGGGGCTTTAAACAATGGTGGACATTGACAAAACATGCTGTGTGATTTGGAAGTGCAAGGGAAGCATGGAGTATTATTTTTTTTAGCAGCAGAACCTGGGAAGGCAGCAGGAAGCCTGCACAGTGTCACTGTAGCCAGGGACCCTGAGCTGCAGGATCTGCATTTTCCAAAATTCCAGGCAATCCCAAACAACTTCTGAGCCAGACTGAACCCTATAAAATGCTTTGTCCTGTCTGCAGAATAATCTTATGGATACATTTGGGGCCAGATCTCACTGAAATGAGAGCAAAGGCAGTAGCTGTCCCATGCAATGGCATCTCTACAAGGCAGTTGGATGTCTACAGGAAGCTGTGCAAGAGGAAACTTTTGGGGAGCAATGCATGTCCTGCTCTTCCTAAATGGTTGTACATAATTTTAGATGGTGTTAGACCTTCTGCTTGGCAAAACAAGCTGCCATGATGACATGGGCAGGGGTTTGCTTTCCTAAACTGGCCACTGGGCACTGCCGGCTGCTTTCTGTGCAAGGGGAACCTGCCTGTCTGTTCAGCCCCTGCGTAAGATTGCACAGAGCTAGATGTATCCTCCTGCAACCTGCATTTGTAGTCCACTGAGCTGAAGCTATTGTAAGCAAACCTCATCTGAAGAACAGAAGTGAGGCTGGGATCTTGTTTCTTAACACTACGCCATGAGTCACCCGAGGTCAACTGGGGAGCCCCTTAGCATGTGTCCCACTGAGACAGGCTTTTCTCTGACTGCCAGCTCTGTTCTGGAGAACCTGGTTATTTCTTAGACCTTATCTAAGGAAAAAATTCAAATTAAAAATCCACCAAAGTTACTTAGAGAAAAGTGAGTAAGAACTCTGGGGTTTAGCCTAAAGTGCCTAAACTCATATTACCGAGCTTTGCTTCCATGAAAGAACACAGTGACCTTTTGAGTAAGACACTGGGGAGGAAGAAGAGATAAATGGTTATTTTTATTGTTGGCTTGTTTATTCCTTTCGGTGTAAATTCCCCTGCTCCTCTATTAGTGGTCTGGACAGCCTCATAACTCAAGACACACTGAAGGCTGGATTTAAGCTGAGGAACGTAGGGTCTCTACAGGGTGATTTTTAAGTTGCATTGTGGGAGCAGTTTTCCCAAAGTTCTCGTTTAGGAGCTGGAAGATATTTACTAGAGAAGTAAAATAAAACTTTGGACACCTGAAACAATATAGCATATGTTTAAACGAAATTTTCAAGCAGCCTGGGTTTCCACTGTGGGAGGCAAGGCTCAGCAATCAAGCAATAGATTTGAAGCTCCCAAGATAGGCACTAAATACCCCTGCACAGAATAACTTCATGATGAACATGTGCCAGGCCCAGGTGAGTCAAACCTGCTATTATTCCCTGAGGTGAAGATCACCTTCATGGGACAGGGAATGTGAAAGGAGAGAGAGAAGGGAACCATGTAACCATGCCCCAGACAGTGCTAATGCAAGGGCCAATGCTCCTGAGCTTCACTGGACCTCCTCCGTGCTTTCTAGGCCCCAGAGATGCTAGCAGGGGCACCGAGTTTAAAATGACTGCCTACAACAAAAGGTGTTAGGTTTACTTGTTCAATCAGGATATATCCCCTTGGCCCTCTTGATTGCCCACACAATACATGACTGGACTAATATCTGTTGCATCTGCATTGCTCTTTTTTAATCTGTTTATATCAGTAGTGATGTTGGGCTTCAGATGAGATCCATGAGGGTTTTTGTTGTTAGGAGAATCTGTTTCATACTTTGACGTATTAAATGACAGGTCTAAGGAAAATATCTACCTGGTAGGATCAGGACTTAGCTTCTACTAGTGAGCACAAATCTATGAGTATGGATTTGTTTTTATGTTGTGTGCTTATATTGAACTAACCCCAAGTTTTCCTGGCAGTTAATTAAACCCCAGGAATGTCATCTCTTCTGAGTCTTATAAGCATGACCTTGGTTTCACTGTGCCATCAGCAACAGCTGCCTGAGAAAGATGTGCACCCTGCAGTGTGGATCCAATCCAGCCACTGCCTCCACCCTGCATTCACAAGGACACTGGCTCCAGTCCTGGGAGTGTCGACTAAATTCAAACATCACCTGGTGGCACCGAGGGTGCCCATCACTCTCTGGGGAAAGTTCTCATTACCTTGCACTGTCTCAGTTTCACTGGGTTGATGTTTGAGATCTTGGATGTGATGCTATGGCTTGTGATCCCTGCTACAAACTCAGGAAAAATACCATGGTGGCCTTTGGCATTTTCCATTCTCTAGCTACAGCTTGTCCCAGTGGTGGAGTGGTAACCTTTGATGATCCGATGGCATGAGCAGTGCAATCAAATCCAGCACTGCATCCTGAGGGACACAGCCATACCTTCTTTGGGCACAGGTGGCCTTGTCTGCTTTGCCACAACCTCTTCTCCTCAGCCCTGTTCTCCAGCCTTTCAGCTAATGCTTGTTTCAGTAGCCACACAGGATAATTGCATTTTCTAAGTGATGCTTGACTTTTACTGGAGTCTTTGCATAGTCCAGATACACTGGCCTGAGTTCTAACTTCTCACAGACTGTGTGTAACAGGTTCCTTGACCAAAGCTGCATCAAGATTAAAGGTCTATCCATCTCTACCATTTACAATGTTGTTGAGTTGGCTTGTTGTGTTTTTCTCTTCAATTCTGTCCCAAATCGTCTGGCTTTCTTCCTTTGAAGTTTTCTCATGGTTCACTTTGAGCCGCTTTTGAAGCCACTTTCAAAACATTTACATTCATACTGTTTTGTACAGATTCTTTCAAAAAAGTGGATTAATTTTGGTTTTCTTGTTTTTATTTGTGGACTGAGATATGCTGTTGCTGAAATGGATGGAAACCACTGCTACCAATTTCAGACTGAGTGAAATTGAATGATTTTCCCCACCCCAAAAGTCACCCATATCTCTTTTCCACTCTTTCTCTGGAAAATTAACAAAATGCGGATTTTCCTGCTCTTTAGTGATTATTTCACTCAGATATTTAGATGATAGAAATATGTCTATGACCAGTCTGAACTCATCTACTTTTCCTCCTGCACTCTGCCGTGCTGAAGCAGCTACTCAAGCATTTTACTGACAGTTCCTTGACATTAATTCCTCTTCTGTATTTTCTTAGGGATCCTAAGCAAGCACTGTTTTCTGCGGCATCCATCACACCAAGGACATCACATACAGACAGATCAGATGCTAGGGTCTTCAGTGAGGATCAGCCTTTGAAGACCAACAGCACAACCTGGCATCACTTTGGCTGCCGGATGCCTCTGGAAAGCAAATACCTTCAGTTCTGAAGGAATTACTCTGTAGAGGGAAGTAGGAGCAGTTTGACAGCCTAACTCATGATCTTTGTATTATTATTACTGGTAGTGAAACTATGATAGGATCCAGGAGCCTGAACCATGGATCAGGAATGTGCTTTTGAAGAGAAACTCCTGGCCTTCCTGCTTTGGCTTGTGTTACAAGGCAGTCTTAAGGCAGGCATACACGGTGTTCTTTTTCAATAGCAGCTAAACTGGAAGGTGTGAAGGGTGGTCAGTCCCTGGGAGTGGGCTAGAGGCACCCTAAAAATTATCAGCTAAAATATGTATGATGTGGATGGTGGGTCCACAGCTCCAGGATGTCACTCCATGAATCTACTTTGTCCTGAACCTCCCTGCTTTCGAGCACTGGCACAGCCAGATCCTGCACAGGATATGCAGTCAGCAGGAATATTGGCTGGTTTACTCTCTCTTCCTGAGGTTACTGAAATGCTGCGGGTGTTGCAGGATAGATGCAAAGCAGAGCCACTGCTTTAGGTGTTTTCATTCTAGTTCTCAGTAGCACAATGGTTGTTGTTGGTGGTTTTATTATCTTTTAAATCTAACTACTTCTAAGAAGTTGAAGGATGTTCATTTAGGAACTCTAAATGAAGATACTGATAAATAATGTTGTGAAAAAGGGGAAAAGAACTGAAATATTTCCCATTAATATGGCATACATTTTTTTCAAGGTGTTTTATTTGCTAGAGCAACACAGGCTGTTGAAAGATCCAATAAGAACACACAACATTACAAAAACCACCAAGAAGCCAGTTTATAAGGTAATATACCTTGCTTAGCTTTTTTCCATCAAAAAGGAGTTTATCCAGTGTAACAGTAGGATTAAAACAAATAGACTTACAGAATAGAAAATATGAAATTCCCTGTTTTCTAGAGACTGCAGCTGGAGTCAGGGTGGCTTCAGAGACTGAAGTGACTTGTAGGTAGGAAGTTGAGTAGAGTTTGCCTTCTTAAAGTTGAAGAATATGAGACATGCTGCCTAGTGAAGATGCTGAAGAGCAGGAGAGTGTCCTGGCCAGATTGACCTGCAGGAAATTGGACTCACATCCTGACAAGAGGGGGTACAGGGAGACCCTGGCTGCATGAATGGTTGTGCCTAGTGAGGGGGGAAGCACTACAGCTTATTTTGACCAAAGTAGCACAAGTTCTCCTGAGAGCAGCACTGTGCTGTGAGAAAATACTGTTATCCCTCTTTGCAGGCTGAGGAAGGGAGACGTGGCTCAGGAAGAGCACTTTGCTGGAGACTTTGGTGCTTATGGAAGATCTCTCCATTGCACACTGGTTTTTTCAAGACATCTCACTCTCCTCTAAACTCTCCAGGCTGTAATGTACGTGAAGGCTACCCAGGGTCCCAGTCATCTTGATTTGGGCACTTCTATCACTACCCTCATCCTATATATGTAATGTTTTAACTCTTCTCCACATCTTTTAGTAGTATGAAGAAAATTCAAAGGTGAAAATAGTTTTTGAAATTATAGAATGTTAGACCAACAATATATTACTGTACTTTATTGATAATATTGTTTCCATAATAAAAATATTTAGTACAAATTATGATATCCTGCATGAGTTCCACATAAATATTTCCATTATATCACTGATATGGATCAGAAAAATTTCAGTATGCACATGCTGCAAATGCAAGTGTAATTGATACAAGGTATGTATCTTAATGTACATCTTGAATAAACATAAGAAAACCATAGCTTAATGAAAAACAGACTGTGTCTTACAATGTGCAATCGTGCTTTTACATCTAAACTGGACCTCGGGTTTAGAAAACAAATCTTAAATCAGTCCTATTCAGAGGACAAATCACAGTTCACATACTTGTAAAAAACTTTTGTTTTAGGAAAGCCTTTTGTGGAAAAGCTTGGGAAACTCCATCCAGCTACAGTGGTGGAGGGGTGGGAAAGGACAGATTGAGGTATCAGTTCAAACAATCTGAGGAAAAAGTTGAATAAACATTGAAGACAACAGAATAGAAACCAGACGCCAAATATTAATTCATGGGGTCTTCAAAGGGGATTTTGAGTTTTTTTTAATTGTTGTTGAAAGAAAAAGATTAATTTTTGGATGAAAAATGTATGCAAATTCATCTCTGGTCAACACTAAAAAAACCCCATTTCCTACACAAAGCAGAAAAAAGCAAAGCAAAGAAACCTGTAATATCAACTCTGTAATCCCCCAAAGTGGCCTTTAACCTGGGTTTGAAAAGAGTAGGAAAAGAAAAAAAGCTACATAAGAATAATAAGGAATGTAGTGCCTGAATCAAGGGACATGAATCTGGTGCAAAAATGGGAAATCTCAAGGGCTGATGTGATATGTAAACCAGGGAACAATGGCACTGTTCCTGAGTGTCCAAAATGGCATTTGGAGAATGAGAAATAAAGAGGAGCAACCTCTTTGTCCAGTTTGCCAGTCCCACAGGGTCTGTGTAGGCACCATGGGATCATGAGGGAATAAACCCAACAGTGAAGGGGTGTGTGTGTGTATATATGTATATGTATATGTATATATATAGTGCGGGGATGTTCTGTAGGGGCTGCAGGGTGGACTTGCTGAATGTCTCTAAAACGACAGATAAGGATTGACAGAAATGCACAGGGAGGTTTGTTCCTGTTCAGTGAAAAGAGATGGGACGGCTGGAGTTTTCATTATATAATGTCAGAGGCTTCCCCAGAGATGAACTTGGCAGATTTTACCTGCTCCATTCCCTCCTGAGGAAGTGTGGCAGGATGGGACATCCTTGGGTGTTGCTCAGCAGAGATGGTGGGCAGGAAAATGCACTTCTGGATGTCCAGCCACTGTTGGTGTTGGAGGGAGCTGGTGGAAAAGGCTGGCAGCCAGGAGGGTAAGGCAAAAGGAGCACAGCACGACTGAGTCGTTCACTACGAGTGAAGGAGTGAGTGGGACAATAATGGACTGGTGGGCTTTAAAAAAATAACCCGAGCTGCTTAATGCTAACAAACATCCTGTGGGAAAGTTAATGGCTGCTGAAAGAGGCTCAATAAAGGAAAGTGACAAATCCTACTATAGACGAAAGAGGAGAAAATATCTGAAATATTTCCCGTTAATATGGAATGTATTTTTTGTTTAAGGTGTGCTATTTGTTATAATAACACAGGGTGTCAAAAAAACCCAAACAAACAAGCAGGAAAGGTGTGCCAAGCATGGCACAAGAAACTCTTCGGTGACCTGAGAACTAAGAGGGGAACAACACCACAAACAAATCCTAGAAATAAACATTTCCAGCTGTAAGAGTGCGGGTGAGGGGCCGGGGGAAGCTTTGTCCCAGACAGGGACAGCAGGCTCAAGGCTGCCTGTGGGCGAGCGGAGCACTGTCACAGCGAGGGGTGTCCGTGCACAGGGGCACGAACGAGCCTCTTTTGGGCACAGGGTAGGCAGGACGCCCTCAGCACGCCCGGATCGACCCTCTCCATGGGCACGGGCGGCGGCGGCGGAGGGTGGCGAGGGCGGGGGCCGGGGCCGGGGCCGGGGCCGCCTCGCCTCGCCCCCGCCCGCAGCCCCGCGCCCCGCGGACACACCCCGGCCCGGCCCAGCTCTAGGACCGGCCATGGGTTTGCCCGGAGCCCGGCTTAGCGCCTGCGCGGAGCGCCGCGGCCGAGCCCCCGAGCCCCATGGAGAGCACCGAGCCTGAGCCGAGCGACAGCCGCCCGGTGGAGGAGGAGGAGGAGGAAGAGGAGGAAGAGGAGGAAGAAGAAGAGGAGGAAGACGACGGCGCCCTCGCGCCCCCGGAGCAGCCCTTGGCCGCGGTGAGGGTGCGGGGGGCGGCGGCGGAGGGGCGGCGTCCCCCTCCCCGGGCTCACGGCCTGCTCCGCCGGGCGAGCACCGGGCTTTCCTGAGCGCGGTGCCCGGGCCGGGCGGGGAGCGCGGCGGGGCTCGGGGGGGCCGGGCCGGGCGCTCGCCCAGCGCTGGCCGCCGCGGCGGGAAGGGGCTACAGGTGGGACGAGCCCTTCCTCCGCTGCCTGGGGCCGAGCCCTGCTCGGTGGAGTGCGGGGCAGAGCTGTGCACCACGACTCTCTGAACTGCGGGATTCTCTTTGCAGCCCCGTTCTGGCCGCTGTCAGAGAGCTTTGTGCACCCTCTATCCTCGTCCCTAGTGTCAGATTATTATTTATAATTATCAAATATCTTTTTGTCTCCCCCTCCCCTCTTAACTTCACAAGTGACTCCCCCTCCCTGGTCAGTGCAGCTTTGCCTTTCCGTGGTGGGCGTGTGGTCCTTACTGATTTCTGGCGGCCAGTGTATAAAAGATAACGATCCTCCTCTGAGAGATTAAAAGAAAAACATCTTGGTCCGGATATATTCTGTTTCCTGTGAAAGGGGAGAGGTGACTACATGTGTCCCGGGTGTCCTGAGGAGGAATTCGCTGGTATTTGGGAAGTGTTTGGATAGAAAGTACTCGGCTTAGTTTGGCTTTTTAAAACGGTTACTTTGTTACCTGTAAAGAAAAATATTTTTTTTTCTGTATCCTCCCGGCTCAGGGTGGTTTTTGGTACCTGAAGCTGTCAGTTTGTTGACTTTCTGTTTTCCCCCTAAAGCAGGTTTCCAGTTTTCACTTGAAAATATGATACAGAACATAGGTATAAAGCAAAGCCCTGTCAAGGCCTTTATCCCACAGAGACCTGTCTTATTTGAACGAATGTGGTGTAGGAGAAGGGAAGGCAGGGTTAGTAGCCTTTGCCTTGTGTGGTTAATGTTACATGAATCTTTATTTTCCTCTTCTAAAAAGATGGAAGACTGTTTGGCAAAGAAAATGGAAATCACGGTTTCAGAAGCTGAAAAACGGACTGGGAGGAATGCCATGAACATACAAGAAACGTATACTGCTTACCTCATTGAGACTAGGTGGGTGATGAGAGCTCACTCTCAAGAGTACATGGATGTGCCACTCTAAACAGATTTTCCTTCCTTCCACCCCTAAAAATAATCAGGTACAGCTGATGAGAGGATTTAGCTGTTTTGTGCTTTGTTATGTGGTTATCAACCCACTCTGGAGGATCTTTTCCTGTGAAAATTTGGCAGCTGATCTCCAGTACTAGCGCTGGTGTTGTGTAACTGTGTACTGTGATTCTTCATTTGGGGCTAGGTGGAAAAATGTGTGTTTGAAAGTTGTTGCGTTAATATAGTGTCAGCAACTGCTTGGTTATTTTTTGGACATAAGCTGGACAAATTTATATGTGTATTTGTGAGATTGTGTTTGAGAGAGGTTTAATGTAACGGTTAGGCTTGCTTGAGATGACAAGAAAGAAGTCTTGTGACTTGTGTCATGTGGTCAAAATTTACTGCTCAGTTTATATTTTAAGTGTTTTGCTTGATCTGATTACCACATACTCCTTGTAGATGGTTTAAGGGTTAGAGTTAATTATTTCCTTTCTTCATACTAGCTTGAACTTTCACTGGGGAACTTACTGCTCCCAGTGTTCTTGTGTTAACAAGATTAATACTACTGGTATGATAAACATTCTCAGTACCACAAACACAAAACTTCAAGTATTGAGTAGTGAGCAAAGCTTTAAAATCTCTTCTAACGTATCGTTACCTCCCAAACAGTCACAGATAATTCCTGTTAAGCAGGATCATGTTACTCAGATTTTCAGAATTAGAAACAAGAATTTCAGAATTAGACTTTATTGGGAGTTTTGTTTTGCTCTTCTTTATATTACTAGTTTTAACTTTTGGGCCTTGCCTTTGGAATGATCTGCTGTACAAAGAAAACCTTCTGAAATGAAGCAGTTTCATTTTGCAAAGGCTCTGAGCAGTTCAAATTGTAATACTGTCACGTAAGCCTTCTATCTGCTAGTTAAAAGGCTTCTTCGCTTGTTTAACTGATGGACACACCAGTCACACCGACTGCAGGCCTGCTGGGATAAGTTTATTATATTTCCGCTGAACTTAAAGAATGAAATCCAAAATAGACATGTACTTTTCAAATATTGTAACTCTTTGACAGTTGCGCAGATGCTTAAAAATCCTTCTACAGCGTATTGATATTAAAGATCACACCCTCTCATGTAAGTAGTGTTATTTTTATTGTAATGGTATTTCTGAAGGAAAAGAGAAGAAAATTGTAATCAGTGGGGCCTAACTGTGATATGAAGTGTACTCTGGGGGCAGATTTATGCAGCCCCAGAACATGCTGACTGCATCTCCTTTTCCAGTCATCCTTGCATTACTTTAGATTTGCTCCCACTGGTCTTTCCCAGTTGTTCTTTCGTAGTGGCAAAACTGTACTTTGCTGGCCAGATTGTGTTCTTTCATTAAGATTTATTTTACTCTGTAGTCAGCAAATACCAAGACCAATTACATGTTTGTCACAGAGCTATTGAAAATGTGGGTTTGTCACATCTCTAATAAAATAGGTTCTCTATTCCTTTTGCTGAGAAGGCAAAATTTCTTGCATAAATATAATTGGTGGCTATTAAATGTGCTTCCTGCTGGGCCTGTAGCTGTAGGTGGGCTTCACAGTAATTTGTCTGTGGGTAATAAGATATTTTGTAGCTGAAGAATGAAACTGTTTGTAGTAATATAAAGGGAAGACCACTTAATAATAGTTGCATTATGTTTATGTGAACTGGGGTTCCACCATTATTGCTATCTAGCATTTAATTTCAGTTTGAATTGAGGAATTCTATCTGGGTGAGTAAGAGACACAAGATGGATACAATTACGACCATAGTATATTTGTTATAGAGTAGGAGCTGAGTGCTTAAACCTTTAACACGTAGGTTTCACTGGTGCTGGTGAAAATGTTTTCAAAATGCAAGTGATGTTGTTGCTTTTTAAAATGAAAAGATTTATTACTATGCTCACATTTTTGTGTGACTTTTGTTGATTTTTTTTTTTAATGTGATATTATACCTTGATGTAGATATATTTCTTGGAGACAAAACAAACTTCACTGCTGTAGACTGCAGAGCCTCAGCCAATTCCAAAGGCTGTGCTTCCTGAAAGAGTCTTCTTGGTGTACACCTTTCTGCATTAGCTAATTCGATTTTTATGGTGAGCTATTTCCATTCAACCCGTCGTGATGTCGGTTTGTTTCACAGCTTCTGTTAAATGATACAGTTATTTAAAAATAAATCAATTTTTATATTCCCCCGGTGAGAACAGAGTTCACTTCTACCTATTTGTGGGAAATGGCATTAAGGCAAGTACAAATTCTTAGGATGTGTAGCTAAATATTCCTTCATGAGATGTGCTCAGCATATCACTTGCTTTCTATAAGGGAAGTAGCAAATATTCAGGACATCACTTAAACCCAGACTTACTTCTTAGAATTTTCGGCAGCTTTGTTGTATATCAGAGTCTGCATGAAACTACAAGAACTCAGGTAGAATAAACCCCTGAATCTGACTCCTGGCCTTGTACCTGGTATTTTTCATGACAGAGCTGAAAGTCAATCAGACTCTACAGTGCTCTGTAGTATTGCACTTTTAATTACAGAACATACAGGGAATGCCTTTTTTTTCGTGGTCTCCTTTAAAGTAAACAATTTCCTCTGTAGTAGTAGGACACTTCCATTTAGTTCACTTTCCTTTCATCCCTGCTGACTATAAGGTCTCTATCCTGTTCTTCCTGATCAAACAATATGATGACTAGAGTGTATTTTTTTTGTTCTGTTTTAAATGTGGCTTTAGGAAAAAGTAGCATAAGTTTGTGCAGCCTGGTATCTGACCACTTAATAGCAGGATCCCTAGTTTCCAGCCCTACTAGTCTTCACTTCCTCTTGCAGTAATTTGACAAGGGGGCTCAGTTAATTTCCTTTTTACTTCCCCAATATGGCTGGGAAGTTACTAGTCGTATTTCTGTTTTCAGTATTTGGAAAGTTTTCCAAAAGTTAAATTGTTACACGAGTGATACCTGCTTCTCTGCTAAGACCTTGGTTTGCCCATCCAATGTGTGAGAACTTCTAAAGAAAGTTTCTGTGCAAGAAATGAACTTGGAAATTAGTAGCTGGCCAGGCCACAGTTCAGTGATAGCAGTGCTGCATTGTGGGATTTCAGGAGTTTTTCCTTTGTTGCTTTTGTTTAATCCCCTTCTCAACATTTCCTATTTCACACTGGATTAGGTGGAAAGCCCAGGCATGGGTTTCCTTGGAAGAGGCAGAGGATGAATGCCCACAGAGGTATGTTGTGTTCTGATAAAACAGCAAAAGGCAGATTTTGGCAAATGGGAGTCAGGAAGATTTGTCCAAAGTACTCCGAAGGAGGTATGAGGGGAAAAAGTCTAAATTCAGCCTGAGCTTTAAACAGGCGAGAGTTGGGAGGTGAAAGAAGACAGAGGATTTGAGAACTTAGTTTTCTGTTGGTTTTTGCTTGATTGATACTGTGAATCATTCATCTGCCTAACAAATGTATGTTTTAGTTAAATACAGTAAACTGTGTGACAGTGTAAAAAAACCAAAGAATCACCTGGCTGTGAAAAATCTTCTGGCAAGAGAAGTGCCTCCTTGTCATACAGCTTGCCAGGTGAAGAGCAATTATTAGACATCAGCTGTCTGAGAGGCCTGAATACAGAAACTATTTCTAAATAGCTGGTGGAAAAAGTTGCCCATCCCTCTAAAATGGTGTTCCTCTGCACAGGGAGTGAACCTTGCCCGCTCTAGGAAGTGTCACTTCTCGTACACTGGAAGGTCAAAGGCTGAAAGCAAAGTTACTGCCTCTCCCGTTGAAGAGGTGATTGCTTTTACAAGGAAATAAACCTGTGTATTTCCTTCTTGTCTGATTTAGTACTCTGCAGCCATTCGTCTTTTTATTGCTTTCAGAATTGTTTAATGGCTCATTTAAGATAATTAGTCTTAAATGGGAAGTGAGAAGAGGTTAATTAGATGGACTAAAGTTTTCACACTGACACTTTGAGTTAAGGCAAATAAATGAGACATGGAGTAATGTAATCTTTGAATTGGTTATGATAACATCAGTTATAAATGTAAAAGCTGAAGGTTTCAATTTTGTCTTTTTAATTTTTTCAGGCAGGTTGGTTCATTCAATGAATAACTTGCATTGTTAAAAGTGTACTTAAAGGGGAAACATATGGTTTTCCTGCCTGAAGACTGCACAAGTATTATATTGTGTTTTTAGAACCAAAACAAATTGAGAAGTTTGACTGAATGTCAACAAGTGATTATAATCTTAATTGAAACTGGTCTGCAATACTTGCATTTAATGGGGGAGTTCATAATGTGGTCTAAAAAATTAGATGGTAGTGAAGGTATTAAGTGTAATGAGTGCCTTTGTGGATTTCTACTTCCGTTCTGAAATGGTGTTCCTGGGGAGAAATGCTCTTGTAATTGGTGGTATTTTATGACCTCATATGTAACCAGGTGGAGACATTTTTGGTGTGATTTAAAAAAAAGATTTCTCTCATCTTGGTTGCTTGTCCCAAATCCATCCGTGCAGTTTCAAACTCTTATTACCTCGTTTAAAAGGTAATGGTGCTGACACAGGCTCCTAACTGAGGGCTGTGCAATGCTTTCCCACCGCAGCTTTGCAAAGAACTTTGCTGCTCCCCTCCTTTACCCAACTCTGCAGCATTGTGTGCTCTAGAAAGCACAATCTGGGAGCTTTACTGTGAGCCTGGGTGTAAGGGGGAATCTGAAACTGATATTAATAATTTCAAAATGTCTTAAATGTATTCAAGCCAATTAATTAAAGAAGCATGGTTTCTTTGTTAGGTGCTACATAGGTGCCCTTCTGATGAAGATAAAAGCTGTAAAAGGCAGTGTTTGCGCTTCTGAGACAGTGAGAATAAATGCATGTTAGAATAAAGGAAACAAGTATGATCTGAGATGAGAATAATGTCAGGCTGCTTAACACAGACTACAGTGAGGAGTTGTATCAGATGCTGTCTAGTTAAGAAAGAATAAACTACACAGGCAGGTTTGACCTTCAAGATCCTCTGGTAGTAATTTAATCTTTTTCTTCAGGGTATAGTGTGAGGTTTTGTGTCCCTCACAAGGGTTGTAAAGCATGATTAACTTAGACTGAGGAAAGCCTAGCTGTTGTCCACAGATCTGCTTTGTCAGAATAAATTGACAGTAGGCTTTAGATGTAGTAAACTTCCTTAGTGTCTTCAGTGTGGGCAGGAAAGATGCAGTGAGTGGTATGAACTGGTCTGGCAGTCTGCTTCCTTCCTCCTGGAGTTCTTGAGGCCCTGTGCGGGCATAAAATTTCAAGTAACAAGGTAGTGGTTTGTGCTGATGTAGGACTAGGCTTCTCTATAAAGCTGTGGTCCTTTCTTGCTGAAGTGCTGTGCTCCCAAGTGACCTTTTAAAATTTTTGATTAAAATTTAGTTTTCTGCTTAATGTGTGTAGACTGAGATGTTACTACTATGGGTTTTTTTAAAATAACTGATGGATTCTTATTAATTGTAACAAATAGCTGATAAGCAGGCATGTTTAGAAAGGGCTTCTTTTTTTTGGCAGTTAAGGCTCAACCATGGTCTTTGCTGCTCCTACTTTCTAATTAACTCTGCAAAACAATTTCAGAGCATTAAAAGCATAATTTAGAGTGGACCATTCTCCTGTCAGAAGGCTGGCACAGCACCATCTGTATCTGCAGCACAGATGGGTCCTCCTGGGACGTGGCTGGGTTCTCAGGACAGTCCTGACCTGTGTTTTTCTTGCCTTCTTGCTTACGTTTGCTTTTGCAGCCTGTTCTCAGGCAGGGTCCCCATAATACTATCATGTATGGATGGTAGCAGTCTTGCTTAAGGGGTGATGATAACCCATGTGAAAGTAGTGCTCTTGAATCCCATGGTGTAAATCAGCACAGCTGCTGAAGCTGAAGATAAAAAGAATCTGTAATTCTGAAGTACTTTCATGTGTCTTGAATGGCCAGATTGTTTACCAAACCTGCTGGGAGTTTCTGCTCTAGGAATGCAATGTTTGTGCCTTCAGCTTTCGACTAAACAATTCATCTTTTGAGGCATAGTAGCTCAATTCCTTATCTATTCAAATTTACCTCTACTCATCAATAGTTCAATCACTAGATACCTGCTTTGAGCCGAAGTGTTCTTGAAATATTTAAATGGTGCAGCAGTTAGTGTGGGGAGGAATGCTTCACAGCCTGTCATTGCAGGCTAGGCTGAGCTTACCCTGTTCAGAACTCAGTATTTGCAGGTGCAGCTTCATTGAATTAAAATACTCTAATAGGGAAGAATTCTGCAGGATGCTGGCAGTGTGAATAGTGGCTGTCAGCAGTGTGCTCGCCTTTTTCTCTTGAGTCGCTCTCAAATAGTTTTAATCTCTAGCAGTTTGTGTTAAATGCTATGAATTTATCCTGTTTTCTTCTTAGTTGTGAAGTTTCTTTTTCCCTAAAAATTCAGTCACCTGGAATAAATGTTCTTTCTCCAAGGCATGGGTAGATACATAAAAAATGTTCCAGCTTACTAAGTTAAAAAAGTATCTTTTGCATTCTTCTATGTGATATTATTTCCACCTTAAGATGTAACTAAACCAAAGTATATATCAAGACTGTTCCTCTCTAATGAGAGTTCACAAATAGAGGCATTTCATATTTTGTTTAAATGTATCAAATAATTGAGGCCGCTTTGGAGGGGATTGTTTTTCAGTTAGATCATTAGAAATCCGACCTTGTAGGTTAAGTATAGCTTAAAATTATCAATAATTTGTGTACTACTTAGATGTTTTAAAACTTCAGAAAGTTCTTATGAATTCAGGAACTGTAAAGCCTGACTTTTGCTGGAAAAAAGAATGTAGCACTCTATTCTACTAAGTACCACATGAGTAACTTAATTGTAGTTCATAACTTATTGTGCCCAGTTCTGAGTTCTCCAGCACCAGAAGCATGTGGACTTAGTGAAGCAAGTCCAGTGAAGGGCCATGAGGATGATTATGGACTTGGATTGTCTGACCTCTGATTGGAGAGTCTGAGAGAGATGGTCTTGTTCAGCCTGTGCAAGAGACAGCTGATTTTTTTTTTTCTCTGGTGGAGAGGTAAAGAAGATGGAGTCAGACTCCTGTCATGCAGAGAGAGGGCAAAAGGCAGTGGCTACAAATTCAAACATGGGAAATTCCATTTAAAAGTAAGAAACCCTTTTTATTGTGAGGTTTGTCAAACATGGGAATGGGTTGCTCAGTGTGGTGGTAGAGTCTCTGTCCTTGGAGATACTCAAAACCCAGCTGGATGTGGCTCAGAGCAGCCTGCTTTGAGCAAGGGAGTTGGATCACAGACATGCAGAGGTGCCTTCCAAACTCAGCAGTCAGTACTGTTCCGTGTAGGTTTATACCAGTGCTTTTATGCTAATTAGTCACTTCAATGAAGAACTAAAGTAGATATAGACATCACTGTTTTCTGTTAAGTGTCTTGTGTGAATTCTCTCTCTGTATTCTGGCAAATGCTAACTGCCAAGAAGTGTTACTACCCAATGCTTATTTTATGATATTGATTTTTTGATTTATGATTCTGTTGCTTTGAATGTCTTGTATGAAAAATTATTTTTCTCGTCAAGTTTTTGTATTACTTTCCAATCCTACAATATTCAATGATTTCTCCTTTTATAGTAACATAAAATCCTTTATTACCTTGCTAGGTGATGTTGGTTTTAAGTCTTCAATGAATTTTTGAGATGCATCTCAATTTTGTACCCATTTGCTCTGGCTAGTTTGTTACATTTTTTTGTCCTTAAATATGTCACTTTGAACAAAAAGAAAATTGGAAGTGCTTTGAAATTTGCTCTTTTTCTAAAAATATCCTTTAAAAATATTAAGATATTTTAAAGTTATATTTGTAACTGTATCAACTGTTGTATGCAAGACAATTTTTGTCCTTTGAAGTGCAGACTTTCCCACTGAACAGTAAATTTCTTCTTACAATACTCTGTATCCTTCAGGTACTCATGAAATTTTACTGACTTTGAACCTAACACTGTTTCAAGAGAAATTGGGCTGTTTCTATAATGGTGCAGACTAAGTCACGTGTGTGACTCTTTACTTAATTGTGACCCACCTGTTTGTTTTTGATGTGTAAGTGCGTTGACTTTTCCTGTGTTCCTAGAAAATTTGAGTGCTATCAGGCAGAAACTATAAATATTTTTAAATTAAGTATGTAGACATGAAATGAATTAAGGTTGCTTTAGGTTATGGTCAAGTCATGCAGTAATCACTACTATTCCTGGGGCCTTTGCTATAATTGCACTGATGGTTTGAGGGAGTAGGTGGTAGCTCACTAATGTTCAAATCTGCTGCTTTATCTTTCAGAGCTGTTGAGTCCCAGAGCGAGGGACAATGTGCCCCTGTGGACTCCCTGTGGCGACGTTACAGTGAATTTGAGTTGCTGAGGAATTATTTGTCAGTTACCTACCCACATATTGTTGTTCCACCTTTGCCAGAAAAAAGGGTAAGGAAACCGGAACTGTGGCTTGCTTTGTTTTGTTTGTTTTTTAATTTACTCTTGACACTCTTCTGTTTAACTAGGCTGACTTTGTTTGGCATAAGCTATCAGCAGATAATATGGATCCAGATTTTGTGGAAAGAAGAAGAATTGGTTTGGAAAACTTCTTGTTACGTGTGGCTTCACATCCTGTTCTTTGCCAAGACAAAATCTTCTATGCTTTTTTAACGCAGGTATAGTAAAGTTATTTCTAAATACATTATTTAGTGATTATTTATTTAAGATAATGTCCTTTTGATCTTCTTCCTTTCTGTTGACCCATAGCTTGCTCTATGTCAGGAGGAAGGGTAGACAATGTGAAGCTTCTTAACAGCACACTGCAGTTGTACAGTTGCCCTTCTAATGTACCTTACGACTTTTTTCCAGTCAAGTTGTAAGGCTCCTAAGAGAGAATTTCCACCTCTTCGAACAGCCTTTTGGGAACCTAATGCATGCTGGTTGGAAAAGCTTCTATAGGACTAAAGCTGACTGCACAGACAGCACTGGCTTCCAGTTCACTCTTTGGATATCCATGGTTTCTTCAGCCTTGTGGTTTGGATCATGATCCATTCATGTGTCGTGGTCCAAAACCAGTACAATACGTTGTCATGAAAGTTGTGGTCCAGTTGTGAGCTGAAGCATTTCATTCTGCAGCTTTCAACTTTAGGAGATATTGGATGGTTCTTTTTTCTGTACTTGGATGAGAGATTCCCAAATACTGGACTGAGCAGCTGTGTTTGCCATGGCACAGTACAGTGTGTAGGTGAACCAATGTATGGGACCTGAAAATAGTGGAAAATCAGCCAGTACACCTGAGCTGGGTGATGGCATGTGCACTGCAAACTGTTGTCACCTGTGTGTTGTCTGCTCTCTGCCTTGAGCCACACAGGCCCTTGGAGGTGCTGGTAATCTCATAGGCAACAGATGATAGCTACTCTTCTCTCTAAAGACCTAAGCTACGTCTTTAGACAAAGCTGTGTGGCTTCTGCCCCTGGCCAATAGATTGAGGTAATTAAGTACTGAAGAGAAGAGAGTTTTTGGGGGGAGATTAGTATGTAAGCACAACATAATGATTGGTTATTCTTAACCCATCTTCTTGAAAAGACATAGGGAGGGTAACTGAGGCAGAAGCCAGGCATACTGGAGAAGCTCCTTTGATACAGGCTTTTGTGGGGGCTTGCAAAAGCTGCAGCACTCTTAAATCACTCTAACTGAACATTCTTCTCCTGTATTTTTAGGAAGGTGGATGGAAAGAAATGGTGAATGAGACTGGATTTCAGTTGAAGGTAATGACTGTAATTGTTTGTCTCATGCTTGCTGTGACACAGACATACTCCAGCAAACATGTTTTAGGCTATTTATGAAAGGATGTTTGCTGTAAGAATGGGTCAAAGGCATTTCTTTATGGTTACTTGTTATTACAAAAACCATGTTCTTGGCATGTGATAGGTAGGATTGCAGTTAAGTTCTCTAGCAGGCTTGTTACGTGCCTATGTAATTCTGCTGGTAATGAGAAGTATGATCCTTATAAGCTTTAAAAGTAATGAACTTGAGGCCATACCAGTGGGTTTTTGTGTTTCAGTTTAGTTTAGCATTTTTAAAGGTGGGTGTCAGATTTAGTCTGGTAAGAGGTGCAAGGTGTCAAAAAAGGGTAAGCAAAGAGGTCTGAATTGTAGGACTTCTTTGCAAGGAGCAGTTGGTGAAAGGGACTAAGACAGATGGATTTGGTGCCCCTTAACTGTTTAACAGAATGTGTCTTGAAGTAATCCTATCCCCATTGACATCAGCGAGTTCATGGCTGGGTAAACTGGTGGAAGACTTGCAGGAATAAATGATCAAAGGTCGTGTGTCTGTACAGGTCAAGAATCTGAGAAGCTGATAGATTGCTGGGCTGTGTCTGGAAGAATTACTGTATGGGGACAAATACTGAGCTTTTTGTTTCATTGTAATGTGATCTGCTCTCATGAAATCACAACTGAAAACTAGGTGGATTATGAAGAATTATTCTAAATACTGAGAGCTAAAGAAAATCCCTGGTGCTCTTATCCTCAGTGTCCAAGGGGCTTTGATACTGACACTTACTGTTGGTAACTTAAGTTGACAATAATTCTCTTCCATCACAGCTGGGTTTGCATACTCCTAGTATTCACAGTGCAAACAATGTAAAGCTCTGAAGCTGCATACACTCATAGGAGTTCAGAAAGTTTGTACTGGCAGGGTGTTTTCAGGAGAGCACACAGTAGTGTGTTTATGGAAGAAAACTCATAGCAGAGTGCTGAGAATATTTGCCTCCCTGAAACCACATTGTAGATCAAATGAGAGATGAGCAAGTCTTGTTTTCCCTCTAGATTTGATTGTGTATGTTTTCCCTTTTACAGTTCCAGTTTCCTTAGGAAAGAAAAATAACTTTTTCAAAAGCCTGGTGAAAAGAATCTTCCATTTATTCTACATCTGAAATATAAACCCTCAATACTTAGCACTACACTGGAAGGAAAACTTCTATTTAGTGCATGTTTTAGACTAGAATCAGACCATTTGTTTATGTTTCTGCTGCCTCTGCTGCATTTAAGCAGGACGTGTCTTTTGTCTGAGAGTGTTTGAACCCTCTAACTAAAATTTAAATTAGGAATTAATGCAGTGTAGCATGCTGTAGCTGAATGTTGATGTTGGAGACTTTGTTTATTCTGCCAGCTGTATCATTAAATCATGCCTTTCCTCCCTCCCAATCCCAGCACTTAATTTTATATTTAAGGGATTTGTCACTTGGGATTTTAACCCTTCCTGTAGGAAAGAGAAAATTCCCATCTCTCTTTAGTTTACATAAATGATTATAGGATCATAGTAGGCATTAACTGTCTGAAAACTCCTCAGCTGTACCTCATTTGATAGGTGGTTCTTCTCTAAAATGCTTGTGCGTATTACTCTTAAATCAATTCTAAGATTGGACAGATGTTTCTCAAGAAGCCTAACTCTGGTGTAAATGCTCAGAAGCGGTGTGTGAGAGTTACTGTGCTACAACTGGCAAGAAGGAAATAGCTCTAATGACATGGTTGAGCATTGTCAGGCTCATGCTTCCTGCCTGATAGTGCTTGTGTGAATTTACTGAACTCTTTCTTCAGAGCACTGCGTGTGCCTGTGACAAAAGACGAAAAGTTGTCCTGTAACTGTAGGGTAGGAAGTGGTCCTTTCCAAGTGTAAAGCTGTTGGATGTGCATGCTGCCCCAACAGACTCAAATGGCTTTGGTGCCTGCTGTTTCAACATAAATACAGTGTTTTGTGAAATAGCTGCTTAGAAGGAAGGACTCTGATAATGTCAGTGTATCTAGATGATGTTTGTACTGTGAGAATGTGTGAGGAGTACCTGCAGGTGTTTGCGAACAGCCCAAAATGTAACTGGCTTGTGTATTGACTTGTTGGGGTATAGCAGTGGAGATTCAAGACTGTACAAGCCTCAGAAGTGCTCTGAATAAGCGTAAAGGTTGGGACTTAGAGCTCCTGCAGTGTTTTATGTTTCTTGTGCTATCTGGGACATGCTTCCCCATGCTGCCTTGTCTTCCCTTTGCAAGATATTCTTAGAGAAGTGTCACATGCAGTGGTGGCAATGAACCTGCTTTCTCCTACTATAATGTGGAGGGTTTTGTTCCCTTACCTTTTGCTTTGTGGGTTATGTTTTGTTTTGGTGGTTTGGTCATTGGAAGAACAGCTAAAGTTAACCTGACTCTGCTACCAGTCCACCACTAAGCCATGACCTGGAGTGCCACATCAGCATATCTGTTAAACACATCCAGGGATGGTGACTCCATCACTTCTGTGGGCAGCCTGATAATCCTTTTGGTAAAGAGATTTTTTCCTAGCATCCAATCTGAACTTCCCCTGATGCAACTTTGTCCTATTGCTTGTTATGTGGGAGAAGAGACCAACCTCCACCTCACTACAACCTCTTTTCAGGTAATTGTGGAGAGCAGTAAGGTCTCCCCTGAGCCTCCTTTTCTCCAGGCTGTTTGGGGCATCTTCTACTCAGCCCAAATGCAGTGGGAGGTGAAAGAGTCTCAGACTGTGCCAGTCTTATCTGTAGAGGCTGTTGCAAGGGCCCCAAAGGAAGGACTCTCTCCTTGTTTTGGGAAAACACTGTGTTCTCTTCACTGACAAGTTCAAAATAGCTCTTCAAGCTCTGAGTTTTCTGTAACAGGGCACAAAATATTCTCTTGTCTTACACCAGCACTAACAAGTACTGCTGAAGTAACTTACTGCTTGCAGCTGTGGCACAGCCTGTTAGCTAAAGGGGTACACTATAGGAAATCTCTACACCTTGCAAGGTGTGCTGATTTATTTTCCTTTTACTGAAGAGAAGGATGTTTTGATCAAAAGTAAACTCCAGCCATTTACCCACAATTGGAGTTTTTCTTTAGTATAGATGAGCCCTGAGCGAGCTGTGTGTAAAATGCATTATAGAAATGAAGAGTTGTAATGATGTGGACCTCTGTGGATGAGGCTGGGTTCTCTCATCTGTTGGTGTCTTATTAGGAGTAAATACCCATTGCACAGTTTAATATTCAAAAAATTGGAAAAAAACCCCCTCCATCTCCTTAGAAATGTTCAATGCTACTGTTGCAGTAATTGGTAAACCAACATCTCAAAAACTAAAACAGTCAATTAGCTTTTTAATTAGGTATTGAACTTTATTCTGTAGAGATTTATATATGCTCTACTATAGAGAAGAACATTGCATTAAAAAGGGCTCTATTCTGATATACAAATTACATATTTTCTGTAAAGCAAGTCATAAAATAAGAGAACACCATATATAAGATTTTGATTTCACTGGGGAACTGTTCCTGGTAATAAAGAGCATATAGAGGTCACTCTACCACTGGTTTTATTTGGTTTGAAAAATATAAAATAGCTTGTCCATATGGTCTTAAGTTACCTAATTGCTTCATCTAAAAAGAATGTGGGGTTGTGTATCTTAACTCCATGATTTGTGCAGCATTTTAAGAAGGGGCTATTTTTGTGGGACGTGGATTATACCAGCTTTATTTTAGTGGTTACTGTTTACATCATATTCACAAAAATAGCTTAGTTTTTTGACTTTTTAATAAAAATATCTGACATTCAGGGCAGCTGGTGTCAACTTGTTCAATGTTTGAAGATATAAATACTCCATGAAGGCAGGACTTTTTTCTAATGGTGCTGCCAGAAGGCTGAGATTTTTTTTGTCACTGAAATTTAATTGCATTAAATTAACAAAGCTTTTTTTCCCCTTTTTCAGGCAGATTCCAGATTAAAAGCTCTTAATGCAACATTCAGAGTGAAAAACCCAGACAAGTAAGATTCCACATCCTTCTTCCCTCCCTTTCCCTTTTTCAGTTACAGCTATTACTTCAGGTGACAGAATATTCTATCTCTTTAGTATAAATTCAGAAAAGAAAAATTATCTTTCTGCACTTCAAATCTTAACAGAAGCTCAGTAAAGAGGTAGTGTGAAAAGATTTGATAAATCCTGCTTCTAAAAGCAGGAAACATTCAGAAAAATTCCATCACTTTATGTAAAACAAGTATTCCATTTTAGCTAGACTAACACAAAGGGACAAAACACCCCCAAAACCAGACTCAGAAAAAGAACCTCTTAATATTTGTTTTCAGGAAATCTTTTCAAGCATGAACAGAGTACAGATTGATAGTAGGTCTTTCCAAAAGTCTGCTAGTGTACAGTTCTGGATGCATGCACCCTGGTGTTGCAGTTCATAGTTCTCTCCAAGCTGCCAATTTTCACAGATGCTATTGGAGGTCCAGAGGTCAGTTCAGCTCTGTTGTGGTTTACAGAGCTCTGGGACAGGCACTAGAGCAGTCTGCTGGATGGAAAAACTGCTCAGAATTGTAAGTGTGTATAGTGGGAGGTTCATCACACCCTTGGTGATGTGGGAAGGGTAAAATGGGTGTTTCTACTTGTGCAGTAGTTAGAAGCATCAGTGTGCAGCGATGGGGCCAAGAGGTGTTGCTGTTTGCCATCCACAGGCCATGGAGACCTGTGCAAAGTGCCCTTCTGGGTGCACCTGCTCTCCAGCAGTGGCCCTAGGGGATGCTGTGCCAGACTGCTTTCTGTTGTCTGTTCCCTTTGTACTTCCATAGGATCTGTGGGTATTGTATTAACGGTGTTAGAGGGTACATACCTTTCTGAACCTCTTCAAAGACTTAACCTGTGAATTGGCCCAGTCTCTCCTTTTTTATCGTGCTTGTTTTTAGGGCCTTCTCTGGTGGCCAGGAAGCTTTTAGCCAGGGTTTAATATAAAGGCTAACATTCATGAATGAGATTGGAAGACAGCAATTCTCTGTATCTGCAGGTGAAAATGGTCCCTTGTTTGACTGCTTCATCCTCAGTCATCTTCCTCTGTGGCCAGTAGGAGTTATCTTTTCCTGCTCTCACAGCAGGGAAACTGCCAGAAGTCTGACTGTAGGCACAGGTGGGCAAGACTGTTTAAGGAGCATCCTTGTTATCTTTTGAGGTAACAATGTTTCAGAAAGCAAAGCTGTTGTGAGAAGTAGCTTGTTAAAAAGCAGGAAAAGAGTTAATACAAGGAAAACATGAGCAAAGGGCTTCTAACAAAAACAGTCCTTGAGTGTGTGTGCCTTGGTAGAGCCACGTGAGAGATGGCACATGTTTTCTGTTGTATTCTGCCAGCTACATAACTTCCAAATTGAACTTGGGGATACAAATTGTTTAATAAATAACTGATGAGCAGGAGTTGTTTGTTTGCCTTTCACTGTAGCATGTGTGGCTCTAACAGGAGGGACAGTGCCTTGCTCTGCCCAGCACACTTGTGCTTGAGCTGCCTGGAATGTGATGCCTGGCCTCTCTGCTTTACCTTTGGTGCTTTTATGTGGCTGGCTGGTGAAGTGGTTCAGCAAGCTCACCTTGCTGAAACAAAAGGTGTGACTGCTGTGTGGAGTGTAGGCTTTTGGGTTCCTGGGCCAGCGGAGGTACAGGCGAGGAAGAGCTGCAGCTCCCAGCTGGGATTGCCTTGCGGTGCCATGGAGCTGCATCCTTCAGCTTGGCAACGTGAGGAGCTTCATACAGCTGAAACAAGGCTGCTCTTTGAGGTCAAATGTAGACTGAAAACTAAACCTTCTCCTGTGGGAAGCAATTTATAGTTTCAATGGTGGAATTAAATGGTGATAAAAATACGGTATTCTGGTACTCAGAGGTGAATTTTTATCTACTGCAGACCTCTCTGATTTGGCCTCATGGCACTCATCCTTTCTTTCTCTCTCTGGGCTTTAATCAAAACCATAGCTTTTGGTTTTTGGTGAAAGATTTCTTTAGAGAATACTAAATTCTTTCCTAAGGCAGTTTTTTTTTTTTTAAAGTAGCTCTCTGGGTTTTTTTTGTCTGGTTATTCAGACAAGTGGCTTGTTTTTTAGTGAAGAGTTCTGTTCTTGTAGTATCTCCCTTCACAAAACAGGAGACTGGCACTGCCACCCCCTGATGCAGGGAGGAGTACTGCTGTGTAAAATGCACAGAGTAAACAACTTACTTTGCAATGTTGTCTACTGTAAAGGAAAATTTTTTCTTTGCCTGTATCATAATAGATATTTTTGAGAGACCTTCTGGTGTTCCTACACCAATGTGACCCAAGCAGTCCTTCATTTGTGTCTCAAGTTCTATTTAATAACTCAGCTAAGTATCTAGACTGTTGGTAATGTTGCAGAACGAGTAAAACCAAGTGAAAAGTGCTAGTTAAAAAAGCCTCAATTACTGAGTGCTGAAACTGTGTCTTGTTTTACACTTCTACTCTTAGGATACACTGGAAAGTAAACATCCCTTTGTGTGCGTCACTGAGCTCTGTTTGGAAATTACTTTATAATTATGTAACTTTATTTTACATGAGCAATGAGTAGGATTTAAGCAAATACTTGAGAAATAAACTTTTGATCTGTAACACCACTGGTCTCTTAAAAACAGTTTTTCCTGAAATTTATATTTGTAAATTTATCAACTTTTACAGAAGACTGGGAAAAAAATAGCAGCACTTTGGTTTATGCTTTTATGAGACAAAATAGAAGAGAGCTTGATTCTGAAGTAGTAATTTTTAAAAATTTTTTTTTTAATTGAGGAGGAATTGGTCTGGGAGAAGATGTATTGCTGCTGGAGGCCAGGATACTGAAAGTCCTCCTAGGTTCCTGACTCTTGCCTTCAGGGAGTACAGCATTCCTAAAAGATTTCTTGTGGCAAAACAGGATAAATAAAACTTCCCATTATAAATTTCTGGAGTGGAAAGGGGAGTCTTCCTGAGCTGGAGGCATACTTTTTAATCTTTTGTTTTTACTTCAATTATTTCAAATATCTTCACTGTACGTGTCTGCAGCTGTCTGACATGCAGCCCTGGTGCATATTTTATGAAGTGTAAACTGAAAAGATTGCTCTCTAAATCCCACTATGCAGATCAGCAACTACATTTCTTTTTCCCCATACAGTTTCTCTGCTAACTTTTAAATCTTTTTATGTACTTTAACCCTGTGTGTGTCATAATACTATAAAAAATGCTTCTTGGAAATCAAAAATATTAGAAGTCATAACAAAGCTTCTACTTCTTGAATGTAAGAATGGGAATATTTTAGGGGAAGACTTCCTGGCAGGGGAGGAAGAAGTGTTAAATGAAAAACCCTGGAATTTCATACTTGGTCACCCAAAACAAGTGACCCGACTCATTTCAGTAAGACCTCTTGGGTACAAGCTATTCTGAAATACAAAGCCTGACTGTGTGCCTGTGGTGGGAGGAGGGATGAAATTTTTTTTCATTCTTGAACATCAACCTGAAACACTAATCTCAGTCTCCAGTTCCTTAATTCTAGTTGCATTCTTCTGTGTTTATTTTCAGGTCGTTGTTTAGTCATTTAGGTAAAGCTGTTTCTGGCTTCCCATCTGGATGAAATAAATACATTCTTGTGTACCAAAGTAGGTCATGAGCTAGACTTGTTTGTAGTAGGGAGGATTTATGTGCACACAAGAGGCTGTTGCTGTGGTTTAATTGGTTACCTGTCAGTAGCAAAGCTGTGGCAAACGATTCACCTTTGTTATTAGCAAGAGCTAAAGGTGTCAGTTTAAATTGCCTTTGAAACCTAACTGGGCTGGCTGATAAAATGCCTCTTCTCCAGAAGTGACAAGCCAGCAGTGTGCACATGTCACTTGCAGTGGCTTCCCTGTCTGGTACCTTGTTGAGGTGTAGTGATTTGATGGCCTTCAGCCATGCATGGCTCCTGTGCAGGTACAAGTCTCAGTAGGATTTCACATGTAATGTTACTGTACAAGGATTAGCCTTAGGGGAATTGGAATTGTGAATGCTTCCTTGAATCCCTGAAAAGCTGTGCCCAAAACTGGATAGAGGCAACTTGAAAGTGAAGTATCTTTGTCAGGTCAGAAATGCAAACATGCTTTTATTAAGAAATATGCTTCAGCAGATTTTGGCTTTGTTTTTATTTGAAGCTTTCATATTCACTAACCCTTGCTTTTATAAATCCCATTATAAAACCCAAACAACAAACCAGTGATGTAATAACTTCAGCTAACTACTTTCATTTCATAAAATTTTATCTCTTAATTTGATCTGAGCCTTCAACATTTGCATTTAGAAAACCAGCAGACATGCAAGTGTTGGGGTGTTTGTTCACTTTGGGGAAATTAAACTCAGCAGTCACTTCTTCAGGAGTCTTCAGCTAATTCCACTCCAACACAGCCCAGGCTCCGTCTCGCTGGCCGCAGGGCTGTGGCTCTATTGTGCATGCTGTGAAAGCTTGCTTTCATGATGGCTAATGATGTACTATCTGTTTCCTGCTCCCAGGAGATTTACTGAGCTAAAACACTACAGCGATGAACTGCAGTCCGTCATATCACACCTTCTGCGAGTCAGAGCTGTAAGTATTTCCCATGTGTGTCGTGACAAATAGTATGATTTATTTATAAGGCAGTATTTCTTGTTTAGTCAAGAGAAGTGGTATATGTGTTCTAGAATAAGGGCGGTTTTGCCTGAGGGAGTCTGTCTCTGGAGTGTGGAGCAGGAGACAGCAAGAGGTGAGGGCACTGACTTTGTAGAGATTAGGGAGGGGGAAAGAGTTCCAGATATGATGGTTGAGTTGACAGTGCATGTTGCTAATCGGCCCTGTCCTGTGATGGTCACGTACCGCAGGGAGGTATTTTAAAGAGGACTGGGGTGACTGCTTCTCTCTGCTCAGCAGACAAGTTACTTTTGCTGGATGTTTGGTTTGGGAAGGGCCTCAACACAGTTTTCTGGTCAGACATATAATAAATTGTTTTCCTGAGCTTGTAGTATGAATCCTTTATGCTTTCCAGTATGTGTTTTCTTTTTTGGCTTGTTCATTGATCTGCAATGAATAATAGTCTTTTTAATGATGGCAACAATTATGTTGTGCATTAAGATACTCTGTGGGTTGAGAGTGGAAGGTTGTTATTTTTTTAAAGACACAAAAAGGTAATAGGAAATTTAAATTCCAATAATGAGAGCATGATACTTCTTTTTAGTATGTTCAACAGGGATTTAATTTTTGATGGACCTGTGCGGCAGAGAGGTAATGGATTGCCCTGCTAAACTCAGGTTCTTGAGAGAATTAATCACTCTGAAGAGTGGTGTTCTACAGACAGTCCTGTTTTCTCAGGGTTGTGTGTGTGAGATCTGTTGGGCAATTTGTTTATGTTTCCTTTTTACTACTGCTGTGACAGACATAATAATAATAATGGTAGCTCTTGCAGAACTTCACTCTCATTCTTTGGTACATCATGATTGCAAGGGCATTATCTGGATTACAACTCACACTTCAGAGTGTACACGTGTCTTTTTTTCTGAGGTTTTGCCAGCTTTGTAGTGCTGGCTGCAGCAGATACTGGCACTCCAAGCAGCTGAAATGACCTCTAGCTTGAGCAATGAGTTCTGCAATGGATAGCTCATTTCCTTTCCCTCAGTTCACTCAGCTGGGTGGAAAAATCGGATCACTTGTTAGAATTTTACTAAAGATTTCCCTACAATCTTGATGTCAAGATGGACTTCTGGCTTGCCATCTCTAAATTAAATAAACAAGTGTGTGCATAAATTTGGCATTATTTGGATGAAGAATGCCTTATATTTGGTTATCAAAAACTGAAAGGAACTTGATTATGGTCTCCACAGACATATCCTATCAATGAGCACTTCCAAAGATAGATTTGAAATGCTAATTTTCAACATAGCCTTGATTGTGACTTCAGTCTTCCAGGACTTAAAGCTGTTGATTTTTTTTTTTTTTTCTTTCAGTAGTGGCTTAGGTTAGATTTAGGCTTAATCTTGTTTACCTGTGTAAGAACATTAGGGCTTTAACTTGGATTGTGTGTGTGGGTTTTCACAAGGCAATTACACTTAATGTTGATGACCAAAACCTGTCTCTAAAATGTTTTAGAGGGTAGCAGACCGGCTTTATGGTGTCTATAAAGTCCATGGCAACTACGGAAGAGTATTCAGGTAAGAGTTCATCTAGTTTTGAAATACATACATAGACAGTTATGGGGAGAGAGAAGGGAATTTCTTGGTTATGTTTTTATGCTTTTGAAAAGTATATCTGAAACATTTCATTGTCTATCTTGAAAAACTCTGTATTGTAGTGCTAATGAGATTTCTGTGCTGCATGCAGAGATCTCTGGATCTGCTGAGCTTAGTCTCTAGTGGAAGACTTC
This sequence comes from Corvus hawaiiensis, assembly GCF_020740725.1. Taxonomy (NCBI): domain Eukaryota; kingdom Metazoa; phylum Chordata; class Aves; order Passeriformes; family Corvidae; genus Corvus; species Corvus hawaiiensis. The sequence continues at coordinate 31,329,491 of NC_063219.1, read as the reverse complement.
AGCTTTGCTTTGTATGCCAGACCTTCGGGCCTTCTGCTGCTGCGTTGGCATTTTGTTTCTTCAGAAAGTAACTCACTGTTCTTCATGCAGTTGTCTCTGAAAAGCTTCTAGGTCCTTTTAATGGATAAAAGTCAACAATTATATCTATCCAATTTTAGTATCTTTTGTAAGTGAATTTGCCAATAATTTTTTTGATTTATATGAGGGAATTGCATGCTCAAGTTTTCCATCTCACTGGAGAATTCAAGAATCTAAACTTCTGGTTAAGGGAAACCTCCTGCTTCTACACACTGTTCAAGTGCTAAATTTAATTCTCTGGGTTAATGGATTGCAGATGTCTTTCTCATTGGGGTTTTTTAAATGAAATTAGGTGCAGTTCTGTAATAACACAAAGACAAATATCAACATCAGCAGAGTGGAATGTGTATGAAAAAGTAAAGGACAGAATAGATGCATTACACATAAATCATGTGAAATATAAGGGGAACCTCTTTTTTTGTTGTAAAAGGAGTTGTGGGTGTAATTCTTGTAACTAAGAATTCTCATAAGGTTTCTCAAAGCTAAGAACACAATTAAAATGGCAGTGTACATACCAGGATGTCCAGAACAAGTCTGTTGCTATCTTTTTTGTAGCTCTCTTTCTTTCTTTATCTAAATAATCCCCCTAATGTAAATAGGTAGTTGAGACAATTGCAAGTAGGTATTTTTTTCATGACTAGAACTAAACAGCAGTCTACTATGAAAACATAAAGCTACATACATCAAATAGTTTCAGGAGAAGTAAAATGCTTACAGAAGTCAAATCCCACCCTTTGGTTTTTGGAATGAGAGGCTTCTATCTGATATCCTGTAAATCTGGAAAGCTTAGTTTCTTCTTGGTGAGACCAAAATCTCTTTCAGAAGGTTCATCATTGTCATTGTCTCATTTATATTAAGTGCTAGGTGGTTTGGTTTTGTTTGTTTGATTTTGTTTTAAATAGAGTTTCAGCTATTTAAACAAGATTATGCTCAAAACCCATCCCAAACTACATATATTTGTGATGATGAGTTTAGGGACAATTGTTTGTATTACAGAGTGCCATAAATGGCCTTGTCACATTGTTAGTGCTGTTCCTTAAAGAAAGAAAACAGTTTGACCAAGTCTAACTTGGAGGCAGTTTCCATTCAGGTGTCACCTGGAAAGAAACTATACAGGATGCAGCTTATTAACTTTCCTTACCCTTCATGTGTGATGTTGTTTCTCATTTGTTTTTCCTACAGTGAGTGGAGTGCAATAGAAAAGGAGATGGGGGATGGGTTGCAGAGTGCTGGCCACCACATGGATGTGTAAGTACTGACTGAATATCTGATAGTTTGATGTAAGCCAGATGTGGAACTCTCCCTCTTTCCTCTCTTTTCCCTCAACCCCAAAGTACATATGAGTACCGAGAAAGTTGGGGGTGCATTGTTTTTAAGTATACAGTGTTTCTGTGACTTGGATGCAGGCACAGTTTTAGCATCCATATACTGTATTAAGTAGCTCAAAAAGCCTCAGGAGAACCAGAGGGGTTTCTTTTTTTATTATTATTTTGAAATCGTAGAAGTGTTTGGAATCCTTCCAGGTTTTTTTTAAGCTACTATGCCAGAAACTGGTGGAATACAACTTTAATGTGCTGCAGACCTGATGAGATCCATTTGGTTTTGATAGCAGCATTTTGTACCATGCAGTAGATGGTACACAGATTTGGACTTAATTACAGGGAGTTAAGAAATTTAATTAATCGGCACCAAAACTCCAGTGGATTCTTGAAACAAACGGTGACTGGATATAATAAAGTAAAGAATCCTCTCTTTGCATCTTTAGAGTCATTTGGCAGAGTATGTGAAGCACAGCCTTCAAAATAAGAGTCTAGCACTTGAGAGTGCTCACAGAAGTGGTATTCTAGGCTCATGACTTCTGCTTTTCAGGTAGTCATATATAGCAAGTGAAACAGCATTTCTTACCACTCTGATTCCTCTTCTGTGATCCCACACAACAGATAAGTAACAACTCCAGCAAGAGATGGAAGGTGTTTGACACTTCATGCAATATTTTTACCAATAAGGTGTAATTGGTGTGGAAATAAAGTTCTCAGGTTTAGTTTATAGGACAGATTTACATATGTACTGCTGCCTGATTGTTTTGGTGTTGTCAAGTTAACAGGTTGTCAATTGTTACTGGCCTTGTCAAGTGGAAGGGTTTGAAGAGCCATGCCCTCATCTTCTTCAGAGTAATTCTGGTTTTATCAAATCTTTAAGAATTTGACCCCCTCTGAATAATTTATTCACATTTCTGTGTTTTGGCTCATGGGGTGGCTTCCATCCAAGAAAAGCTGTAATATTTTCAAGGCAGAGGGCTCTGGTGAGAATAAAGCAATGGAGAATGCACTCTGCTTTCAGAAGAAAAATAATTGAAGTAGGGGTGGAATACGGTGTTAAGCACCTTCTGCGGCAGGCAGGAATTGAAGAGATTATGAAAACTTGGTATAATATAGTGGAGTTAAGGAATTGCAAGTAGGTTTTCAGTGGTTCAGATACACCACGCCATGATGTCAAACACCTGGAAATGCATAACCAATTAAAAGAAACTTGTCTCACTTCTCAATTGGGAGGTCGAACCTTCTCACACACTCTTAATATTTATATTTCTGTCTGTAACACAGTTAGGGCTTAAAGATCCAGAGTAATAGCAGTGGGTAACTGCTATTCTGGGTAATTTTAACCACTGCATGAAGCTTTCATTGTCATCTCCTCTGCTCTGGCACTCTTGTACAACAGTAATCCCTCAGTGATGACCACCAAGCAGGAAGCAGCAGTTGTGAGATTCAGGAACTCATTCAGTGACCCATGTGGTCTCCTACCAATAAGGTTCATATCTATAATCTCTTTAAAGTACAACTTACCAGTTCAGTTACCATTCCCATAATATCAGGCAGGAATTTATTGCAACATAAAGCTACTTCTAGAAGGTTGCCTAATATAGATGTTAAACTTCAAAACTAATTTAATTATTCTCTATCTGCCCCATATGCTGTAGTCTTTACTAGATGTTTATTTAAGCTTTTGAGTTGTTATTGGTTAGTATGATCTATAACTGCTAAATGTTTGGAGAAGACATCCCAAAGCTTCTCTGGGTGTGGGCTGTGTTACAAGATGAGGCTTGCTAAAGTGACAGAGTATGCTGAGAAAGTTGGAGTGAATGGCTTTAACTAGCACTTAAAAGATGAAAGAAAATAATGCCAGACCTTTGACTTCTGTCCTTTTTTCCATTAATGAGTGACCCTTTATCTCTGCATCAACTAGACTGTCATTATATATTGAACCAGTCTAAACCAAAACAAAGGTTTAGTTGACAGCTTACACAAAGAGTGAGAACATGTCAGGTGCCTTTAGAAGTTACTGCAATGTTTCTCTTTAACACTTTTCCTAGTTTACCTAAGTTAGGCAGTCAGAAATGTAGCTTGTCTTAATAATATTTTTTTTTTCCCAAATTAAACTCAGTTTAAAAAACTGTCTAGGTAAGAGGTAGCATTTTGTTTGGTGAGATTTTTTGGTTGTTTGGTTTTGGTTTTTTTTTCTGAGAGTCATCTGCCACAGATGAGCTCTAGCACTGCTCTAAACTTAGATTTTACTTGAAAATGAAATGTAGTCCATCTGCTGCCCTGAGAAATCTAACCACTATACTAAAATTACTGCACTGCAGAACTTAAAATAGGGTAAGCCATTTATGACCTGTGTGGCTGCAGGGTTTTTTCGGAACAAGTGTATTTTTCAACAGTTTTGACTTATTCCTTTGATTCATGGTGTGAATTCTTGTTCTCTCTGTTCTTTTATCCCTTCTACTTAAACTGGTCTGCTGTTGCTGACCACTTCATATGTTATATTTATTCATCACCAAGAGCCTTGATAGGGCTTTTCCTGGATGTGCCATGTCTTTGATTTCACAGAGCATCAAAACAACTCATCATAATTTCAAGCTTCCCAAATTCATGTTACCAGTTCCCTTTCAGCTTGGGACTCTGCCACTTCTTCTATAGAGCCAATTACTGGAGAGGCATATCCTCTCCAGGAAAAGGAAAAATGCAAAGATTTTGCAAAAACTTGAAAGCCAAGAGGTACCATAATTAGCATTTGGGTCACATTGTGCTGGTTGCTAGAGAAGAATGGACATATGCTCACTTCAGAGAGCCTGCAGATGTGTGAGAGATTGCCACATAGCTGAGAATCCAGACTGAGTTAGCAGAATAGATGAAGGTATTTGTGTGGGATGTCATTCATCCTGGTTATCTCCAGTGGCACATGCCCTGAGTGCCGGGCTAAAGTGGAATCTGATTTCTGTACCTGTGCCAAGTGAGATGAGCAGTTACCTCTTAGCTGTAGGCTGTCCCTGCAAATGTGTCCCAGACAGTCACCTTGATCAGCACAAACATACTAAATACTGTCAAATAAGCAGTATCAACTAGAAAAATAAAGTGCTTTTTGCCATTTGTAGGAGACATCAGTCTAAATAACAAAACTCTTACTGAATGCAAGAGCTGCAGATTTGGTCCAAGCCCTTGTACTTCAGATTTCTCCCTAAAAAGAGGGTTAAACTTGCTGTTGCTCTGAATTAATATGTTTGACTTACACAGTAGACAAAGCTATAGACTTTGAAGGAGCTGAAGGGACTTAATGTTGTGGTGTTCAGGGCACCACTGTGAGTTATCTTGTACTCATGCTGAATAATGAGCCATGAAAGCAGCCTCTGCTTCTCAGAAGGTGTGATGTTCACATTCCTGGGCCTTAGTGCTTTCAGCCTTGAAGGATTCCTTCTGCACTATGTCTTTTTTTTGTCTTGGTGCTGCCTATTGACTGCCTACTGAAGAAAAGGAATAAATTGGGGTTTTTTTCCTGTAACAAAAGCTGCCTCCTCTTCAGCAGGAGACTTACGATAGGTTTTGTATTTGTTGAAAGATTCATTGTAGTAACAACCAAAGAAGCAGGCCCACGGGCATGTTGACATTAGCTGATTCAGAGTTTAATTAAAAACAAAGGAAAAAACCTTTTTGCAAGTTTGGAAGCTCTTTGCTGTTTGTCCATGGGTGTTTCTGTCAAACAGGTCTCCCTTGTTACTGGATGTGTATCCTTAAAGGTTAAATTAATCAGCTTTACATTTAACTGTGGCTGTTTTTCACTAGATATGCAGCTTCTATTGATGACATACTGGAAGAAGAGGAACACTATGCAGATCAGCTGAAGGAATATCTCTTCTATGCAGAAGCACTGCGGTATGTGCAGAAGTCTAAGCTCAAAAGGAAGCTGTAGTCCTTTTCTCTAATGTGGTGCTGATGCTTAATTTAGTCTGTTATCCTCTTCTGTTCTCTGAGAAGGGAAAATTTCAGTGTTGTGGGGTCTCCATGTTCTTGTTTCTTATACTGCTTACTTGTATTTGATTGCTGTGTGAGCGGCAGTACAAATTAGAGCTGGTCTGATCAGAAGTGAAAAGACAGAAATGTTAAAATCTGTATACTATGGGAGAAAATGCTATTTATTCCTTTGGTTCCACTGTTTCCTTGGCTTTTGGTGTAATAGTGCCCCAATGTGCTAAGAGCTCCAGCGTTCAAATGCAATGGGCCAAACAGAGCTGCTCCAGCCCTTATAAATCCCAGGAGCTTTCAAAGTGCCCAGTATAACTTCCATCGGCTGCACAGTGTTACACAGTTAAATACCAACTTTTTGGTTTGTTTTACGTTAGTCTTTGTCAGTCACCCCTTACAAGCATGGACAAAAAAGCAAATTGCTTTATACTGTAAGACTGTACCTAAAGCTGTTGTGCTTTGCAAGGGCTGGCTCTGAACCTCTTGGAGAGGTCCAGTAAAGGATTGGGTTGGCAAGTGTGAGGGCTGCTGTGTGGGAACCTGGAGCACTGGTAGCCTCTTCTGGGAGGTGAATGTGCCTCCGGCTGTGGAGTACGGATGTAGCATCATCAGCCCACACAGGACTGGGACTTACTGCAGGTGGTCAGAGGAAACTCCTCTTTTCCAGATGAAAGGCACTGTATGAATCTAGAAACAGTTTCTTGTTTCATTGTTTAAAAAAGAAAATGTGATGAATTTTATGATTGACTGATAGATTGCTGCTGTGACAGGTACCATCTCCAGGTATCTTTTGTTAAAGCTGTGATATTTCTGTAATGTATTTTGAATTAAACTATTTTACAGTGGTGTCCTTAAGGAGATGGTAGGGCTTGTATTGCTGAGTGTATCTCAGAATGAGTCTAAAAAGAGGAGAAGAATGCTGCTGTACCAAGAACTTTATTTATACTTTGATCCAAACTTGTTTAACTATGGCATTTGCAGAGTTATGGAGTCTGTGATAGGGCTGTTGAATTTGGGCTAGATGAATAACTGGAGGTGCTTCCTGTCAAAAACAAACAAAACATGATGCTATTTGTAAAGTGTGAATGGAAGGAAATGTAGCAAAGCAAAGTATTACATGACAGATCTTTCATTACTTACTTTTCAGGGCAGTTTGCAGGAAGCATGAACTAATGCAATATGATTTGGAAATGGCTGCACAGGACTTAACATCTAAGAAACAGCAGTGTGAGGAGCTGGCAACAGGAGTGAGTCTTTTTCCACTTTCTTCTCCAAGATGCCTCTTTTTGAATTTATTTTTTACTTGAGCCAAGTTACTTAGAATGATATTGAAATGGCACCAGCATGCTGGCTGCTGCTTTTGAGAAGTGGTATCATGTGAGCTGGAGACATGTGAGGTTTAAAGTAACTTGGTTCTTGGTGACATAAGCTGTTTGTGCCAAACTTCTTTTATTGAATACTGAGCAAGTAAAGAGTTGCAGTAAATATGACTGGAACAGAATAACACAGACAACTCTATCCTAAAGATGAAAATTTTGGGAATTCTGAAAGGCTTCCTTTGCCTTTTGAACAGTGGGTGTTATTGATACGTTGTGTTAGCCCATTTTATATGGGAGATAACATTACCTAAAATATTATCTGAAAATGGTAACTGACAGTTTTAGAATTTTTAATGTTGCTCTTGGATCTATTGGTGTTCTTTATGGAACACCTTTATGGCTTTTGTTTCTCTTTGTTTCTTTCCTACTTCACTAGGAAGGCTGCTCTGAAAGTTCACCCTTGTCAGCCTTAAAGCATTCGAACATCAAATTACCTCCCCCCCCACTTTGCTTAGTCTAACCTGAGTCACCAGAGCTACTTATCATTTAATGAAATGGAAGTTAAAGCAAAAAATCAGCCAAATAAGCACAAATGCCGATAAATGTCACCTGATGTCCTGTGGCTGTGCTCAGGAATCCCAAACCTAGAGTATCCTTGTTTTTTGTAGACTGTGAGAACCTTCTCCCTGAAGGGGATGACCAGCAAGCTCTTTGGGCAAGAGACCCCTGAGCAGAGGGAAGCCAAGATAAAGGTTCTAGAAGAGCAGATACAGGAAGGAGAAGAGCAACTGAAGTCTAAAAATCTGGAGGGCAGGTAAATGGGCTTGACTGTTTCAAAGAAAACACAGGGCTTGTCTTAGCAAAAGTCCTTGACTGGATGCTCTTGAAGGTGTTTGCATTTTATAAGTGTTTTTAATATATTCTTGGTGTTTATGAGCTGTCTATAAAAGCTCCTGTCAGCTGCAAGTTGTGAAATAAAGTGCAGTACATGCAGTTAGCTTCTGGTCTGAGTGAATGGCTTATGTAAAACCTGATGACTTTCCCAGTTCCTGAGCCCACTCTAATAGCTGACTTGCATGCTTTTATGTTCCACTAGTAATATATTTAGCAGGTGGGCTTGGAGGTCTGCAGCTGAATAGGCTGAGACACAAAAGCTGATTTGCTTCAAATACAGTATTCGGTTTGGTTTATGTATAAGGGTCCTGAGCCCATATTCTGCAGCTTCTCATATGGGGGACACCTTACTCCTGTTTGAAAGAGATTAGAAGGTCTGGGGTGTTGTGTTTGAGTAACTGCTTCTTGGTACTCTAATGAAATTTTCTTTAGGTGTGCAAAAATGAAAAATAGGAACTAAAGTTCTTAAAGCAATGGGATTTTGTCAAAGCATGTCTGTCATATAACACAAAGGGTAAACGTGGTATCTCCGGATATGTTAGCATTAGAGCTGGAAAGATAAGACTAGTTCATGACTAGTTCAAAACAACAAGACATTCAGTAAATGCAGTATCTTAATAATTTTGGCAGATGTATTGGAGATGTGCTTTTGTAGCTCTGGAAGCAATTTCCGAGTGAATGCTAGTCCAGCACGAATCAAAGCATGAATTACAGATACATGCATCCATTTTAGTTAAGGAGACCTGACTACACATCACCAAACCAGCAAAATTAATTTCTGAAGTGAATTAATTGTCCAAGTTAAATTTACATTGTAAATGTTGATTGTGCTTGACTGTCTCACATCCTGACAAGTGAGTTTTCATGCTGAAGACATGAAGATTCTGGCTTGACAATTGAAGGAGAAACACGCAGTGTTGTGTGCTGAATGTTGGCATAGAGATAATTAGTTACACCAGCAGAATCTGGAGGAAAAAAGTATATTCTGACTTATGCTAGTTCTATGGCAGTGATGCTTCCTCAGGAAAAAACACCAAACCAAACAAACATCCTAATGTATCCTGTGAAACTGATTCTCTAGGTTAAAAACCTTAAAAAGAAGGTGGGGAATTAGGTAGCGGTGCCAGTTGTAAAATGAGGACACTGAGGGATGCATAATAATTGCAGGACTGGATTTACTGACTGAAAGATGGAGCACTCTGTCATACATAGCTTCTCTGCTGAGTGTCCAGAGCTGGGGGTGCAACACTGTCTAACACTTCCTAACAGAAATAATTGCTTTTAATTTCAGAGACTTTGTGAAAAGTGCCTGGGCTGACATTGAACGGTTTAAAGAGCAGAAGAATCATGATTTGAAGGAGGCACTTATAAGCTACGCTGTTATGCAGATTAGCATGTGCAAAAAGGTACGTGTGGCTTGGATAAGGCTGGCCCAGTGTATTTGTCCTGTGGGGAGATGCAGCCTGTCAGTAACTGGGAACATGGCAGTCACAGAAGATTGGAAGTCACTAGCATAAAGCCTCCCACATACTCCATCCTACTTGAACTCAGTGACATGTTAATGTTGAGATATATGTAGATATAGATATAAAATAGACAGTGTGGTCCAATTTCAATGTGGTCTCTGCCTTATTCTTCTGTGAAGTTCTATTTGACTTCTTTGTAGAGTCTTCTGTTGAAGAAAGTTGTGGATGAGGTTTGCAGATAGAATATATTCCCGCCCATTGATTTTTAACTGTTCTTTTAAAAGGGAATTCAGGTTTGGACAAATGCAAAGGAATGCTTCAGCAAGATGTGACTATCTGGAAATGAATTCCTCCTCCAAGTGCCAGAGAACGGAAGCACAGTGTATAACACCAATGTTATATTGCTACATGACTTACATACAAATCATGAAATAAATGTAATTGTTAATAAAGGATGAAAAGGACATGTTGTTAAATGTTTAGCCCTGACTGCCAGTTCTGTGGCATGTTTTATATGTGGTAGCAAATAATGCAGGGGTAAAAGAGTTACTGAAAACTACAGCTCTGTATTGGGACAAAGGTATTGGGAAAGTTATCTCAGAAAGTATGAACTAAACTGTTCTGAGACTTGTGAAACACCATGCTCTGTAATGTGTAGATCACTTCCAGATGCCCTTCTTTCCAACCCTTACTGTTAGAATTTTTAATGCTCAAGGGTGCTTTGGTTTTATAATGGGGCACACAGTCGTGTTCTCGAGGTCTACACCATAAGAGGGCAAAAAATGAAATATTGTAATGCCTAGAGTTCATATTTAAATGCCTTTGCATGTCCATAGAGAAATATGTTTTTCCAGAGTTCAGGTTAAGCAGTCTCAAACTCCTGAGATGTTTGAAACTCTCTACAGTAGAGGTGTTGTACAGTGGTTTGATAACAATATTCTGCATTTACTGGTTCCCACTTCAGTTTTGATATGGGCATTGATTTCTTACTAAACTACTTCCTGCAAGTAAAGGAGACTGGTGATCCAGCTGAGCAGAAAAACCAAAGTCAAAGCTGATAAGAAGCAGATGCAGTTGGAACCTGTTTACACTTGGTGTGAATCTGGCCTGTGGCAGCTTGTAACTGAAGTGGTTTGGTTCTTAAACAAATAGTTCTTAATGAAGGTGCTGAAATAACAAACCTAGTGCAGCTTCTGTCATACTTCAGAGTGGTGATGTGCAGAACCCACAATGAACCAGGGTGTCTGTTTGGCCCTTGTAATGATGTTTCAGTGTGTGTGAGTGTGTGTGTATGTGTGTATGTATATACACACCTGTATAACATGATTTGCAGTTACAGGGTTTGCATTAAATGTTTCCAATTATGAAAATCTCTTACCACTGTCTAATATTGGGCTTTTTCTACATCCTTACTGAAAGTTCCTGAAGTCTTGTGGAATTTGTCAGACTTGATGGCTAGTCCTGAAGGAAGCTTTGTAATAATCTGTTGAAAAGTGTATTTAATTATTTTGGATTATAACACTACTCAGATTTTTTTTTTTTTAAGAGATACTCCAGAAAGTCCTTAAATGTTCTTTTGATAAAACTATCTAAATGTATTTACTGGTATGTCGTATGTTACTTTTGTCTCTTCAACCTTTCTTTTCTATAAAACCATTGTAAAGAATGCATAGGTCTGGTGCACACTACAGCTTAAAACTCTGAAGTAAAATGCTGGTACTCTGATAACCTGTGTTGGCTCTTTCAAAGCATATGACAGTGACATGCCTAGCTGAGAGATGATGTTGGGCACAAAGAGGTCTCTTTCTTTAACATCTGCAAGGAGAAACATTGTTCCATTCAGAGGTTGCAGTATCTGGTCCTGATACAGGCTGAAGGACTCTTACATTCCAAACCAAGAAGTTGCACACTTGATGTATTCAGTAAACCTTCTAAAAGAGTGGTGCCTTAATACAATACCATGAGGCGCTCAGAGTAGGTATTTTTCATGCACTTTGATTTTTGGTAGATCTTTCTGGTGCCTCCTTCCACATGTCACTTGCTGTACAGCTCATTTAAATGTATTAGTATGCCTTTTTTTTCCTTGCTAGTTCTACTAAATTTAAGAAGGGAACAAAACAGTTCTTGTAAGTTTTGTGCCAAATAAGATAAATAAAATTGCTCTTTGATATTTTTGTTATGTTGGGTTTTTTTTGTAAAAAACTCTGTCTTTCCTATTCTGAAAAGTGCTGTTTGATTTCTTGTGGTTCTTGTCCATCTTAGCTCTCAAGCAGCCTCCAAATTTTGGTTTAAAATTCGGTGAATTGTGCACAGCTTTCCCTTTAGGTGAGGAACATAGTGCTTAAGGCCAAAATTAGATCCTTGCTACCAGTCAGCTGTCTGAATTTTGTGTGTGTCTCCGTCTGGTTAAGAGAAGATGCTTTTGAAAACAGTTTGCACTATTTGACAGAAATTATATGAAAAGCAAATTAAGGGTAATTTGCAATAACTTTGTTTCTTGTACTTCTGTCTTTCCAGAAAAGCATTGCATGTGGTCTGTGTACTTGGGGATCATAGCAACCAGTGAAGGCTTCTCCTCTTTTAGCTTTTCAACATTTTAAGGTGAAACCAGTCAGTTACTGGCTGTTTCCATGTGGGTAACAGAGCCCACATGACAGATGTACACTTGCAAAGTGTGCCTTTTTCCAGTTACAGTGTGGATTTAACTCCTGTAACTTGTTCCACTTCACCAGTTATCCAGTAAACATCAAAAATTGGTGGAAGGCCTTGAGAATAGTAGCAGGTAGGAAGAACATTTTAACTTAATCTTGACAAAACACTTGTATATGAAAATGTTCACCTGCCTGGATCATCAGATCTGCTGATTCTGTTGCTTCTTGCAGGAAGCTTTGCTGGGTGGATTATCACTGCTCATGCTATCTCTGACCTTCCCCATTGCTAGCAGGACCTTGTCTTGTCGGTGCATTTTAGTTGCTACTGTTATCTGTTCCTGAAATGTAGCAGGGGTGAGGGAGCCAACTGCAATGGAAAGATAGAGTTTCATGAACTCTCTTTTTTTAATGTATTATTTCAGTATCTGGCACGTCAGCCCAAGCACTGTTAACCTGGCAGCCGTGTGCAGGGACTGCCTTGGCAGGCGCAGAGCAAATCTTGGAGCTCGAGCCACACTGAGGAGCTTGCATTGTGCAGGTGAGCCAGAGGAAAGTGTTGGCTGTGGCCAAACACGCAGCAGAGCCAGCAGAGCAAGGCTGCAGTCCCAGAGCAGCTGGCTGGGCTGGAAGCACTGCAGCTCAGGATATCTTCCTGTATCACTCTCCCTACCACTGAAATTCCTTTGTTCATCTTGGTTCAAGAACTAAGAAACACTTTCTAATGTTGCCTAAAGGATTACAGGGAATGCCCTGTGCTTGTCACACAGTGGCAGGGCAGGGCTGGGCTCTAATCCACGTTTCCTTATGCCTCCTGTTCTGCCCTTCCCTGGTGCCTCTGTCTTGTATTTGCCTGCAGAGCTCTGTGGGGAGGCACAATGTGTAATGAAAATCCCCACACAGGGCTGCTCTAGAAATAATGCAAAGAGAGGAAGCAAGTGGAATGGGAGCTGGGAAACTTGGAGCACAGGCCTTGGTGTGAAATCCAAGTACTTGTGTGTCACCAGTAAAAGCAGTTGCCTTTGTAAGCACTCGCTTTGCTGCTGCCATGAGTTCCTGTCTGCTCCTGCCTGGCGTGCTCCCACCTGCTTCCCCAGCAGAGCTGTGTTTCCTGGGACAGGGGCTTCTCCCTAAGGATCCCATCTCCTGAGAGACCCTTGGCAGTGCAGGACAGAAAGTGGTGTGAGCCGCTTCCCTCTGTGGGCGGCCCCTGGGGCAGGCAGGATGCTGACTTCAGCCGTGAGCAGAGAGATGTCTCTCTTGAGTGGCAGAGGCTTGGTTGTCCCTCCAGCTGAAACAGGGGGGTCACCTGTGTCCCCTTCACAATAGCACTGCCACGGGTACCTTGTGCAGTCTGGAGAACCTCAAGTTCCTGTGTAAGCAAAGGATTGTGACTCTCTGGCTGCTGTGTTCTGATGCTTCCTGGTGTGATACAGTGTTACCAAAGTGATTTTGTGATTCTGGCTTTCTGAAGGTCCAATGCAGAGGAGAAACATTTTTGGGGTTGGTGTTTTGGTGTTTTTTTTTTTTTTGTTTGTTTTTTTTTGTTTTTTTTTTTTTTTTTCTGGTTGCCTTTTGGTTGCTTTTGAATGGCTTACCTAGACTGGCCTTCCTAATGCTGTGTTTTCTTCAAAAAGAATCTTTTGCTCTGACTGGTTGTAGAACATACCTAAAACATGAAACAAGACAAATTGGAAAGGATTTGGGGTTGTTTTGGAGGAAAACAGCTTCGGATAGTGGAAGTACAGAGTATTTGGAGGTAAGGAGAGATGGTGCCCTGCTCGGACAGGTAAGGATGGGGTTAAGCTGCACACAAGGGCAGACAGGTTTTGAGGAGAGAAACACAAGAGGGTGAGGAGGTAAGGAGATGAGGCAGGGAAGAAGGACAGCAGAGATGGGATGGGTGATGGAACTGGAGAGAAGAACAGATGGAAAGCTTCTGTCCCTGCAGGCTGGGCTGTGCAGGAGAAGGAAAAAGCAGCACTGTTGTCCTTGTTTTGGAGAAGTAAGGAAGATGAAAGCAGGAGGTAAAGGAGGTTTCAAGAGCTGTCAAAGGCAGCTATATAATACTAATGGTAGTATAATGATAATGATCTGACTGAAACTTGTCATGATGGCTGTGGTCCTGCAGCTGAGATCAACACTGATTATGGTGTAATATAGCTCAGAAGGAGATATTATTTTGTCTAATATCTTGTATCTATATTTAATATCGTATTTTTCACCTTTCTGAATAAATAAAACAGGAGAAGAAGCTTCAGACTTCAAAAACCCAGCACAAACTTTGTGGGCACTCCAGTCCTATAAACACCAGCATAATTAACCATGGGATGTGGGGGCCTGCTGTCTGATGCAGCTCTAAAAGAGGCTGTCCCATGTACCACCATCATCCTAGGGACTCCAAATAATAAATAGCTTCTTCATCTGTAGCCAGTTCTGCTATCTGTACCTATCTGTGGCATGTGATAACACCAATTATATTCTCTTCGGAAAGCAGCTGTAAGTGGCCGCAGAAGATAAAAAGCGACGTTGTGGTGAGGCTCCCCGGGCTGCAAAGGTGGAAAATGATGTCGTCGGAGGGAAAAGGCAACCCCGACCGCCCTCTGGTGGGTCTCCAGCAGGAGCTCGCAGGGCCCGGGATCCGGGATCCCGCTGCGGGAGGGAGGTCAAGGCCACCTTCTCTCCTCCTGGCCTGCGGAGATATGGGAGCAGTGCAACAGCCATGGTGTAATGGGAGCCTAAATACAAAGGGATGGGTGATCTGGAGCAGTTTTCCATGCAGGATTTAGTGCTGAGCTCGTGTCCTGCTGTAGGTTGCTGTTAATAACACAGTGTGTAACACTGTGATTTGCAGCTTGAGTGCCTTTCACACTGCACAAACACTGCCGTGAGTTGGACACAGAGGTTTCTGAGCTAGCAGTATTTCTAAAAATTTATTTATTTTTAATAACTGCTTGGATGTGGTGCCAGCTGCATGGTCAGAAGGAATGATCCATGACCACTTGTGCAAGCTGCAGTCCTGTGTAAGAGATGGCAAAGTCACCCTGCCCCAGTGCTGCTTTGAATGAGGTTTTCCTGAAGTGTGTGTTCTCTGGTGGCAGAGAGGCAAAGTCTCATGATGGTTGTTTCTGGGGCCAAAAGGACGGACTTTATTTCCAGTCTCTTTTGTTTTGATTATGTTCCAAGTGAGGTGCTGGTGGCTTCTGCCTGCTCACCTCTGATGGCCCCACAGATACTAGATGCTCAGAGGGCAGTAGGGAAGAGCTGTGGGCTCCTTGAGCTGCAGCAAGGTCCCTCCTAGGCCACATGACAGAGCTGTACATCCCCCTCCTCTGGCATCTGCCAACCTGGAGTGGGCATTGCAACAGCCACAGCAGCATTCCCACTCCTGTGTGACATTCCCTGCACTCCTCTGTGGATTTTGTTAGCCACCGAGGTCATGCTGCTCATTTCAAGCTACCTCTGGTGTTCCTGCTGTGTTCAGAGTGGCTCTTCCCCCAGCCTGACCACACTGGGGCTGCCTGGAGCCGTGCAGGGCCTACCACTGACCTGCTCCTTGCTTCCATCAGGTGATTCATCACTGCTTCCCAGTAGCACAGCCTCCTCTTCTTCCAGTGGCTCCCTAATCCTTTCCACCTCCATTTCAGTAATGCTCTTACTGCCCAGGCTGTCAGTAAAGACTCTGACCAGTACAGAGCCAATGGGAGAACACAGCAGGACCCTGCTTCCCCAAAGAGTTCCCATTTCCAGTTGCATCCTGAAGCCTTTGACCAGATTTTAGTTTATTTTAAGGAATGCTAGGCTGGCTTTCTGATTCAGAGCAGGACTGGCCCAACCGGAGTGAGGAGAGCTGTGATGTGGTGGATTGCTGCATTAATACTATTGCTCCATCAAGGAAACTGTGATCTCTTAAAATGAGAATTAATTTGACAAGATTTGTTTTTCATGAACATGTTGATTGGCATTAATCTCTTTCAGCTCTGTATCAACTATTCTTTTCCCTGGGATTAGTTTCAGACTGACAGGCCTATAGTACTCCAGTCTCTGTAGTTCTATACTTTTATAAACACACAAAATATCAGCCTTCTTTTAGATTTACGGAACTTCCCCTGAAATCCAAGACTTGTTGAAAATCAACATCCATGGCTCAGAGATCTCTTACATTGAGACACCTATAAGCTTGAGAAAAAGCTGTATGGCTCTGGAGATACAGGCATTTATTTAAGCAGCCACTGTCTAGTGCTGCACCCTGGGTGTGTCTCAGGAGAAAATATCCCCTTGTGTGATGGAGCTAAGGCACAGCTGTGGTTGATGAAGAGCATGAACGGAGCATGGTTTGGTTTTAGCATCCTCCTAAATAAAGTGAAAAGCATATTCTTGTGTAGTTTAGCACAATATTACATTATAACTCTATGCTGTTGCTGAAGTTTGACTCTCTGACATCTCAGAATGAAAGTGAGGAATTAACCTTTGAACCATGTAAAGTGACAGGAATATTCACAGATGGAGTGGACTCATTTGTGAACTAGGAGTAGCCAAACTATTAGAGGAGATGAGGAATCCTCCTTTCAAAATCTGAAATTATTCTCAGTGTTAAATCTTTCCAAAGTACATCTTGCTTGCTTATAGATAATTGATCTTTCCTAACCTCTAATTTCTCTTGATGGTTGGCTTTAGCATTCCTCCCCTCTGCCTAATGCTTTACCTGGTTATATTTGTCCTGTAAGCCTGGACAGGGATTTGAACATGTGTTGCCTTTTTCAGTTTCAGGGCACTTACTTAAAATATCCAAAAATAATTGCTGGTGATCATTCACTTTCTGTTCAAACTCCTTCTCCCTGCTGATGTAGTTACTGCTATTTTTAGCTTTAAAATGCTAAATACATAGTGCTTAGCTGGGGCTTTTCTGTTTCCTACCAACAAATATAATGATTTCGATTACAAGGCAATTTAGTGTTTGCTGGGTTTCATGTTACTTTTAAATTTGAAAACATTTCCTTTTTCTTTCTCATGTTGACATCCACCGTGGAGCTTCCTGGGCTGGAGTTAAATGAAGGTGATGATAAGTAAAATAAAGTGATGATTGCCAGCAAATGTGTGAGTGGCAGGACAGATGCCTCCATGCTGGTCCTTGGCAGATGGTCCTGGGGAATTATTGACTTGATCCAGGTGATGTTTCTCCTTTCTCCCTATGCCCAGTCACTGGAGCAGGATGGCTTTGGCACTGCAGTGCTGGAGATTCCCAGCAAACACACAGGGGATTGGGGAGCTCAGTCTGATGGAGGTGCTCCTGGAGGGTCACAGGGCAGCAGGTTCCTGGTTTGGGGATGCTGACAGGATTTGTCTGGTTTCAGGGGAGCAGAGGGTGGTGAGCAGCTGTAGGACCCCGCCTTTGGGAACTAATAACCTCTGTATTGCAACATCCCTCTTTGAGTTGGCAGATAAGACTGTAGAGGGGAAATTAGCTGTTAATGGGAGCAGGGTTGGAGATAAGCACAGGGAAGAAACCAGAGCTCTGCAAGCCCAGCTGGGGGTTTGGGTAAGGCTTGGCAAACACACGCTCATCTGGTGGAAGAGCGTGTTTATAAATTTGGCCTCCAGGACTGACTTTCCCAGGAATCTGCCACGGTCAGGAGATGGCTCAGCTTGGCAGCTGAGTTGGGGTTACTTTTTCCATCTGAGGAACAACACGTGGGAAGCAAGAGCCCTGGTCTTGAGCAACAGAGCTGAGAGTTTGTGCCTCAGGTTAGAGTGGCCTGTGTGGGGTGAGGTGGCAATTTTTGGTATCCTGGGCAGACTGAGCTGCCTGCTCAGCTAGACAGGGTTGTTGGTTCAAAAGTGGTTCCTGATGTCTTTGCCAGAGGGTGAACCTTTCCTCTCTTGTCACCTACCTTTCCATTGGTGTTGATGCTTTGGCATGTGAATCTTTCTACCAGGTATTGGTAACACCTTTGTGCTAAGTTTGTGCCTGCAAATGTGTTGTAACTGTTGATTTTATGTGTTACCCACTCCGTGGCATTGTGCAGGCAGCTGGTCCATTTCCTTCATTGCTTTTGTTCTGAACACTCCAGCTCCACAACTGCTCCCCTTCAGCCTCCCTTCATGCTGGTTCAATCCGTTCAAACTTGTTTAGTCTGCTTGAGCCTAATGCTCAGAAAATTGGGGTGGCTCCTACTGTGGCCATCCACAGTACACAGCCTTCCATCTGGAAGAAGGAGCCACAAATCCTTGATCTCTCACTTAAAATGCGATTGCACCCATGATTTCTTTCTGTTCTTCCTATCCATTGGTTAAGGATGGAAAGGGTCTCAGTAAATGTTGCTGAGATATCTGCTTCTTTGTGTTGTGCAGAGAGTCCTAAGTCCTCACCAACACTCCCAGCCTCCTGGGATGTACATTGGCAGGGATGGCACTGCTTCTTTACAGGTGGCTCCATAATTAGCTGTCCCTGGAAATGTAAGCTTAATTACATTTTACATACTGGCTCTAGAGAGGCAGGAGCTGTGTCCCTTGAAGTACTTTCTTCTGCTATCTAGAAGTTTGTGGTTTTTTGGAGTGGCCAAAGAGCTCTCAGGAAGCATGGACTGCCTTTCAGGTTGTGTTGAGCACCGTCAGTGGTGCTTCGTCTCTCATCATTTGTGCTTTGCCCTTTTGTCTCATGTTTAAAAACTGCAGAGACTCTTGCTTAGCTTTTATATGAACCATGTCCCCAGCAGTCACTTTTCCTTTTTTCCCCATCTTCCTTACAGAGCAAGTGGCAAGTCCTCTCTGGCTGGGTTGTCCAAGAGTTCTTCAACTGCTGCATCAATGCTTGTCTTCCAAAGCATGGATTTTCTTGCAGCAAGGTGACCAGCATTCACTTCTGAGGAACCTCTCCTGCTGCAGCACAGGGATGTGGAACACTGCAGCAGGCAGGAGGTGCACTTCCCATGCTGGCATATCCTTTTCATGTCTTACAGCTGCCCCTGAACAGAGACATTTCTGGATCCAATGACTGGAAAAGCAAACTGTTGCATGGCTGTATGGGAACTCCAAATCCAGTTATTAGATTGCCATAGTCTGTGGAAAGAAAGGAAAATAAAGCACAAACCATGACATAGCCTCCTCTTGCAGACTGGTTGTGCCAGTGTTGTAGTCCCTTGGGTCAACACACACCCAAGATGTTCATTCACCTCCAGGTGTTTGAAGAGGTTAATATTTGGAAGGACGAGCTGCTCTGCTGAGTGTAAGAGTTCAGTCTGACTCACATGTCCCAGAAGACAGGATCTGGAGTAATTTCAGCATAGCATCCCTGGGTGCTGGGTGTGAGAGAGAGTCAGTCACATCCCCAGGTAAGTGTTTCAGGCAGGTTGAAAGAATTGCTCCTTGGAGATCCTTCTCTGTCTGCCTTGACGGCACAGGGAGTTGCAGAGAGATAATTAGATTTGAGATGTAGTCCACCCTAAATAAGGAACAGAAGCGGCAGTGGATTTCTGTGGGTTTGCTTTTGCTTTGACCTCTTTTTGTTGCTAAAAATTAGAAACTGGGAATTTTACAGAGCCTTCTTGGATTTGGTCCAGAAACACTAGATTTGCTGTTCTCTGGGAAAAGGAAATCCTGTCTTATAGGTGTTGTTTTCTCTCTCTGCTTAAAAAAGAAAATAGTTTGTGGGTCAGTGACACTCTGACACCTGGGTTTATCTGCTTGGGGCGCAGGACTAATCCCAGAGGAGCCAGGTGCTGGCTGGAGAGCTGGGTGTTGTTTGCCTCTCGGGATGGCTGTGGGCTGGCAGAGAAGAGTCATCTGGCGGTATCTGGGCTCCCTGTGCGCAGAGCTGCAGCTAATCTGCAGACGAATGTGTTTCAACAGGAAAAATAAATCCTGTCCGTACCTGTGCTCGCTTGCTCCTGCCGGAGCGCTGGCTCGTCGGCTCCGGGCACCGGCGGCGCCCGGGCAGCGTCGCTCCTCGGGTCGGAGGCTCTTGTGCAAGCCCCGTGCAGCCGGGGGGGACCGCGTGGAGGCTGCGGGCTGCAGCGACAGCCAGTGCGTGGTTTCGCAACGCGGTCTCGGCTCACGCGTCCGTCAGCGCTCGCGTACCTGCCCCGCCGCGCCCGCGGCGCTCTTGGCTCCGCGCTGCTCGCCAGCCCTCCTGGCAGGAGCGCCATCCGCGGCCGCCCCGCTGCTGCTCGGTCTCCTGGGTGCTTGCGAGCGCCGTGGCGAGTTCCGCCAAAACTGGGCATTTTAGCGCTTGTTGACGTCACGGACACGCGCGGGGGAGCCCCGGCACAGGTTTGGGGGACCGCGCGAGGCAAAGCCACGCTGTGCCTCGCTCTGACGGTGAGGTTCGGCAGAGAACCCCAAATCTAGACTAAAGAAAGCCAAAAAAGAGAGACAAGATTTAAGGCATGCTTTTCGCAAGGGGAACAATTGTTTCTGTGTTTCTTCTTCTTTGGCTTTCTTTCCCAACCTTTGGTTTTTCTTTGCAAATCAGGCCACTTGTCGTGGATTTTGGGAATGGAAATAAACCTGGAGCGGCAGTCGTTGTTACGGGATAAGTGTTTGCAAATGACAGCTGGTAAGATGCACTCGGCGTGGTGGGGGACGCAGGGGAGGAGAAACCACTTCTGCTATTTGCCAGCACTCTCAGGGAAGGGATGCTTGCTAGACAGACTGGTTTGTGACATAAATGTAAAACAACAGCAAAAAAGAAACCCAAAAGAGCCATCTAAACCCCAAGAAAAGCCACTAGCTGTTGGCCTTGCCTTGCAAATTGATATATTGTCTTTGCTCTGATGATGAAAACAAAATCCTTCAGCTCAGGATTACTCAGACTACTGGACAGTGTCTCTGAGAGAAACTATTTCCATTTCTGGACCTGGAAAGTTAAAATCAGAGAAATAACTTCTTTGTTTATGGCTAACCTGTCAGAGAAGAGGCAGATCTTGGCCATCATGCTTTTACCCTCATCCAAACTTCCTCAATGCTTGGAGCAGACTGATCTGAGTTTTTTTATCATACATAGCTCCAGATACAAAGCTTTGTTCTAGCTCCTCTGAGACTCTTTTTGATTTCCCGTTTGGCTGGGCACCATCTCTGACAGGATCTTCAGGAGTAGAGCCTGGACTTGTACCTCCTGTTTAGAAAAAAAACAAACAAAACACCTCAGGGCAGAGTGTGAAGTCAAGGTGCTCTGCTCTCCTGCAGCCTCTTCCGTGCTGACTTTCTCTAGCTGAGCGGGAGATGCTTCTTCCCTTCCTCTTCTTGCATAACCTCAGCCACTGCCAAGCCCTCATTTTCTTCGGTTTTGGGTTGTCTGTTTTTTTCCTCCTTATTTGATAATTTATCTCATTTTGCCTTGTGGCATGGTCTTTTGCTCATCCTTAACATTTCAGTCTTTTTTTAGAGTAGTTGATGGAGTCAAGCTGTGGGTGAGTCTGCGCCATCCTGGCCATGGCACCGGTGGTTTGGATGCAGCCGTAAATCCTGGGACTTGGAAGGAGTTCATCTACTGACAGCAACACACCCGTGGGTCTGCTTGATGCAAATGATTTGTGATGTGTCACTGGGCCGGGCTGCCAAGATGTAGGTTAGGGGCAGATGAACTGGAAATCACTGCAGAAAGACAAGGACACGATAGTTAGCCACCTCCATCCTCTGCTTTGGGTGTCTACGGCACAAAGCAGGAAAAGAAGAGAGATGGATTTAGCTGCCAGCAATTCACAAAATGCAGGGCAGGTAGGGCTGTGGCAAAGGCTGTCCCTGGTTGCTGGGGGTCTCTGTGCTCAGGGGTAGGGCAGATGGGCACAAGTGATACCCATGGTGGCTGTGCTGCCCGCGGAGCTGCACATTCCCAAGGCCGAGTCTCCTCTGCTCATCCCCTGGACAGGACACTGGCAGTCTGTGCCCTCTTTCAGTCACGTCTGAGTAATTTACGGCCACAAGTTGACATCAATATGAGATTCAGTGGGACTTGCTGGCATCCTTAAACACTGTTTGAAGAGGGGCTCAGACTTGTGTTCCTCTGCACTGTGAACAAAATCGTCTTTTTGCTAAGTTTCCAGGAAGGGTCCTTCTCCACAGGGGCTGCTGCTCCTTTGGTACCTTTCCATGGGGAATGCATTGGAGCATTCCTCAGGGCTGGGGAAATGCAAACCTCCCTGTTCTTGCAGAAGTTATGGGAGGGGGAAGGGGAAATGGAGAGACAAACCACCTGGTGCTGTGGCCACCGTGGCCTGTCTGCTTTAGGAAATAAATTGAAGGCAAGTTCTCTCTGTGTACCATGGTCCCCTAAGCTTGCATTTCATACCAGTTTAGTGCCTGGTTCCTGCTGATGTGAATTTGGAGGGAAAAAATCTGTTGTGGGATGCTTCTTTAGGTTGTGCAATGAAGCATGTGTCTAGCTGGCAATAATGAGATGGCAGATAAGGCTCTTTTGGGCTGAGATCACCCATGTTTTGTTCTGTGTGTGGATTGCTCTGCTCTGTGACTGCCCTGCTGCAGATGGCAGCTACTCATAACCTCTTCCTCCCAGTGCTCTCCAGCAGTTCAAACAGTGCTCTTCAGTAGCAGATATGGTAATTCCCAGGGTAAGTGTGTGACTAATTGGAAAACACACCAGCTGCCATGGGAGCCTCCTTTCCTGTGAGTGTGGTCAAATGCAACCCACAGCCCTGGAGGCTTCTCCTTGCCTCACCTATCCATGGCTCTCCTGCTTTTTGCTGTGGCTCCCTGGATCTGCTGGAGAGCAGGAACTGCCACCATCCTGGTGAGGAGAATGTTGTGCCTGGCTGGGGCTGGAGTGCTGCTGCTTGATGGAGTTGGACATCTCCAAAGAGGCACATGCTAGCTGGTCATCGTTTTGTTTTCCCTTGGTTCCTCTGCTTTTCTTACTGCCTTGTTCCTTGCAAAATTCCATGTGCTCTGCTCCCCCAGGGAGCAGCTCGAGGCTGCTTCATGCTCACTGTCAGCCATCCTTTATTTCACACCACAAAGCAGGTGCTGCAAGTGTGGCCCTGTGTCTCTGGTGCCTTGCTTGCGGTATCCTTGCTATTTGTACTCCTTGGTAATTGCAAAGCCAGGCAATCTTGGAAGGGGTCTAGAATAAAACCCAGCTACAGGTTAGTGTGCTTAGTGGTGTGGCAGCAGGCAGTATCTTGTTCCACCTTTTCCAGCTTGAAAAAGGTTCCAAGGGAAGAAATCTGGGTTGCTGTGGGAGCTTTGGGTGGGCTGTGATGTGGTTTGAAATGTCCCTGTGGGGGGAAGCAGTTTATAGAGTGATTTAAGGGGTTTAAGGTGTTGGGAGGGAGGCTGGGGACAGGCAGGACCATCTGCACAAAGGAGTGCCCGTCTGCATGGAGGCTACAGGGAAGGGATGCATTGCAGGGGACCAGTTCCCATCTGCTGGGAATGCTTGTGAGCTGTGTGGGGGGATGACATGACATGGGAGGGATGCAGGCCCTGGGCACATCCAGCAGTGCACAGGGGGTGACAGCTGCTGGTGTTTTGAAGCCAGCTCTGGGGTATTGCTCCTCAAACAGGACTTGTGAGCACATTCCAATGCTTGGCTGCTGTGCCAGCTCTGGGATCAAATGGGTCATCTTGTGTAGTCTGAGTGTTTTTGTGAACAATTAAGCTGCAATTCGTGCCAGCATGACTGCTCTTACAACGTGATGGCAATTACAGTGCAATGTTTGATGACCAGTATCTCATTTTCTAGAGGGTGATTGAGATTTCTTTTTCACAC
This sequence comes from Corvus hawaiiensis, assembly GCF_020740725.1. Lineage (NCBI taxonomy): Eukaryota > Metazoa > Chordata > Aves > Passeriformes > Corvidae > Corvus > Corvus hawaiiensis. Next base: position 31,306,067 of record NC_063219.1, on the reverse strand, counting down.
TCTGATGCAAATTTCTTTAAATTTAAGGCCTACTGAGGGGAGAAGGGAACATTTATCTAAGATAAATCACCAAAACTTGATAAATCCTTTAGGTGTAGTGGTCTGTGTTGCTGCTGATTTGCTGCTACAGACTTTAGAAGTTTAGAAGAAAGCTTCCACTGTGCAAAGAAGTTTTTTTTTCTGGACACTGAATGCATGACCCTCACTAGAAACTATGCAAACACATAGGGACAGCCTGACTGTGCAAGGTGGTGCTTTTACCAGCAGCTGCTTGTTGGGGTCAGGCAGATCACAGGGAAGGATCACGGCAGCTCCCTGCACTCCCTCTCTCCTCCCCACATTCCCGAGCTGCGGTGATTTAAGGTTAACATTCCTTCATTTGTTTGCAGCTATAAAAAATAGACAACTTATGGGGAATGGTGAGATGATGTGCAAACTCAGCAATGAGAGACAGAGAATATTATATTTCTTTTGGTGGTTGTGTCTTCACGTATTTTAACAGACTTAAGGATGGGCAGATATCTCGTGCTTTTGATGGCAGGTCTTCAGTTTCAGCAGGACCTCTTGGGTGGTACCACAATACCAATTAGTTAGGAATGATTTGAAGTGTGAAAAAATTTCACAGGTTCAGACCATTAACAATTTCCAACAGTAAACATCATCTGTGTTTTTTTGCTCTGTGTTTTAGAGGGCTGTACAACCTGAGCTGCTTGCGGGAATTTTGATCTGATTTAACTGTGAGCAGCTGGTCTTTGTCATTGGCTTCAGGATACTGCTCCTGCAACAGCAACTGCAATTTTTGTACCTTTGCCTTTTCCTATTTTCGCTTCAAAGGACATGTCCCTATATTATTACGAAAATCATCTTTCACTAGACTAAACTTTGAAGCTGCAGTATTAACCATTTTATATGCCTATGATCAGTGTTTCCGTGGTGAAGACACAGCAACATCCTCTTTCTGTTCTAACCCAGCCTATTTGCTATTTTTGCATGTGATATTTTGATGCTGCCTCACCTTATGCTAAACCCCACTCTTCTACTTATTTTCTTTATTTGTGATTGAAGTAAATTACAAATATAATTTACTTCAATAACACATTCTATGGTATTTTGAACTTGTTTTGTGGGTTTTTTTCACTCTTTCTAACAAACTATTTTATTTGCCTACTTCGGCACTAAAAAAGGCCTGGTTTTCTTCCTTTTTAAGGCCACTGGCTTACTGATTTCTACATGAAAATTTCACCAGCATTAAGACTACTTGTTAGTATGCACAGCTACAGCAGAGGATGTTTTATTTTTTGACAGCTCCAGCTTCGTTAACGTCTCTGTAAACTGTGGAGAGAAGGCTGCCATTTTAGTACATCAGTGGGCTGTACTACAAACAGACACATTTCCCAAGCAGGAACCAATCCGCGAAGTATTGCCACTTTGCATACAATTAGAAACAAGATTGACTACCATATCTTTAATCAAATATGCTAAGTGAGTTGATCAAAAAATGGCCAAGCTGACAAAATGAAGGTGTCCTTAATCTGCATCTAAATACACATTTTTCAAAGGAAGTCGTAGCCTTTTATCATGCCTTCATATTCCAATAGCTGGCATTGATTTCAGCCTGTCAGCTTGAATCTACTGGTGTTGATAAGGAGTCTTTGATAATATGATGATATTTTTTTAAATAAAGCTATTTTCCCCCAGAGGTATATGGATTTGGGGTGACCTTGTTGGGTTTGCCCTTTTGTATTCTATGAGTTACCCAGAAACTCCAGCTCCTGCTATTTATTTAGTTTTGTGGTTTTGTCAAGGTTATCTGCTAGATATTTTATCAGGGTCTATTTCCTCTGTGCCTCTGGCTTCTGAAAATTGAGATTTAACTTTGTCTGGCAGTTAGGACCTACTGCACAACCACTGGCAGCTCTGCAAACCTTGTCAGCTCACCAGAGGGGCTGTGGGGAAGGGAAGCTGCTTCTTTCTTGAGACAGTGCTTTGACCCAGAAGAATATCCAGTGCATTACCTTGCAGTCCACTGTAACCATTTGTCCTCTCCAGCTATGTGTTTTCATCCACCACCAGCTCCTTGTCCACTTGCCCTTTGAAGCACTGATGGGATATTTTCTTCCACCTTTTACTGCACCTCCTCTCAGACTGGCCAAGACTCTCTCCTTAAACCCAGGGACCAGTTTTTCTTCATCTGCTTGTCTGGCTTGGTGTGCATACATCCACCCAGGAAACAATGGCAGTTTACTTTACAAAGAAATATGCTTTTACTTAATACAAGCCATTTTAAACCATTTATTTGACTTTAAAATTATCCTCAGCATTGAACTCTCATCTGCTTTGCAGATGGAAAGCAGATCTTACCAAACAGCCTTTGTTGTCTGGGATATCCCCAGCCCACACTCAAGCCGTTCCGACATTCTTCTGACCACTTTCATTTCACATTGTCCCCAAGGCTTAGCCAAGCTCCCTGGATTTCCCAGGAAGGTGGTAGTTGCTGTTCTGGAGCTTTCTGAGCTGGCATTACATGGACCAACCTCCTGACTGAGCTCAGGCTCTCTGAATCTGCCTGGGCACAAAGTGTGAGGGTGTGCTCTCCTTCTGCAGGGTCTGGCTGGCAGGATGTGCTAAGTCCTCACCAAAACTTTCTAAAGGCTTATGTCAGTGTGAAAGGGGCTTCACAAGTGCCACACCAGATGTGATGTTCTAGGGAACCAGGAGAGACAGTGCTTTTCCATCAAGCTCGTTGGAAGCTGTGTACAGTTTGGAAAACGCATCAGTGCTGTTAGCTGAAAACATGTTGGTGTTGCTACATCACGGGCTCAGATGTTAAAAAACAACTGCTGCCACCCATGGAGAGGCCATATAATGTGCAGCATCCCTTCCTTATCAAAGTGGACCCATGGAGAGAAGCTGAGGAGGGGCCTCTCCCCGTCTGTAAAATAGTGAGATGTATCAGCATTACAAAGGTCACATTTTTCTTAATGCCTACACACAGCACCACATTCCTTCACAGAAATCTCTTGATGTTTGCTTTGTGTTTTAAACAAATTTCTGGCAAAATTTCTGGTATGTCTCTGAGATTTCTGATGTCTCTATGTGTCCTTAAATGGATCCCCCTCCAAGTTTAGTTCTTCACAGGCACCAGCTGATATATATAGATAATTGCAAATTTAATGGTTGGAGTTATTCAGTAATAAAAAGGTTTGTTAAGTTAACTTTGGGTAAGACTTAGCACTGAAGACCTTTGCCCTTCTGTTTTTAGGTAGTGCTGTCATGGGGGTTGGAGATCCTTTGTCACTGTTTGCTCGTTATTGGATAAGCCAGACACACAGAGGCACCTCTTTGATTCACACACTGAGTTCTCTTAAGATGACAAGGCCACAACTTTACAAAGTCTGTTCAAGCTACTGCTTTGGGGCAAAGCAGTGTTTTTGGCTCAGGGCATGTGATATATCCAAGACAGAGAGTGCTTGGAACAGACTTTTCCTCTGTTCTTTCAGTGATGAGCAGGCATGGCCAGCCAGTCTCAGCGTACCAGGAAAAACAGCATGCTCTTGGAAATAAGCAGTTCTTCTTTTTGACCCCTTTGCTGCTTTTAAAAAAAGCAATATCCGAAACTTCAGGTTTTTGGCTGCTTTTGCCCATTTCGTGCTCATTCCGTGACAGAGTGTGGTACAACCACAGGGTATGGAGCAAAGGGCTGATGTTAGGCAAGAGGAAACAGACTTTATTTTATAGACTTGAAGGTGCCTCAGGTACCCATGTTGGCAAGACATTTTCCTTCAGAATCCTTTTGGGTTTAGCACCAATGCTTTGGATGTGCCGTAGCAGAGAAGTTCCCCATTTTAATCTCTTGTTGTATTCTTTCTTTGTTGATTTCTTTTCTATACCAGACATTACTTTATGTACTTTTATTCTGTCTCCCCTGCTTTTCTCTGAAGATAATAATCCAGATCTTTTCAATCTTTTGTGAATTGCCATACCCTTGATCCTACTTGTTGCTCTTTGAATCATCTGAAGTTCCTAGTCTCAGAGATGGCTGGAGATGGCTGGACCACAGCAGCCTGCTTGAAGTTGTACCACAGATCTATGTGAAGATATTTTATCTTTTTATTATTCTTCAGCCCATTTTATCTGCTTGCTTACTTTATCTGCACTCCAAAAACAAAACTGGGTGGCACTGGTGGCAAAGGCCAAGATCTAGGTTACTTCTTAAAGCATTCATCGTATATTTGTGCAAACTGCTCCTAAAGACCTCTATTGGCACCATAGCCCCATAGGCCATCCCAGTGGTTTGTGACCTTTGCTATTAGAAAAACAGAAGAATACCTAACCTAAAGGGAAAAATTTATATCTTGCATACCTCCTGAGGGCAAGGAAACCAGCTTTCTTCACTTGCCTGTGCAATGTCCTCTTACATGTTTGAAGACCCTCATCATGTTTCCCCTTTAGCATTCTCCAGTGGAACATGTGCCTTTTTGGTCAGGTTTCCTAGATCTCTTGGCATTCCTACTGACCTTTTCAACTGGGCCATACCTTTCCTGCCCAGCTAAACTCTCAGCTGTGCTGTGCAGACTGAATGGAAGTGATTCCCTTGTGTCTTACAAGGTTTAAGCCAGGTCAGACCTAACAGCATGATGTGCACATCAGCTGATGTCCAGCTTGTGAACAACTGCACTGCCCTACTAAACCACCTTCTGAAACACTGCTGTCCTTTAGCTCTGCCATAGATTCAGGTCTTTTCTCCATCGTTACTGAGCTGAACTCCATCATCTTCTTCTCCATCCTCTTTCAGAGGAGGCTGGACCTGGACCTGGACCATCTCCTGCTTGGTGCAATTTGAAAATTTAACTGTCCTCATCTTCCTGTTGAATAGTCTGGTACAAGTCCTGATCATCTCCATTCAATGCATCCTCGTGTTTTGGAAGAAAAATCAGTCATAACTACATTCAAGTAGTATTTCATTTGCTTGCTTTGGCCTTAGAAAGATTTCACCCAGTTCACTTCTCATTTTATGAGAAAGACACGTGAGAAAAAAACTTATCAACAACTTTACCTTCTTGCCTTTCCCTGCCAAGACCCCCCTCTTTAGCTGTACCTTGGCCTTTTGTCATTTGTAATGGATCTTAGCAGTTTACCTTTTCTTCTAAATTCAGAACTTCATGCAGATACAATGAAATTTGTTGGCCATTATGTTGTCCATTCATCTAGCTTTTTTGGAGGCCTCAAAGGTTTTGCTTAGTCCCCACTGGGGCTTGATTAACTTAATAAATTTATGGTAGCCCAGTTGGTTCAGCTTCTGACAGTCATGAACAGGCTCTATGTAATATGAAGAATTTAATAGCCCGTCTTGTTCCAACATTTCCTTATTCTGATGCAATTTTTGAGAGTAGTACCAGAGGAAACCAGTAATGGGAGAGCAACACTGATTTTTATTATGTTTTTATGCAAAACCCGAAACCCTTCCTTTTTTTGCTGTGTTGAGCAATTAGCTTACGGAGTTCCAATTCCAGCCTTTTAGAATCCCTCCCTGGTCTCCAAGGTCCATTTGTGCTCTTCTCATTTCCCCTTCCTTCACTGCCAACTGAAACTAGAGATTTTACTGGCTTTCACAGATTCAGACTTCTACACTCTGTTGGCTTTCCAAGTGGCCCAAATAATGTATGGAAACATCCCATTTGGCATAACGGCTTCATCCTTGTAGCCCTGGGAATGTACAACCTCTCAGGCTTAAATATGTAGAATCATAAAGTGGTTTGGGTAGGAAGGGACCTTAAAGGTCATCTAATTCCAAGATCCTGCCTATATATATAATATATACATGCCATATAAATATATATATATATATATAAAAGTTAAAATATATGTTTTCCAGTTTGAACTTTTGGTTGATAAGTATCAATCTCCCATCATTACCACTGCATCAGAGCCCGATGTCCTATCTGCTCTGCAGATGCTGCATCTTGCTTTTAATCAGGTCAATGTTAGACTTGTAAAGAGGTGTGAATCTGAATTTAAAATGCTGTGCTTGGCTTGCACAAACTCTCAGTTCATGCAAGGTGGTGTGATGCAGCCTACAACGTGATAATATAAACCAGGAGCATTGACACAAAGTAGGTATGAAGTAGCTGGTTACTCACCTCTGAGTGAGTAACCTGGACAAGCCTTTAGCTAATGGTTCTGCTAATGCTGTCTTTCAAATTAGATCCACTATAATACTTCAAATTAAAGAACTCAGCTGCAGTGGGACAGACACATGGGAAAGATTAAGATGAATTAAGTAAAGGTGTGACATTAAATTGCAACAGTTAAAGCCCACCAAATCCCTGAGTGGATGTTCTCTCTTTTACAGATAAAATATCCCTCACTTCCTTTACATTTATTTCTGAAAGGCTTAATCCTAAAGTGTTCACACTGGGGTTTAAGGCCCTCTTGCTTCCCTATCTGCAGTTAATTCAACTTAAATGTCTTAGGTAGGCTGCCAATCTAAGTTAAGAGGAGATGGTTTTCTGCTCTACTTATAACTTGTGTTTTAAGGCAGAGAAATTGGTTCTTTAAGTTCTGTCTAGTGTCATTTGACAACTTGTGTTAGGCAAGTACTACATTATCATCATTTTTGTTGCTTTTTCTTTCTATTAGACATCTCAGCATGGGACATTAAACATCCTCTCTTCTTTTAGTCTAGAGATTTATAATGCTAATTTTACAGGAATGCCGTGTGGGACCAAGCCAGGCGTATTACAGATATCTGAACATCTCGTGTCAACACAAACCCACCCTGACTGATGCTGCCTTGCTATCTTTCTTTTCTTCAGACAGGTATATCTCTCATCAAACTTTTCTTTTTTTTTGTTTCTGGGATTTTTGTGCTCTCTTGACCTCAAGTTTTAAAGCATTTTAGGCTACTGTATTATTCTAAAATAAATGACTGAGTCAAGTCAGGCATGTTTGTGGCATTAGAAACTAATCTGATATGAAGAATTCTTCAGGGCTCAGGTGGAACAGTGCTCTCCTGCAAACAGTTTTGGGAACAGAAAAGATTCTGGGAATAAGGAAAAGAGCTGGGTGACTTGCATGCACCCTCTAACCAATATTGACTGTAATTAATAATTTTTGGTTGCAAACATCAGATGCCCAGGTGTTTTGAGCCATTGCATACCGCCGTATTTCCCTGCATTGGTGAAGTCAGGGGGAGCACACTGTGCCACTGGAGCATTGTGATTGATTCCTGATCTGCCAGCAATATAGGGCAAGGCAGACTATTGAGTCAGGCTTATGTGGGATCATGAATTGAAAGCTTGCTATAAAAAACATTAAATAATTAAAACACAAATTCCACCAGGGATGCTGAAATGAAGAGGAGCAATTTACAGTCAACGTGAGTGGATGCTCAGACAATGGACTCATTACATTTCTGCATTGAATATGCGTGCTAGTTAAAGCCCTGGTGAAATATTCCGATCAAAAAAAATAGATGGAAGGTGATTTTCTAGCTTTCAGTAGCAACTGTTCCCTGACTGAATCCACTGCTGAAATGTCAGGCATTCACCAAGGTATTTCTGAAGCACCATGCATTGTATCTCTGGCACATACTGGCACCAGCCAGGGCTACAGCAACCTTTGTGGACAAGGAAGGAGGGGAGAGGAGGAGGGAAACTGAAGAAGAATAGTGGCAGTGGGGTGTGGAGAACACATCTGTAACCTCTGAAGGTCAAATTACTCTCATCTTCCACCGAAGTTATTAACTTCAACTATTTGATGATTCCACAAGTGCAGAAAAGGTGGGTTTAGCATTGCTTGGGAAGATGAATTGTGTATTTTCACACCCTAACTCCTCGTGCTTTCTCTTGAACTTTCTGTTTGCAAATACCTTATTCTGAGTACATAAATGTTTTTCTAGCAGTGCTCTCCATATGCAAACTACTGACATGAATTCTTCACTGATCATCTTCAGTCTGTTTTTTCAAGACTTAGCATCATTATAAAATACTCAGTAAAAATATTGATTGCTGTAGTGCAGATTGTTTTTCACATTTCCTTTGGCCTGATCTTGTAACCACAAATAGACATAAATAGTCCAACAAATCTTTATTTTTTTTATTATTATTATTTTTCAAGAGAAGCCAACTGTATGTGTTGGAAGGAATGAGACTGTTAACTGTGAGTTGTGACATCTGCAGGGGGAAGTGGAGAAGAGGGACGTGGTGTATCCTTGTTTTATATGACAAAGGACAGAGAAGCAGCAGGAAACTTCACCCTGGACAGAGTCACAGTAGGACAGGTGGCATCACTGGACTCTCTACATCACTCCAAAGGCACAGATAAAAGGTTATGTGGATGTGGGTGGGTGAAAAGAAGCTGCACCTGATGTTTGTTGATTTATGCGTCTGTGGTCTAAATGACTGAGCAGTGGGCCACACTAAGAGTATTTTCAAACAAACAAAAAATAATTTTTGAAAAACTGGAAGGGGATTTATAAAGAGTTACAAGGATAAAGAAAGACCTGGCAAATAGAGTTAAAAATCCTGATACACAGTCCTTAAACCTGATAGCTAAAATGCATAATTAGAAGCTCAGGCTTGATGAATGCAGACAAATGTGAAGGCATAAATTTGAGAGCTAGGCTACGGGGCCATCTCAAAAGCCTACATAACTGGTGGACCTCTCTCTCAAATTCCCAGACTGGATCTTTCCAGATCAACAGCTGCTTCAGTAGAATTTACTGGCCTGATGCAGAAATTTCTGAATTAAATATTTCAGTTTGTCATGCAGGAGGTCAAATGTGGTGGTTCTGCTTGATGTGTGCAGTTACTTCTCCAGCCGCTTTCTGTTTAAGATGTTTTAAAACATATATATTCCCCAGTGATGCCCCAAAGCCACTTTTTAACACATAAACTACTCATGCTTCCTAAATTTTTTTGTTTCTAGATTTACACAGAAAAGGGAAGAAAAAAAAGTAGAAGGAAGGAGGGTGAAGTGCTTTTTACTTTTCACTATTTAGCCCTGTTAAAACTGAAACGTACTGTGCTCCATGCTGCAGACCCATTGCCTTTTAGAGGGTGGGTGGGCAACTTTTGGAATTCAGAAGGGAGAGGAAAGACTATATTAAAGACTATTAATTATTTTACCTAGGAAAAGCAGAGTTTGTCTGCTATTTACAGAGCAGTGTAAAAAAAATATAGGTCAAAATGCGAATGCTGCTTTAAGCTTCTCAAGCTACTGAGTTTATATATTTCTTTTCTATTTTGTTATGTCAAAACACTAATATTAATAAACAGCACAGTATTAAATGTGTCCAAACACTAATATGAACATCAGTGCCACAGCTGGGTGACCTGGTGAGGAACTGCCATCATTTGAAAACATGTGAGGGAGAGGTCCAAGGTCTGATGTGTCCCTTCACCACCTCTACCCTGCTGCAGGGGACTTCCAGATGAACAAAGCACTGTAAGATTCTCACTGAACTTGACAATTTATAGGTGCTTAATTCCCCTTAAAACAACACGAAAACCTGCACCCTAACCCAAACTGACATTTGAAAATTGGAACATGTCTTGATTAAGATCATAGAAGAATGATAAGAGAGTAATGAACAGCACTCAAATATGCTGAGTCTTACTTTTTTGCATTAACTACAAGACAGTCTTTCTTTTTTTTGTATTACACTGTTAATTGCCAAACAAATTTTTTTGAAAAGCAGGTTCCAATTGATGTGTCCTTGGAGAAAGACTTGTGCTCACCCTGCAGAAAGCTTTAATTCCTCAGTGTGTTTTAAAATAAGGTTTTAGTGCTGAGCTTCCTGACTCAGATTTAATGCAATTCAAAAGATATTTTCTTTGACAGAGAAAAATGAGTAGAGTCACCAAATTAATTGCCTTTGAAAGAAAAAAAAAAAAATCAAAGCTGAATAAATGTGTGTCTTTCCTCAGTTTCTAAAACTCTGGTTTTGGAAATGAAAAAGTTTCCCATTTTATTCAATAAGCAGGTTAATGACACTTCTTGTTCTTGTGTAAAATTGTAGAGGACTGCATGGAATGCAGCTACATTTTATTAACTCCTTCCTCTGTTCATAGAGATTGAGTACTCGACACCATCATTTTGAAATGTACTTATTGCACAAAGTCAGGGCAGACCTTCATCGGGGTCCCGGTGTCATTAATACTCTCTTCTTAATGCAATTTATTGCACTGTAACTTGATGGCACAACCTCTGACCTGCGTAAGGGTGCAGAACCTTATTAATGCACCTGGCTGAGGGAACTCGAAACCCTACGTTCAGCTGACTCACCAGGCAGATGCGTCTCACTTCTAACAGGACCTGAATGAAGGGCATAAGCCTCGTCACTGAGACAGGGCGATCCTGTAGGACAGCCTGGGAATAACTAAGCTTGTAGCAAAAAGCTTTGGGCTGCTGCTGATTGAATGATTCACAGAGCTAAGCCCAGCGAAGCTGGTAAATTTTACCCAACAGAGTTTATGCAGATCTTGGCTTCAATCCAGCAGAGCACTTAAGCACATGCTTAATTATACGCAAATGACATAGAGCAATCGAGGTACGCACGTGTTCAAGCGCGTTGCTGGGCGAAAGACTTTATTTAGAGAAACGTGGAAAAGTTGGTAACCCCCGAAAGTGGTGAAGTTGAGAGGTGCAAGCGACACCGTGCCACAGCCCGGGATGCAGAGGTGCACCCAGTTTGGGTGGAGAGCTAGTCCAAGCAAGGCACGGGTTTCAAGATTTGGTCTCTAGCAATTCTCCAAATAGTTTACTGTGTGGGGTCATGAACAACATCATGATCGTGGAGATTATAGTGCAGAAAACTAATCTCGAGACTTTCAGATGGATTTGGAGGCCCTGAGAGTGCGAGGGATACCACCTCTGCAATGGCACTGGCAGTCTGCAGCGGGGCCTCACCCCAGAGATGCGTCAGGAGTGGGGAACCAGATTAGGCTTTACTTCTTTACACTGAGGGTCGCAGAGCCTGGAACAGGCTGCCCAGGAAGGTCGTGGAATCCCTCTCTTTGGAGACATTCCAAACCCACCTGGCCGCGTTCCTGTGTCACCTGCTCCAGCTGACCCTGCCTGGGCAGGGGGGTTGGATGGGATGATCTCCAGAGATCCCTTCCAACCACATCAATTCTGTCATAGTTCAGCCTTCTCCCTGACACCGACCGCGGCCGCTCCGGCCTTCTCTCCTCCGGGATGCCCTGCTGGGCATTAAGCCGCTGGCACGACACCGAGGGGCTGAGGAGGCCACCCCCCGCCGAGGCCCATGCCCGAAGGGTCTCTCCCGCCCCGCCTCCGCTCGGGGCCGGCCCGGGCAGCGCTCCCACGGCCGCGGCGGCCTCCTGACCCGCGCGTAACCCGGCACCGCCCGCCCCGGCAGCAGCGGCAGCCCCGGCGGGGTTCCCGGCTCCCGTCTCCCTTCTCCATCGCCGTCATCCCCATCCTCCTCCTCCTCCTCCCGTCCCGCCGGTCCTCCGAGCGCGTTTCCCGTGGTGCAGCGCGCGCGCGGCGCTCTGGCCGGGTGTCGCTGTCACCGCCCGCGGACGCTCGGCGGAGCAGCAGGAAGGAGCCGCCGCCGCCGCCGCCGCCGCTCCCCCCGGGCTCCCCCCGCCGCCGCCGCCGCCCCGCCGGCCCCTCTGCCCGCGCCCCGCCGCCCCCGCCATGCCCGGGGCCGCGGCACGGCCGCTCTGAGCCGCCGCCGCCGCGCCCCGGCCCGGCCCGGCCCGGCCGCCTTCTCCTCGCAGCTCTGCGGCCGGTAAGTGCCGGCGGGAGCGAGCCGGGGCCGGTCGGGGCCGTTCGGTGCGCGGAGGGAGGGAGGGAGGAGGAGGAGGACAGGGAGGGGAAGGAAGGGAAGGAAGGGAAGGGGGGGCCGCGGCGCGGCGCGTCCCGCATGGGCCGCACTTGGCCCCGGCGCGGAGAGGCCGGCGGGGAGCGGGGGATGAGGAGGCGGCGGGCGCCCTCCGCCCGCTGCTCCCGCGCCTCCCGCTGCTCCCGCTGCTCCCGCTCTCCCGGCCGGGAGCCGCGGGGCCGCGCAGGCCGCGCCGGGGCGGCGGGGATGGGGCCAGCGGGGCTGCCTGACAGACGGACAAAGAGCGGACGGATGGACGGACAGAGGCGTCCCCCCGGCCCCGTCCTCCCGGGCCGTATCCTCCCGCTGCCCGCCTCTCCATTGTTCCCGGTGTAAGATAGGTGAAGCGTGCCGACCTGCGAACAGTCATTTCGTTTGGTTTTATTTCTGCATAACCTTCTCAGAGTCTCCTCTCAGCTGCTCGGAGGAAGCTTTTGCAAGGCACCTCTTTTCCCCAGCGTCGGGAGCTGCTAACAAGTGCCAGGCTGGAAGTGGCTTGGGAAAGCAGGGGGGACCAGTAGGAGTTGAAGAGAAATTAGTTGGGCTTCAAACACTTTCACTCATCAACATCATTCCTCCCCCGATTCCTGCCAAACCTCAGCTGGGGTGAGTGCAGCAACGTCTGCATTAAGCTGGCTCATGGAAAGGGAAGACATTTATGTTGCAAACATAAATCATCACTCTGATCACTTTGTTTTTGTAAACTGTTTAGGGCAGCTGTGAGAGATTTTGCAGAATGATTAAAAAAAAGGTAGATCTGTGGAATCCAGTGATCACAACTTTAGTCTTGCTTTGGAAGTCTTCTTGGAGCATGACCTATCTCCGTCTGCATACACGTGACGTTCTGGTCCAAGAAGTTGTAGATGGGAGAGATGTCTTCGTCCTGATGAGCAGCATCTTTGCCACTGGCCAGGACAAATGACAGAAGACTGTGTTTTTTCTTTTGAATAGGATCTCAGTTGCTTTGTTTGTTCCTGTACTTGTTTACAAATGTCAGTAGTACTTTACAAGCTTGCTAGGAATGCATACCTGGGCCGACCCATCATGCTTCAACATTTTGGAGTGCCCATATCCAGTTTCATTGTTGTAAGTGATACAAAATTTGTAGCCATTCTCCATGAGTTTGGTGAATATGCCTTGTGAAGGGAAGAAGTAGAAAAACAGCACTACCCTGCATCAATTCTTGCAGGTGTTCTTATGCTGTTCTCAAAATCAGTCTGGTAAACCAATGGTCTGATTGAGACTTAAAATCTATCCTGCTGAGTGAAAAGTTTTCATACCTTCAGGCAATGTTAGTTTTTCAGTGTTCACTTCCAGTGTTTGGATTTGTGCATTGTCCAGTGACAGCTGTCATCTGCAGGAGTTTTGGCTGCACCGGAAGCTCTGGAGCATGTGAGGCCTGCTTCCCTGTGGATCTCGTGGGATCTGCAGGCTCTCGGTACAGGGTACAGACACATCCATAGGAGGCCAGCAAAGCCTGCTCTTGTTGCAGTAATTTAGGAAAACAAAATTCGTTTTCAATTGCAGTTTCCTGAAAACTGTTGTCACGGCCTTTCGTCATGAATACGCAACTGAATGTATGTGTGTGTTCAGTTTCCAAAAGTGTTGTCTGTGTAGTTTTTTCTGGATATCTGCATGCCCCTCTTCCCCAAATATACCTGTACTTAGTCAGTGAGCTCATATAAAGAAGAAAGCTAAACAAGATGAGGGTGATATCTTGCATTTGAGCTGCTGTGTGCATGTGTACTTCTGTCTTCGCTCCTCAGGCTGAGACCTGAGAGAACAGATGTGTATGTAATCTATGCTTCTTTTATTGTCTGTCCTGTCCATGTGTGCTTCATGTCTACTGTATTGCAAACATATTTTGTTTATGGAAAAATCCCTAATATAATGGACTATGAAATGAAACTGTTAAGTGGGTAAGTAGCTACTTGAAGAACCACAATGATTAAAAAAAATTGGGAGAAAAATTATTCAGAATGTGAAAAGTTGTATTGCAGGCTAAATTGTTCACCTGAAGGAACATATGCTTTGGGAATATTGTTATGTAGTTTTCAAAAGGTGGTTTTCCCTCTGAGTTCAGTGTGTACAAGTTTATTTGTATGAGGATTTAAAGTGCTGTGGAGTGTGCAGGTGTTCTAAAGACAGTTGGTATAAAACCATTGAGGTTGGAAGTCTGTACTTCCATCTGAGAATTTCTGTGTACCAGTAATGTTAGAGTTGAGCTGTGAGAATGCTAATAATATATTACTCTAGTGAAATATGGTGATGGTTCATCTTAAAGAGTTTAGCTCACTTCTAGATACATTCTTTGCACCACAGATTCAGTAATGTAGATTTGCAAATAGTGGAGCTCAGGGTATCAGAGTATGGATTTAGGTTAAACATTTAAAAATGTACTAATGAGGAGGAAGTGTTTTTTGTATTCTAGTAATCTGGGGAGGAACATGATGGATTTGGTTTTGTGTCTTCTGCAAGACATCTGTGATTTTTTTGTGACTGGAATCTCTGGTGTCTTCCTCCGGCGAGGATGGCTGTGTGGGCTCTTACAAATGGAGACCTGTGTGTATGGAGCAGCTTGATGGAGTGGGCCTTCATCTATCGAAACCCCTTTAAGTGTTTAGCATAATTTGGGATTAAGTTCGATTTAATTTTGGCTCTAATATAAAATACATTTTTCTCTGTGAAATAATGGAAGTTAAATAAGAAATAGTAACACTGGGGTAATGTCTTTCATAAAGGAAGATACTGCTGTTACCCTAAATGTGGAATGAAGCATCCAGCTTTCTTGTCCAAACTTAACATGTCTTGTTTATTAAATGAATGGCACAAGCATTGAAAAGTAAATACCAGTGGAAATATTTTTTTACTTTGAAGGCTCTTAAATTGATCTAACAGAGAAATAGATAGGTTTTATTTAAAATAAGTACTTCCTGTGCCTTTGCCTGGCATTTTAATGATAGCTGCCATTCAAAGCAGCATCCTTTATGATGAAATAGATTCAAGCGTTCAGCTTGCAGTCTGATCTGAATAACTGAGTGTTTAAAGACAAAAGTGGTTCCACAAAGACTCGGTGGATGAAACCAGGCATGGGTGTCTGCTTCTATCAGGTTGCAGGGCTTATGTGAAGGATCAGTACTGTGATTAAGTTCCACTTCAGTTTGTTTAGGGTTTTTTGAAAGAAATGCTTTTGGGAAAATTACATTCCTTGGAGTACTGAGATTCATGAATTTTTTTTTTTTCTTTTTTCTGTTCTGTAAATTGGTATCTGCACAGAAACCCTTGTACTAGTATTGAGTTAAATGTACAAACTTACTGTTTTTTAACAGCTGAGGCATAGCTATTGACAGGACATGTCAGCAAACCACAGCCATTGGCTATAATATGTAATTATATGCCAAGCACAAATTTCTGTCTAACAAAGGAAAATCCATTCAGATTTTCATGAGATTTATTTTCATTTACACAAATGCTGTTAGTTCCTTTATTTCAGTACTTCCCAGTGAAGTTAAATACACAACCCCATCTGTTTAGCTCATTAGCTAGTACTCTATATACATTTTAAATATACAGTTTTTTAATCTACACAGAACAGAATGTTTTATACATCAGCAGTAATTCCATGAACTACACAAGTGATAAAATTTTAAACTATTTAACTTACAAATTATTGTACAAATTAAAATACAATAACATATGTGAGTATTCAAATATTATATGTGATTAAATTATCTTCCCCTGACTCCATATAGAGAAATTTTTTGTATATCATTCAGCATGTTGGATAAAATACCTGGAAAAAATCTATAATATGTTCTCACAAAACTTGATTGTAAGTGTGTCCTGAGGGGAAATTCGCTGTCTTTTAGAAAGACTGTGGAATCCACAACATGCAGAAGGGTTCAAATCTCCTGGTAACTTCTTTCACACTGTCAGAATGTTATTTTGGGAGACAATACAGAAACTGGTACTCCTTTTGCTCCGAAATAATTTTTAATGTACTCTTAGGATATTATCAGTGTGTTAATGTCTTCCAGGCTATGATATCAAGAGGTAGCAGTGTGAATACTGTAATGTAGTTAATGTATTACTAACTTATATTACTTTATGATTTCATTGCACTTTTGAAAACAGAAAGCCATAGCTCAGTAACAGCATGTGTATTGGCCTGATCCTGGAACTGATATACTCTACTGGCATATTAGTATCACAGTATCTGCATCTTGTCATGGTATGTGCAGAAAATCTTAAGACAGTGCTGTCTAATTCTTCCCTTATGACTAGGATGACATTTTTATAAGCGCAGAATTAAACAGTCTGATGATAAAATGAAATCTGTGTGGGAAGAAGTTCCAACCTGCAAACAGCAGTAGGGTATAATTTATGAACAGCCTATCAAATATAAACTGTCTAGATCTCTTGCACTGGAAAAAACCCAAAAAATCCAAGATAAAAACCCAAACCAAAAATCCAGGTGCCTGTAAAATGTCCATAAAACAGTTTCTTGATATAACATGTGATATTACTCATGTGTAAAGCTGTTGTGATGTCTGTGTGAGCTCAGCTATGTGACTGATAAAGCCTGCTGCTCTAAAATTGTTTCAAATGGCAGCTACATCTACAAGGTTAAAAGATGCCCATTCATAAAAATTTGTACAACTGTCTTAAATGTGTCCGTAATAATTTCCCATAAAGTCTCTATTAACTTTTGCTACCTATGCACCCCACCATGGATATAAAAGACTTCATTAGAGAGGTTTACAATGCCAGTAATATCATGACCAGGTCGTGTTACCTTAGTGCAAGAGGTGAAGTGAGAAATACTGATGCTGTGCAGATGTGTCATAGTCATATGATCACTAGCAGTATTCAAGAAAAGGGAAAAACCAACTTTTTATATTCTCTGAATATTAACTGCCATGTGATTGCCCTGAAAATTTGTCAGATCTCTCTTTTTCTGTTGTTAGGATTGTATGCTGCTAAAAAGTGGGTGCATGTGGATGTATATGCAAGACACTCGTAGCATGTATTTATGATGATGTCTAGCCTAAAGCTCTAGTCCTGGAGAATGAGAAATGTTCATCATAAAGTGAAGTTTATTTTGCCAGACAATAAGCTGTGTATTTTAGTGCCTGGAATGTCATTGGGAAGGGGCAAAGCAAGGAAGCAGCTTCTAAATACACTGGGTTTCTGCAGGCTTCCTTGGGTACTGAAAACTCTTTAGTAGTGCTTTCAACAAGTGATCTTTAGTATTGCACTGCAGCCATTCTTCAGTTTTGTAAAGGCAGGGAAGAGGGAGCAAAATGAGTATGTAAGCCAAGAAATAAATACATTTCACAGGATCCATGGATGATTTTTTTAGTCTGTAGGCATTATAACAGTCAGAATTTCCAGATTCAGTGGATGATTTCAGAGTGTCTCAAATAGGAGTACTCTGAAGCAAAGTATCATCTCCTGAGGCATGATTCTCCTCTGGTTTTGACCACATACACACAGTGGTTTCTAACATAGGTCACTGTTACATATCAGTCTCTATCAAACAAAATACATGTGAAATGCATGACAATTGTCAGGCTTTTAAGTTGGGTCATTTATAGTACTGAGCAGTTCTTGATACAACAGTGGCTATATACATAAATTTAAGAAATGTTCTCTTTTGTGTCTGTAAAGGTTTTTTTAACAAAGAAGCTCTTCATGATAGATTGGTAAACTCAACCAACTCCCTTTTTGCTGGAGTAATCTTGCACTGCTTACTTCGAAGAAAATTTTCATTTTGACCACTGTCAATCAGCTGCAGAGGGAGGTGGTCAATCCTCAGGATACCAACATGTGATACAATTATTTTACCAAAGTCACTTGCAGATTTTCCAGACATGGCCATGAAATACTGTTTTTCAACTTATGTTGTGACCTAATAACTGGTTTTCTTGAAAGTAAAGTCTCGTGTGAAAGTGCCCTGTGTGAATATTTCTTTAACAATATAAAATAAAAATGAGTCTTTCATATGGGAGAGACTGCTGTCATCCCTCAAGGAGGAAAGCTTTATTAGGCTGTGGTTCTCAGGAGCTTCCTCTGTCACTGGTGAACCTGACAGTTATATTTCGTGATGAATTTTTGTCTGAGTCAGCAAAAAGATGTCAAAGTTATGTGATTGTGTTATGAGGAGCAGGAAAGCTTGTATTGTTATGGGGTATAAGGAACTAGGGAAAAGCTACTTGGCTTTAATGTTATTTTTTTCCTGGTAGAGATTATGAAGTTGTCTTTTTAAATGACTTGTAGGGAAGAATTTTTATGTATTTGAAATGCATTTTTTTTGTGATCACCAATGATGAAATTAAGTTACTGAGAGAGGGCTTAAAATAAGAGTTTATAGAAGAGGAGCACACAGAAGATGATCAGCCAGTTGTCACAGTATTTTGCTGGAAAATGTGGAGTAGGTGGCAATTTGTAGACAAAACCAGTGGGCTTGTTGTCTGAATCTGACAGTTAAAAGTAGATCATGCAAACCAGGCGTGTTCAGCTGGTGCCTGTTAGGAATCTGTACTCAGTGTTACATACGCTGTATTGGATCAAATGTAGTGCAGCTGTAAGTGTGAGTTTACTGTCACTTTTCAAGGAACAGCCATGTAAAAGGACAAACTGACAGAAAACCTAATCTCTCAATTCTTTGCATGATCTTGCGTTTCACTGTCTAGTGTGCCTTTGTGTCATCCCTGGCTTACATTCCTTGTAGGTCATAGGACAGGCAGGGGCCTTTCTGCAGTTGTGGTGGTGATCAGAGTGTGGCTGCATATGCAGAAAAAATGGAATCTGTTGTAGTTACATCTTACATGCCTAAAATTTGCTGTAATATTGGACAGCTCTTCATTTCCCACGTTTGGTTGGACACAAGTTCAGCAGAGAAGTCTTGGCTCTGGGGCTTCCATCTTGGGTACCCGGACAGGTAGTGATAGGACAAGGGGTACTGAACTGAAACAGAGTAGATTTAGAGTAGATATTAGGAAGAAATTATTTTCTGTGGGGGTGGTGAGACACTGGAAGAGGTTGCCCAGAGAAGCTGTGGATGCCCTGTCCCTGTCAGTATTCAAGGCCAGGCTGGATGGGGCCTTGAGCAACCTGGTGTAGTGGAAGGTGTCCCTACCCATGGCAGGGGGATTGGAACTAGGCGATCTTTAAGGTCCCTTCCAACCCAAAGCATTCTAGGATTCTTTTACAAACTGTTGCCCTGTTACCTATGAGACACATCTTTGCATTGAGGGAGCCTGGGTGAGTGCAGCTGCATCAGTGTGTTCAGGGCTCCAGGAGCTGAGACTCTTAACATGGTTGGATGAGGAAACAGATCTGGAAAGCAGTTCATAAAGGCAGAATGTGCTGAATTTTTCTTTCATCAGAATCCTGTCAGAATACTTTCTGACTTTACAGATTGGTCTCCTGCTTGCTTAGTAATAAAGGTTGTATTGAATGTATTTTACTAAGACTTGGCTTCATCATGAAGTTATTTGACTATGGGTTCTCAGAAATTTCAGACCTGTTTGGAATGGTAGCCCTTAATTATTGGTCTGTGAGTTAATGGCATCAAGAACCTTCAAGATTTTTGTTCCTAATAATTACAAGAGTTGTTATAAACATGTATCATATCTTTTGATCATTCTGAATTCCTGTTTTAGTGTATTCTAGGATTTAATTAATGAGAATTAGCTGCAGGGCACCAAAGTCATTGAGGTAGAATCCAATTTCCGCAACCTTTTTATTCAAGAGGGCACAATCTTGAGGAGTCTGAGTTTTATTTTTTGGATCATTTTCAGTGTTAGTTAATGGGCCAGGATATCTGTGTTATTATTGCTCTTATAAAATAGTTTCTAGACATCTCATGTTTTGGCTTGCCTCAATCTGAAAATGGGCTTAAGTGCCTGAAAATTGTTTGAGAAATTTAAAACTAATGAGGAAAGATCACCTTGGGGTATGTGGTAGAAGTCAGTGGGATTCCTTGTTCATACTATTTATGAAGTACCAAGGGAAAGAGTTACCTGGAAGTTCTTGCTGAGGTTGTGGATAGTCTTTTGAAGAGAATACACTGCAGAAGCACACTGGATTTAGTACCTGATTTGCCTTTTTTTTTCTTTTGAAGTGAGGATCATTCAGATTAAAAATGAATTAAAAAGGCTGATTTATAATTCTGGAATTTTATGTAAGTGGGATAGGAGTAGTTCTTAGTTGATTTAATCTGACCACAAGTGTTGGTTAGCAGTATGGAGGTGGTGGATTTGTTGCAACAATGTGGAAAAAAAAAATCCTAACTGGAGATGAGTATACTCTTAAAAAAACCTTCTTTGTTGTCTTGGCAAATTGACATGGGCTATAACATGATTGTGTTCCAAGAGGGGTTTTGAGAAAGTGACCTGCTTGCTCACTTCCATGATTTTAGAGTTTATTTCTACTCTTTCCCCCTCTGGCTGATTTCATACTATCTTTAAATACTAACACATGTCAGTTTATGTGCTGACTCTTCTGTTTATTCTTGATGAAGGTGCTTGATACTGTTCTGATGCTGTTGTAACAGAGCGCTGTTTAGGCCACAGCAATCCCTGATTCCACTGATGAATATTGCTCCTTGGTGGTGCCCAGTTTGTAACTGCTCAAATATTTGAAGAACAGTGATAGATTTTCTGGTTCACTGTTGGTCAGTGCTCTCCCTAATGTGGCATCACAACATCCTCTGCTCCTTGTTTTTTATCATGCATTAAAGGAAAGAAAGGGCTACCACCAGGGTATACAGGTTGAGATGCTGCTTCTAGTGATACCTAAATCATTGTAATTGCGCTGGTTTTATGTTCCTAGACAGCTGCCATCTCTGAAGGGTCCAAATGCTTTTTGGAAATGTCATGAGCATTTTGACAAGTAACTGCCACCTGTGATTTTTTTTTCTTATCTGATGAGATTATTATATGGGCTTATTTTTTCCACTGACTATGTTACGTGTGTGTTGCCTTGTGTTTATGTTAGCAAATATGAGATAGATACGTAATTTTTAGTTGCAGGCACATTAATCTGATGGAATAGGTAGGACCCTAAAAGGCCTTTATTTTTATATAGGTAGGGTTTGAAGAGTGGAGCAGTGAATAGAGATCTATGTCTTTGAGCTTTAGGAGGGGCTCTTTCAGGTCTCCTGGCCCAGATTTTTGGCCCCATCTTTTCAAGTGTGCCACTGAAGGTAACACTGTGGTATTTGAAAAACAGTACAGAAAGCACAGGATTTGCTTGGTCTGTCTGGAGTGAATCTTTTGCTAAAGAGGAATACCTATATATATATATATATATATATATATATATATATATATGTATATGAATACATTCTGTCATGTTTCAGATTAACTGGATTATTTGAATTTCTGTTCCATGTGTAGATGAGGGGTATGTTTGAAACAGAGCTGAAATGAAATAAATATCCTTTAAAAATGAAGTTATGCTGTGGTATGACAATGCTTCCTCTGCAGAAGAGTGAGATGAGAAAATGTTCCTTGCAAGGTAGAAAGTTAATCTACATAGAGCCAACCATACATTCTACTTCATACTTTGTAGAATTTGTTTTGAGATGTTACAAAGAATGTGATCTTACTCTGAATAAGTTTGCTGAAGTAAAGTTAGGGAAAAAATGCCTACTCTGTGCATGGTGACATGCTAAAGTTGAAATTGGAACTTAGGAGAATGGTTCCTGTATTCTAAAATACTTGCATTGCTTTCACAACCTGAGAGCCCATGTTGAAATAACGTTTCCAAGTGCTGAAATAAGATCTAGATATCACCTGTGCTCTGTAAGATCTGTATTGTTGTTATTCATGGCCTTCTCACCTATGGTTTAGAATAGTGTTATTTTTTTCCTGTGAGTTTTCCTTGTGCTGTCATGCATGTAAATGAGGAATGTCTTCCAGAATCTCTAAGATGGCTTTTGCAGCTAACTTCCAGGTTTTTTGAGCAAAATCTTCTTGGTTATGCTTTTGTTAGCTTATTGTCCAATGTTATTTAATCTATGTGGATGTATTAAGTAATTGTCTTGACTTTTTCTGTAATTACTCTTTTTCTTTAGTACATGTAGATGGCCTTTTAGAAAACGATGAAGCTGAAGATACTACAAGAAAAGCATGCTTTTGAAAGAGCAATTTTAGGTTTAAGTCAAGCATGCAAGCCTTAAAATTGCAGCATTGAGCTTTACCTATGCCACTTAATTTTACCATCCTCATTGTATTGTTAATATATTGTACCTTAATGCTATACCGTAGTATTTCATGGTATGTGAACACACCCCAAAGCCCCTACCTTTTTGAATGTACATGAATAGAATAAGCAGCTGCTCTGTACTTTGCTTTCTTCTTGTTGCGTAACATGTGTTCTCTTACTGTGCTCTGCTTAATCCTGCTCTAAAGGCAGAATGAATATATTTCTTTGTGAAATTTCTGAAATGGTTATCAGTAGGCTTGTGAGGCCCTCATAGATAGTGTCTACTGCTTGCTTCACACCTAAATCCTAGGTGGATCACTGAACCTGATTTAGAGACAAGAAGTGGAAAGATGGGTGGGGGAATGATTTGCCAGGATAACAGACTTGCCCCAAAAGCAGTGGCAGAGCCAGAAAAAGAAGCCAAATCTCTCATAGTTCTGTTAGTTCATGGTGGTAAACAGTGTTTCTCTTTTCAAAGTCTTACTGTTGTGCTTACCTTTTCTCGATGGCAATCCCACATTGGTGTGCCCCATTCCTCTAGTGATTCTGCACCAAAGCAGCTGCTCCATGTTAGTTGGAAACCTACTGGTTGGCTGGGCTTTCTGCTCAGTGGTTAGGTCCTGGGAGAGGCCAGACCCCTCTTGCCCACCTTCTCACAGCAGTTATCCCAGTCACTGGTGCAGGCTTACCTTTCCATCTGAGGTGTGCTGCCTTCTCCCCTCAGGGGCTGTGCTGGCCGCAGGAGCAAGAGCACCATAAACTGATTAGTTCACCCTTGTGACCTCTATTGAACATTGCTTGTTATTACAAGTATTTTACTATGCCTCAGGGAGAGGAAATTGATATTTCTTATTTTACAGCTGGAGAATTGGTGCCTGTGAGCAAGACGAAAATTTGTATTTGGTGTGGATGTCCATTGAGCTCTTTAAGAGCTTTTTTTAAAATTAAAATAACAGCATTGCATTCATCTTTGTATTTTTAAAGTATTGCTGTAAGTGATACAATTGCAGCCTTGACTACTCAGCATTTTGGGTAAATCTGACCCAAATGTGTCAGAATAAGCAGCCAGAAAATGTGCCAAATATAATTATTGATCACTTATTTAAAAAAAAATTTGGTAGAAGGGGCTTGATCCTATTTTGCAAGGTAGTGTTCAACTGCCTAAATGGTCATGTCTTTCTTTTCATGTGCTCTGTGACTCATGCATGTTTTGGCACTTGTAACAAACAGAGCAAGAATATTATAATCTGTCTGACTAGTTTAATATATTTTTGTGGAGCACTCCATCCAGTGTGCTGTAGAAAACCACATATGTGTACATATATATATATGTGTGTGTGTGTGTGTATATATATATACACACACAAACACATGCACATATATTTATGTTATTTGTATTTAAAAAAAGTACAGTGCCAGTATTTGTGCTTGGGATTGCCCTGTCTCACTTGCAGGATTTTACACTCAGCCTTGTTGAACTTCATGAGGTTCATACAGGCCCGTCTCTCCAGCCTGTCAGGGTCCCTCTGGATGGCATCCCTTCTCTCCAGGGCATCCACCACTTGGTGTCATTGGGAACTTGCTGAGGGTGCTCTCGATCCCACTGTCCATGTCCCTGACACGGATGTTAAACAGCACCAGTCCCAGTACCAACCCCTGAGGAATCCCACTTGTCACTGGTCTCCACTTGGACATTGAGCCAGTGGCCACAACTCTCTGAGTGAAACGTCCAGCCAATTCTTTTTCCACCAAGGACAAGGAACATATGCACACACATACACAGACCTTTGCTGTTTGGGCCAATCTGAGAGCAGCAGCAGGTTGTCATCTGTAAAACAGCACTAGCACAGTGCTTTTGATGAGTAGGGATGCATCACAGATACTTGCAGATGGTAAAGAAGTTGTGACGCCCAAGGAGTTTAAGGCCTTGTAAAAAAAATCACATTTTAAAAAATCTGAGCATCAGAGTAGGCACCAGTGATAGGCTGGACTCTCAGAGTTAGGAGGAGAGATCGCCCCTTTCAATGACCTTTAGCTGTTAGATGGCTCAGCTTTGTGATAGAACTGCACTGTTGTCAAAATCAAATGAAAAACCATTTGATACACTATCTGAAATACTTTAATAAAGTTTCAGCTTGAGGCGTGCATGAGATAGATGAAATTTCACAAGGTTGTCACCAGTTGGACAGAAGTTATAAAATGCTATTAGAAGATGCTGGGTAGCCTTAGTTATGTGTAGTGCTTATTTTCCTGGATATACATGTCATCAGAAGTCCCCAGGGTGAGCACTTTTGAGTTTCATGGTGCAAAGACAGAAATCCTGCATTGTTCTTCTGAGGTTAGCTACCCAGTGGTAGAAATTCCACAGATAAATTCTCAAAAATAACTATTTTCTAGTAGTTTATAACTTAGTGCTACAAAACCAGTGGCTTTTTTTTCCAGATAAAAAGTAGCATTGCCTGTGATTTTTGGACGATTTAAAGTATGTTTGTGACACTGGTGACACCCCTGTGGATTTTGATATGGAACTGTGGCTTTTTAAGTACCGTGTCACAAGCTTATCCATATGCACATTAGATATTAAATTATGGTTATGCTGGTGATGACAGAATACAGATTTCAGGATAAGAAAGATGACAAAGATTTTCACGCATGGATAATTCTGTGCACGATAAGGAGACTTTCTGTGAGTAATCCTGTTGATTGTAATAGGGCTATTCACAGCTCAGTATGAGTGTAAATCTTAGTGGGATCAGGCCCTGCACTGGCACGTGTTCAGCAACATGGAGCACTCAGAAATAACTGTGCAACAAGTCCTAAGAGTGTATCATATGTTACCTTTTAGAATGTGTTGATTTTATGATCTGTTAAACTTTTCATGATGATTTATATTTGATTGCTTTCTTTTTGCAAGTCAACACGTTCTAATTGATTCTTAAAAATACTTGCTGTTAATTTAAAAATTGTTCTTTTAGCTGAGTGTTATTTTTCTGAGTTGGGAGAAGAGAGAATTTTATTTAATGTTCTTTATTTAGAACCATTAAGTAGGGTATTATTCTTTACTTTAAAGGCTTCTGCGGTATGGTAAAAATTGAACCTTTGATATTGTGAAAGCTAACTCTGTTTCCTTTTATATTGGACTATATCCATATATTAATAGTGCAACTAAATATATTTTCTGATGTGATGAGAGTAATCAGCATTTTTCATGGTTTGATAGGGATTTAAAATGGATAATAGGAACCTGTTAAGTTCTAATTTTTCTCTCTCTTTTGAAGGCGTTTGCACTGATGGTGGTTTCATTCATAGAAATGCTTAAACATTAGTAGTTTTAAATATGCTGTTAAGCCTTGTTGCTTTCTCTTTCTTCATTAGCATTAGGAATTGCAGAATTATAGGTGACTTTTATACTTCGTTTTAGGACGAAAGCATTTGAGAATGTAGATAGCCATTTTTCCTGTGGTCTGAATTTGGCATAGCCGTTGGGTATGTCTGGGTGGCAGCTCTGAGGTGTTCAACTGTGTGTACGCATTGCCTTTGTGGAGCAGTTTCACAATGCACTTTAATCTGATCTAACCACTGACCACTCCTGGAAAAAACAGTCCTGTTCCCTGCTCCTGCTTCCTCACTGCCCATCTTCTTCCGTATCCTCCGCCTGCTCCATGCCACTGATCCAAACGAAACCTCATGGCTTTTCTGTGGGAATGTTTTTGTCCAGCTCCCTTCTCAGTTGCAGAATGCTGTGATCAACCCAGAGGAGGCCCGAGGGGGGAGAGGTGCAGGGCACTCCCTTTGGGCAGGTACCCCCTGTACTGGATTGTTTCTTGCGGTATCACTGAGAGTTGGGTAAATAACAAAACACACCAAATGTCTTACTGGAATGGTCTATCAGCTGTAGTTGATTTTGTAGAAGTTTGGCTAATTAGAATAGTTGTACTAGTCATGCCAGTAAACTGTTCTGATCATAAAGTGATTGGCTTTTTAATTGAGAATAAATTCTTCCAAAGTGAATTTCACTAAATAGGGATGGAAAGAAATTCTGTAATAGAACAAGAATGTTAATTTAGGGAGTTTTATAGATTTATATGTACTATATTAATATATGTTTACAATTTAGCACAAATAATTGTGGCATAACCATGGAGATGAGCC
Organism: Corvus hawaiiensis; assembly: GCF_020740725.1. Taxonomy (NCBI): domain Eukaryota; kingdom Metazoa; phylum Chordata; class Aves; order Passeriformes; family Corvidae; genus Corvus; species Corvus hawaiiensis. The sequence goes on along the minus strand of NC_063219.1, from coordinate 31,279,849 downwards.
CTAAGAATTTGCGGGGTCTCCCCAGATTGCCTTTTGAAAAGTTTCTTGTATGTGCATTTTGCAGTAATAACCTTTATAGGTTTTGTGGTTTGGGCTCTGCATGCACTCATTCTTCCAAAGGCTCTTGAAGCAAGGATGTGGAAGGAATGTGCTCAGGTACATGTTCTATAGCTTCAGGTATTTGCTCATTAGGAATTTTGCCTTGTCTTACTGTAATGAAAACACACTTCCCAAAATGTGGAGTTAAAATAATGTCATCAGGATACTTCAGTGTAAGGTTACCCTGAAACCATTTAATACCTTGGGCTGAGCACAGTGTCAGCTTTTGTGAGGGGAATTTTGGAGGTCATTTTCATCAGAACAGTATCAGGTTGCTAAAGGCAAGTTAGAATTGCTGTTGTGCATCCTGGCTCTTGTGTTTGGGTTGTTGTATCTTAGAAAACGTGGTCAAAGAGAACTTGTTGCTATACTGAAGGCCATATTTCTGTTTCAAGTCTTTGCAAGTCTCTCTAGCCTTTGCTAGAGAAGGAGCTAAGGTTTAAGCCAGAAGAATAGTTACATTTTAACAACTTTCTTTTCCCGTTTCCCTCAGCCTTCTTTTATTCCTTTTTGCCTTGAAAAAGTAGGGAGAAGGTCACATAGGGGAGAGGGTGGAGTGGGATATGGATATAGAAAGTAGAAAATCCTGCTTTTTAACATTTAAAAGGAGCAGTAGAAGTTCTAAAACAAGAAAGACATTTGCAGGACAATGTTTACAAATACAAAAACTCCATCTTACTTTCAAAAAAAAAAGCAAAAACATTAAACTAGTTCTGTTCTACAAATAGCTAAACTGCAGATGATTTTCATCTTTTGTCTCTGCTGTTAATCCTGAAATGTATTTTCTTTTCTCATATGTCATAAATAATCTTTTAAATCCTACAGAATTCGTGTTTCTCCACATATGGGTTTTATTTTTAAAGTGAACCCAATTTGTATTTCTGAGTATTTGCTCATTAAATTAAATAATACCTTACTGCTTGCTTAAGGAAAGAGGGGAGAAGACAGAATAGCCCTTACATCAGTCAAAGTGGAGAACAAGAGCTGGACCATGTGTTGTACTCCAGTGGCTTACAAGTTTTGCTGCTTTCCTTCAGGGTCTCTCTTCAGATCTACTTTGTAGCAGCCACCATCCCAGCAGACTTTCTGAATCAGTTAATGTTTTCTCTTGATGGTATTTTTATTTTTGATTCTAAATTGAAATGTTGTCATGCTTTTCATGCAGTATGTTTTTATTTAAGTGGTTGTTTCTTTAATTAGGAGTATTGTCTTTACTGCTCAGCTCCCCAAATGAGTGCACGAGTCTTTGGAAAAGCTGATGTCAGGGTTCCTGAAATGAATAGTTCTGAAGTACAGCCGGAGGCTTTGGCAAAGCAGCGGTTTCTGAATGAGGCGATGTGGTTCACGATGGGGATGTGCTGCAGGCAGCTGTGGAGCACCCTGTGAAAAGAGAAGGTGCTGGGAGGGTCCTGTGAGTCCTTTTCCAGGCAGTCCTTCCCCTTCCTCTCTCTTCCCCTGGGGAGCTCTGCCTCTAGATGTCTCTTGAGAGATGCTTTGCCTACAGTAAAGGCCTGGAGAATCTCTACCAAGCAAAGTGGATTCTTTAAAGGTTTCATTGACAGCTCTTTTTCTGTCAGTTTATAGAGGAACTGTATACTCTAAGAAAAATCGTGAGATTACTTGGTGAAGCTTAATAGAAGTTTTGAAATTCCATGGAAAACATCTCTGCAATAGGGATAACAATGTCTTATGCCAAGAAATTTGCTTGTGTATATGTGGTTTGTATTTTTATAGCTTCCCTAGCGATAATCTCTAAGTAAGTTGATCTTTATTTCTCAAATGCATCTTGCACTTAAAAATGTATTTAATCTTTTCAGGCTTTGTAAAGTGGTCTTGTTTGAATGCTTTAAACTTACATTTCTTTATCACACTGTCATTCTTCCAAGAACACTTCTCATCTTCAATTTGAATGATAGGATTCCTTTTGTGTGATCTGAAAGGTGTCACTTGACAAATTACATGTATTTTAGTGAATTACTTGCATTTGGGATGCTTCTTGCTTGGATTAATAGCCTGTTTTTGTTTGTGGTTCTTTGTTTTAAAACATTACCTCTTTGTTTTGAAACATCACCTGTGAGTCATGTAACTTAGGTTGTGTTTCGTCACTTCTTGTATGCAGCCTAACACGAGTTCTCACTATTTTTCTATGAAAAGCCAGATGTTTGAAAGCCTCATTTAATAAGTAGTGCACTCGCTGCACCATTTCTGATATGATTCAAGATCATGGCTGGAAGACAACTTAAGGACTTTCAGTTGCGTGATTCTGCTAAACCTGCTAGTCAGGGTGAGAAAGAAACTGTTTCCATATCCATGGCAACGGGAGTCAGCAAGACCAATGATTACCAGTCCACAGCTGGCTTGTCCTCTGGGAAGTTGCTGTATCTTGCCAGCTGTCCAAAGGTTTGGCATGTCAGGAGTCTTCCTGCCTCTGTTGGTGAGAGTAGCAGGATCTTCTGTGCGGTGAAACACTCAGCTTCTTAGCCTGCCTAACTTCCTGCCAGGAAGTAGCTTTAAATCCAGGATTTCCACAATTCCTTCCTAATTTCAGAGTGTTGTGGCAGTATCATCCTCCATGTGGAACAGCCTTCTGTGCTGTTCTCGCCAGTGGCCTGAGCAGACAGATTAGGGCCACCATGTTCTCACATTTGATGCTGTTAGTTCTCCCTTGAATATGTTTCAGCATCTTGAGTTCTTGTATTCTCATACCTGTCCACATCATCCCTTTGGAGAATCTGCAGTGACCTGATGCTGTTGTATTTTTGTAGTGTGGAACACAAGCACAGTGAATCACAATCTGTGTCAGATGTACCCTGAGGACCGACTTCAGATAAAGGCTGAAATGAGTAGATCTATATGTTTTACTTTCCTTGAAGTTTATCTTTCAAGCTAGATGTTAAGAATGCTCTACTGAAAGAACCAGTCTCAGCCTTAGGTCTTTTGCACCATCTCTTACCAAATGATGGCTTCATGGGAGGCAGATTCTTAAGGATTTCAATTCCGTCTCACCTTTCTTACTTGGCACAGGATATTCCAAACCAAAAAGATGATAAATTGATCCTCGTTTTCTTCTTTTAGGATGTTGTTGCAATATCTCTGGGAGATCTGCATCGGTGGGAAAAATACAGCCTTAGTGCCAGGTTTTGTTTGTTTGTTTGTGTTATTGCTGAGGAACTATCAGTATGGTTTCCCAGTTACATCTGAAAAATACTTCATGGATTATATAATGTCTGCAAGTGGCTGTGTGGCATACCAGACCTGCATTTTCCCTTGAAGACATCTCATTCTCTTACTCTAAACTGGATTAATTTGAGAGTCGACTTGTCACACAGCACTGCCTGAGCTAACTCAAGGCGTTAAGAAATTGTTGTCTGTATTTGAAGGCAGATATTGTGAAAATCAAAAGCATGATTTCAAACTTCCTTATGTTAAGATTGCAGGAGAACAAAAAAGGACAAATCTCAAGCATAAATGCGCTGAACAGAATTTTTCCATGTTTTTCTCCTGTCATAGATGGTTTTGCTCCTTAAAATGGGCTTTTTATGTAGAAAGGAAGAATGTTAAAAAAATTGATGACGCCGTCATATATAAAGACATTTAGCTGGGTGACTGTCCTCCTGATTTCCAGCAGAACAAGGCTTACTAAAAATAATAAAAAAAGTATTTGACTGAAAAGCTTCTTCCTTTGGTGTGCCTCTTTAAGTATTTGAACTGACAGAGGTCAGACCATCCTGGCTGTCAGCCTTTCTATGATGTATTCAGAAGTTTCGAACCTCTCACGGTAGAGAATAGGGACAAATGTTCTTTCACTTTCGAGTTGTAAGACATGAGTTGCCATTAGGAGGTGTTAATGGACTTTTTACTTTATTTGTTGAGGTGTGTGATGAGGGTTTTTTTTTTGTTTGTTTGTTTTTTAAGAAATTGAGTTAATTTTACTTTTGGAATCATAAGAACCAATAGTAATATTTGAAATAAAGTACAGTGTAAGAGAACCTCATGAGATTATTCAGCTCTTTCAGCTCTTTCAGCTCTTTTCAGCTCTTTCAGCTCTTCCATACCTATCAAGTACTCTAGGATCTCACCTAAAGAGAAAGCAGTATTTGTTTTGTAAACTTGGTGTAGCTTGGTATAAAGAAAGCTTCACGAATGTTTACGATACATTGAGAATTTTCAAAATATTTTCCTGGTGAAGAATATTATTTAGGAAGTAATCAAATAGATCAAACTGAAAATGCAAATTTAGACATTTGATGTGCGTTTGTTTGATGGAATGTTTTTGTATGTTGGCAGGCTGTTAGACTGGCAAGGGGCTGCTGTGGTGCAGTTCTGCAGTGACAGCTCTGCTGATTTTAGGCAGAGACCTGATTTCTGTGGACCTGACCTGTAGAGAGACCTGATTTCTTTGATTGTGAATTGTTATTGCAAGCTACAGGGAAAGCAGCATAGCCTCTGACTTTAGACTTGAATGGAGATGGATCCTTTCTCCATGCTGCACTCTCAGGGGGATGGAATTTGCAGCTGATGTCTGGCAATGTGCCCACATCACACCTGTATCCTAACTATGAATGCGTCAAAGTTGAAGGTGCTGCTGCTGTCACGATGCTGCCCAAGGTCTTGTCTGGAGCTTTGGTTGGGCCTGCTGTGTGTTGTCCAGCTCCACTGTGCCTCTGCTCCCACCCCTGTGTCTGCTGTGGCCTGTGTGTGCATTGCCTCTGCTCTCTGGCTGTGGGAACACAGAGGGATGGAGGAAGGATGTCTGTCTGTCTGTCTGTTGGTGTGTCTGTCTGAAGGAGCACTGAGGAATGGGTAGGGGTTATGGGCCTGCGGAATAGGGTGAAGGAGACTGGCTGCTCTGACTGGACATCCAGTGTGCCAAGGAGAAGAAGAGTCCTAGAACTATCTTGCATATATAATAATGAGTAGAATGAGAAGATGCTGCCACTTCCAGCTTCACAAAAGCCTGCTGCTCTGTGTTAAAAACCAATTAATAATGTCATGACACTTGCTGGAATATTGTGAATTGTGTTGCTTTTCATGATTGGAATTTATATTTCTTCACCACTGCTCTTACTTAGTGGGTGTGAAAGTGAATGTCTTTTATGAACAGTTCTGACCTCTCTATAGTCTTTATTTGATGTATACCTTTAGTTGCTATAAAGTTGCATTTTCATAGAATCACAGACTAGTTTGAGTTGGAAGGGACTTTTAAAGGCCATCCAGTCCCACCCTCTGCAATGAGCAGGGACATCTTCACTTAGGTCAGGTTGTTCAGCCCTATCCAACCTGACCTTGAGTGTTTTTCTGGATGGGGCATCCACCACCTCTCTGGGAATCTTGTACCAGTGTTTCAGCACCCTTATTGTAACAATATTCTTCCTTATATCTGGTCTAAATTGACCATCTCTCTGTTAAAAACCATTATCTGTTGTCCTGTTGCAACAGGCCCTGCTAAAAAGTTTTTCCCCATCTTAAAAGCCCCCTTTTAAGTAATGAAAGGCTGCAATAAGGTCCCTCCAGAGTCTTCTTTCTCTCATGCGGTTGGCATAGCAGAGATGCTCCAAGCCTTTGATAATTTTCGTTACCTCCCCTGGACTTGCTCCAGCATATCCACATCCTTCTTATGTTGTGGCCCCAGAGCTGGATGTAACACTGCAGGTGGGGTCATAAGAGAGTGGAGTGGAGGGGCAGAATCACCTCCCTCAACTGCTGCTTTGGATACAGCCCAGTTTTCTCTCACTTGTGGATATTAAAATGTTCCAGGAGCTACAGTATGGCCTGGGGTAGCAGCAGTGAAAGGGCACTGAAAGGACAAGGATGTAGGGAGAACAGGACCAGTATGAAAGAGGCGTTTGTAAAAGATAATCAAAATGGAAAAATGGAAAAAGAGAATGGGGTAAAGAGGGCATACAGGAAAAAAAATGAAAAGTTTTCTAAGGAATGAGAAGGAAGAATTAGCCATCATTTAATTACCAGAATTTTGCCAGTAGTCAGAAGTAGTTTGATTTGAAACCTTTTATTTGAAAGTGTTTAATTGTGTACACATGGATGTGTGTGAAAGGAGAACCTTTTCATGTTCCTCCAAGATATCCAACTTTTGGTTCTTACTCAGTATCAATTTTAGGTCTGCATGTGTGTTTGTTTGAGTACACTGATTTGAGTTCTTATAAAATGTTTTTAAGTAAAAAAATTTAAGCAAGTGCACCAATTGTAGATGTTTACTATTAAAACTTTCTTTGTAGGTAATTGCACTTAAGAATGAACATTGAAGACAAGCTGGGAGGATTATTTCTTAAATGTGGTGGCATAGACCAGATGCAGTCATCCAGGGCTATGGTAGGGATGGGTGCAGTATCTGACCAGTCTGGAGTATCGAGAGAACGGCAAGAGGCAGTGCTTCAAGATCGGACTATGCCGCACCAAGAAATTCTTGCAACAGATGAAGTGTTACAGGAAAGTGAACTTCGACAGCAAGAGATGATTTCACATGATGAACTCATGGTCCATGAGGAGACGGTAAAAAATGATGATGAAATGGATGCGCAAGATAGACTTCCTCAAGGGCTGCAGTATGCTGTTAATGTCCCTGTAAGCAATTTCTTTGTGAAATATTGGAGAGATTACTGGGAAGCTTGATCTGGTAGTCTAATCCTACTCTGGCAAGAATCTATTAATTGCTTGTTTGGATTTTGATTATCAAAATATTTATGTCATTTGCCTCTGGCTGTGGATAAATTTTGCCAATTAAGTATAATCTTTAAGTAGCTGTTTTATAAATATTTTATAAGCAGGCTGTTACCATAGAACTAAAGCGTTAAAATGTGCTCCTTTAAGTATATTTAATGTTCAAGGGTAACTACAAACTGGAATAAATAGTGTTATTAGAAGGTGCATACTGTTTATGCTGTTGATAGTACTGTTTAGTTGCTTTTGCTATAGGAAGCATCTGGTATGTTTTAAGGTATGTGGACGCTTAGCAATTGCATTCACACTGCAGGTTGGACTGTGACACTTCATACATGACCATAAATATGCCCCTCCACGATATCTCATAGAAGGCATACGTTGGCTTTCCTAGAGCATAGAGATGACTTCCTTTTGAAAACAGAGCATCTGTCTGTAATACAGCACATCATCACTGTTACCCTTCAAACATAAAGGACAATTACCAGGACTATAAAAGTAGATAGCCTTACACACGAAGAATAATCTTCAGAAACACAGCACTGTTAAAACACTACTCTGTTAGCTGTAGATCAGGTGGCTCAGGTGTTAGAAAAATGTAAGAGTATCATGGTCTTTATTAAAGTTCACATTAGATCGAGATTTTTAAAATTTTTTTTTCAAAAACTTCATTAGAAGTGGTCTTTTTTTTTTTTTTCTTAAAAAATACTTCTGTCTTAAATATATAATAAACTATTCCGTTAAATCTTGCCTTGACAACAGCACGGACTAAAGTAAGATAGGTATGAAAAACTGGATGGTTTTACAGATGGAAGTGATTTTAACATATGAACTGATCTCAAAATCACTACAGGTCAGGAAAAAAGACCTTGGGAGATGAATGAAAGGATACATCAAAATGTTACTGAGGAAATTAACTGTGCCCTTTTTATTTAAGATACATATTAATTCTTTCACTTAAATTTCTGAAAGAGTGAAGCCAGAAGATAATTCCCTTAGGAAAAGGTTTTCTGTTTCAGCAGTTTGTCATCTTCTAAAATTGAAAAATTGCTTTTCTGTAGTGAGAACCTTACCTGAAACTGGCACTTGGTATCTTAACAGATCAGTGTAAAGCAAGAAATTACCTTTACTGATGCATCTGAACAACAGAAACGAGACAAAAAACAAATACGAGAGCCAGTAGATTTGCAGAAAAAGAAGAAAAGAAAACAGCGTTCACCAGCAAAAGTAAGACATTGATTTGGCAAAACCAAGATTAAAAGGACCTGAAGATTTGGTTGACTATGACTAATTTCATTAGCATTTGAACTAGTTAGGCTGGAAATTGTTTGTTTGCTCAGTAAAGATGCAGTTCTGAAGTTCACCAGAGACCCAAAACAAAACTGATATAACAGTGTTTTTCTTTGAACTCTTTTTAGCAACATGAACTCTTGACATATTTTAACATCTGTCTCTCCAGGCAGTTCTCTCTCCAAATATTTTTTTTTTAAATTATGAGTCAGTAGCTTTGTAGACCATTTATAAATCATTACTCTGTATCTATCTAATAATAGTTGTGCTTTTCTGTGAGCCTGATACTTTTATATGCTTCATGCATAATAGTGAAAAGTTTTAAAAAAGAAATCTAAAATGGTAGTTTTGAAAATTCTAAAAAGTTTACTAATATATATAAAATAATTTACTGCTAGGGAAAATTCCTGTGGTCATAATCATCTTCATATATGTATTTATTTATATCAAAAGATTCTTACCCTAGCTGCTGGTTTGTTACTTAAAAATTTGTTTTGTAGATCCATTCATGAGGAGTATGTATCCCTGTATGTCTGAAAACAATTTTCTTCTGTTGAGAAGCACTTCAGATAAAACCAGAATCATTTCACCTCATGAGGTAGCAGTGTTATATCTTCTAGTAATTCCCCAAGTCAGTATTAATCTTCAGACTTAAAATAGAACATATGCAGGCTGCTCTGATAGAAATAAATCAGTTATATGTTATCACACAGCAGCATTAAAATAAACCTACTCAGAAATCAACCCAGACTGTACATCAAAGGAAAACTCGCCACAATACAAAGAAAATCTCCCAAACCTCCTTTTTGTTGCCCTGGGAGCAGGACCCTCCAGTCCTCCTTAAAGCACTGTCAAATAGGGTTGCACCTGTAGTATTCTTGGAAAGCTGAGAAATTGCTTCAGATTGGGTGTGGAAGCAAGTTCCAAATGCTGTGCATTTTTTTCTCACTTCTCCCTTTGAGAGAAAAAGGAGGTCTAGGTTGAGTACATCCAGAGATCACTTCCATGGAAACATGGCAAGGTAGAAGAGGCATGTGCCCCTCTTTCTACAGACGTGTACTTGCATGCTTCCTTTTTATCTCCCAATCTGCCAGGGTTAGTCTTTTGAGATGACAAAAGATTGAAAAATGATCAGGAGAATTGTTAAACAGGTTCTTTTTCAGTCTCTCTTCCCCTGTTTCAGACCTGTCAGAGTAGAAAGGCAGAGTAGAAAAAGCTGAAGGACTGACCTAGGTGAGAGCCTACTGCAGTTTCAGTATTTCCAGAGTAATGGGGTTGATTTTCCATCCAAACAGCAGCTGGAACTCTGACAAAGGGAAGTCAGTTAACATTCTGAAACGTTATAAATTCTATTTTCTATCAATGCAGTAATCAGATAATGAAGAAGTCATTAGGTATGGTGACTCCTGTCTCCTTTTCCCTCTTCCCCGCACACACACACGTGCACACGCGGACACACACGCACGCTCACACACACACGCACAAGCTTCTTTGTTGCTTTTAGTAGGGAAGCTGCTCTGACAAAGTTAACTCTCATCATTTAAGAGGTGGTACAAGGAGTAGGTTAAGTAGAAGAGCCCAGGTTTAGGATAACCATGAAATTAAGTGTATTTTCTGCACAGTTATTTTAAAATTTCAATATAATATATGAAAAACATTTCATAACATGTATTTAAATTTATTTTAAAGACGCAGTTGGCTTCATCAGCTGGGTAATGTTACAGAGCAGAGTCTTTATAATTGTCTCTATCTGTGACTGGAGCTGTAACACACCAATCTTACAAACGTATGAATGTGCTTGTCCTTCAGAGTGAATGCACAAGAATTTGTTAGTCTGAGACTTTCACTCTTGTTTTGATGCAGTAGAATTAAAAATTAAGTAGATCCTACAGCATTTGCTACTATTTCGGAGATACTGTTTCAGTTATTGACTCTCTCTTTCTCATCACTGTCATTATCATAAAACCTAAAACGCTGTAGCTAATCAAATTGCAGATGTGTTTTCCCAGCATACTTTTATTTTTTGTTAATAACAAGGGACTAAACTGTATTATTTAAGGTTCCTTAAGCTCTTCTTTATAGTTTTGTTTACAGTTAAGGAAGACTTTTGTAAATGTAATTTGTTTAGTGGTTTTCTTATTCTCTTGCCAGAGATAGAAGAGATTTTGAGTTTTGGCTTAGTTTTCTATTTTTATTCTTTTTGATTATTATTTTTTTATTTTATTCTTTTTGATTATTAAATTAGAGGAAACCTGTGATTAGCTTTATTGAGTAAGGTAGATGTGGTGCATTTTTTTAAATTTAAGGTTTTTTAACTTTATATGAAAATAGTGGCTTTGTTTGACAGCAAAGCAATTGAGTGTGGCAAGTTGAAGTCATCAAGGAGATGCTTTAATATGTGTATTAAGTGAGCAATACTTTATTGAGTGAAAAACCTGAAAGGGGAGAAGAATAATACTATTCTCTTGGTTGTTTGGCTTTGAGATTTTGGTTTTTAAAATACAATTTCGCCTTTGAGACTATTGGTATTATATAGATGTAGATAATATTTATGACTATTCTGGTTAAGCTTTAATGACTTTTAGCAAACATTTAGAGTTGTGATTTGAAAAAAAGAATATAACTTCTCGCTTCTGCTTTAAAATATGATTGTCCATGGTTTAGTGCCCAGAAGTGGTTTGATTACTTTGTATCCTTTCCAACAGACGGACAAAATAAACAGTAGCGTATAAAGTGACTCAGCTGTGCCTAGGGAAGCTCTGAGCTGATTTTCCATGAGCTGCTTTTGTCTCTGTCCTGTTGAAGTATCTCTTAATGCACTACGAGACACAAGTTGGATTGGACTGCAATTGGAAATGTGTGTTAGAAGCTTAACGCATAGTTTTGTAGAAATTAGTATTGTTTTACCTGAAATATTTGCGTTTTCTGCATCGAAAAAATTAATGTTTTTTTTTTTTTGTAGTTAATAAGACATCTTTAGAGGGTAGTGTGAGAACAAATTTTACTCTTTTTAAAATAGATCCTTACAATAAATGAGGATGGATCACTTGGTCTGAAAACCCACAAATCTCATGTTTGTGAGCATTGCAATGCTGCCTTTAGAACCAACTACCATTTACAGAGACATGTCTTCATTCATACAGGTACTGCTTGACTTCAAATTTGTCTTTTCTACTATATAAAGAGTTGTTTACTTTTGTTAAAAATGTTTTCAGCTCTATGCGAATTTCAGTTTTAAGAGTGTAGCTAACTTGGCATCTAAGCTTAGAGATTCCATGCACCAAAGTGTCAAAAGAATATCAGAAAAAATAAATCGACATATATTTAATAAACTGAAGAGCTAACTGTTTACAAGGTTTCTTTTCTTTCTTTATCAGAAAGTAATGGGTTGACTTGTAGCCTAAGTGCCAAAAATTGACCCCTTTGTAAAATGTGCTGCGGCTGCTTATTTGCCTGATGAGGTATCTCTCTGTTCGGAGAAGTGAAAAAGGTACTTACTGTTATAATAGCTTGCCAGTATCCTGAATGCAGTCTGTGCCAGCATCCTGATTGATCTTGCTCATGAGGAAATTACAGCCATTCCAGATCACTCTTCCGTGCTAGTCTTAATGTGACTCTTAGGATCATGGAGAGAACTCTGCAGTTCATATACGTAGTAAGGCAAATGTTTTTTGGTGTCAGGGTATTTTTGGAATTCGCTCAGATGCTGGTTTTCTTAATAGACATTTTAATATTCCTCGAAAATAGTTATCAGAAACAACAGTGTGTAGTTATTAACTTATGGATGTGGAATTATATTGTTCAAGGTGAAAAACCATTTCAGTGCAGTCAGTGCGACATGCGTTTCATACAGAAGTACCTGCTACAGAGGCATGAGAAGATTCATACTGGTGAGTATAGTGCCTTGAGTATCTTTACTGGCGTGCTTAAAAACTGTTTCCCCACTCAGGCAAGGTTTCTGGTAATAAATATGCAGCCTAAAACCCTGCTGTAGTTTGTTTTAATTTAACACATGTTATAAAGTTATAAAACTTTCAAAAGAAACTAGTTTTGTGCTTTCAACTTGTTGCACTTTTCTTTGGCTGTAAAATGAGTATGAACTCCAGTAAGCAGATCTGAAAGTAGTTCTCTATAAATAACCCCAGAGCTGCAAATCCTGAAGTTTGTGCATTCATAAAAGTCAAAGTTCGTTAAGCAGTTCTGTCTTTTGTTGTATCAAGTTAATTCAGACAAGAGGGACTTCCAAATTGCATTTCCATAGATTTATTTGTTTGTTTGTCTGTTTGTTTGTTTTGGAATTTGGTGGAAAAGTGCCAGGACTAAAATGGCCAAAATGCCTAACCCCAAAGGTATTAGTATCAGCTTTTCTTTTCACTTCTTTTCTTCTTTTAGGATTAGTTCAGAACTGTTCTAAAAATAAGAATCTTAGTTTAAAAATATGCAATATAGGTCAAATAAGGCCCGAAGCTTTAAGCCAAAGAGAGTTAAAGTTTATATATGTTTATTTTTTTAAATCTTATTGCACCACACAGAACCACATTCTTTAACAGGTTTGGTTTCACTGGGTTTTTGGCATTTTGGTGCATGGCCTTTCAATCCCTCTTTAAATATTTTGTAATATGGTCCCTTTTGGACTAGATGCCAATTTCTCAGCCTCTTTTTCAGAAAAGCAGAGCTGGTGAATGTGCACAGTGTTTCTTGGCTGTAGCATTTAAATGGATATGAAAGCTACTAACACGCAGTGCAGTGTGTGCATGTGTAAGGGTCGAGAGGGAGAAAAAACTCTGCAAAATGAATTTTCAGAGCAGTGTACAGGGAGTTACATGCACAAATGCCCTGTTGTTTATGGGATTTTTGTATCCTAGGTTGCCATGAGTCCAGACTAAGTAGGTTTCCTTCAGCCAGTCAGCCACAGAAGAGTCTTCCATTCTTCTGTCCAGTGTCTTTGTTCTGCTCCGGGTCTTTCCTCTGGCTCTGAATTGGTGAACCATGCTGCCTCCACTTTGTGTAGATACTTATTCTTGAAAAGAATGCTCATTCAGTCTCTTCCATCTATCTGTCCCCCAACCCCCCCAAAAAAGGCAGAAATTTAAGTGCAGTCTTCACATTTTTTAGAAGATTTTTCTTTTTTTTTTTTTTTTTTTTTTTTTCAAATGAGGGTTATTCCCTGTACGTGGCTTTGAAAATGAGAGTCTGGGCAATATTGTTAATTAACACTTGACTGCAAATATTTTGTCAATTGATTTAATTATCTTTTAAAGTTTAGCTTCTAGCTCTAATGGGAATTCTGTCGATTGTAAACTTTGGAGGGAGGGGGTGGATGTGGTGGGATTGTAGGTTTTTATGCCAGTTCTTACATATGCTAGTCTTTGTTTAGCAGAGAAAAAGGTGCCATTTAACTAATTAACCATGTTGTTATCTGACTTTTTAAAGATAACTGTGTTTTCCTCCTTTATAAGTACAGTTTGGTTGTTTCTCAGAAAAGAGAAGGCGGTGCTTGTGTTTAAATTGTTGAATCATGGATGTTTTCCTAGGTGACAGCTAGTAATGATTAGGAGAAAATACGTAAAACCCAGCTTCCAGAAGTGGCAAAATTTTTTCTGAAGGCTGTTTAGTTAACAAGAATTTAACTAGTGTTTAATTTTTGGCTTCACCCAGTTATAGTGTAGCTAATTGGCACTCTGCATACCTGTCTGTGCTTTCACCTCTATATGAGTGTTCACTGCTGGGCCTTAGCTGTTTGTGTAGTCACTCTGTTGTTCAGGGCTGCATAACTAAACCCATCGAGAAAAGCTGAATTTTCAAGTTGCTTCTCCAACGAGAGGGTGAACAGTGAGTCTGTGTTACACTTTGATGACAGTAAAGATCTGTTTATATTACTCATTCTCTTTTAAAAACATTTCTTAACTTTATTCAGTACTTTTTTTCTTTTTGTTTTGCATTTTTATCTCCATGAATGATCACTTTTAGCACCAGCTTTTGTACAGTGTTCAAAATACTGATGAGGAACAAGAAATCTCTTACTCTTTTAATGATGTTTATCAAATTCTCCAGTTTATTTTAAGCCAGTCAAGGAGAGTAGTAGCAGGTAGAAGCCCCATTTTATGCCTGTTACAAGCCCCCAGTTTACAGGTGTCCCAGCTAGTTCCAGTCTGATTTGACTTTGGCTCTCTGAACCACTCCTTCAAAGGAAATATTGCGAGGGAGTTAGGAAGCAATCAGTGAACACCCTTATTCTGTGTAAATAATTAAACAGTTGCATCTAAAAGCAGACATTGCATTAATACAAAATTTGCTAATAATTGTATGTAGAGGAGGGCAGCAGTGTTGGAGCCCTGCTGCTAAACTTGTCCCTAATGATACAGAAAATTGCTATTTTAGTTGCAAGAGAGGAAAGAGTCACTGGTGCGCAAATATTTTCAGTTTATGAGGTTGAAGAAGATGCTGAATGTTCTTTTTTTTTTTTCCAAATATGTCTGCTTACTTTTTACTTAGAGATGTTTCTATATACCTTACCCACTCATGCATTCATGTGTCCTAATTGTGTAAGCCACCCTACTTTCCATTTTAAACACAAAAACTAAGATTACATTAAAAAAAATAGAACACCATTGGGGCTAACAATTCAAGTGCCTTCTTATTCTTCAGTCATGCTGGTTTTTTATTGCCTTCGTTGGTATTTTATAATCTGTTTTTTGTCTGTTTAGACTTTAAAATGCCTGGGTTTATAATTGTTACAGCCTTCATACACACAGTATTTGTAGTACATTTGATGAGTAGTTCTATTGCTTGGTTTTAATAGATTGCCAACATAGACACAACACATGAGCTGTTTTCATAAATAATGCATTGATTGTTGTATTGTATTTTTAAATTTTGACCTTTTTTTTTATACAACTGATTCTTTCCCACTCAGCGAGACATTTCAGAAAAATGTGTCCTGGATTCTCCCTGCATTAGCAAAAGGCTGTTATTAATGATCTCCTCCATTTGCAATAGATCCTGTTTGAAAAGTACAACAAAATTGCGGAAGGCATCTGAAGTTTTGGGCTTCTGCTAGGATGAAATTATTATTGGAAGCCTATCTTCATATTAATTTTTAATCTTTTTCTAATATTATCTTTCATATGAAGATTAAAGCCATAATTAAGTATGGTATCAGTTTCACAAAGTTTTTCTTAATCTTACTTTCAGAGTGTTCTGGAATTCTACTGAAAAATACCATTTTCTGTATTGTGCTGAGTAACTCCAGGGCAGTGTCCCCAGATTTTTCTCCCTGTTAAGGCATGGCCAGCAGCGCATTTATATGTGCCCTGAAAGTCTCCAAAATAGCTGGTGGTTGTAATACACCAAAAAACTACAGACCCTTGTTTGGCCCTGTTTAAGCCTTGAAATGGGAATAGGTAGCTGGGGAGTCTTCTGCCAGCAAATAGCCAGCTTGAGCAGGAAAATGATAAGGAACTCTGTGTCCATTCATTTACAGAAATGAGTGTAAGGCTGCAGGTAAGTGTATTAATGAAGTGTTCTGCATTTCTTGGGATTGCAGGATGGTTCCTTAGAGGGCCTTTCAAGGCCAGAACAAGACTCAGCTTTCTTGCTTTAAGGCTCAGGATAGTTTTCAACCCAAACAGCCACTCTATTCTCTTAAAAAAAAAAAAAAAAGTAAGGTAGCATGAGAGCAAGCTTTGAGACAATGTAAGGAGAGTTGTTTGAAGGAGCAATTAAAAAAACCACAAAGTAGAATAGCGGAGCAAAGGGAAAGAAAACAGTAAGTAGCAAGGACTAAGTAGTAGTCTTCAGGAATGGAAGAGTTCCTGTATATTAAACAAGAACAATGAGGTCTAAATGTCTTGCCTCAGCTTCCTGAAAATGGAAGGCAAGGGTTGGAATTTAATTCAGAAAGTCTCAACAGGCTTGCTGGGAGTAAAGCACCGTAGTTGTGAGGGTGCCTAACAAATAAAGAGAACATGAAGAATGAAACTGGAGTTTGAAAGTTAAGAAATAGGCCAGAGAGGAGGATTTGCTTATAGGCAGTATGAGAGAGAATGGTATGATAGGTGTTAGGAGTTACAGGGGATGTTGATAAAAAAGCAAAATTTTATGGTGCTTATTAATAAGCAAGAAATGGTGAAGTTCTCTAACTCAAGTGAAAGAAGAGGTAGGATGCTGAGGTTGTGAGCCTGTAGAAAAAGAACTGATGGAAGCTGAGAGATCTGAGGAGAGGAGATAATTTGATTTAGGAGAGAATAAATTGGAATAATTTCATCCAAGAAAAGGATTGGCTGAGAAGCCACATGGAGAGGTAAGAATTAATAATTGGAAATAGGACATAGGCTTACAAAGAGAGAGATTTAGAAATTGCTTGGAATTAAGGAAGTTGGAACTCTGGGCATTAATGATCTGACTAGGAGCACATGTGTGGGCGATACAGATATTTTCCATTCTAGTTTCTATAAATACTGGAACCTTATTTTAAGGTACTGTATTCCCATTTGCAGAAGGATGTGGATAAATTTCTCTATTCTAAATGGAAAATACACATTCTGACAACATTTTAAATAATAAAATCTATTAATTGAAAGTTTTAAATTTTAAAAATTAATTGTTGGTAATTTAATAGTTCATAACATAATTAGTAAAAATAAAACTGCCTCAGAAAATAGCAATAGTCTGCGTATTTCTGGAAACAAGACATAAATGGTTTATATCCCAAAAATCAATGCAGTGCAGTATCCAGAACAAAGAGAGTCTTGACAGATGCTGCCAAGGCAATCCCTGACCTCTATATCAGTCTAAATGATTTCACAGTAAATACTAAGAGGAGAGATCACTGTTGTTCAGGGTGAGTCCTAGTAAATAATAGTGAACTTTTATAAAAGCAAAACTAACTTTTCAATGCACTTGGAATTTTTAGGTTTTGTCAGAGAAACCTAGAAAAAAATATCAGAGGGAAGATGTAAGGCAGAAGTTAAAAGAAATAAAAATAGGGTTACTCCCTGCTCAGAAGGGATTGTTACAGGGTTTCTTTGTTAGGAAAAATAAGGGCAGAACTGAAGATGAATTCAGGGCAGTGCATATTGTCTGAACAAGTATTTTGTGGAAGTAAAGAAAAAAACCAAAACCCAAAACAAGCAAACAAAACAACCAAAATGAGAAACCTGTAAGTATGCAAACGCCAGTTCGCTACAGAGGGTTCTTGTTTTTGGCTTAATTTAAAAAATATTATTAAATCAGTTTTTAAAAAAAAAAATTAATTTGGATTTCAACCAAAATAGTAGGACTTTTTCAAAGCAGTTATCTCAATTCTACATGCAGATAAGGGAAAAAACATGGAAAAATAGAAAGCACCCTCCAAAATGTTATATTTGAAATTTGGAAATGCATTAATTCTCTCCTAGAAGGGATGGGTTTGTGTTAATGAGTTGGTGAGAGGATTGAGGTATTTTTATACAGTCATCTGCCCTAAAAAATGCATACTGTAGCAACAATTTAGGAAGACCATCTTTGCAGTTCTTAATTTGTTATGTGTAAGACATACCTGCACCTCCATTAGAAAGAGGAGTAAGGATTTAGTTTTAAAGGTGGGGGGTTTTTATAGCATAAAAGCTTAAAGTAATTTGAGGCATCAACAGCTGAGTATTGAAAAAATAGTGATGTAAGCAAGCCCTGTGTTGTTTTTCAATAGCAATAGACTAAATCCTCTTACTGCTTCTAATAGAGAATGTAGTATTTGACCTGGTAATTTTATGGAAAAATGTTGATTTATTCTTTTAGATTAATATTGCTGTGTGTTTTTTATCAGGTGAAAAGCCATTTCGTTGTGATGAATGTGGTATGAGGTTTATTCAGAAGTATCACATGGAAAGGCACAAAAGAACTCACAGTGGAGAGAAGCCTTACCAGTGTGAATATTGTTTGCAGGTAAGAAGACTTGGTGAAATCTTTTGTGGTTGAAAACCAAAACACCAGTCAATTCCCCAGTATTGCAGATGGGGCTTTCTCCATTTTATACAAATAAATCTATAATGAATGGTTTTCCTGTTAAGATGGGCTGTCTTGGTGCACAGGCAGAGCAGAGTCACAGCTGGCTGTGCTTGATTTTATTGGCTGTATGGTATTGTTTGACACTTCATTAGAAATTGGTAAAGTGGGTGAATCATCAAGTAAGTTCATTAGAATGAAAGCTTTCTTTTCTTTCTGCTAATATATTTATTTTTTTGCATAATAATAATAATAATAATCACCACCATCATCTTTTCCAGTATTTCTCCAGGACCGATCGAGTGCTGAAACACAAACGTATGTGCCATGAGAACCGTGAGAAGAAACCCAACAGAAGTGCCACCAAAGTTGGCTTTTTGCCATCGGAGGAAGATTCTGGTTTCTCTACGCCTCTGAAAGACAGCTCCTTGCCAAAGAAGAAAAGGCAGAAAACAGAGAAAACAAAATCTGGGGATAAGGAAGGTACAGATAAATCAGAACACAAGAAGGACAAAAATGACTATTTGCCTTTGTACTCTTCCAGTACTAAAGTAAAAGATGAATATATGGTAGCAGAATATGCTGTTGAGATGCCACATTCTTCGGTCGGTGGATCGCACTTAGAGGAAGCAAATTCTGGAGAAATACACCCACCGAAGCTCGTTCTCAAAAAGGTCAACAAGAGGAGTCTAAAGCAGCCACTTGAGCAAAGTCAAACCATTTCACCTTTATCTACGTATGAAGACAGCAAGGTTTCAAAGTATGCCTTTGATCTTGTGGATAAGCAAAGTTTACTGGACTCTGAGGGTAATGCTGACATTGATCAAGTTGACACATTACAGGAAGGGCCCAGTAAACCTGTACACAGCAGCACTAATTATGATGATGCAATGCAGTTTTTAAAGAAAAAGAGGTATCTACAAGCAGCTAGTAACAACAGTCGAGAATATGCCTTGAATGTAAGTACCATAGCATCTCAGCCTTCAGTAACACAGGCAGCTGTGGCCAGTGTCATTGATGAAACTGCTACAGCCTCAATACTAGACACACAGGCACTGAATGTTGAAATTAAAGGTAACCATGACAAAAATGTCATTCCAGATGAGGTACTGCAAACTCTGTTAGATCATTATTCACACAAGGCTAATGGACAGCATGAGATCTCTTTCAGTGTGGCTGACACGGAAGTGACCTCCAGTATATCCATCAACTCCTCTGAAGTATCTGAGGTGACCCAATCTGAGACGGTTGGAACAAGCTCTCAAGCTTCCTCATCAGATAAAGCTAGTATGTTACAAGAATATTCAAAGTTTTTACAACAAGCTTTGGACAGAACTAGCCAAAATGATGCCTATTTGAACAACCCGAGCCTTAATTTTGTGACTGATAACCAGACTCTTACAACCCAGCCAGCATTTCCTTCCATGGAGAAGGTCTATACATCTATACCCGTCAATAGCTTTCGGTCGGGAATGAACTCTCCATTAAGAACAACTCCAGACAAGTCTCACTTTGGACTAATGGTTGGTGATTCTCAGCACCCTTTTCCCTTTTCAGGTGATGAGGCAAATCATTCTTCTTCCTCCTCTACACAGGACTTCTTGGATCAAGTAACTTCTCAGAAGAAAGCAGAGGCACAGTCTGTTCATCAAGCATATCAAATTAGCTCCTTTGAGCAGCCCTTTAGAGCTCAGTACCATGGGGCAAGAGCTGGAATCTCATCTCAGTTTAGCACTGCCAATGGACAGGTGAACCTTCGGGGACCAGGGACAAGTGCTGATTTCCCAGAATTTCCCTTGGTGAATGTAAATGATAGCAGAGCTGGGATGACTTCTTCACCTGATGCCACAACGGGCCAGACTTTTGGCTAAGAAATCTTTGTAAATAATACCGGCACTTTAGAACACATTTGTCAAAAGGGGGTTGCTCTGTATAAGATGGAGTTCTGTACAGCTTTTAAGAGCGCTATGTTAAAACAAAAGTAAGCTGATATTAGCAAGACCAGTAACTGCTTCTTTTTTTCTTTTTTCTTTTTTTTTTTTTTTTTTAATTTTTTGGTTAGCCATCAGTCATTGAACTGCCTGATGTTGGTGCCCCTATCAAAGGCAGTTTATTATTCACTTGTTTGAATCCAGAAAATATTTTACCTTCTATGAAATTTTAAAATAAACAAAATCCCCAGGTAAGACTTTCCCCCATGATTGTTTCCTTGCTGGTTTCCTTGTATGCTTTGGGAGGACAGTTTATTGTCTGATACTATTCACATTGTCATTTCTAAGCTTGTCAGCATAGTCATTGCTCTTCAGCAGGGAATCAACGTGTACTAAACACACAGAACAAACAAGTAAGTTTCAGAAGTCAAACACGACTTTAAAAGAAAGCATTTTCTAGAAAAATCTTCAGTCTCTCAAAAATGATTTTAGACCATGTGCCCTTTATTTCTGCTTTGCATTACCTTGAGTTGTGTTTGGAGGGAAAGAAAGTGAATTCTGATAGACTAACTCTACTATTTAAAAGTCTAATTAATTTAAAATACTTCAAACACTTTTTTAAGCAAAATGCCTAACTGCTAAAGCCTTTACTTCATTCCTGAAGTAATGTGTATTTCTTTGTACAGCTGAATCTAGATGTAACTTTTTAATGACTTTTTCATATGCAGAAACCAAGATTTTGAAGTTTTAGTTAAAATACTGTGTAGACAACATTCCCAGTTGCAAAATGCTTACACAAACTGTGTATTCCAAGATTTAAAAGCTTAATTGTACCTTACCCTACATCCTCATAACGATTAACATAGAGCACTTAGCCAACTTTATAGTTTTTGATTTATCAAAAAATAAAACCATTTTTAGATTTTTAGGTTTGATACAGTTGCATCATTTTCATCTCATACAGCAGTTCCAGTAATTCTTTTCAATATACTTGAGATTGGAATTGTCAAAATTCTAGACAGAGAATAAAACAGTTTTTACAGAAGCTAAAAATACCCAATTATTAAATTTATTGAAGTATCCCTGAAAGCTGAAGAAGTGGGCATTCAAATTCCCTATTTTTTAGTATTTGCTTAGTGAAAGTCACTACAATTTTACCAACCCAAACTGGTGAATGATACTAGTGAATGGGATTTCTTTTTGCAGCCTAGGAGAGTGATCAGAAGTTTTCTTTGCATTTCACAGTATAAACTGCAAAGTTTATCCCTGTACCACAAATATGTTTTTTTGAATAGTACTTTGTCTTGAAGTATACAGTATGGTACGATAAGTAGTTCTGTGTGCATTTTTAAGGTGGTAAGATTTGAGTAGCCTAACTATTGTGTAGTTTAAGTTAACAAGTTTCAGATTTTTGAACTGTATGTTCATTCTATTGCACCTTCCCTAAAGGGACACTGTCTGGTAGTTCAAGGCAGTTTAGGCCTCATGTAGGCTGATTAACCAGGGAAAAACACACACACACACACACACACATAGAGGTAGGTGTGTATATAGTGGCTGTTTAAATAGGATTGCATCCATGCTTTTACAGCACTGTTGCCAGCTGGTATCTCTCAGACAAAGCCATCAGGTAGGAGAAAAGGCTGCTTTTCAAGGGGCTAAAATATATCCTGTCTTTTAAGAAAGGACTCGAGCAGGACCTAGAACAGTTCCCACCTCTTACCAAAGCGGTAGCAATATTTTCCTGAATTTTCATTACCAGGAAACTGATCCCACTTTGTCTTTTCCCTTACGGTAGCACTACTACAGCACTAACTTCACTTGGTACAGTTGAGGGAGAAAGGGCATTTATTATCCCTAGCCTGCTTCTTCTATTGGCAAGAATACAGTTTATATAAACTAATTTCTTAATACTTTTGTATAAGAAAGTAGGCTCTTTTGATTTTTTGACCCTGTGTGTAATACAGTAAGGCATTTCAGCATGCTATGACTTACGAGTAATTTTGTCTGAATATTTGGCCATGACTTAAAAAGAGTGGGCATCAAGGGAGAAAAGTAAATTCCTTATGGATTATTAATGATACATGTAAAGAAATTTCTTTGAAAGAATATTTTTAAACTGATTCACGGTCTCTCTGTTTTTCTTCCTTTATGGTCAGTTTGGTTTTTTGACTTTCCATTTTGTGTTGCACAGAAATAACATAAACGGTCCCTATATCCCAGGAAACCACCTCTTGGAAGGCATACTTTGTTTTCAGTGTTTCATTTCCATGACATCCTAGCTTGTGGTGCCTGAATAATACTATGTTGGCACTTTTGTTCCTATGCCCTGAAGTTGCAAAGAGATGGCGGTTAATTGTACTATTTGTTAAATATAGCAAGGAACAAAAGGAAAAAAAAAAAGGCTGGGTTATTACTGTGTTACTGCACTGCTGTGGCCCCATAGGGAGGTAAGAGGAATGAAGCCTCCTTCTCCCTAAGGGGACTGACTCAGCTTTATTTAAAAAAAGTTACTGCATTGACACTCTGGTGTGAGAATGTGAATGAGGACTCAGAGGGAGTGACTCTCCCATGCCATCATCACGCTTGGGAATCACTCTGAGGGTGTGTGAGGGAGCAGGCTGCTGTACAGAGTGAAGGAACTTGCTCTTCCCCACAGCCAAATGGGGATTGCCAGAGGAACTGCTATTCCTTACATCACAGCTCATTCCCTAGCCTGCTGCTGAGCCATTCCAGCTGCACTCTGTGCCTTAGGACAGGCTGTGAAGTCCCGTCTAAGCCACAGGGACTGTCTTGTAGGGTTCTTCCACGTGGACAATTAAAGCAGTGGTGTGAGTAGTTGATCTGCTGATGCTTGAAGCTTTCTGCACTGGAGGAGTTAGCCAAATATACTGCTGTGATTTCCTGACTACATCCCCTTTTATTCTGGAATAAGTGTTTATGTAGTTCTGGGAGGTTTAGCTCTGTAAAAAGCTCTTGCTTGTTTAATAATGGCATTATTTAATAACCTTTTTCACTGCTCACGTTTTGCTACTTTTAATCTGCTGCAGATGCACACTCTTCATGTTGATCTGGTCATTTTTGTTAGTTTTCTGTGTATGTCTGGAAAAAAGCAGCTTTGGTTGTCTGTTCTGTTCTTGTGCTGTCAGCATAAGGCTGGGGTGAGCTGGAGATTCCCCTGAGCTAACAGCAGGCATTCTTACCGAAAGGTCATGCAAGCACCGGATGTGTGTGTGTGTGTAAGGTGGAATTTTTGGGGATATCTACTAGTGATAGAGCAATGATAATTTTGAAAAAGAGGAAATTAATGACATTTATTACCAAGCTCTCTCTCTCTCTCTCTCTCTATATATATATATATATACACAATACATATATATATATATACATGCACTTATTAATAGGCCATATTTTGGTCCTAAATTACTTGACAGTGTCCCTTTTAGCATGAATCTTTTGATATGTTTTACCATTAATATTACAGACAATGAAGGAATCAGCTTGTAATGGTATACTAATAGGCATTTACATTTTCTTCATTTGATTTGAGAATGAATTAATCATAAATGACAAGTTTTGGGGAGAAGGATTAACCATGTGTATTACTGTATGTTGGTTTACGAATAACAACATAAACAATTTAAATTGGATGATAAAAGAACCATGTTTATGATCTTGTGTCTCCTAGTGTTGTCTTTAGGAAAATTGTGTTTCAAGAAGAAAATAGGACAAGAAAGTATTCATGTGAAATAACACTTGTATTATTTTTATATTGTACTTGTCAGGTTTTTTTGGATGATGGGAGCTTTTCATTGTTAATTGAGAAGTACAGTAAAATCTTGCTAATTCGCTGACCTCTAAACAGAGCATCTGACAGGTTTCTACATCCCTCATGGTCCCTTCCCACCTCTCTGCAATGGTCTAAAAGTACTGTAGCAAGGTCTCACACAATAATACTGTACTACTTCACCCAAGTATACTACAGCATCTATATTAGTATACTGGGAGGTAGAAGGAGTATTGCAAACTAAATTGCAGTTGTCAAAATAAATGAACAAAGTACATTTTGTGATGTGACATCCTTGCTTTTGTTGCCTGCTTCTTCACTATTTTCAAAATTGTAATTTGTAAAGGGTTTTTAAGGCATTGCTGCGAATTATTTGGGTTCTACTGTAACTTTTGGAATTTATTCCGAAGTATTCATGTTCTCCTATGAAACTTTCCACCTGAACAGATACGTTATATTCCATGCTTGATCAGAATATTTTTGTAGTATTCGTATCATATGTAGTAGCTATTTGAAATGAACCATAATATTTGGATGAATTCACTCTGAATTTTGCAGCATTGGATTACATTATGTATGTATATTTGCTAACTAAATTTTCTTGGCTTTGAGAGCTTTGATTTTCATTCTTCTTTCTTTGCTTGTTTTAATACCATTACGAATCGCAGGGAAAATCCTCATAGTCCTGGGAATCCGTTTGGAAATGTTAACAGGCAGAAATACATTTATGCAGTCGGTACCAGTACACATGTGAACTTTCAAATTACATGGTTGGTACTGAAGCAAATGAATAATGTTACAGTTTCCTAGAGTTAACTGTTTTACTAAAATGAAGCCTTGTAACTTTGAAAGTTCATTGGATTTATGGTAATGCATGTTTATGTTAGGCATGTAATGCATTTAGCTGAAACTCACTTTGCAAAGGACAAGCACTAAGAAAGTATTACTGCTAATGAAAAGACATGTCTTTAATTTGAAATTTAAACTTCTGTTCAATTTGCATTGTGTCAGGGAAATAAATTTATAGTCGCTTTTGCTCTACTCAACATACAAAACCTTCTGTTTCCTTTTTAAAATTACATCTTTTGGTAGGAAACACAAACTGAGGCAAGCAGACATTTCTAAGAGTTGTTTCTTGCTTTCCTTAATCCAATGGATGGAAAGGTAATATTGTGTAAACAACATTATTTTATTTTTTTATGCAATATCATGCTGTAAATATGATTTATCAAATAAGGATGTACCTATGATTGAATCTTTGATTCTGCACAGCTAGAGTTTATATATAAATATAAATGTGTCTTGACAATCAAGGACTTACGTCAGTCTTCCTTTATGACGTTTCTTATTGTTATGCATTCCATTTGTTTGACTTGAGTATTTGTATTGTCTGTAAAGTATGTAATGTTTTTATAGCTTGTTTAAAAACAAACAGAAAAGCCTGTAAATATGAACTGATCACAGTACTGCTCTGTTAGAAGGCATATGATGATGTACTGTTTGTAAGCAATAATACATGACAGTGCTAACTTGACAAGTAGCATAAGTTCCAAAAATACCTTTGGGAGTTAATAGCCTTGTTTGAGTTAATGAATATTCTTAATCATTTTTTTAATAAATAAATTCAGATGTCCTCCTGCTGGAATATATAACATTGTTTACAGAGCACAATTTCAGTCACAGAGAGGACAGTCTTTAGATCTATGGCTTCATCCACTTTGAGTGAGAAATGAATGGCTTGGCTGCACTTCTGCAAGAGGAGGAAGACTGCTAAGGTTGAATAGCTGTGTCTCTAAAGGATCAGAGATACTATTCTGCTTCTGTGCTGATTCCTGCCAGTTCCTCTACATAAATTTGGAGTCTTTAAGTCCGGATATTGAACTGATGAGACTTGGGCCACCCATAGAAAGGAGTAGTTCTCTTCTTATTTCATATGCAGATAAACAGTGAACTTTTGAGTCACCTCTTCCTTTGTGTTGCATATTTTTCAAATTATGAGCTATGAGATGATGAGATGGGTTTATTCTGATAAACTAGATGTCAAACTTATAGTTTGAATTGAATAGGTATTAGACTGTACAGAGCAGCATATCTATTTGAACAGTCATCACTGCTTTAGAACCTCTCCCCCAATTTATAAATGTATATGACCTACATTTTATAGAAAAAGAAATGTTTTTAAATGCTAGTCATTTATATAATATGTGCTTTGAAGGATTTGCTAGTCCACTTCTGTCACTTTTAGTACACTGGTATCTTTTATATGTAATGTATGCTTTTTATTATTATAATTATTATTATAATTATTATTATTGTAGACATTTCAGTAGGAGGAATTTTGCAACAGTATGAGGGGTTGAAATTTTCATTGTCAGAAATGAATTATACTGGACTTTGTCTGTGTAGTCTTGTCTTTCTTTAATACTGTCTGGAAGGGAACTTGGTATTCAATAAAGCAAGTGACTTCCTTTTATTTTGAAGGCATACTATGTAGTGCTGAATTGGATCAGAAAATGTAATGGATTTGAAGGCAGAGAAATTAGTACAAAATCTAGTGTACAGAAGAAATTGTGTTATGAAAAACCTGATGATATATAGTGAAACACTGTTACAGTGAATTTCTCATATAGTGCTATTCTCCTGAAGTCAGTATGCCTTCTTTGTATTTCAGTTAATAAAAAAAAAAGAGAATTTGTATAGATAATTTAGGATAATAGGTTTATTTCAATCATTATACAGTATTTCTTTATCCTACAACATCTATTCCGTCCCTTTATTATCAGACAAAAGGCCGTAACCTGAATTCCATCAGTTGAAGTTTGTATATAAAGGTGAGAGATGGTTTTATGGGAACCTGGAAAGTATGAATTTGCATATTCCTTATGTTTCTGACAGAAATCAGTATGTGAGTCTTTCATTATTCCTGTGAAATGAGGAATTTCCTGATACCAAGGAGAGAGTGAGTGTGTGTGTGTGTGTGTGTGTGTGTGTGTGTAGGTCCGTGGAAGATGTTTGGGTCTCAAGGCCAAAATGATAAAAGTATAAAAGGATTTAATGTAGCTCAACACATGACTTACATTTAATATGTAAAAGAAACATTTAAATTTCATAATTCAAAAAAAGACAAAAATAGTTTTGCAGGGAACAAAACTATTTGGATAGCAGGCTTGACCAAATGAAAATTTTTTGGTTAAACTTGATATATTTTAAATGATTCTATTTCTGCCTTTATTTCTGCCCTAAAAGCAACTTAAAATATTTTGGGAGTTACTCTTCCTGTTCATTTGACTGTGAGTGTAATTTATATCATGGTTTACAAAATGTGGCATGAAGGATTGGATTGTTTTATCTGTATAATACAATGAAAGTTTGCTCTTTTTTTACATAATCATGGTGAATGGTATTGTATTCTTAGGACTGATTTATTCATTAAGTGACTTAATGAGTTTCATCACTTTTGACGTTATTGTTTTCTTATGGTTAACTTAGTCTTTTTGGGTTTATAATACCCTTCTATGTATTGTGATACTAAGGGAAGTTATGTTTTTGCTTTATTTTTAATTAAACTAATAGTTTGATAATTTATATTTGCAAATGATGCATTTTAAATGTGGTCACTTGCTGTTTGAAAAATAAAAATATAGAATACTGTTTTATGAATAGACTTAGCAGTATTTTTCATGTTAGATAATTTCAAACAAAATCTGCTTTCTTAATGAGACAGATGAAGGCATGTAAAGATACATATTGTGCAAGAACTGAAGTGGATACTTTTCAACAATTAAATGAAATATTTCAATATTTTATTTGAAACACACACCACTCATTTGGGTTTTCTTCTCCTTTGGATCTCCTTGCTTGCTTTGATTATAGAAAACAGAAAATCTGACCTTAACTTTAATCTGGTTGTCTGAGAAGATTGCACTGGAATCACTTTAATAGAAACACCTAGTGTTAGACCAGCTTTCCTTTTGTGATTTTTGTTTGTGCTGGAGTGAATTTGTTCAGTGCCAGCAGCTCCTCACATAAATGAGAATCAGAACTTTGTTTTAATCTCAGTTGTAAGGAAGGTGAACATGATTACTCAAGATTTCAAGTGTGTTGGATAACAGTATGCCATGTGTGCGCTGCATCGTTTTGTAGCGTGTAGTATATGGAGTATTTGTTACATAGATTTTTCTATTGTTAAAGTAAATATTTAAAAAAAAATACTGAGGATCGTAGCATTTATGCACCTACAAAACCAGAAATATGCCCTGTAGCATTAATTACTGATAATTCAGTTTTCTTGCCTTTTATTTGTTCATGTGTATAAGGCATAATGTTTCCCTGAATCTTTTGGTAGGGTCCCTCCTGGTAAATACTTGACTTTTGTGAAATGCTTGGCTCTGGTGATTTTACTTCATGTAAGAACAAGTTTTATGTAAGAAGGTGTTAAAAGTGGCACAATACCTTTTAAAGAGAAAAAAACTTAGTGAAGCAGGATGTGAAGACTGGAGCTGTGATCAGATGAGTGTGGCAGGAAGAGCTGGTGGGTCTGGGATGTCACCAGCCCCTCACCCGGTGGGTGCAGCAGGGCCACTACCTGGGCATCCACCAGCCACCTCGGGGAACCTCCTCGGGGCAGTGGTGGCTGCGTGAGAGGAGCTTCTCATCTGGCCTTAGCCTGCACCCTGCTGAGGAGGTTGGCTCAGCTGGCTGGATTTGGCCATAGCAGAGGAGGGCACTCGTGTTTGCTCTCGTCTTAGCCGGGGACAGCAGCCCTGGCAGGGGTGGCCACGCACAGCCCAGGGTGGTCACTGACTGCACAGACTGAAACTGGCTGTAGGAAATGCCCCTGCTCAGTCCCTCTGAGCCGTGGGAGGCTCTGCTGCCTCCGAGTGCCTTTGTGTGCCCCTGGAGCAGGGTGTGAACACAGCTCTTGGTTTCAATCTTACTCCAGTGTGCAAGTTACGGTGTTGCCTTTTTAAAATACCTTATAAACTTCATGTGGTGTGTTAACATCCAGCCAGCATAGTAACTGCTTTTAATGGTTTCATGTTTAACAGGTTTAAGTTGTGGGTGCACTCTGACTGTGCAATGTGTGATGACGTAGTGTGCGTGTACTCAGCCACCCTGCTTGTCCTTAATGTTCGCTTACATTAGTTATACTGATTTTCATTTGTTTTAATTATGTGGTGGAAATAAGAAATCAAAGCTGATCACGTCTGCTTATT
Source organism: Corvus hawaiiensis (assembly GCF_020740725.1). NCBI lineage: Eukaryota > Metazoa > Chordata > Aves > Passeriformes > Corvidae > Corvus > Corvus hawaiiensis. The sequence goes on along the minus strand of NC_063219.1, from coordinate 31,250,867 downwards.
GACTTACATGATCAATACTGTCAAAGAGTAAAGTGATACTGAAAAGACTTTTTCAACATTTTGATATTGAAAAGAATTATCAGAACCTACATTTTGTGCTGAGTGAGAAAAATAGTCCATTTAAATTAGCTTGCTTTTATTTTCTGCTAGGAGAAGGAAACAGTTTTCTGTTAAAATAATTGGTTATTTGTTTATTTAGAAGCATTAAAAATAACTCTCTGAAATTAATATTTTTCTTGCAGTGCACAGGGTAAACTATTTTGTGGCATCGGGATAGACAGCAGTTTATGATTTGGAGGTGTGTTGGCTTAGGGAGGTAGTCTCAAAAAGTATCCCGTTTGTTGGTTATCTTCTGCATGGCACTTGCCAAATCAACAGAAGATAGTCTTCTGTAGAATATTGTTTGCTTTTTTGTCTGCTTTAGTTGTCAAGACATGGAGTTTCATGAAGAGAGCTGTTCACCGGAACAGGGGGTTAAAAAGGAGCCCATCTGTGCTGTCCTTTCTGAAGCCAACAGCTCTGCCCTGGTTGCTCAGGTGAGTTGCCTCCTTTGCAGCGTCCCTCCCCTTTCACACCAGGGCTGGTCTTCAGGTTCCTGACATCCCTGCTGCACCATCTGCTTCGAATGCATACATGTACAAGTCACTGGCAGAGATTAAATAGGATGATTTGGTGAGGTTCCATTTTAAAATGTGTGCACGGGTCTTTTGCAGTCTGGCCAGCCTACATCACTTTGCCAGTGTCAGCAGCCATGCACTTCATGCAGAAATCATGGAATCCAGTTCCTACCTATGTTATTTAAACTCACTTTTGGATGTTTGCTGGTCAAAACCAAGTCACTTGTTTTTTCCACTCAGAGTCCATCTCCCTGGGCAGCTCTGCGTGTCTTCCACAGGAGATCCAAGGCATGTTGCTACGTGATCGCTGTTTGTGTGATTTCATTGGGCCAGTGGCTGTGTCTTCCAGGCCTCTTGGCTAGAAATGTGGTGCCTAGTCCCAGACCAGGCTTTGTGCTGACATCTTACTAGGTAGATCAGTGCCTTGGCAGTAGCTTGTAGGTAGTTGCCTTCATATAAAGAGGTGATACCTTCTCAGCAGCTATAGAAGTACAAGTAGTACTACTGAACTTGTTCATTTTCACTTTTATTCAGATAAAATCTTTGTTTTCATGGTCAGATGTGATCATTAGTGCCATTTCACAGAGGCAGAAGTAGCAGCTTTTGTTAGATCAAAAGCACTAGCCTGGCCCAAGTGAAACCAAAAGAATCCATTATTTTAGCTGTGTAATTTATAAAAAAATGTTTCTCTGTTGTAATATGAATAACGACTGTTCAAAACGTGTAAGTGTTATACTCTGAAAGCTCTTGAGGAGCAGCATGTCCTTAACTGGTCTTGTCACAAGATAAACTGAGTCATGAGAGACTATAAAGCAACAACTGCGAGTGCTGGGAATGTTCAGGGTAATTGCGAGGTAATCTCAACCATGCATGATGTGCAGGAACAAAACAGAGGATGACATCAGAAGCTGAAAGGATGACTTGTTTGTTTTCTCTCAAATCCTATGTTTTCTTCCATTTCTCTTGCCATTCCTGAAATCATCTTTGTTATAAAGCTCATTATAGACAGAACAGCCTAAGGAAGATACAGCTCAGACAGATAAGGAAGCGCAGGGGTACCAGTGGGACAAAGTGATCTTTTCCTGCAAACCAGGACTCTTAAAGGGGGATTTTCTTTAGGACAACATCTGTTACCTTAGAGGAAGCAAACAGGATGATTGATCAGTCTCCAAGTCAAACACATAGCTAGAGTGATGGATGTTGCAGGTACTTGAAAATGAGCTGTAAGGACAGCGTGAGTCCCCACAGAGGGTGTGGAAATGCACTTTGGCAGTATTGGCTGTCACAGAGTTGTTGCCTGAAAATCCATTTTAAGGAATTGTAACAAGAGTGGTGTTTGTAGTAATGCTCAGGTATTACGTTGATAACTGCTATTACACACACAGAACAACACCAGATAAAAATCCACTTTAAAGGCAAAGTATTTTACAGTTTGCAGCTGTGAGTGAACTTGAAAAAGATCGTCTCTTCATTTGGTCTGAGAACGTACTCTACGTGTCACAGCCCATTTTACTGTCAGTCTAGGGTTTGTAGGTCATTAAGTGGTGTGATTAGCTAAACTGGGTAGTTTATTCACAGACTGTGCTGTGTGTGTACATGGAAATTGCACATAGCTGTGTTTTAAGATGTGTATGTCTGGCAGCTGAAGAAGATGATTTGGTAGGTGAGAATATCCATCCTATTAAGAATCAATCCTTTCCACATTTCACAGGATGGCTCAGACTTACGGATGTTTCAAATTCACATCCTCTCTCGCTGACCAACCTCTACGCTGCTGCTTTCCCTGCTTCTGGAGGCCACGTTTATATCTTTGACACCTCTATTGTTCCCATACCTGTTCCATCCCAAATAACCTTTTGTCACCCTCTTCACTCTCAAACACATTTCCAGACTCCATTCCCTGGAGCAATTTCCACTGAGTGACACCACATGGACCATCAAAAGTCTTCTCAAATTGCAGTTCAGGATGTCCAATACGCCAGGTTTTGGATGGATCCATCTGGTAGTCCCCAGGACTGACGTAACTTGAGGGAGAGAATTCCAGCTGGTCTGTGTAATTCGCAGTGTCCTTTTCTAGCCCTGAAAGCACTCAAGAATTGGACTTTGAGAAAACAATTGAAACTCTTAGTTTCATTTTTCCCCCCTTTTATTCCCTGTAGAGCTAAGTTACTCAGCATAACGAGGGAGAATAAGGAAAGTTCAGCAGCAGCAAGTGGCAGTAGCAGCTGGCCCAAGAAACTTCTTTAGCCCTTGCCTGGTGTGCACGTGTGTGGGGGGGCACAGAAGTGCCTGCAGGCAGGCTACAGGGCTTGGTCCTCAGGGAATTAGTGACTCTTCACCAGTTCTGCAACAAATCCAAAATATTCAGATTTGTCACTGGCCCTTATGATGGGAGAATCTGGCTGAACCTGTTCCCTGGTATTCATAAAGAGAAGGGAGTGTAGGAGAGCTTCTGAAATATTCCAGGAATGGGATATCCTGGGGAGATATCCATAGAATTGGGATTGTTCAGCCTGGAAGAGGCTTAGGGGTGACCTAATTGCAGCCTTCCAGCACCGGAAGGGAGCTTAAAAGAAACATGGAGAGAGACTATTGACAAGAGCGTGTAGTGACAGGGCAAAGGGGAATGGCTTCAAAGAGAAAGAGAGCAGGTTTAGATTAGATACTGGGAAGAAATTCTATACTGTGAGGGTGGTGAGGCACTGGAACAGGTTGCCCAGAGAAGCTGTGGATGCCCCATCCCTGGAAGCGTTCAAGGTCAGGTTGCACAGGGCTTTGAGCAACCTAGTGAAAGGTGTGTCTGCCCAAAGCCGGGTGGTTGGAATGAGGTGGTCTTTAAGGTCCCTTTGAACCCCAGCCATTCTGTGATTTCTTCAGGCTTCATCCTCCTTTGAGAACTTACCTGTCTTCTCTGAGCTCTTGCTTTCCTTTTCTGTGACTCTGTTTGTTTTCTCTCAAATCCTATGTTTTTGGTGTTTCTATGCAAGAGTAAAGGCGTGTTTACACTTTGCCTCTGCAGGAAAATCAAAACAGGTTCATTGGATTACATGGATGTCTTGTATGGATCCTTTTTGAAAATGAAAACGGCTCTAACTCATTTTGGAAGTAAATTAAATACATGTGAGCTCTAAGGAAGGGTGACTGGCTCTAGATTTGATCCTCTTTATATTGAGACTATCAAAAACTCGTGTCTTTAATTCAGATGGAGCTTTGCCTGTGCAGGGTCACAGGATTTCTTGGAAGCCCAGGGCTGGGAAGTCAGACTGGATCGAGTTCTACTGAAACGTCGCTGCAGCCGCTCCTGTGTGGAATCAGAGCCCCCTTTCCCCATGGCCAGCGTTTCCTCGAGCAGCTGAGAATTTGCTTATTTATTCACTTACTTTGTCAGACTCCCGAGAACTGCAGATTTAGTGGCAATCTGCTCCCAACCCCTCATGATCTCGGTTTCCCACGCTCGGCGCTGCGGGGTCTCGGCGCTGCGGGAACCGGCGTGTCCCGGGCACGGGTGGGACCGGCCCGAGCCGGGCAGATGCAGATGCCGCTGCGGGGGCGGGCGCCGTGCCCGGGCAGACGTGGCAGCGCCCGGGGCCGCCCCGGCGGGAGGCGGCGCCGCGGGAGCCGGCGGGAAGGAGGGAAGGAGGGAGGGAGGGCCCGGGAGCCGCCAGGTGAGTGGGGTCGACACCGCGGGGACACCCCCGAGCCGGGATGAGGGACCAGGCTGAGCGGCGGGGGCCGCCCGGACACCGCGCAGGTGGCGCCGGGCTCGGCTTGGCTTTGCCCGCTGCTCCCTCCGGCGTTGCGGCGGCTCGGTCGGGGCGGAGGCGGCGGAGGGAGGGAGGTAAACGCAGGAGAGGAAAGCTAAAAAATGAAAACAATGGTGGTGGGGGGAGAAAGGTACAAAAGAGGGCCCCCCCCCAAAAGGTAAAAGAAAAAAAGGTAAATAAAAAAGGGCATGGGAAGGAAGTTAAAAAAAAAAAAGGGCAAAAGAAAACCAGAAAAAAAAGGAAATAAAGAGGGAAAAAAACCAGGAAAACAAAAAGAAAAAAGGGGGGAAATGGAAAAAATTAGAGAAAAAAATGAATTAACAGAAGGAAAAAACAAGCAGAGGAAAGAGGGAACGGGTAAGTCGGAGCGCTGCCCGGGCAGGGGTGGGCAGCCCGGCGTGGCCGTGGCCGCAGCCCGCGGCACGAAGGTGTTGGCAGCGCCGTGGCCTCTGCCAAACCGAAGCTCTCCGGCCACACCGGGAAATTGAAGCTGCTGGGGAAAGCCCGAGCTCGTTTCCTGCGTCTGGTGTTCCGCAGCCTTCGTTGCACTACGGAGATGTGTGAAAACAAAACGAGCTGGGTAATTGTCCTGGCTGGTGCAGTAAATGAGTAACTGGGAATAGCCAAGCGCTGCCCTGTGTGGTATTACCTTTGTTGCACTGATGGCTGCTTCATTTCCCTTTAATTCCGCTTTCCTAAAAGTCGCCTAAATTAGGTGTTTTTAAGAACTTGACCCGGAGAGGAGTTGAAGGGATTCATTAAAACTAAAATGCTGTTGGCTGCTGTGTCCCTTGGGGGAGGGAGGCTTTGGAAGCACCTCCTCTGGAGAGGACGGAGGCTTCGGAGGTCGTGGGACCACACGCAGTTGTGCTTGGGAAGGCGTTAACCTTTCCTCTTCAAAATCAGCCAGCTGTTGAGTAGCTCAGAGCAGCGACGCTTAGCTCAGAAGTAGCTTTAATGTGATGATTAATAAAATAGTGCTTTGAAAGGATATGGAGGGCACAGAAATTTAATCTATTGGAATCTGGTTTTGCAATTAAATATAGAAGTGTTGCAGGAAAAGGAGATGAGCATTTTTAATGTTTCTGCGAGGTTTGCTAATGCTCTTCTGCTCTCTCGAGTGCTAAATGGTTTGGAAAGATTAAAACAGACGTTCTTTAATTTATAGGCTGGTTAGTGTATTTGGCAGAAACTTTAGGAAAAATAACATCAATTTACTTTCAAGTTAGAGGCTCACTTATATTAGAGGAAAATTGTGCCTGTTTTGTTTGTTTATCCCACTGGTGTGTATAGCAGAAAAAGCTTCCTCAGGATTGGTGACCTAGATATGAAATAGCGCCCAAAAATACCCCCGTGCTGATAGAGTGCTGCCTGGGACAAGAGGAGGGCTCCTGCCCCAGGGACTTTCCACTTGCAGACCCTAAACTGCAGAAATACTTGCATGTCCTTGGTTTGGGATGCAGCTGTGTGTGCAGCAGCCCCCCTGGCACGTTTTTCAGCTCCATCTTCTGTGCTTTACACCTCCTCCTTTGTTTGCTTTGGCTGCCTTGTAGGGACCAACGGGTCCATGAGTTGTGGTGGGATGTAAATAATTACAGAATTGGGTAATAAGATTTTAGGCAGTTGGGAATGCCACAGAGGAGCTGTAGTGCAGAGGCAATTTCCTGTGATTGTGGAGGAGGAAGATCTTACACCAAGGTGAACAGTAGCTGAGCAGAAAGGGCTCTGGAGGACAGGGCAGGAGAAGGGTTTTAAAGCAGAGAAAAAGGAAGGAAATGGAGAGATAAGGGGATTTAAATGTCTAGGTGGGTAACATTTCTAACATTCAGGTGTGCTTCAGGTCTAAAATCCATGTGTGCAGCCCTTCTTTCTGCATCTTGCAAGTTCCAGATGGGTGATGTGGGTGCATCAAACCTATCCATGTAATGTTACACACCAGACACACTGAGCAAGTCACTTCAGCCCTGAGCTACTGCAAGAGGTTGGAGCCATCTCCTTCTGGCTCTCTTGGTGGAGTGGTTTAGGAGAGCAGGGGCCACACGGCTGCAGCCTCCCTGTTTTTCTACATCCAGATGGGACTGCTGTTTCAGGCTGGAGTTTGGATAACCCCAGTGAGTGCTTTACTGAGTGAAGTCTCTGTTGAGGAAGGACTGCACTGGGACAATACTCTTTGGAGAGTATGGCTATTCAATTGTCATCTTGTTTCACGTTGTGTATTTTCTTCCACTTTTTATTACTGTGGCTATTTGAATAAAAACATGAGCTTTGTTTCTTTAGACTTCATCTGCTCCTGCTGCTTTTGCCCCGCTTGAAGCCCCAGTCTCCCTGTAAGAGCAACCATTTGTGATATTATGAAGGGTTATTTGCTTCAAGAAAAGTGGAGGCAGCAGTGGGGCATCAGTGAACTCTTATGGCTTTGGTGCTGCTTAACTGGCCATGTGGGCAGGGCAAAGAAAAACCTCCCGTGCTGGCCATTGTACTCCAGCTGCAGGAGACCTCCTGCAGCTGAAACACCATGGTGGAGCAGCATCTGCTTTGGTTATTTATTATTGGGTATTTCAAAGTAGAGTAAAAAGGGCAGGACAGTGAAAGGCATTCAGACCCTAGTGCAGAAATCCTGAGTGACACAAAGTAGTTTCTGTATGTCACTGTCCCTGTGCAATGGGCAAAGCACATTTCTGTTGGTTGCTGTGCCTCCATAGTTCGTAGGCTTGAGGAGTCAGAAATTCCTGCCCTGTGCCTGCGATTAATTTGGTCTCTGGTCTCAGGTAAGGTGTCCAGCCATTGGTACAAGCCTTGTGCGATCACGGTTGACCCTTGTAAACATGTGGGCTCAGCTGGCCAGCAAATTACCAGTCCCTTGAGAGCCAATGATCCAGACAAACTGCCCTCTCCACATTTGTGGAGCAAGTCTTGCTCCCCTCTGGCTGCAGCCCTCTTACCTAGGCATGGTGTACTGTACTGAGGAATAGGCAAAAGGTCCCTCTTGACAGCTGGTGTGGGAGACTGTGGGTAACTGAATACACTGGCAGGACCCTAGTCTGCAAAAGGTACAGCTGAAGGACACATGATCAAGGCTGTGAAGTGATGAGTGGTGCTGGGAAGTGAATAATCCATGTGTCCTGTGTCACTGGAGAACAGGAGCATGCAATGACATAACCAGGCACCAGATTTAAAACCAAAAGAGGAAATGCCTTTTGCAGACAACACTGTGGAGCTGTGGAACCAGTGCTACAGGATGCTGGGGATAGATTTGGAAAAGGTTACCAAGGACTGTTAAATGTGTGGCTGATGGTGGAGTCTGTGCTGGGGGCAGGGCTTGGGAGGGTGCTGGGGGAGCCTTGCTCTCTTCTTGCTGTGGTGTCACTCTGGTTCAGCATCTGCTACGAGCTGCTGTTGACTGTGTGGGCAATGGCCTCGTGCTTTGGCAGACTGAGAAAGCAGCAGTCATGTCTTTCATCTTTCCTGCTTTCACAGTAAAGCTGGAATAAAACCATGAATCTTCTACCACGGAGGACTCAGCACTGCAGCAATTTGACCGAGCTGACCTTCCACTCAGAGCACCTTTGCCTGTGGTTGTGTTAGAGCTGCGCTTTGGGCAGGTGGAGGTGCCGTGGAGGAGACGATGTTCAGCCGGAATGGTGCCCGAAGTGAGGGATATGTCCAAGAGCTCTTCCATGAGGAAGCACAGCAGGTATGTCAGAGAGCCATTTCCTTTCCCAAATTTCCATCTCCATGGTCTCTGCACTCCTGGTCACCTCTGTGACAAGGGAACAGGACTGAAGTAGCAAAACTGCCCTTCATTTTGCTATGTAAATCTGAGGTGTATGACTTAGAAAGGGAAAGAGGAGACTGATTTCCAGAGGGCAGGAGGCAGCAGTTGCCATAGGAAAATGGCAGTTTCCCTGGAGTTTCAGATCTTGGTTCCAGCAATTTTGGAAACTCACTGTGCCCCAAGTACCAGAGTCCCATGTCTCCTGGAGAAACAAAGGGTCCTGATGAGACATGACTGTGATGGGAAGACCATCTTAACCTACTCTGTTGGTCCAAGGTGGTCCAGCCTAGTTTGTCATATCCCCTAAGGATCTTCTCCTGTGCACTGAGGACCCACCCTGCTTGGCTTGGCAGGGTGTTTGGTAGGGACAGGAGGAGAAGCACAGTGTATAGCTGCAGGCTCTGTGAAGGACCCTTGAATGGTGTTTTTAGTTTATGCATAGGAGTTAATTCACTGAGGCTGAGTAGTGGTCTGTTGCTGCTTATTCTACAAGAATATAAAGAAGGTATTGCAGGGAGCCCTCTCTTTCAGGGCCCAGGGATCCCAGCAGCCCGACAGCCCTTCATTTTAGCGACAATTTGCAGCAAAGGGGTATCTTAGCAGCTGTTGGTGGCCATCCCACTGCTGGTGGCTGGCTGTGGCACCACTTGTGCAGCCTGCCTGTAAAACATGAGAGGTAAACCCCAGGCTTTGCTTTTCTCTAGGTATCTCAAACGCAGACCGAGCCCTGGTGGAAGATCCAGCTGTTTGTATGGGAGCCAGTGCTTTTTGGAACGTGGGATGGGGTCTTCACCTCCTGCATGATCAACATTTTTGGAGTGGTTCTTTTCCTGAGGACAGGATGGCTTGTGGTGAGTGAGTGCTGACTTGGCTGAATGTTTGAATAGGTGCCCCTCCTTACCTTGTATCTCCATCACCACCCAATCGTTTTGGATTCTGTGCTCTTCATTATAGATGTTGCTCATGCCCTCTGGTAATTTGTAGCCTTTCAAAAAGTTCCACTAAAATGTGTAGCTGAAGTGGTCTTTGTGAGCGATTTCCTCTTTTAGCTTTCAGAGAGAGAAAGGCAAACACAACAACCAACCTTGACAATGAACAGGGACACCCTTGTGTTGTATTGTTGAGGCAAAACAACCACTTTTCAGGTAAAGTTACAGCTACTTGTCCATCTTCTCAACACCACTGAAGGAGGTTTCTTCCAAACATACCAGTGTTGGAGTCCCTGATTTTTTGAATGGGAAATCCTCAGTCAGGTGAAATTGTCATTGCCATGAAAGGATCTTCCACTGCTGGGTCCATAGTAGTATCTCACTGAGGGTCAGAGCCTGGAATACTGTCCCCTCCTGATGCAAAACGTGTTTTGCCGCAAAATTTCCCCTTGGAAGAAGGAATGCTTCCCCAGGGATGGACGGGATTTGAGCTTCAGGCAGAGTTCTTGTCACAGGCATGGTGGACACCTTCCAAAAGGAGCAGGAAGATGCTTGCACTCTGCACTGAAAATTGCTTTGCTGGAGGTGTTGAGGGGAGCTGCATTTGTTGCAATGGAGAAGTTGGGGTGATTTTCTAGCTTCCTTTTCCTTCTGATTTTATTTCCTCCACATCTCCTTTGAAAGCAAGTTACTGCTGGAGCAAACACAAATATAAATAAAGCCAGTAAATAAAAGAAAAACGGAACCAGCTGGAAGCTAGCATGAAAGGGAAGGGAGGAGAAGTCGGGGCTGGCAGAGAGATCCCCTGGCAGAGGACAGTCATATGTCAAGCTATTCCCAGAGTCAGGCTTTTGCTATAAATTTCCAGAGCTGGAGCTGGGGCTGGTGAAGCTTTGCAGTTCCAGGGGACCTAATCTTGCTGAAATGTTCAACAGGGATTGCTGCTGCACGAACCCCTTCCAGCACGCATGCATAAATAAGCATCAGTGTTTAATGGTGGCTTTTTCTTCCCACTTTCTCTGCTTGCTATTGTTGCTGTGAGTCCTGCATTCCCCCTCGGTCTTAGTGTTAACCCTTTTTTCTGTTGGATTGCCCATTAACTGCTGCCATAGTCTGGTACCACGTTTCTGGAAAAGCCCAAGGCTAAGTGAATGTTTGCATATGTCTGTTGTTTTTTTTTTTTTTAACTGAAGCATATCATGTTTATTAACCATTTAACCTGGGGTAAGCAGCTGAAGAAAAAGAACAATTGTCCTTTTAAAAAGAAGTATGGGGTTGGAGTGGGCTGTGGTGCTGACCCAACCACAGCTGTGTTTATAGCAAGCCTTGGCTCTGTTCCCCACTGACCAGATAACACCCCTGTCAAAGGCAGCAGGATGCTGAACCAAAATAGGATTTTATGATGATAGCAACATCCTGGATATGTTTTTGTTTTTACACAAAAAAGAGAAAAGGAAAAAAATCTGGGATTTCAACCAACCCCAGAGCAGGGAAGCAGCCTTTTAGTGCTGGTGATAAAAACCCCATCACGGCTAGCATGACCTCAGAGGTGAGCATTGCTGGAGCAAGGTTGGAAAGAGGGGATATGGGCATGGCCTGGAATATGAGTAAAAGGAAGGGAAGCCAGATGTTAACGAAGCACTGGGCACTAGAGGAGATTTCTGATTGCTGTGCACCGGCCTGAGCGATTTGTCAGCAGGGGAAGGTGGGCTGGAGCCCAAGGGAAAACTCCTGACCCTGGAAAATAAATTACAGCCATGTGCAAGAGAGTGGGAAGGTCCTGAGCTCAGAAGAGTTCTTAAATTATTTTGGAGGTACTAAGCACCTTCTCTTTCTGAAACTCCAACCATAAATGGCAAACTGAACCCCCCAAAAAAGGGGTCGTGCTGGCATTTAAAGCTGCCAAAGGGGACCTGCAGCTGTGTTTGTTCAGAGGCTTTTGCTCTTCACCCCATAGCGAGACCGTGGCGGGTGCAGCAGCTCCTCCTGGGGCCCTCCCTCTACCCCAAGCAGGAAGGGTTTTTTTTTTTCCACGGGGCTGAATCCTCTGCAGAAAACTCCCCCGAGTCCTGGCAGGGCGAGAGCCACCTGCCTCTCTGCGTACGCCCCGCAGATCAGGGCTGGCGCACGCTGCTTTATGAGAGTGTTATTTATCTTCCACGCTGTGTTGCCTTTGGGGTTTTGTTCTTTGGGATCTCATTGTTTGGAAGGATCAGAGCTTTCAAAGGTAAATGTTCTGAAAAATTAAAATGCAAGCTTGATGCTGTTAATAAATCAGTTGTTGCAAATCCCAGGGGTTCAATTTTGAAACTACTCTTTGTTATGAAAGTGTTTTGGTTTTTTTTTAAGCATGTCATTCTAAACCGTGCAGACAGGCAGTGATCCCCTGACTGCGGTGGCTGAATCATTGTTTGACCTCATTCCTTTTAAACCAGAGGACAAAATCAGTGATTCATGGAGGAGCCCATTGACAGAGCACAACCTGCTCATGCAAAGATCTGCCCAGCCCCAGGCTCAAGGACAAGACAGGTTCTCATCAAAGAGGTGCTAATAAAGGCTGTTAATTTGGCAATCAATTACGTTAATTAGACAAGTAGGGGTGTTTCTGTGTGTTTCTTTTAATCTGTAATGACTCCAGATTCATAGATCACTAGTGACTAGAAGTGGGTAGGTCCTTTTTCTGTCCCAGCAGATTGGTGTGAATTAATCTTAATTTGATTATTTTTTTTTCATTCCAGGGAAACACTGGCATTGTAATGGGCATGTTTCTGGTGTCCTTTGTCATTCTGGTTGCCCTGGTGACAGTCTTGTCTGGAATTGGGGTGTGTGAGAAGTGCAGCATTGGAAGTGGAGGAGTCTACTCCATGATTTCTACTGTTCTTGGGGGTCGAGTAGGGGGCACCATTGGCCTCCTTTACATTTTTGGCCAGGTAATTTTAAAAAGTTATTTAAAGAAAATTTGGAAGCTTTGCAATGCAGATATTAATCTTGTGCTGTCCTGCTGCAGAAAGTAGTGTTTCAGGTAAAATCTGAGTAATGCTCCACTGTGCTGAACAACATGGGAGAGCACCACGCTGCTCCCCAGGAGCAAGCCTCTGCATGGGTCACTCTGGTGGAGGAGCTGAGTGTCTGGACAAGCCATGCAGGACATGTCTTCCCATCCCAAATTACCCCCATTGCCAGGACATGCCCTTGCTGGCAAGAGACTGAAATTAAATGAAGCAGGAGAGGTCAGGGTGGCCAAGCCAAGCTCAGTGAGTGGCTGTGGACTGGCAGGTTGGCCTTGGCGTGCTCCACATGCCCTTAGGGATCGGGCAAGCCTTGGCTGCTTCTCTGTGGGAGCCAGCAGAAGTGGAGCTGGTGTGGGAGGAGAGCTGGGCAGGGGTAAGGGCCACAGCTAACTGAATTCTTGTGAGCCAAAGTCATAGTTCTGGGTTTTCTGAAAGATCCTAAGGAGCTGTTTGTGGTGGTGAAGCACAAAAATACACATGCATAAAGAATGGAAAATAATCACTTAAACCTGCAGTAACTTAACCCTCTCCTCCCATAAAGATGTTATGAATAGTATAAAATGTGGTGAGCAGAGAAGCATTTTTATGGAGGTTTGTTTTTAACAGACTGCTTACAGCAATCTCCAAAACCCCTTAACAGCCCCCAAACCAAAAATAATCCCCTCTTCTCCTTTCACTCCAGATTAAAAGCAAGTGTCCATAAAATACAAACTGAACCCAGTTACAAGCCAAGATATGGAAATGGGCCACACATGAGAATCCTTCCTGTCATATTTTCCACTCTTGCTCTCTGAGAGGACCCTGTCTGGGAAAGCAATCAGGTTGCAGCCTGTCCTGAGGGTTGTAAAAGCTGGGCTGCAGCAGCCCTGGCCCCAGGCTTGGCATCCTATGTGCACAGGGGCTGCAGGCTGGGAGCTGGCAACTCACTTAAAATCTCTTTGCCTGCTCCTGAAAGCTGCTGATGCCTTTCCCTTCTCAGTTGTGCTTTCTGCCCAATGTGCTCTGCACCAGCTGCAGGCTGATCCCCTGCTACAGGATGCTCAGGGAGCGCTGTAAGCTGTGTCATAAGGCAACTACTGCCAGAAATGGGGTATTCCCTATTCCCTGCTCTGACTGGGGCAAGTGAGGAATGACTGGCCACATGCTGCAGAGAAAGACTCTCGCTGTAGTTCCCCTGATCTAGGTGTCTGCCTGTGATGGAAGGGAATCCTCCAGGATCTCCAAGTTGTAGGTGTCTGAGTCTAAACAGGTGAATGCCATGAACGTTGCTGAAAACCACACAAATCCTGCAGCTCGCGGGCATGAGCCAGGTTGTCCTGAACGCCCTCAGAGGATCAGTGCTGGGTCTGTCCAAGGTGGGGCATCTGCAGTGAATGAAGGCTCTGCTCTGCTCTTGCTGTCTTGGGTGGGGTTTTCTCCCTTCCACTCGTGCGGGAGCTGCACATCCCTCCTCTGTGGACAGGGATGGTGGGGTTGCAGGACCTGAGATCACACAGCCATATCAAATGCAGCTGTCTGCCCTAACCTGGTTTTCCGGGGTGCCATGCACTGGAAAGGGTTGTTGCTGAGATATCAGCAAGTGGGAATTTCTGCAGGGAAACGTCCTGGTTTTTGGGATTGTTGCCCTGCAGTGGGGTTTGAGCCGTGCTGCAGGTGTCCTGTTCTGCCACCCGGAGCAGAGCGTGTGCCCTGTCCTGCTGCAAGGCAAAGAGGCAGTGTTCCTGAGAGCTCAGGGGGGCACGGCTCACACAATGTGCTCTCCTCCAAAGTGCAGGCTCCATTCCAGCAAGATAGGGAGCTGGTGAAACGTCAGAGTTTGCATCCAAACTAAACACCGAGTTAAAAATAACCCCTGGGAGGTAGTGAAGGGGGAAACAAACTGCTGTTCTTCAGGCAGGTGTTGAACTGGGACCCTTTCCTCCAGAGAAACAGGAGAAGGGAAGAAACATAGAAGTTGACTCATCCTTTTCTCTCTCAGAGAAGCCGGTGTGGTTTCTCCTGGAGTGTTAATAGAGGGTAGGTGTTACAGTGGAACGTTGCTGGGCTGCCAGCCCTAGCACCCAGCCTTCCCTGTTTGCCCGGGCAGCAGCTCTGCTGCCTTGACAGTGTGCTGTTTTACAGCAATAAGGTTCAGTCCCTGCAGGCCAGAGTAACATTAGAGGTTGTACTGTGACACAAATGTCTGTCTGTCTGAACACAGGTCCCCACAGCCCGGCATGGGGGCTGGGGCTGGGGATCCCTTTTTCTCCTGTGGGGCACTGACAGAGCTGTGTTCCTCAGTGTGTTGCAGGTGCCATGTACATCACCGGATTTGCAGAGTCCATTGCAGATGTCCTGAGCCTCAGCAACATCTGGGCAGTGCGTGGCATCTCCCTGGCTGTACTTCTCGGCCTGCTGGGGATCAACCTGGCTGGGGTGAAGTGGATCATCAGGCTCCAGCTCCTGCTGCTCTTCCTGCTGGCTGTCTCAACACTGGACTTTGTCATTGGGTCCTTTACACACCTTGATCCAGGTAAAACCGGGGTTTCATTGCTTTGGGGTCAGGAGGCATTAATTCCCTGGGGTTTTCATTAATTCCCTGGGGTTTTCTCCTTAGGTGTGATGGTAAAGTGACACGCACTTGGGCAGAGGTAGAGTCCAGAGCTTCCAGATGTCTCTCCTGATCTTTTAGAGACAACACATAATTTTGCAAGGAGTGTTTCCAGAGCATGATTGAAGATGCCTTATTGATTTAGGTGTTTAAGCCCAGGGATTGAGCTCTCAATTTGTGCTCTTGTTATGTTTCACTTGGAATTTTTCTAACAACAGAGAGCATCTGTGTTTGCAGTGTTCTTTGCAGCCTTCTGCTGCCTAACTCGGCATTAAGCATTGTGCCCATGAAAATGGAGGATTGTGTCTTTGGGTTATGGAGATCTTGTCCCAGAGACCACGTAGACCCTGGCTGTGCTGAGCTGTGCCATCCACTCTGCTGGATCTGCTGCCCAGGGCTGTGCTGGGCACCTGAGGAGGGAGCTGGGTGAGGGCAGGTCACTGCTGGGGTTTCAAGGAGCCACGAGTGGGACTTCTCCCACTAACTTTCCCCAGACTGAGTTCAGCCTGCAGTGACAGCTTCAGCTCAGGCAAGGTGGAGGTTCAGAGCTCCCACCTGCAGCCCTGCTCACACCTCAAGTCCTGTTCCCTTCCCTCTGTCTGTTTGCTGGGAAACACATCTCCGGACGCCACAGCGGCCACTCCAGCAATAATGAAGTGTAATTAGCTGAGTAAACAGAAGGTGTCACCTTTTTCTTGGCTTCCTCTGTGTCCAGCAGCACCTTGGGGGGTTGCAAGTGACCTGCTAAAGTGAGTTTGAGGAAAGATCTTCAGTTTTCATTGACAGCTGTGGTCAGCTGCTGGGCTGGGTGGCAGGAGGTGTCATGTGGGTAGTTGTAACACTGATAAGGGTCATTCATGCTGCTGTTTCACTTTGTGCTGCCAGTGTGGTGTGCGAGGACGGTGGCACGGGGACAGAAGCAGCTGCTCCCCTGTCAGACAGAGCTTTATGGAAAGGCATTTGCTCTTTATATTTAGCATGTAAGAAATGCCCCAAATGAGAGCCTGTGAAAGTTTCAGCAGATCCTTGTAAATGAGAATGAAGCAAGGACAGTTGTGTTGCTGTGGCGTGTTTTGCAGAGAAAGCAAACCAGTGACCTGCTCCAAACAGCTGCGTTTCACAGGAAGTTTTTTTCTAAAGGAAATGGGGCCGTGTGTGTGTGTGTGTGTGCTGTATTTTTGTTGCGCTCGTAGTAGACCTTTCTAATAGTAGAGAAAAACGAAGACTCGAGGTGAGACCTGGTGGTAGGAAAGTGAACACAGGACCAGGAGGCACGAATTAGAGGAATCCAAACGTCAGCAGGAAACATGCCCAGGTGGAGGCCAATGTAGTTGTCTTTGATTTCCTCCACTGCCAAGCACTGTCATTTTCTTCTGACAGAAAATAGAGAAAGGAAGGGAAATGAGGCAGCTGAGCCTCGCAGATGCTGCAGTTTAGCCGTGGCTGACTGAGGAGAGGAGGGCTTCCAGTGGATGGAGGGACATCGGGCCGACGGTGGCCGGATGCAAGCCCCAAAGGCCAGTGCCCCAGAGCAGCGCTGCCCCCGGGTGGGACCTGCTGGCCAGGGAGAGCTGTGCGTTTCTCTGCTTTCACGGGCGTGCCGTTTCCCTCCAGGCTGGGCGGGGGGATCCTCCCAAGTCCTGCATTTCCCCAGAAGGCCTCTGAGTGGTGTGTCAGCACCAAGGGTGAGCGCTGGGCTCTGATGAGCCTCCTCACGCTGTGTTGCACGCTTTCTGCGCCGCACGGGTGAATGGATGCCTGTCTCTTGGGACTGCACCCACTAGCAAAGCATCCCTCCTGCAAGGAGCCTGCGGGTGGGACACGCAGGTGGTGGTGAAGCTCCAAGCTCCAGAGCCAGATGATGACAGTGGCAGGGTGCAGTGCATCAAAGCACAGCACCGGGGGAAGCATTTGAGACCCCTTTGGGGTGGGCGTTCCACTGATGGGCTCCCCACAGCCCTCCGGAGCGTGCAGTTGTTTTCAGTTTGGTTCTGTGGCTGCAGCAGGGACTGAGAGGCAAAGGCAGCATGCAGGGAGAGGTGGTTTTGGGGGCTGGACCTGTGAGCTGGATTGTAGCTGACAGCTTGTCTGAGTCGTGTCCTTGTTTTACGGCAGGTTTATGGGGTTTCAGTTCACAGCCTTGGGTCTCAGTCTTTGACCCTGTAAAATGGGCCTTGCGCAGTCCTTCTGCCTTTGCTGCTGCTGCCATGGCAGCCTTTTCCCTCACTTAACATTTCCAAGTGCTGCGCACATACCAAAGGGCTGCACATCTGCCAAGCAGCAGTTACTTGAATTTAAATAATTTCCAGGAATGCCTGTCCATCTTGAAGGTCTTAACCGGCTGCCTTTGTGTGGTTGCGCTGGGTGGAGTCCCCTGCTCTTCTCCCCGTTCCCGCAGCTCACACCCAGGCACACACCAAATCGGATATTGTCCAAGCACTCACTCCCTTCCTGTGGTTTGCCTTTATTTTTAGTCTGACGACGGAGCATGTTTACACAAAAGGGGGCTTCTCAGCAGGGCTTCCTGCTGCTCTTTCTCCTTTTTTTTCCTCTCTCTTGCTGTGGCTCAGTCCTGCTCCAGGAGCCAGCCAGCCTCCCGCAGCCCGGAGCTGGGACTGGAGGAGCTGAGCGGCTCCAGCAGACAGGGAGTGCTCTGGGTCACTTGTCCAGATGCTGCTGACCCTCTGGGCCTGCCAGCCTGCTTGCTACCAGGCTACCCTGTCCCTCTGCCTGGCCCCCAGGGCTTTTGCTCCTTTCCACAAGATGCCTGCAGGGTGGGGTGGGACTTGCTGATTTTTGGAGTTAATCCTAAATCCTCCCTTGGCTCCAGCTGGCACTTCCCCTGGGGTTTGGTCACAGTCCCAGGCTGGGATCTCTGCCAAGGGTGGGTAGCAAGGAGAGGGGCTCCCTGTTTTGTCTGAAAACCAGCCTCCTTGAGCTGTCTCTGTCTGCTCACCTTAAAATTCAGTCCCTCCTCCAGAAACAGAGACCCCTGTGCTTCTTCCTTCAGACAGAAGACATCCTTATTCCCATTCTCCCTAGGCACAAGTTAGTGTTTTCAGCAAACCTAACACAAGTGAGTTGAAATTGGTCAGCGCTCCACTTCTCAACACATAACCAAGACCCAGCACTTGCTACAAATTTTCATAGTGGCAGTGCAGGGTTGTTTTGGCTTGTGTATGTCTGCATTTTAATGATGGAGGCCCATGCCTCAAAATCAGCCTGAATTATTTTGGGAGGAGCAGTGAAAGTAGAGGAGAGGATGCTCTTCTCCCTGACCAGCTCCTCAGAACAGTACGTGAAACTTTTTGGCCTTTTCATGTCCTGAGCATTGGAGTCACGGAAAAAAGAAGATAAGCCGTCCGTTAATGCCCACTCTTTTATTTTCCTAGCATATCTCTGCTAATTTTTGTGTAGGGTGACTCCCAAATACTCCCTTTCAATTAGGCGCCTGCTTTCCTGTTTTGGCAGTGGCTCCCAGGTGCCCTGTTAAAGCAGAGCGGCTCTGGGAGCTCGTGGAGGGGGGGGATCACTGGGAGGAGGGCTGGTGTTAATTTGGTTGTGCTTTGATGGGGAGATGAAAGGAATCACAACGTGAGCAAAAGGCGCCCAACAACAGACTCTTAAATGCCTGGTGGGGGAAAAAATAAATTATCTTGTTGGTAATTCAGTAATTGTGTCCCCTTGGGCTGGGATTCCCCTGCCCTGCGGCAGATGGTACCACGTGGCTGGGGTTAGCGTGGAGCTTGGCTGTGTGGGGCTAAACCCCTCTCCTCAGGCTGGGAAATCTGGGTAGCTCATTTCTCAGGGATGCAGGGAGGTTTGAAAGGCATGTTGCTGTCAGGGTGCTTCTGCTTGGCATTATTTTCCATGCAAACCACATCCTTCATGTCACTCGCTTGGGTTTTAGCTTCCCGAAGCTGCTCACACAGAGCCCAGAAAATTCATTTATCATCTTCATTTATTCCTCCAAGGGCAAGTGCTTTGGAGGATTCATCCTCTTCCAATGTTCTATGGCCGAGCCGGGGAGCTGATGCTCTCCTGTGGGTGCCAGTGGTGAGGGGCTGTGGGAGATGAGCTTTGCCTGGAGCTGCTCCAGCAGACAGGGAACCTGCAATTGTTGAAGTGATTTATGTATATAGACGCTCTGCTCTGTTGTTGTAAAGATCCCGCAAATGCTGCCTCTGGGGTTTTGATGGACTGAATTAATTAGAAATATTCCTACAGATTGAATATGAAAGTGATCAAAGCATCCTAATCAGGGGCTTCTGCTTGGCTCTGGGTTGTTTTATTTTATTTTTGGGCACAAGGGGTGTGCCCCAATATCATAAGAGAGGGTGCAGGAAGGATGTGTGTGTCAGAAGATGATCTGCAGCAAATCCCAGAGGCTTTATCCAGGCTGATTGCTGACTTCCTGGCCTGAGACACATCTGGAAAGTGGCATCAAATCCCAAGTAGAAATCACTGTACTAGTGGCAGCAGAAAAAAAATAAAATCCGCTTTGCTACTGAACAAGGTACACACCGTGGTGAATAAAGGCAGGACACTGCTAATGCACTTTTATTTATTAAAAAACATGGGATTGCTTTCCCCAGGTTTTTCCAGTTATAGTGCATTGAATGGCCCTGACATCACTCTTGAGCTGGGGCCAGCCTATTCAACAGTCTGGCGAAGACATTTATTAACTGGTTACCTGCCAATTGTCTGGGCTAGGAGCTGCGGGACAGATGTGTTTTGGAAAGTGATAACATTGTTAGAGGCCTTATTTAGATAGTAAGAGGAAAGCTACCCCACTCTGTCCAGGTTCTCTGAAGTAGGTATTTAAAGCAGTTTATTTAGAAGAGAAAAAACCCAACCCATTTAGATTGAGATGCAACTCTGCTGCCCTGTTTGTAGGTAGGTTTTCACGGTGTTTCCTTGCTGGAGGACATCCAGCAGAAGGACTGTGTCGAGGAGCAGCAGTTCCGATTGCCGGCAGATGCTCAGGTGTCAGCACAGCTGCTGCACCCCGGGGCTGGGACTGGCATCCTTGTGACCCTGCTCTGCCGCGACCAGGCAGGATTTCCGAGCCTACTGCCCCGAGGCACCTCTCAGGAGGTGGGTAAAGAGGGGAGGAGGGCTTAGGGTCTGCGAGTCCCGCCCTTCTGCACCTACTGGGCTGCACTGGGGATGGATGCCATGTGCATCCAATCTGCTCCTAAAAATTTCCAGTGATGGATCCTGCGCTGCATCCTTGGGGACCCTGCTCTAGTCATAGCTATCTCAGATGAACCCCTTCTTCCTGCAGCCTAAACCCGCTGTTTTGGGTCTCTTGAGGACTTGGCACAATCTGGTATCCTTCCTTTTTGCATTAAACCACGTTGGTAGGAAGACCCCTGGTGCTCGTCTTCAGTCTTCTCTTCTCTAGGCAGCCCCATCTGAGTGGCCATGGGAGCGAGCAGCCCTCTGCCACGTGCTGCTGAGGATAAGGAGGGTCCTGCCTCCCCTGAAACCTAAAATGTGCCACTGAATGGTGCTGTCAGGGACTGGCTGGCCCAGCTCCGTTCCTGGAACCAGGAGAGGGTTTGCTGAGGTTGTTACAGGTTTAAACTTGCTCAGTAGGTAACAGAGCTCCTGATGTACACAGGAGGTTTTGTACACATTGATTTAACCTTTAATTTCTTCGCTGTTTCCCTGAAAGGCAATGCTAAGCTCATCTTCCTAGAGCTTGTAAATAAATCCTGAAATACCTCGGCTGGCTTTGTTCCCTGCTAGACTTTGCCTTCATGTGGGCTTTCCCTAGCCATTCCTCCCATAAAACCTCCTGTGCAGGCTCTCCTTCAGCAGCAACTTGTTTAATGCTAGAGAACTAATAAAACTCACTGGTTTGAGGAAGATATATTTCATCCCACTATCTTTCCTGCTCTCCCCATTGCTGTGTTTAGATGGGACAGCTTTATTTAATTGCATTGATTTTATTTCTCTCTTTTTTTGATGCCACCACATAATCGTTTTCAAATGATGGAGATACTTTACCTCCTCTTTTTTCATTCCCCCAATGTTTAATTCCAGTCACAGTTCAGCTGTGCCCTGAATCAGCTTTCCTTATTTAGGGATTTAATTTATTAAGATAATTTCTAGATATTAGATTCTTCCTCCTGCCGCTTCACTTGTAATTTGCAGTCCTCTCCTAGGCTAAAGAGAAAAGTCTATGTGGGAAATAGGTCCTTATCTACGGTTCATCCTCTTTCCTGGTTTGTGTTAACAATTCTTGGCCTTTTTTGGCTGTAAGTATGGCATTTTATCCTGGTTGTGCCTTCACTAATCAGGATGGTGGCTTGGTGGTTCTTCCTGGTTTTCTTTTTTACTCAAAGGGGAAATGAATCCATTGAAAATTTGATTTTTGTAGGGAAAATGTATTCTATGACTTACACAGAATTCAATTAATAGTTTCAAACAAACAAAAAATCCTTTTAGGTGACAACATCTTGCTCAGCCTTTCCAAAATCAAACACTGGTTTGATTTGCATTCTGAAGCCAGGCTTAAAGCTGTAGCTGTGCGTGTGTTGTATAGAGGATAATGAAAACCTTCCAAAAACAAAACCAGTCATTTTAGACACAAAATCAAAAAGCCAACAAAAGGAATAGTTTTCTTTTGAAGTACCACTGTCATGTGGATAATATATCCATAATTTAATGTGGGAAGCTGGGAGTATAGGGTGCTGTTGTCATGAGGATGGCAGAAGACTCATGGCAGAATTAAGTTGTATCATCTTTCCTTTGGAGGATGGGGATTTGATCAGCATGGATTGGGCTTTGCCCCAGCCAATACACAGAGTAGCTCTGAGATGGAGGGGAGGTCACTCCAACGAGTCCAAAGGATGTGTGTCATTGCTGCTGCTCAGCTGCCACTCATTTTCCTCCAATTGTTGTGCCTTGACTCAGCCTAAATGCTGAACTCTCAAGCCTAGGGCTTTTCACTGGAGAAGTTCTTCAGAGCCTCCCACAGCTGGGCACTCTGGGCAGGGCTTCCAAGAAATACCATTCTGTAACTGATAATGATACCCCATTGATGAAAACTATTTTCGTAGAAGAAGGATGGACCAAGGGACACTGTACTTCTTGTCCTCTTTGCAATGAATAAAATAATTTTTGCCAGCTGCTTTGAATACCACTGAACAAGCCAGTCTGCAAATACCACATAAAAAAATCAAATAGTAATGGAAGGATTTATATATATTACAGCAAGTCTAGTGCTTAGCATTAAATAATGTAAAACATAAGTAGAATTTATAAAGTTGAAACACCTGTGTTAAAATCTCTTCCTTTTTTTCTAACCAGCATTTCAGAATTTCTACCTGCAGAAAATGTTCATTTCTTGGCTTTTTCTGGGAAAAAATTATCAAACCCCACCAAGCTGTAGAGACAGAGTAAGTGCCAAACGGCTCCACTAGCTACTTCCACAGGCACATTCCTAAGTTTTCCCTTATTTAAGCAGTGCTTTTGTGATGAGGGGCTGCCTGTGCAGGCTCCGAGTGTGCTCTTGTGTGCGTTAGTGGTTTTCCACTTTCCCGAGAAGCTGAGGCAGAGATAAAGCAGGCGCATGGGGAGTTGGGCAGAAATTAGCATTTCCTCTCACCAGTCCAGTCCTGCAGGAGATGTGGTGTGGCTGGGGGGAGCCTGGGGGGAGCGTAGGCTACCTCCTGATCTGAGAGAGGTGACAGCATCCTGCAAATGAAAATTGCTCCATTAGCTAAAGACAAACATCGGAGACAGATTTAAGCAACTCCCTTTGTTTATTCTGCCTTTTGTGCTATTTTTAGCTGTTGGCCAGCACCCAGTACTGCAGGTCCATTGACTTTAGGGGGAGGAGGCGCTTGTGATCTGATGGCTCCCATGGTTGGGGAGCTCCACGAGGAGACTGGGGGTGCACTTACCAGAGAGGGTAAATAGGTAAAGGGATGATGACCCTGAGCAGGCTTTTTTCGGGTTTCCTCAAACAGAGCAGCCCTGGTACTTCTGCTCCGGTCTTTCTTGCTCGCCTGAGGGTATTCAGTGCAGAGATCCCACGTCCCCCCTTGCCTCCTCTAACACAGCAGACCATTGCTGTGGCTGATGTTAAACCTCTTTCCAGGAGCCTCCTGCAGCAGGCTGGACTGCAGGACGCGCCGCCGAAACCCTGAGCCATTTAAGGAGAGGTCGCCCAGAGGGCTTTCCCTCGACAGCGCTGTCAGTCTCCACGCTGGCTAATTTGTCTGCTCGCCTGAGCGGTGTTTATGCACGGGGCTGATTCATCGCCCTGCAGCCAGATCGCTGGCAGCTGTCAGCGTGACGCCCGTCCCTGGGCTGCTGCTGCTCTAAGTGACATCCAAATAGCCCGGGTTTGTCTCCGCCGGTGTTGGAGGAGGATACAGGTGCGGTGGAGGGTGGTTTTTGGGAGAGGGTTAATGGTGGGATCCTCCGGAGCCCATGGCAGCAGGAAGCCGTATTGTGTGTTGACTTTAAACAGGAGGTTTGGGACATCAGCTCTGGAGCAGAAAACGGGGACTCGGGAGGAACAAATACTCGCTGCTTCAGAAGGGCGGCGATTTCCTTTCGGGTAAACACGTCATTAATCTCAGGCAGCACATTCTTTTCCATCAAAAGATAAGGGATTCGAGTTGCCTTTCTCAGGGCTTGGCCTTTTAAGATCGTTTTAACTGTGGCTTTCTCTCCTTCAATTACAGACTGTACATACTCTCCCTTTTTAGGTTTGCCAGGTTTATTGTGGGTGCAGAGAAAGTCTTGGGCAAGGGAACTCCTTCCCTGCTTTCTTTAAATTTGTTCTGATCCTTCTTCCCCACCACCCTCTTGCCAAGTTTTTTTCCCACTAAAACCTGTCTATTTTTTGCTACTTGCAGCTCTGACGAGTTTGAAACGTAAGTGTGGAGTTTGTCCTGGTTCATGAAACAATCTCCCTAGTGCTGATGATAAAATAGGAGCTTATTTGTTCACAAGTGGAAAAATAGCAATGAGCTTCTGTCCCCACCCTGGGCTGCCTCTTGCTGCTCAGCTTTGGTTTGGCCTTTTTGAGGGTGTCACTTGCTGTGAGGTGTGGGGCGATGCTGGCTATGGCAATTTTCAGCTGACCCCGTTCTGACACACGGGGCCACAGCAGTGACAGAGGTGCTGCTTTCACTTCTGCTCCCTGTGGCTTGGGGTCTGTGGTCACTCTGAGCTCTTTTGATAATAAATGTGTTTAAGTGGCATTTAGGGATGAAATTACAGAGGGAATTGAGTCCCTTTGCATTCTTACCTCCTCTTCTTCCCAGCCCTTTCTGTTAAGGGCTGCCAACAGCAGCATGGGTTGGGGTGGGGTAGAACAAGAGCTGAGGAGCTCCCACATCCTGCATCTCTCAGTGCCCTGGCAGCTCAGGCAGATGCTCTGCAGCCTTTCTGCGCTGATCTGTTGGTGTGGCCACATGCTGATGTGTTAATGCCGTAATAGCTTCATTTTTGTCACTGCATAATCATTGACCTGCATGTATTCAACACAAAAATTCCTCTCCATTTTTTCCCTCGCCTAGTTTAAGATTCTTAAAGCAGAAATACTGAGACTGTGGGAGCTGCCAGCAGGCAGGATGTGGCCCTGAGGACTGAGATGAACCAAAGTCATGATATCATATTTGACATATGGAAAGGGAATGATCCTGCGTTGATCTTCCCCATCTGGGCTGGGCTGCACATTCCCCATTTCCAGCTATGGGGCTGTGGTGCTGCCCACAAGTCCTCCTGGCTTGCACGAAATGTGCACTGATCTATGCTGACTCACATGGCACAGGAGTTGCACTGGACTTGCAGGAAAGGGCAACCTGGGTTTGGTGCATGTGGTCCTCTGGGTGGGCGAGTCCAGCTGTAGCTGACAGAGGACAGGGGCATCAGTCTCATCAGTCTGTCCCATCTCCTCAATCTCTGCTCCCCTGCAGCTCTTCTCTTTTCCTTCTGCTTCTTCCCAGTCTTCCAGCCAAAACCAAAGGTGAAGCAGGAGATGTCCTGGAAGATGCTAAAACATTTTTGTATTCCTGTACAAGTTCAGCCAAGGTCATGTTTATTCTCTGTTCTTGTCAGCACGGTTCTACCGCTCAATGCTCTCTGCTTCCATGACTCATCAGTTCCCTCACCATTCCCTTAGAGAACTGGGACTTTCTGGTGAAAATCTGTTCATGCATCCTGCAGGTCGAGTGCCAGCCTGCAGCAAGCTGAGCAGTGGAGTGGTAGCATGTGAAAACCACCACACTGTCCTCTCTCCACCTCCAGCGCTATTTCCCTTTCCCTGTTTTCCTTCCACACTTTCCACACTTTTCTCATATATTTCTACCTGCACCTGACCCATATCAGGCTGGCAGCAGTAGGACAATGACTGAGAGTAGCAGTGGTAGTGTTGGACTTGCCTGGGAACAAGTATTGGGAGGACCTCGGGAGCTGGAGCCAGGTAGCTGTGAAGGCATGGCTGCAGAAACAGCCCAAGCTTGGAAGAGCTTGGGAATGTGATTATTAATGTTGGTGTTAGATGAGCCCAAACACAGGAAGCCAAGTGTGTGCATGGAGGGATGTGAGGCTTGTGGCTGCACTGCTTTGATTGATGTATTTTTTGTTCTGCTGGGAAAGGTGATTCAAGTGCTAGGCATGATATTGGTTGCCTCTTTGTGCCTCTTAGATTATGCCAATCCACTGGAGAGGGGCACCATTTTCAGTGGCCATCGCTGGGTGTGCTGCATGGCATTGCAGGGCTGTGGTTGTGGTCAGCTGGACCCATGTCATTCTCTGGCACATCCAGCACTTCACTGTGGAAATTCAGAGCCACCCAGAACGTGGCTGTGTTGGTACAGAGCATCTTTCAGAGCTGTTGCATCAACTGATCCTGTGCTGTTTGTTGCTTGAAGTTAAATTTCAGCATTTGCATAGGGTGGGGGGGAACACAAAGATAAGTTCTTGGGGTTTTGGCAACATTCATGGCTTTGCACCCATCTCTGCACATCCACAGTTTCTATGTGGATGGTTAATCCTGTGTATCTGCAATTGTACACTGAGGTGCTGAAAAACCTATTGCTGGTGGTGCTTTGGCATCCAAATTTTACTTCATTTAAGCCAGGTATGCCTGACTTTCGTTTGACAAGTGAAGGTGCTGTTCTGATGTGATAAGCTATGGGTAGAATGTTTGTTTGGGGAAGTTTGGTTATCACCAGATGATGAGTGAGCTTATTCTGCAGGCAGGAGAAGAATTCATATTGCAAGGGCTTTAGGGGGGAGAATTTCACTCCTTCCCTGCTGTAGAGCACTCCAGCCTACGTAGGAATTAATTTGGTTTAGGCCACCCAGCAGTCATCTGACAGACCACAACTTCTGAGAGTCACCAGCCTGAGAGAGCTTGACTTGCCCGTGGGGGAGTCAACATTTCAGAAGTTCTGGGCTTGTACCTCGCTCTCAGCTAAGAGTTTGGAGGAAGAAAATGTAAGCATGTGGTTAGTGAGGAGTGAAACTTTATCTTACTGCAGAGGTGTGTGCTCAGATGAGGATGGCAGCTGTGGGACCCGGCGGTGAGGACCATTCCTGTTTTCTCCACAGTGGTGTGCCCGGGTATCTCCAGCACCCACACTAGGACCTCGTTCTGGGTGTGTGCTTGGACTGGCATCCAAGGGGAACAACTGGACTTCAGAACTTATGCCAGAAGGGTTTAGTGGTGGAAGAAGAAATGGGAAAAAGATAGAGAGCAGAGATAATTATGCCAAGGATATATAATTACTCTTTGGCACTCCATGTCTTACATCACACAGGATCCTGAAAATGCTGAGGTCAGACCTGGGAAATGTGCTGCAAGACAAACACTTCCAGCTGTTCCTCTGAAAGCGAATCTCAGCAAGTACCTTCCAGGAGGGAATGTGTGGGCTCACTTATTTTGGAAAAGAAAAAATCTCACCATTTCAGCCCTTCATCATTCACCTTTGTAATTAAAATCTCTAATCACAAGCAGAGTGCAATATGCGACAGTCTTCAGGGAGCTGTTTCTTAAGGTGGTTTTCCATTTTTGCACTATTTAGCCCCTGCCTCGGTGCCAGGCTTTACTTTAGCCTTAAGCTTGTGAACAGGCTTATTGAATTTGGCCAAGACTTAACTAAGCTGTAATGAGCTCCAGGTTGCCTGGAACTTGGCAGTGCCGCCGTGCTCTGTGCTGTTGCATAATGGCCTGACCCCATGTAACCACGGCTTCGTCTTGCACCCCTTCTCCAACCTCTTTGAGTTCCCATTCTGGAACCCTGGGCTTCGTGGAGGGGCTGCCCTCGTAAGGGGAGTCCTGAGTGCCAAAAACCTCCTGCTTTCATGCTCTTCCACAGGGTGAGAGGTGGGAGAAAGTACAAGAAAAGCCCAAACATGGAAACGCGCTGAGGAAGAGAGGGGATGCAGCAGTGTCAACCAGATGGTGCCTCCTCTCAGGCATCTCTGGTGGCTGAAGAGACATGAGAGTTCTGATCATCTTCCTCCACCTCCTCTGACTACATCAGGCTGGGGCTGGTGTACAGCCTCCTGTGGTCCCCCTTCAAATGAGAATGGAGGATACTCATCCTGAAAGCTCTTCCATTTCAAACTTGCTAGGTGGTTTTTACTGTTTATTACATCATTTTAGTAAGAGCAACTGGAAGGACTTGATTTGTGAAGAATCACGGGAATAATTCAGATGTTGCTCTAAGTAATTTTTTTCCCTATTGTTTATTTAGATCAGCTCAACCACTTGAGAAACACATTATTTGCTTTCTCCTTATTGAATATCTAATGATGAAAATAAATTGTTGCTGCTCTTTGTTGTGCATTTCCCATAAGGCTGACACCACACGGAGAAGAAACCGGATTCTTTTCTTCTAGCATGACACAAGGAAGATTGTTTATAGCACTTCAGCTCCAGCCCTCTGCAAGCCAGCTGAGAGCAGGATCATTAAAGGCAGGATTTAGAGGCTGTGGGGTTGCATAAATTGATTGAGAGCAAAATTTTTCAGACAAATATTTTGTAATGAGCAAGGAGGGAGGAATCTGCTTTGGATCTCATGTACCCAGCAGTAAGCTGGAGAAAAAGATCTCCTTACAGGAAAAAATGTATAAAATGATCTTTCTCGTTTGAAGATCAGAGTGCCAAATATAGACCCTATCGCATTTCCTTCCCTCCTCCTTCCGAAGCTCGTCCTTTTGAAGTGCACTTTCAATGGGATGTGGATAATTGACTCCGCGAACAACTGACCGAGGACTCTGTTGGTTTAACCGATTGGTCTCAGTTGCTGATTCCTGTTTTGTTTTGGATGATTTTCAGCCCAATTGCCCTGTCAGCTACAATTAGTCGCATTAATGTGACAGCTGAAAGGTCACAGATGACTTGCACTGGTCACAGGCACGAGGGCAGGCAGGAGGTGCTCCCAGCATGTTTTCCTCAGCCCCATGCTTGTGCGCCCCCAAATTGGTAGCGATTGCAAATCCTGGTCTGATCAAAAGGGATGTGAGGTTTGCTTCACAGGAGGGTGATTGAGTGAGAAACGAGGATGCAATGACAACTAACATTTGGATGAACTTCTCTTTAATTAGTCAAGAAGGTTCCTGGTTCTGTATACAGGGGAAATGTGGAATGGCCTCTCACCTGCCAGAGCTGTGAGGAGAGGAAGCAGAAGTGGGATGCAGTTGTAAGCACATCCTGTGGCTCTTTCAACAAATCCATGGCTGTAGATTTCAGTGGTCCCAGTGACATCTGACATGGCTTCAAGCTTTTGTCTCTTCCACTGAGGATTTCCACTTAGGGGAATAAGGTCGGAAAGGGAACAACATACAAATGAATGGAGCACAAGGGGATAATTTAATTTTTTAAGTTTAATAGGGGTCAGATGCACACAGGTGCAGGTCAGACATTGGACTCATGGGTCTCATGGTCAGTCTGTGGCCATAATATGGCCAAAATGGTACCACAGAAAATACAGTGTGGTTGTTCACTGGTCTGTATGCTTGGCCTTCTGTATGAGGAAGGAAACAGGAGGCACCCAAAGTGCCTCATTTGAATTATATAGCCCCAAACACCATTGGAAGATGCCAGCTGGAGATGGTTTACTTACAAAGCAGGACGCTGTGCCTGGTGAGGTTCTGCAACAGTCTGGTTTTGGTTTGGTGTTATTTGGCATTTTTCTTAACTTCCTGGATGATGGAAAAGGGAATGCGCAGATTCAACCTGAAGATGACCCCCCAGCTGGGAAGGGCTAGCAACAGCCTGGCAGAGAGGGTCAGGCTTTGTAGAGGCTTTCACCTCTACAAACTGGGCAAGTGGTGTGAAAAGGACAATTTGTGATTAGGGAAAACCTGAAGGATAGAAATATGTGAGGGTAAATCTTCATGAGAGGAGATTTTTATGAATCAGTGGGGCAAACTTTTGTCAAGTGCATAGATGTATTTGATGCTGCTGCTTCAAAGCTCTGGTTGGAGAAGGTCTGCAGATGTTTGTGGGGTGAGATGAGTATTTTGTTCACTTTTTAAATGGAACATTAACATTTCCACGAGGAGCACATACTTGGTGAAAAATCCCTTGGCCAAGGACCAGCGCTTCCCTTGAGCAGTTTCGTGGGAGCTTTGCAGCCAGGCCATGTGCTGTGCTGTCGTGAGCATCAATTCTGGTTGAAGCCACACAGGTCTGGACCATTAGAACATACAGCCTACACAAATTCCCCCTCTATTTCTCCAGAAAGTGCACTTTCTGCAGACATCTGTGAGGTGCAGAGGTCAGTGTGTTGTGCTGAGCTTGTTCCCTGTAAATCTCATCTGGGACTTGTTCCTAGTGAAGAGAGCTAGTGCTTTTACAAAGCCTAGCAGCAGGAGACGTCTTCTATCAGAGTGTTTCCATCCATGTTTGGGCAACACAATGAATGCAGATGTAGTAGGAAACTTTTGATTATCTATAGGGCTTTTCTGTGAAAACTTCAAAGCTCTGTGGTTAGTTATATTCTGAGACTTTAAATGGATATGTCTTGTGCTCAGAGCTCTGATTTAATGTTCTGGTTTAATCTATTGTCCAAACATCATTAAAGTTGTCTTTGAGGCATGGGACAGCTTTGATGGAGTCTTTTTTTTATTTCTGGCCATCACCCTATGCAGCCGTAAACAACATCCTGCCTGCTAATGAGAAAATTCAAGTTATTGCAGTCACATGTCTTGTGGAAAAAGACTGTAGTGGCAGGAGGAAAAAAGGAACTGACTTTGCTCACCTTCCACCCCCAGCTGGCATGAGCATTTGGATTACTGACAGGAAGGAGAAGCTTCCATAGATTAAGATACTCCATTAAAAAGCAGTGTTGCCTGTTAAAAACGAAATTAATAATTTCATGGTCATACCCATTAATTCCTTAACCTGCTTTCATGAGTTATCTTTTCTATCTATAAGCATCTGAAATGTTTCCTAATTAATGCCTTGCATGCCAGCTGTCAGGCTTAATTCTTCCTAACAAATTCAGGTTTGTGGAAGAATTTGACCCATTCTTCAAGTATGTAGTGAGGGAGTAGGATCCCCCACCATATACCCAGTAAACCAGGCACATGACATTGGTATCCCACCCATTGCTTTCCTCTCCCCCATCTTCTGTAGAACTTGTTTGGAAAGTAGAGCTTGTGTGTGTGTGACCTCAGAAAGATGGGGCAGGAGTGGCAACCCTGGTTTCTGCCTTCTCACCACATCACTTGACATTCATCCTTTCAGATGGTCCTTGGAAGCAGCCCCTGCAGGCCTATGTGTTTAGAGGGTGGGTGGCTGCTGAGAGCTGCTGGAGGGGCTCCTGGAGCCCTGGTGGTTCCTGAGGTTCTCCTCTTGCCCTCCATGTCTCCGCAGAGCATGGCTTTGTCGGCTACTCGGAAGAGCTGATGTTCAACAACACGCTGCCAGACTACAGCCAGGGGGAGTCCTTCTTCACTGTTTTTGGAGTGTTTTTCCCAGCTGCCACAGGTACAGTAAAGTTTTATCCTCACCATTTTTTCCTCCACAGGAACATTTTGGAGATGAAGAGAAGCAAGGGGAGCTCCTCTGGGCTGTGAGGCGATGAGAGCAGGACTGCACTTGGCCATAGCAGACCCAAGATGTCAATTCAAAGGTTCAAGCTTCCCTCCAGCATCTCAAATTTTGTGCACTCCTGTCTTGTTCACTTGAACGTGCTCTTCTGTCTCTGTGGTCAGAAATGGCTGGTGAACATTATGGGTTGATGTGGCGGTGTGAATCCTTCCCTGCCGAGGACAAGGCTCAGGCGCTGATCTTGGCCAATGCTGTCAGGGCAGAAGGTATCAAGCCTATTTAAAAGGACTGACCATAATTTATCATATCAGATGAGCCTTATGACTTGATTGCACTGGGACAGTGGGAAGAGCACAGGAGAATGTTCTCTCCATCTTACCTCAGCAGGTGGCTGAGCTGGGCTCAGGCCATTGCCCAGGATGGACCCACTACTCGCTGTGTGCTGTCATGGGTTCATCCTTGAAAGTCAGCAGAGCTCATATTTATGAGCTTAATTAGATACCTTCTTATTATTCATTCCCTTAAATTACCAGGAAGATGCATGTCCCCTTTCCAGAGCTGACAATCTCCAGTGGGAATGCAGTAACTATCAGTTGAAGTTACAATACCTTTTGTTGATGCTGGGTGTTTTAAGCTATAAAAAGTACTGATTATAAGCAGTTTCCATAGCAATGAATCCTTGGATTACAGAATGAATTTTCAGAGGATTAGCTCTAAGCAACTCACTGGAAGTTGCAGAATTGCTGCAGTACAAGGAGACAAACTAAAAGGTTTTGTGAAATAGATGGGACTGGAGGAATGGTCTGGTAGCAGAAATCACTTTGTCAGGTGCACCTAGTGCAGGACTTCAAATTTTTCTTTGAGATCCTCTCTCCCACCTTATCAGGCTGGCTATTGCCTCTGTGTAGACTTCCTCCTGGAATACTCACCTTTGGTGCCATGGAGAAGACGTCTTCTGCCCTCTTCTTTGTTGTCAATTTTGATTGGCTCAAGTGAGTCCCCAAGAGAAAAAGACCTTCCTCGTGAGCTCTGCCACTGGTGTAGGAAAGCAGGGTTTTTTCCAGTTCCCTGGTTGTAGAAGAAGGAACAGTTATGACAAAACTGTACAGAAAATTACTGTGATTAGCCATATTAAATGATTCTTCATCACTGCTAATGCTTGGCTGCTAGGAAGAATGCCAAAGCTAATAGATAAAATTTGTTTAAAGCCCTGGCAGCCTGTTGCTCTGTTTAGTTAGCAGTAGTAATACCAGTAGTAATGTCAAACATTCTCTGAAAACACAGTTTGGGATGCTGTATAATTACTTTGGTTGTTAACACAGCTTTTTCATGTGTTCTTTTTAATTGCTTGGTTATTTACAGGATTTAAATTATTCCTTCAGAGTAGCAGTGCCAGTGGTACCATATAACATCACTATCACTCCTCTTGTTGCTGTTGGGAGCACTGTGGAGTTCAGGAGCCTCATAAAATGCAGGGCTGTGTTTGGTGCTCTGCATGGAAGAGCTTGTGGTCTGATTAAGAAATTTCTAGGATGGGAGGCAAGACTTCTCTGCTGCCAGTGCTGCTGCTGCAGGGCAGGCAGCGTGATGCAGACTGCGAGCAAGTGGCACTGAGGAATGACAGGGACAGGTTAGCACTGCTCCCAGGCTGTCCCCTCTAGCCTGTGGTCCTCCCCAGTGGTACCCACCTCTGCTGGAACCCCCACAGTGACCCAGCTGAAGCACTGGAAGCAAAATCCTTTGCCTTAAGATACAACAGAAATCTGGGGAGAGTTTCAGCAAAACAATATGCTGTTTAGTTTTGAGGGGTTACATTGAGCCAGTTTGAAACAGTTCTTTGACCCAGAGCAATGCTCTGTTTATCTTTAATTATTAAACGTTGTGTTTACCCTTTTTAATTTTTAGCATATGCTAGCTTACAATTTAAGATGCTGTTTTGATAACAAAGTTTTTTAAAAAATGTTTCAGAAATTGTGAAACACATTGTTTGGGCCTTTCTGAGATGAAATGTTCCTCTTTGCAGTGAAACTATTTTGATGTTTTCAGGATAGGCTTTTTCCTCTCTCTCTCTCCAATGGCTATCTGAATTCAACCAGTTTAAGTCTGGTCTCTGGGATGTACTGAAAAGTGGCTGTAAGTTGCCCAGACATAGCAGTGAAACAGCTGAAATGCAGGCTGGTAGCTGTAAAAGCAAAGAGGGCAGCCACTTCCAGAAGAGGGAGCAGGACCTGTGGAGACACCCTTGCCAGGACCAAACAGGCAGGAGGAGCAGTTGGGGACATGCTTCAGCTCATGGGCATAGGATGGTCATCCCAGCAGACCATAAGCATCATGCTGCCTCCTACGAGCATCCTCCTTGGATTGTTTTGCTCCAGGTCAGGTTGTTTTCTCTACTCCTCTGTGTTTTATTGATACGACTCCAGCAATGTGAGTGAAGCTACCCCAGTTTTATGGTTGAGTGCTGGTGAGCAGAGGCTGGTCTGTTTGCTCCCTGTGCATTAGCTGTTTAAACCATCTCAGCTGGATGTTAAGTGCAGCTGGCTTTATTCCCCCAAGTTTCTCATTTAATCATAGGGAAGTAGCCAAGAGATCCAAAACACACATCTAGAGCTGGCCTAAATGGGAGAGCATGGGCATGGAAGACTCAGATTTGCTGGCTTCAGTCAAAAGACTGAAATACACGCTGTGGAAGATGTGAATGTGCCCCTATAGAGATGCTGTGCATTAACCAGATGTTTTCCTACATGTTTGTAAATACCTTCTTAATGCACATGTTTTGCTGCTGTGCTGTGATAGGTGAACACTTGGCTGCCCACCCAGCCAGGGCTTTTCAGCAGGGAGGGAGTCTCGGGAGCCGCCTGCCCACAGCCAGCTCTCGGCAGCAGCCATGCAGCCATCAGTGCATTTTTAAAATTAAGATAAATGCTGTTTCTGTTGTGCAAAAAATGTTTTTCTACTGAAATCCCTGAGGTTTTCTGTCTAATGAAAGAAGTGTGTTGTCTTGTGATACAAGAAAGTAAGATGTCGTTTGAAGCGGCGTTAGTGGAAAATATCATCGCACAGAAACCAGTTCTGAAATAAACCATATTTGGCACTTGCAAAGTGACAGCAAATAGATTTAGAAGTTTTGGGCTGAGTTATCAGATGATGTAAACTGGCACAACTCCATTGAAGTCTATGGCGAGGTGCCAGCTTACATCAGTGGAGAAGTTGGCTCTTTAAAAAAATTAGCCACAATTCTTATCTAAGATTTTCCATTCTTTGCCTCCTGGGTGAAGGGAAAAAAACCCACCTTTTATATTTTATGGTATGTTCACTGAAAAATGCACTGGGCGTTTGCAAGAGCGATCATATCTGCGATCATAAACCATGGCTGGTGGAGCTGATGGTTGTGTCTGACACACAATGTAGGTGGTCCCCTCATGCACGTATCCACTGCCTGGATGATGCCCAGGACCAGATTACACTGGGAATAGCAGCAATGTACAGACTGTCTCAGCCATAATTTCCTGGCTGGGTTGACTGTGTTTTCGTGCTTCTTTGTCCAGAAGCTTTGTCACTATCTGCTGCTCTCTTCGATAATAGCCAGTGTGGAAAATCCAGCCTGCTATCTCTTTGAAACAGAGAGGTGGATAATTTTCTCCATGGACAATCTGCAGATATGATTGCTTGAGTTCAGAAGGGATTGGCCATTTCCCTAGGGATAGTCTGTGTCTGAAGGAAGGAACATCCCGATTTTTCTGTGTTGCTGAGTTTTAGATGCAAGTGTGGGGTTTTTCCTCTGTGGAGCAGCCACAGTCTCTGACAAGGTTTTTTGTGGCTTCTTGCAAGTCGGATCAGTTCTCTGGCAGGGGCTGACCGAGGCTATGGATGATGGAGATTGTTTAGGATGTTACTTTTTTTTTAAATAGTCAGGTTGTCCTTTCATTGAAAAGTGGGTTGCTTACTCAGCTGCTTGCAAAAGACCCTCTCACAATGGCTCTTTGGCAGCTGTCATCCTGTCTGGAAAATTACTTTTTGGGTGGTGGTGGAGAGGTGGCTTTGGCTTGTCTATACATCTATACTACCAGATTGTCCATACTTTTGCACTAGTTGGGTCAGTGTCATAATTGCAGCACAGAGGAGATGGCTTTGGCCTGAGTGGCTGAGAATATCTGAGCTGGTTCCCTCTGTGGTGGCCTTGACCTTTGGTTGTGGAACCCGTGAGACTCTGGTGACCTCCTGGGGGCCCTGACAGAAGCTAGTGGTGTGCAGTGGCCTGGTGTGACCCCTGGTCACTGCTGGGCAGGAGGTCAATCATCAGTCTCAAGATCCTCTTTATGCAGGCTCTGGGAAGTCATCTCCTGGCTGCTCCTGAGCATGAGTGGGTCTGTGGGAGGGAGGCAGTGAGGCAGCCCAGGCTGTGCAGTCATTGCTGTGCCGATGACTCACATCTTCAACTTTTTTATGTTCAGTCCAGAAAATGCCATTTTGGTGTTTCCCCAGTGCTTTGCTGAGGCAGGACTTTGGATGAGGAAGAGGTGACTCAAGCTGGAAGATTTAAAGGTGGTGCCAGATGTTTGAGAAACTTGTCCAAGAAGCACATGAGATTAACAGCTGTCCTCCTGACAATACTTTGTTCCCTTTGGAAGAAAAATTCAGAGAATCTAAGTTTTCTGCTTTGTCTCTGAATTGCAAAGTAGCATATCATCAAAGAGTGCTTCATAGAGACTTTATTTAGCATATTTGTGACCATTTCCATGGACTTCTGCCTTCCCAACTTTTCTCACCTCTAGCTAAGCTATTGTGTAGCTGTTTGAAAGGAGCAGGGCTTGAAATCTGCATGGAAGCTTTATCTAGAGAAAACCAGAGCAGCTGACAGGCTTTTAGCTGTGCTGTTCAGAAGTACATCCACAAAATAGTCTTCCAGGAGAAAATAAAGAACTCAATTTGTAATGCTTTCAGTATGGTGTCAAGGATTCAAATCTGGTCTGAATTTGGAAGAAAAACTCTTCCAGGAGCTGAGGAATGCCAGGATTCCCTGGAGACCAGGGAATGGTTGTTGGGGCTCTGGCTCCATGGTGGAGATGACAGGAAAAGATGGATGTTGAGTGGACTGATCAAGGGGGAAAAAAGAGATGATCAAGGAAAAAGCATTAATAGTAATAAATAAATAAAGCCCTGGTTGTGTTTGGCAATGTGAGAGTGTCTTGTGCCCATTTATGTGCTGTCCCCATGGCAGGGCAGCAAGGAGAGGAGGTGTTACAATTCCCTTTGAGCAGACGTGGAGATGGTGCTGTGAAGATGCACAGCAAAGCCTGGGACAGAGCAGAGCAGAGTTCGTGTTCCATGATTAGCAACGCAGCCATTGCTGACAGCCCACCAGCAGCCAAGGTCTGTAGGGAATAGGGAATAGGCAAGGCATCCATCTGGCTGATTTGGGCTTGTCCCCTTTCCCCTGGGATTGGTCCCATGGCTCGTCTATCCTTCATCCTGGGATAAAACCTTTCCAAGCAGCAATCAATGTTTGAGCTTTGAAATGCAATGGGCTGTTGCTGATTTAGAGCTGTAGTCACTCAGATTTGCAGCTGCAGAGACTGACTTTGTCATTCTTATGCCCTCTGAACCTGAGGAATGGCTGCTAGGCTTGGCAGCCGTGGTGGACTGGTGTGCGGTCGGTCCCCTGCTGCCGGGGCTGCCAGATGCTGTGAGTGCCATGGCACTGGCGTCCTCCTTCCCATTGTTCTGTGGTGATCTCACCCTGGCTCCAGGGACCGTGCCATCAGCACTGCTGCCTGGCTCCTGGCCCATGTGTCCTTATGAAGACGTAAGTCTGACATCCCAGGAGGGGGACAGTGATGGGCAGAAATTAGAGTCTTAAAGTCTTTGGTTCTGCCTTCAAATTGTCCCATCAGGACTCTAAATCACAGATTTTTGTTTATGTATTTTTATTTATAGCAGATATCTGAAGTCTTCTAAGAAAACTTTTGGCATAATGTGACAAGGGAATCTCTGTTTTCTTTATAAGTCTGGTATGACTTGTCCTTCAGCTATGGACAAAGCCCCTTAACCAATCTGTACCTTGGCTTTCTAGCCTTAATATGGAGACTGTAATCCTCTTCTTCATCCTGTTTCCTTCTCTTGCGTCTTTAGATGGTAATTTTTTAGGTTAAGGAGCGTCCCTGATTGTATAATACCCTGTACTCTGGCCTAAAATAACAGTTCAGTATTTTATTCTTAGCCCTACCATGTGTTTTCGATGTGACACTGGGACAATCACTTGCCCTCTCAGTGTTTCTGTTTTCCTGTGGGAGCCAGTATTTGTCTGTGTGGCAGTGCAATGAAGTGATATAGTTACTGTTCTGAAGCAATCAATGAACTGATTGATTAAATTATATTACATAGTTCAATGTGTGTTATATATACTACAACTTAGATTGACTCTAAATTGCACTTGTGTCTGCAAAATACAGGTGTGATGGCTGGGTTCAATATGAGTGGAGATCTCCAGAAGCCTTCTTCCAACATCCCTCTGGGGTCTCTGGCTGCTATTGGTACCTCGTAAGTCATTGATTGGGGAAAATTTGCTCTGCAGACTGCCCTAAGTGTGACCAATCCATTTCATATTCCCATCAACCTTTCATTACTCAGCCATCTGGAAAATTAAAGTGTGGCTCTCATTCAAATTGTCATCCTTTACCACCAGGTACTCTGGTGGGTTGGAGGAGACGTTTGTTGGTGAGGATGTACTCAGTCCTTCTGCTGCTGGGTGGGATCTGTGCTGGTGCTGGGGTGCTTGTGCAGCTGCAGCCTGGCTGTCCCAGAGTGGGATGCAGAGTTCTCCAAGGCTTGGGAGGGGGATGATTTTGTCATTCACTGCTGTTGATTTCAAAGGGGGTGGGGGGTCTGTAGTTCTTTTTCTTTTTTCCTTTGTGTTCTTCTTCTATATAAATAGAAAAGGAGTATCAAAATTTTATTGGGAAAATGGGGCCAAGAGAAGTGAGACGACCTAGCCACCTGCAAGACCAGGGAAACAGAGAAGCCCTGCATCACCAAGTAGTGCTCTTCCCAAGGGAATGCTACTTTCCAGGAGAACTTTCCACTGCTACATATTAAAAAAAAAAAAAACCTCAGTAGGGTTTTCCTGCCTGCTTTCATTGCCATCTAAATTGCCTTTGAAATTATTACTTTTAATCATGTACCAAGGTTCAGTCAGGAAGGAAGAATCTTCACAATTTGGAGTGCTTCCTGCTGAAATTGGTGCTTGTTTTATGTGGGGGGATTCCACAGGACACAGAAGGATCACATGTACCCATCTATCCAAGGCTGTGGTCATTCCCTTCTCTGGTCTGGGCTTAACAGACAAAATTATCCCCCAACCTGAGTACTGGAAAGGCCAGAACACCAGAAGAGGATCCTGGCTGAGGCTGCGGAGCTGTGCTGTCAATGTTACTGCCAGGTGGGGGGACCTGTTTACCTGCAGATCCATGGAATCACAGAATGGTTTCGGCTGGAAGGGACCTTTAAAGGCCATCCAGTCCAACCCCCCGCAATGAGCAGGGACTTCTTCAACCAGATCAGGTTGCTCAGAGTCCTGTCCACCCTGACCTTGAGTGTTCCCACAGATGGGGCATCCACCACATCTCTGGGCAACCTGGACTGTCTCCTGGCTCTCCTAGTGGCAGAATTCTCAATGGTCTTGTCTTGCTGTGAAGAAATCGGTTTATTTTTATTGTTTGCAGGTGGTTTCTGTACATGGTCTTCGTTTTTTTGCTGGGAGCCATTTGTACCCGTCAGTCACTCCGCTATGACTTCATGATAGCAGAGAAGGTAACTTGTGTTTTATATAATGGTGCTTTGCCATCTGCCTTACTGAATGCTTGACTTTCCAAAAGCCTAAGAAATTTGGGTATGCATCCCTTGTTAAAATCCAGGGGGATTTCCTCATTGCAAATCCCAGTGTACAACTGATTTGAATAGCTCTGCCTTCACCAGCATATCCCGTAATGCCAAACCTTGGCATAATCACCCAGCAATAGCTTTAGGAGCTAAAGTATGCTAACGTGGTCTAATGATAAATGCTGTATTTTATTCAGTATATCCTTTCTTGTTGGTGAAAGCTTAGACCAAATTGAAATCTCTAAAGAACCCCCCCTGCTTATCTTTACTAAGTCAAGCGAAGCTCACATTTCCATATCCAGCCAGCTGTAATTGCAGGGCGAGCAATAGGATTATTAAACTTGAGACATTCCACACAGAGTATTTACATGAGGGGGGTTTGTAGTGTAATACACAATGAACCTCACCACTGCAGGCCTCTAGAAAAACAGCAAGAGATTTTGGTGTGTCCCATTGTCTTTCTCTGGATGGGATATAGAAGGGCTAATTTTTTGTTATTCAGTGCTATCCAAAATCATGGGTTCACTGTACTTGACACTATTTCTTGTGATTCATTTGAAGTTGAGAAGTTTACATAGTTTGACCTGTAAGATGGTTTTAATCTAAAATATCAATTTGAAGCTCTGGCTTTGTTTCTTAAGTAATTTCAGCCTTAAACTTCTCTCACCCCCCAAATAAACTCCCAATTATTAGTGGGGCTCTGCCACCTCCTGCTGAGTAAAAAAACCCACCTCTGTGTCAGGGAAAAAAAGAGTTATCTGCCTTCTGTAAGGCAACCTCTTAGTATGTCAATGACTTAATGGGCAAAAAGTGCAGTAACCAAAAGAATCAGCTTTCAATGAATCTGCTGAAGAGAAAGGGATTGTTAAAGCTATGTTTTAAATTCAAAACCCTCAGGGGGGAAATGAAAAATCCCCTAGCAATGAATGAGAAGATATTTAATAATATCAAATATAAAAAATAAACAAGCAAACAAACACCCCCTTCCCCCCAAAAAAACAAATTCAGTTTTCTTTCCCCTAATACTGGACAAACAAATGGTGCAATCCCACTATTCATGTTTCTTCTTTGAGTTATTAAAAGATGCGTTAGATTTTAATGATTTTGGAGAGAGGGAGCAGGGAGAGATCATTACTCCCCCAAACTCTCCCTTTCTATCACAGGTGAGCAAGTGCTTGGCTGCCTTTCTGTTACAATATTTTTTTTGCTTTTTAAACATAAAAATGAGGTTCAGTAATTTCATTTCTAATGAGCTCCAACTGCCAATTCCTTGCAATGTATTCACACTCTTCGATGCTCAAAACCCGTAGCAAAACCTTTCATCAGCCTCAGTGAGAGGGACTCTTCCCCTCTAACCCTGATTTGAATGTCAAGTAGCACATTTAAATGCAAGCATTTTTGGCAGCTAAAATAGTATATAATGTCTGGCACAACTGTTTGTTTCTTCTGAGTATTTCTCAGAGCAGAGTAGGAT
This sequence comes from Corvus hawaiiensis, assembly GCF_020740725.1. Taxonomy (NCBI): domain Eukaryota; kingdom Metazoa; phylum Chordata; class Aves; order Passeriformes; family Corvidae; genus Corvus; species Corvus hawaiiensis. Next base: position 31,210,793 of record NC_063219.1, on the reverse strand, counting down.
TAGAGGAGAGGAAAGGGAGGATTCCCCGCTGAGTGTCTGTCTGTTGGTCTAATGAGAGCTGGTATCTGCTCATCTTCGCCTCAGGTTCCTTCTGTCCCACAAGATACCATTCACAAGGCCAAGTGGATTTTCATGGGGAAATGTTGTGGTAGGAAGACTGAACAGTTCTGGATCATGACAATAATTTCACATGCTTTCCCCATCAGCGAGCTTTTTATGGCTTTTTACCCAACCTCCTTTTTGCTGCCTGCAGATTTCGTAGACAAGAAAAAGTCAGATGTAGCTTGAATCATCTTTAGCCATGTAAAGTCTTGTAATTCCTTCTAACAAAACCTGTGCCCCCTGCCTTTAATGGGGGAAGAAGCTGGGAGGGCCTGTGTTCATTTAGACCCTCTTTTCCACAGTAGGAGGGGTGGGAGCAAAGGACATGTGGCATGCAGGGGACCTGCACTTGGTGACATCCTCTGCCACAGATGTCTGTCTGCGCCTCCAGCACTCGCTCCAGAGGAGTTTGGACCTGTTGGATTTGGACCAAAATGTGGGGTTTTCCTCTCTGCCTGGCCTTTGTGCTGGAGTTACGCCCATGCCTTGCCATTCTCTGTGCCTGGCTGCTGGCTGGCAGACTTGTGTGGTCCTGCAGGACTTGGGGGTGTCTCAGGTGCCCCTGGACCTTGGTTTCCTCATTTTTTCTGTCCGTGTCCTTATCCTGCGGTGCCGGGAGCACTCCCATTTCAAAGCTTTCTTGCACCATGTTTGTATTGTGGGGTTTTGTGTATTTGGGTGGGGTTTTTTAGATACGCTGTCTGTGCTTGCAGCTCTCAAGAGTGGGGACCTGCTTAGGGGGACCTCAGTTCTCAATTCTGTGTGACAGACCAGGAGCTGCCCTTCCTTTCCCTCCACACCTGCAGGAGATGCTCCCAGCTTGAAAGGGTGCTTCAGAAACCAACCTTGTTAGCACTGTGGCTTTAAAATTTTTTTTTAAGTTTCACGTTGGCCAAAGGAAATTCTTTTCTCATTGAAGACAGGAAAATAAGGTCATTGTATTATATCCTTTGGAGCATGTTTTTTGAGATGCCATTTACTTAAGTGGCAATTTTGATTTGGTTTTACTGTGGCTTTTCTTTCAGGATTGGTTTTCCCCTCTGAGACACAGGGGTTTGTCTTCCTGTTTTGGATGGTGGGAAGCCTGGGCAGCTTTTCCTGTATGATGTGCTCTGTATATAAGTGATCTTGCCTGAAATAAACTCACTTCCAGTTACTTAAGGGGAATTTAATAGCTGCTGCTTTGCTGCAATTGCTCCAAGTGACAAAGAATTTCTTAGATATGAGCTTGTAAAATGGTTCTGTCGGTACAGGATGTTCAGTATTAAATTACTTTTATGGGATAATTTTCCTGTATTAATTGCTTGTACTTCATACCACAGACGAATTAAATTGCTGCTTTCCCAGGGCTCGCTCTGTTCATTTAACAATGTTACAAAATATGTGATCTCTTAAAATACATGTATTTAAGACTGCTTGGGTGTCTTTCAGGCACAATATAATGAACTTTGCATTCTCTCTGCTTCCTCCAGGTATCCTTGGTGGGTTTTTTGTTTTTGCTAGGGCTGTACATCTCATCCCTGGCCTCCTGCATGGGAGGGCTGTACGGAGCACCCAGGATCCTGCAGTGCATCGCCCAGGAGAACGTGATCCCCATGCTCGCCTTCCTTGGACGTGGGGTTAGTCATCCTTTCTCTGGGATTGCTGTCAAACCTTCACCTGAACTTAAAAAGCCAAGATTTCTGTGTGTCTGTAGAGTGAGATGGGGGATGCATGAAGAGGAAGGCTCAGGATCTGGTATCCCATGCATAGGCAAAATAGCCAGGAAATGGGTGGTTTTATGAAAAAACCCAAGCATCCAGCTGCCTGTGGTCCTTTCCCTGCCTGTCCACTGTGTGCACTGCCTCTGCTCTGAGCCCTCCCATGGGGTTTGGCACTGTGCAGGAGCAGCCCTGCCTCACCATCCTGGCATCTCTCTCACCCGCCTCCGCGCCCCGGCCTGGGCTCTCTGTCCTGCCCCTGTGAACACACAGCCCTTCCTGGGCTGTCTTCAGTCCCCTCCCTCCCTCTGACCCATTTCTTCAAGATGTCCCCACTGAAACAAGCACTTGTGATATAGCTTTGTCTGTGGGGTTTTTTTGCACACACCTTATTCATGCTGGTGCTGATCCTGACCATGACCGAAGGAAGCACCTACCTCTCCTCCACCCTCCTGTCCAGGGCAGAAGCCTGAAGCTTTTGTTCCAGCACTTGCTGAAATGGATGGTAACTGTCTCTTTACCTTTTATCTGTTTTCTTTCTTCTTCTTTCCTGTGCATTTTCTTTGATCTGTTCCTATCCTCCATGGTAACCTCATAGCCAACCAGTTGTGACGCTGTGGATTCAGTCTGTGTGCGGTGGAGAAGAGGACACTTCTTTGTAAGATAAGGTGCCTTTTGGACACTATTAAATAAAAACAAAGAATAGATTTGAAAGGTTAAGTTAGGGGGCTTCTAAGCTGTAGATATGCCTTGAAACAAAGTCTTGCTTGGAATATGACAAGAAGCTTTTTCCTTGCTTTGTGAATAATCTTTATGCATGAGTCATTCTACAGACGTCAGTCAAGGTATCTGTCACCAAGACCCTGTAGTCTTGGGCCATTCATCTATACATGATTTTCCCCTTTTCTGAATAGAGAGAAAATAATTCCATCACTCTCAGTAACCTGCAGTACCTAACTGTCTGAACAGAGTGTCTGGAAAAGCCTTATGATGCTCTGCTCCTTCAGAGCAGCTTGAAAATACAGAAATATATTTTTCAATATTGGTATTTATGAATGTTTTAAAATATTTTAATGTTTTATAAGTATAATAATTTTCTCTCCATTGTTTTATGTTTCTCAAAGTAATTTTCTAAATTAAAACTTATAATAATAGCAAAAATAATAGTAATAATTGTAGGGAAAGCAGGAACAATAATGACCTCAAAAACTTCCTGAAGGCAGTTTTCAGGTGATTCCAGAATAGGCTCCCCTTGGCAACCCTTGTGAAATTCTCAGTGGTTTAACAAAGTTGATTTCCTCTCTTCACTGATAGTTTTCTGTCTTTCTGTCAAATTTTCTGTTCTGAACTCCACGCAGAGTGCTATGATGGGAAAGGCTTCTTTTTGAGCCCTTCAAAACAAAAAGATTTGAAGGTGAGAAATCAAAGGCAGATCACTTTCCCCCCCACTTTCTTCTCTCTGCCACCTTGGGAATTGTTTAGATTTGGTTTATGGAGACTAAATACATTTAATTTGTCCTTAGCAATCTACTCCACATCAGTTCTTCTTTTCCATGGGTGAAGAAGGTGGTGTGGTCACCATAGCCCCAGCTGATGGGAAGGACACGAGTGTTTTCTGTAGTTAAACCCAAGCCAGATGCATCCTGAGATCATCCCATCTGTTCCCCATCTCAGTACATCTTTCTGACACTGAAGATGCTTTCTGAGATCTGCCTTCCTTTGTCCCTGAGATGTATTTTTATTCATTCTGAAAAGATGTAATGGTCCAGAACTGGTCTAATTTCTTTTTAATAAATAAGAATGGAGGAAACAGAAATAGTTTTCATTTGAGCTGTGTGTTCATTAAAGAAGTAAATGCAGTTAAGTGAAAACCTAAGATATTTTGTAAGATATCTTGTGAGATATTTTTCAGCAAAGTCTTTACATGGCTTTCACTGGCTTGCCAGGTGGCAAAATGGCAAAATGGTGTCTGGTCCAAGGAAGGGCATGTTAAACCTGGGATTAAAGTTCATGAGCCAAAGCCTCAGGTATTTCCATTCCTGATGCTCTTTGTTTTGTCCCTCTTTTCCTTCTCCTTTCCCTGCCTTCACCCAGTCCCAAAGGAGAGGAGAGGGCAATGTTTCTCCTGGCTCCCTGCCCTCCTGACACATGCCTGGCATTGCTGGGGCTGCCTGCCACCCCCAGCCTCCTCACCTGCCCAGCCTCACTGCTGCTTTCCCTCTGCTGCTGGGGTGGATTGAAGGAGGGGAGCTCTGTGTGCAGAGGCTCGGCAGACCATGGGTTCAGCTCGGCTGCCTGTCAGCGCAGGGCCAGAAGCTGCTGATATGAAGGTGGCACTGCTCCATGCAGAGCTTTTCCAAGGGCAGCACGAGGGAGCCTTTTGGGTAGGCAGTGGTGCAGAGTCCTGTAGAATAATTAGAGATGAACAGTTAACTCTAATTAACACGTTTTATTGCCAGGCTTCCCATAAGCCCCACAAATCTCTCTGAAGGCTTATTGCTGCTTTAATGACATTGTTTTACCATGGAGATATGAGTGAGAGTGGATGAATTTACCAAAGACAGAGCTTGAATAAGGCTTAGGGATGAGGTGGGAGCTCACCAGCTTTTGGCTTTCAGCCTATTCTTTAATTTATTAAGCCTGTGAGCCTCTGTTTGCACATGCATGCATGCATTTCATGGCTAGGGGGGTACTGCAGGCAACCCAGGTAACCATATATGGCAGCTGAGAAAGTGGGGAATCCTCATGGCAAGGTTCATGGTTATTAATTTAAATGTAATTTTGTTTTATTTATGAGCCAGAAAGGCCCCAACAAGACTCCAGTGGCTGCGATTTGCTTAACAAGTCTCATCACCATGGCTTTTGTCTTCATTGGGCAAGTGAATGTTCTTGCTCCCATAGTCACAATCAACTTCATGCTGACATATATTGCTGTGGACTATTCCTACTTCTCACTATCCTTGAGCTACAACATTCAGCAGAAACCGGATGAGACCCAGATGGGAACTGCTAGACCTGCTCACTCATCCCAGCCTTTAATTTTCAACAAGCTCCCCAGCCATGCAGCAGATGGAGTAATTCAAAGCAGATCAAATGGCACTTTGCTGGAATTCAAAAAAGACATGGACCAGCTTTTTAAACCATTTTTTAGTGAGCCAAGTACTTGCAAAAGAGAAGGAGCTGAGAATTTAACCCAAAAGGTCAAACAAAAGAAGGCAAAGAAGCCAGCCAAGCAGACATTACAAGACAGCTTTCTCCTGGATCTCCATCACGATGCTCCCCTGGCTCAGTACGGCCAGGATGAGACCCCAGAGCCCCACAAGAGCCAGCAGGATGTGGAGGAGCAGGGCAGGCAGCGGGATGCAGGTCTGTGCTCACCACCCACTGCGGATGCCCAGCACACACCCAGGACACTGGAGCAGAGGGAACAGCTCTGCAGTGAAGTGATGATGCTCCCTGGCCCGAGGGGAGAAGGTAAGGGCTGCAGGAGATGGACACCTCCATGCTCAGAGGAAATTGTTTACAACTTTGGTCCTCCCAGTGCTTTCCTGAAGGCAGGCGTGAAACGAGCTTTATATGGGGCTGTCATTCAGTGATTCATGGCAATAATATCATTTATTCCAGGTGAGGGTAGAGCTCATTGCAAGGCATCACAGGAGAAGTTCCAAAGCAATTTCCTACAGAAGATTAATCACAGGAAAGCAGGCAGGACTAAATTTAGTGTTGGGTTGTTTACAATATACTCATAATTCTTCACAGGCATGCTGAATGCTGTACATTAAAAAGGGTTTGGGTGTATACATTGTCCTGGTGTGGGGTAGGATGGATGGTTAGAGCTGTGTGAGTCTAAAACTCAGGCTATCAAAATGCAGTGGTCCCCACAACACAGGTGGAGTCTGTAACTCAGCATCCATAGGTGAAGGTGTGAATTTGTTCTGTTGGTGATGTGGGTATTTGGTACAGTGTGTGTGCATGGAGTTTGTCATTCCCAGTGCTGTAGTGTTTCATCAGCATTAGTCAGTTAAGCTTCCTAAACCCTTCTGAGAGAGAAAAGTATTATTCTTATTTCACAAATTGTGAAACTGAGACTGAGATAGACAGATGCTGCCTTTAAATGGACTTAGTACCAGATCTGGCAACTTTCTGGGTTTTTTCTTGCGCTTCTTGTCAGTTTTCATTTTAGAGGTTTTGGTTGAACTCTGTCGTACCCAGCTGTCAGATAGAATTTTTTCTTTGGTTCCTGGAATGTGGTAATGTAAAGTAGAGGAAAAAACTCCACTTTATAACTCCTTTCTAATTATCTTTTTTTTTTTTTTTTTTTTTTTTTTTGTAGAAACATCTATAAAGCAACAAAATCCAGAACTGGGAATTCAGCAAATACCAGAATCCTTCTACTCCAGATTTTTCAGTCACTGGATTTCCTTTGCTGGTGTAAGTAATTTTCTCTTATTTTGAGAAGTGGTTTGTGATTGTAGAAAACAGAAGGAAATTCATCACACACTGCAGTGTAAATACTCCAGTACTTTAAATAACGGCTTTTGATTCTCGTATTGCAGGTCACCTGAACTAAATACTCAAGGTACCATGCATCCAGCAGTCCAAATTCAGGGAAAGCCTGATAGCATATTAAATTAAATAACAACAGGAAGAAACCCAAACAAACAAAAAAGCCCCAACCCAACTCAAAAGTACAAATTCAAAGTCTGGAGTCTTAGGACTTTAAAGATGCATTGCTGAATGGGGAAAAAGAAATTAGTGTCCCTCTTTTCACCATGTGCCAGTCTGCTTTTTCTTGCTGTGGGATGGACTGAGACATCACCTTCAAAGCTGTGTTGCTTTTATTCATGGGCCAGTTTCTGCAAGCTTGGGGTGGGGTTTCATTAGTGCTGATGTCCTGATACCAGCAGCCCGGCTGTGAAATTCCATCTTTCGAGGGAGGAAAGGAGAGCATTCCTACAGCATGTTACTTTAAATAACTTTTAAATAGCTTCTGCCTCAAGCTGTTGAGAAGTTTATACACCTAAATTCATCTTGGGAAGATGGATTATTGGGCAGATGACAGGGAAAGGGTCAGATAGGTATAATGAATGAGCCATATGGCTTTGCTGCATGGATAAGGATTTCATAGCTGTGCATAAAGTGTAACAAACCCATTCAAACAACCCACCAAACCATGTTAGTTTAATCCTCAGATGGAGTTTGACACCTACTTTTCAAATTCACTGCTGCTGCTGCCAGCAGCCAGCTCCTGGTGAGGGGTTCTCCTGGGCTGCAGTGCTGGGGTGGCCCCTCTTCAGGATGACATCTTTAGGAGGTTGTGTGCTGATGCCATCTCTGGGCTCGTATCTAACGTGGCTCCCAAGTGCACGTCATGGCAGAGCCATCAGCTCTCTGCCTTCGCAGGGCAATTTGCTTACAGAGGTGACTGACGTGCTCATTAAAGCGGATTTGGTTTCCTGTCAATAATCAGACTCAGAAGGAGGTTGCAACAGAGCTGGGATGGGATTGACAATGCAAAATAAAATCACAAAAGCAAAAATTGGATGTGTTTATTCATCCTGATTCCTCTCCCTCAAAGCTCCTCTCTCTTTGAGCTTCACTGGTTGTGTCAGTTGGGACCATTTTAGCTCTTTCTTTGTATGCTGCCCCTTGCCGTTGGCAGCCTCTCCCATGGAGATGCTACCTCTGCCCCTGTTTTTATGCAACTTGAGCCAAATCTCCTCCTGAGCTGGTGAGCCTCTGGATACTCCTCTTGGAGAAGCCCAAGCAGAGACCCACACTGCCTCTGCGACTCAGGGTAGCTCACTGGAGCTACCTCCATGCTGCTGAGGGTGACACTGTAAACCTGTGCTGTCCCTCCTTTTAAGACTGAAAACAAATGAGTCTCCATAACATGGAAAACTGGGCTTTGCAGAAAAATGGCTGTCAGACTGTCAGCATGGTCTTACCTCCCAGACTCTGGGGTAACCCCAAACTGTGTCTTTCCGACAGGCAATCGTATCCCTCATCATAATGTTTGTCATTCAGTGGATCTACACCCTTGTCAGCCTGGGAGCAGCAGTTATTCTGTATTTCTACATTGGCCAAGTGAGCCCAGGACTCCCTCTTGGTGAGTTTTTTTTCCTGTATTATTAAACCTGCTTAAAAATTCATTAAACTTTAATTAAACTTAATTAGGAATTGAGACTCTTGTGTTTAATATGCAGGTGACACAGTGAACAATGAGGATTTGTTTCATTGTTAGTTTTAATACATTTTCTCTCTGAGTCTGATTTTCTTTTGGATTCTAGCTGTGACTAGCATTGGTTGGACAGTTTGAACATAATGCTTATTGCTTTATTATATTGTGCTTTAAATTACAAAACCAGATACTAAGACTTGATAGGGATGACAGTTTGTAAATGTATCCCAGCAATGAGAAAAACCTCCCATAAATAAGTTTTAATAAACTTAATCTAAACCCACCTGAGAGAACTTTAAGGAAAATGGGAATTATGGTGAGTGTCGCATCAAATCTCAGCATTCATAACTGTGGAACAAGAGAGCCTTTTGATTCCAGAGCTAAACACCTTGAACATGTTGGGAACATAATCTGGGAAAATACTTTTAGGCAGAGGGCATTAGAGAGATCTGTGCATGTGATCAGCTTAAACAAGTTCAAAATGAAATATTGAAGAACATTCAGCAAGCAGCTCATGAGAGCTCACAGCTGCTTGGCAAGGCCAGCGGGGGGGTTTGCAGTGCTCTGTGTCTCTGAAGGGACATGGTGTGGGCATCCTCACCTGCTCATGAATGTATCCATCCATCCATCCATCCATCCATCCATCCATCCATCGGTACGTGTGTGCATACATAGCTGAGTGCATGCCTGGATGTGCAGTTTGTTCTCCAGGATGAGAAAAATCAAGAGCCTGAATTCATATGCAATATGTGCAGAAATAGCTACCTGGGTTTATTTAGGAGAAAGATCATTAGACAGTAGGTAAGCAAGTACTAGATTTCAGAAACACAGATGATGAGAAGCCAAAAACTAATCACCACCATCCAAACATTGCTCAACTGTTCTTTTTCTACTCTTGAGTGACTTCCTTTCTATGTATCTGTAGGGGATAGTAGAAAAGAGCTGAGATTGTGGATAGTAGTTGCCATTTTGTATCTTTTGAAATATATCTATAAGTTTTAACAAAGTTGTTTATGGCCCCCATACATTAAACAAACCACAAATAATGTTTTCAGGTGTTGGAATCTTTTTTGCCTTTGTATACTCACTGCATTATATCTCTGTAGTCTGCTTTTGAAATACTTACCAAAATTACTTTAATAAGAATTTCTCTGTCAGCGTGTAGAGGGTTTTGGAAGCTGATCTGAGAAATAGCAGCATGATTAGACATTTTTTTCTTGGTTTCTCTTGCACGTGCATTCTCATGCATACAGAATAACAGTGTATGGCATTGAAAATATTAGAAGTGAATGCTCAAAATTCAGCCTGATTTTTTCTTGCCTGTGAGGGAATGTTATTTTGTGGTCACAAGGCTCCCACTGATCTGTGAGTTTGCTCTTCAAAGGATCAAACAGCCTTTCTGTCTAGAAAGGTTGGGAGACAGTGGCCTGAGAGATGCTCTGGATTAGGAGCTAGATGAAGACCTTGGGAGGTGAAATGCCCTGTGATTTACACATCCCTTCTCTCTCTTCCTCTCCAGCAGCCTAAGCCAAATCCAGCAGGTGCTGACAGGGCTCAGTTCTCCCTGTCCCTCACCATAAACTTCTCCTGCTGCTTTTGCTCCCAGCTCTGGCACTTCCCTGCCCCTGCAGGGAGCCAGCGAAGGAAACTAACTACTGAGAAATCAGAAAAGAAATCAGTGTTGGTGTAATAAGCTCAGCAGCTCTCTGTGGGGTCAGACAAGAGGGAATGAATGGTGAGACCACAGCCACCCTGGCTGAGGCTGGCTGAATAGCTCCTTCCGTCTCCCTGTCCCTGCAGTGGGAATGGTTTATGCAGTCCAGGGAATGAAAGGTACTGTGGTGGGTGTTTGTGCTTTGCTCATGCTTCACTGGGGTTTAACAAGCTGTCGGGCTGGGAATGGATAGCTGTTCCCCATAGGAAATTTGGGTTCATTTCTAGACAGTTGTTTAAAAGCCACAGCATGTAGGAAGACTGCAGGAATGTTCTCACTATCACAAAATCTTTGGGTACCGCAGACTAATAACAAGCGTGCTGGTCTGAGATTTTATGCAAAAATTCAGTGGTGTAATGCTATTATGAGAGAATTAGCAGCATACTGACTTCTTGTGCCTTTTCTCCGTAGGAGCAGCAGCAAATTTCAGTTTCTTTGGCTGGATTAAGTCCATTTTGATCACTTCATGCAGGTTGGTACCAGTCACTTGGCAGTGACCAACACGCTGCTCGTTGTTCCCGTGACCCACTAATGTGCACAGAGAGGGCTGGAAGAATTGACTTGTTTATTACCTTAAGCAGTCTTTTTGCCCCTTCTTGCATACTCAGGGTTATTCTTACTTGATGGTAAAAAGAGCTGTTTGCTCCCATTAGCCTGGCATTTGGTTGGCTGTGCATGTGGGGAAGCAGGAGTCTCCTCTGCTTTGTGTGTGGGAATGTCAGCTGATAACAGTATCTTGGTGCCTGAAGCTTTATCTTACCCCAGAGGTCTGTGCTCAACCTTTATGGCTCAGGTTGAACTGGAAAATCTGAAAGGAAATGAGAAACTGGAGACTCCTCTTCCACCCACCACTCACTGAAGGAGAATTCCTCTGGTAGTGTGGAACAGGCACACATGGCAGTTGTGTTCAAGTTTCAGAGAGGAAATCCTGGGGCAGGGAGCTGCAATAACTTCAGGACAAATATGATAAATAGGGTCTTTGGTGAAGGAACCATTCCATGTTGAGTTTGCATGGGACTGCAGTAGCATTGTCTTGGGTTTTGATGCCCAGATGACTTTGAGGGTTTTGTTTGGTTGGTTATTAACTAGTTTTGTTAATCTTATTTGATACTATTAATTATTAATTCCATCATGTTGGGTTTCCTATAGTCGCTTATGAGCACCTCTCTCTCTGAGCAATGAGCTTTGAGTTTCCCAGTCTGTTGGGTTTTCTTTTTTGTTGGGGTGAGTGAATGCTGTAGCAAGGACTGTGCAACACCAGCTGCCATGCATTATATGTGCCAACTTGGTGGCTCCTTTAAAATAAATGAAAATCTAGGCAATTAAGCACATTGGTCTGTCTTGACAGGTCCTGTCTCTGCCCACAGTTCCTATAATATGACCACATGCTTTTGGTAGCAGAAGTGGTTGGGGAGAGAAGCCAGGAGTGAGGGATCTCTTTGAGGACCCCATGGCAGGTCTTAGACATAACAGCACTTAATTTATAGCTTAATTTAAACCATTTAACAAAATGGTTATTGTTCTTATGGAATTCTGATGCCTTTGTATCTTATCAAGAGGTGAAGGGTTGAACCTTGAGGAGCAGGGGAATCAGCCCAGGCTCCATCATCAGCGTTCATTGATGGTCCTCCAAGTACAGAAAACTTGAGAGTTCACTGCTCTGAGAGGCCCCACTCAGAGGTGCTGGTCTCAGCCCACTGTGGGCCAGGAGAGCTCAAAGGGTCTCATTTTGGACTGCTGCTTAGAGTGTAGCAAGAGAGTTGGCTTTGGTCATAGTAATTTTCCATCTTGGCCACAGTTTGGGTCAGTAACTTTCTTTGAATGTTCTGTAACAGTTCCGCTTGAGTTGTTACTCATGCAAGAAAAATAAGTTTCCAAGGATATTCACTAAAAACCAGGAGCTGTTAGACAGCATAAGTTCCCTGGAGCAGACAGTGTTTCTGATAAGCTCAAGAGGAGCTGAGCCCAGGTGCTGTTTGTCAAGGCTGAGGCCTAACATTTCTCAGATCATAGTGCAGCCCAAGGGGCAGGGGGCATGGGATGCACCACCGCATGGTCTGCTTATCTCATTTGGAGTAAGGGATTGTTCCCTGTCCCTTTGCTGGCCTGGTGACACGAGCCCAAGCCAAGGGTGAGGAGTTGAGACTGGGAACAGGGTGTGTGGGACCATGCTGAAATGCTGCCAGAATTACTCATGGCACAGTGAGCCAGACCCTGCTGCTTCATATCCCGGGCAGTTCTGTCTGCTTCCATCCCAGGCAGATTTGTGGCTGGTCATTTTAGCTCAGCGCCTCTGTGATGATAGAACAGCATTTTCCTCCCAGTAGTCCTTTGGTGCATCTGAGCCGTGTCTCCTGCCCGTTGTCAGAAATCCCCATGGGAGTCTGGTTGATGTGTGAGGCTTCATGGAGAATTACTGTGTGTGGAAAGGAGAAACTATCCCTGCCTCTCGTGTGGAGAGGTGCTGTTGTCACAGGGGGATTTTATCTCTGGGTTACAGACCAACAGAGTCCTTGGTGCTTTGGTCAGTGCAATGATGATCAAGGACCCTGCCAAGGAGGGTTGAGGGGAGATCTGGTGAGTGCCCAAAGTAGAAACTGATCCTGTTTCTCTCTCCTCAAAGAGTACAATCTCTAGGTCAGCCAGCCAGCTTGGTCACCCTATCCTAGTGCCAGGGCTCCTGCCCATACTGCCACAAAGCCAACTTGGGCTCTGCTTGGGAGCCAGGTGGGTCATTTTGAAGCCCATCCATGTTGTGCTGCAAGAAATTGCACTGAATTAATTCAGAGTTTTTTTCTAAGCTCTGAAATCCAGTCAAGATATTTTAATGAATTTGAGAAAAATAATAAATCCCACTAGACTACAAGGGCGCTGGAAGCAGTCAAGGGTTCTTGACATCTCTAAGGCTCTTAGGTGCTTGATGAGGTCTTAGTCAGTGCTATATTTGTCTTACAGTTTTGATTTTAAAATGCCAATAGGGTTTTCTTAAAATCAGCTTCAGGGATGAAGAGATTTCAGGAAAATCTCCCATTTTATTTAAAAGTTACAAAAATTATTGTAATCTTTTTTTTGCTTAGGAAACTATGAAAAGGATATTTTTCATTAGAAATGGTTTGTGCTCCTTCTTCTCCGGCACAGTGTGGAAGGTGTTTGCCATGGTCTATATCCAAAGAGGAAACACATTTGTTAAAAAAATGTATATTTTGCAGTGTTTATTTGGGAAAAGGGAGTACATTTTTTGTGTTCCTTCTAAGAAGAATGCTTTCAGGTTAGCTCTGTGCCTCCAAAGGGCACCGAGAAGGATTTAGCCTCTCCCGGCATCACCCTGCCTTGTTTGCACAGCCAGGAGCACGGCTGGTAATGGATAAAAAGCAAGGGGTGATGCAGGCACCTCTGCTTCTCTGCTTGCAGGAGAAGGCCATCTCCCAAGGAGCAGATCGTGGTGACACCGTCCTTTGCAACAGTTGGCATGGAGACCAGGCAGCTCACCGAGGAGAACGAGGACTTCGCCTCACGGGACCGCTATCACCAGTCCTCACTCATCAGCAGAGAGGAATTTGGCAGCCAGTTCCAGTGAAGGACACACACACACACATACACGCAATCAATCTGTTACTTCAAAAAGCATTTAGAAGTGCTAGTGGCTGCCACGAGTGCCTTGTGAAATACTTGAATATACGCACAGAGGATGTGAATGGCTATTTATGTATTTGAGGCTTGCTTGTTTATGCAAACTACAACATTGCTGGGCTTCAAACTTTGCCCAAACTGAGGGGAAAAAATGGAAATGAAAGGGCCAGTCCAGCGAAGTGATGAGTTACTGAGGACAGTATAACCCTCTTAAAGAATTCAATTACAAGCCCTATTGAGCTCTAAAAGAGGTTGTTGCTCTAAAAGCTTACAACACCCCATTTCAGATGTCCTCTGGGTGACTGGGGACGCTCTGCCTGGGAGCAGTGACGTTGACAGCAGGAGCCAGTGCCCCACTCCCAGCTGTGCCACGGATGGATGCGACCTTCCAGGTCAATTCACTTCTCCTCTTGGCATGAATTTCCCTGCTTGTAATACAGTAATTTTCTACCTCAGCATTTCAATTACCAAGGTCTTAGAAAGTACTTTAAGGTGTTAGACAATAGGCCAGAATCAGTGGCAAGTACGAGAAGATTATGAAGTATATTCACTACTGAAATCACACATTTAAATGCAGTAATGCAGAATAATGACCTCTTCTGTAAAACTGTGAAATTATGTCTTAGAAGCTGTTCATAGTTATTTCCCACATCCTTTCTGATGTGAGACCTGAGACCTGACAAAATAGCTGGGCCCACTTAGAGTGTTTCCCAGCTGAAGGGACAGATGATTCAGAATGGCTTTAGCAATATAAGTTTAGCCCCAGCACCACACATCAGTTCTGACATTACGAGGAGGGGAAAATCACTGCCTTTCACTTTGTTTCATCTCTGATAATTCCAGCCTTTAGATTATTTATTTCTCCTTCTGTGCAATAAAAGCCTGAGACACCAGGAACTCCTCTCCATTCTTTCTGTGGGTACCCTCAATGCCTTTGAGCACCATTCCACTTGCCAGTGCTCAGTGTCCTGGTATTACCAGGTGGGGTGGGTCCCATCCCATGGTCTGGCCAGCTGCAGCTTTGGCTCTTTCAGTTTTCTTACAGAGGGAGGCACAGGAGGCTTTCTGCTGACATGGAGAAAAGAGCCACCTTGGCACACTGCAGAAAGTGTATTCATTTTTCAAGGTTGCAGGTCTTTGACTAAGTGCTTTTAATCTTAATTATCTCGATAGAAGCAAGAGGGAAGTTGTGTTTGTGTGACCAGCTCTGAGCCACCTCAAATCGGTCATCCAGTGCTGGAAGCACCCTTCCAGGATTCCTTCCTCCCCGCCTCTTGCCGTTGGTTTCCAAAGAGTCTGGGTCTGTTGTGTGGATTGTGGGTCCGTGTTGAAGCTTCCCCTGGGTTCCCTGTTGCCAGTGGCTCTAGAGAGCCCTCCCTGTGCTTGTAGCATCCTTAACCTTGGTAGATGCCCCTGTTGTGCAAACTTCAAGCACTCCTTGGTGCTGCCCCACTGCTGGCAAGCTGCTTGGGGCTGTGTTAGAGTTTCATACCCAGCCATAATGCCATTGCTGTAAAATCTTGTGTTCCATAAAGTCTGGTCAAATGCGTGGTCCCTTTCTTCCCAAGTCAAGGATTGTTCAGCCTGGCATTTCTCTGTAGCCTGAACAAAAGAAAACCCCAGAGCATGGTATGAAGAGATTAATAGGCAGAAATTCCTAGGTAGCTTCTTTTTTAGCTACTAAACAATTTAATTCCCTTCTCAAAATAAGACATGAGTTAGGAGATCCAGAGAGGGAGGTTGGGGAAGGTCCTTGGCTGTGTATCTCGCTCGCTGAGGAGTTGCACTGGTTGAAATCAAGTGATTTGGTGGAGAGTGTTTGCCTCTTCAATGCTGTGGCCCCTGCTCGTCCCCAAAACTGGGACATGATGGGCCCCTTAGTCTCCCTTGGTCTAGCAGTACTGGGAGGAGGTCCCACAGCTTTGCTTTCAGCTAAGAGTGCAGCAGCTGTGCCCTTCTCCTGCCACCACTGTCCAGCAGCCCTTTGCACCTGAGCATCCTCTGGAAACATCCCTGTTGTGTTTGTGTGCTGGTGAAGCTTTTGCTGGCTGCCAGGGAAAGGCACTGTGCTGTGCCATGCAGGGCCCTGGTGAGAGGACACCTGGATGGCTCTGGGGTGCGGGGATGGGTTGTGCCTTGGTATTCCTGGAAGAAGACAGCGGCAGTTCTGGCATCAGCGCTGGATTGCTTCTCTTGAGACCTGGCAGTGGAGGAAATACTCTGCAGAGCACACTGTCCCAGGTCTTTGGGCTCCATGTTGTGCTGCTGGAGAAACTCTGCCACCTCCTTCACTGGCACCTCCACCACCACCACAGCAGGAAGCAGTTCCCTCCACCACCTGGTAAGCACAGGCACCTGGTCTTTCCCTCGTATCTGCAGGGAGAAATGCATCGCACAAGGCTGATTTCCTTGCTGCTTTACAGGTTATGAGTACAGCAACCTTCCTGGGTAATGCTTGGAAAGGGACATGCTGATCTTCCCTGGAGCATTAGCTCTGGTGTAGTTAATGGTAAGAGTGGCAGGAAGCCTTGTTTTAGCACCAGTCTGGGTAACATTGGAGGCTCCACAAATCCAGGCCCTATGGGTATGCAGGGCTTTGCCCATCAAGGACACTTTTCCAGCAGGAAAGAAAGAAAGCAGTTGTACGGCTAAAGATTGTGGTATCAATGTCAAAAATGGCTGTAGTTTTGGTAGCACTCTAAAAAAAATGGGTGAAATTAGGAGGGCAGGAATTTATCAGCTTCACATTTAGTGGCTGAGGGGAAGAAATGTGGGTGGGGATTGCTCCTGTGAGTGGTAATGTGCTGCTTTCATCCCCTGAGAGCCAAGCTGTGCCTCCACATGCTGGGGCTTTCAGGTTCCCTGAAGGTGAGTTTGGGACCCGGCTCTGAGCACCATATGCCCTGTTGTATATCAAGGTTGCAGCTTGGCTGATGTAATTATGGAAAGGCCTTACTGCTTTTTAAGCCACGTGAGCTTTTTTATCATCTATAATTATTTTCCTTTTGGTTTGAAATTTGATATTATTATTATTATTATTACTATTATTACATAAGAAATCAAAATGTTCTGCAATGGGTCAAGGTGTGAAAACATTTGTTTTCTAGAGAGATGTGGATATGGCACATGGTTTTGTTCCTTTTGAGGACTCTGGCTGTAAACTGGTGGCTCTACTTTTGATGGTTTCCTTTGCAGAGCATACAAGCACAGAAGGAGGTTGAGGATAAATATTTTATTACTTGCCTTGCAGTACTGTCTGGAAGCTCATGCTGCATTTGTGATCCCTTAGCACTAAGCGGGTCCAGAAATTGGAATTTTCTGCCTCAAAAAACTTGCAGCACAAATAGTCAGGACTAAGAATGGGCAGAAGAAAAGTGAAGTTTTGTTGTGATATTGGCATTAAGAGACAGTTTCTCTGTTGGTATAAATTGACATCCACCCCGCTCTGTGTCCCATTAGCAGTCTGCACAGGGAGAATCAAGCTCATTAAATCCGTATCTTAGCTCAAACTTTCTTTTTTGTTTCTCTCCTCTTGGCTTCTCTTGATCAGCTTTGAGTTTCCTTGCATGATTATTGCTGTGTATGGTGACCAAAACATCACACACCTGCCATGGTCACTTATTCACAGCAGATAGTTGTGACCACAGTGTTGAAGTGGCCAAGAAAGGTGACAGAATATGAACTGATGCTTGTGTGCATGGCTGAATCTAGGGCTCAGGGGGGTCCCTGTACCTTATGAGATGGTTTGCTCTCACCCATGTGCCTCTGATTTAGGTTCAGACAGGCAGAGTTTCTTAAACACCATCATACTTATATCTGCAAGGTCAGAAGAGATTTGCTGAAGCACAGGAGCCAGCCTAGGATTAACATTTAGGTTAGTGGGAAATTGAAGTTATTTGAAATATTGCCCTTGCCCGGTGAATTTTAGAGAAGGTAATTACACGGATAAAAGAGAGAATATTTTGTAGACAACCTATAAATTTGTTAGCTCTGTATGAAAGTGGAACATAATGCACTTGTTATATTCTGCAGTGGTGTCTTGCTGCAACCCAGATTTGGCATAGCACCCCTTAAACCTAAGACAAGGTGAGACCTCAGCAGTAACAGCCTTAAAAGCTACGGATGAGAGGCTCTAGCAGCAAACTGCAGGCTAAAAATAAATCACTTTAAAGCCCATACTGCACAGGAGAGGCTCCTTTCCTTTCTGCCTTCTGCTCCTCGTGGCTTTTTTCACATGATTTTTATGCTCATATCCCCCAATACCTGGGATTTGCCCCCCTTCTGCAATAGCAAATGGAAGCCTGGGTGTTCCCAGAAACTTAGCGGTCAAGGAGTACACCTGTAACTTTATCAGATCCAGGTGTCATGTCTAAATTTCACTGAGGGCTTCTTTCCAGATTTAAGGGCACTGCTCTGAAGTGTTTAGCTCAGCTCCAAAATGTCTGGGTGTGGTCCAAACCAGAGCTGGCTGAAAAAGGTCCTAAAAGAAATAAATAAGGAATTTAGAATTGCTGCTTCCCAGATAGATTTGGATGGCTGATTTATTTTTTTTTCCCCCTGAAAAGAAAGGATTTTTTTCCAGTGACAGAATTCAAAATGCGACATCATTTCAAGTTGTGCATTTTTCTGTGAGGGATGAAGAGAGATCACAAGACCCATATCCATCCTGACCTCCAAATGTCAAGTATCTGGAACAAGCTGCTTGCAATGGAGGTACAAGGCAAGCAGCTCTTGTTAAAAAAAATCAATAAAATACCACCACCCCCAAAATTTCAAGAAAAATGGTCAGGTACTAAGTGCCTTTTGGATGATTGGTATCCATTAATGGATGGCTTGAGGCATCAAGAGGAGATGGGATGGTAATTAATTACTCAGTTAGGAACTATTTGTCCACTTTGGAAACTCAGGGCTTTTAATAACAAATTCCAGGAGGAGAAAATATTCACTTTGTACCTTAATTCATCATCAACTTAAAACTTGTCTGAAGTTTATGAGCCTGATCCAAGTTCTGGACAGATCTGGGATGAGTTTCAAGGGAGCTGCAGGAGTTCCATGACATTGGCTGTGCTGCGAAAGGCTCCTATAGAACCAGAGAGAAGGGACCAGCCACTGTAATCCTCACAAAGTGCTACAGAGATGCCTCTCCTGTACAGAATCCTGTGGTTTTTGGTGATTTCAGACCAAAACAATGTAGAACCCAGCAAATTTGGTCATATGTCTCTAGCCCCTCAAGCTGGAAACTGGAAGTCAAGGTGAAATAAAAACACACTGTATTTTCCCTCCCCAGAACAAGGTGATGGCGGGTTTCTATTAATCAATATCAATCATGTTTTATATATAGCTTTGTTAGAGGTTTCCTGTGTTGATGAGGTTGTTTGTTTGTTTGTTTCCTTTGCTGTGTGTGGAATGTGCTGGTTGCTTTCAGATGGAAGTGCTAAATGTGTTTTGTACATAATTTGGGGAGATGTCTGAGGTCGCAGCCTCATTCAGGAGGATGCTGTGGCATTACTTGACACCAGGCTTTGCCTGGCCCATCTGGCTCCTCAGACATGATTTTATGCATTTAAATCTCCTACTAGTTTGTGGTCCCAAGGAGGGAGGAGAGCAGCCCTTGGCCTGGAGCGGCCCTGGAAGCAGCATCAGCAGGATGTGGCAGCGGGGCGTGCAGTTGTGCCACTGGGATAAACAACTCCAGCACCACATGGGGAAAAGCCAAGTGCCAGTGCCCTTCACTGAGCGCTTCTGCTTCACACAGCCACCTTCATCCTGCTGCAGTGCTTCCTTCTCCCACCACTGAAGCTTCTTTCCCAGCCTCCCAGGAGGGTGTCAAACTCATCACGTGGGTGGCAGGGTTGGTATTGCCTCCACACTACCCTCTGCGGTTCCAATGGGTAAAACAGTAATTTTTTAATAAAAACCAACAAAGTGAGATTTTTTTATCTGCTGTTTTCATGTGGATGTTGAAACTGGATCTCAAAAATATCAGTCATAATTGATGCAGCGATATTCCTTACGAAGCCCTGAAGGTAGGAATGAAAAATAAGATGGCAGGAAAACACAGTAGCTTTAAATTTACAGGCACTAAACCTTGGCAAATCTGGCGCCTGCAGGGGAAGGGCCTACATTTGGGAAGTCTGAAGCTGCCTGAATATCGGTGTTTCCTTTCCAGCTGCTTGTAAATAATGTGCTGCTCGTGACTGGGACCACGATGGAGAGAGGAGAGAGATTATTTTCTGATGGTGGGAACTGGTTTAGGCTCACGGGTTCATGCTCGTGGGGCTTTTGCTGGGGCTGGTGGAGACGGCAGCCTCACCACCGCCACGGGCTTCAGAGGCTGCAATGGCATTCCTGTCCCACCAATACTAAGCCCTGCCAGGATGTGGCTCATCCAAGGGCAGCACAGGGCCCTTTGGCCAGTGTTTCCTGCTGCAGGCTCTGCACTTGGGCATATGGTCCTTGTGGTCACCCCTGTCATGGTCACAAGTGCCCTGTTTGGTTCAGAAAGGCAGCAGGTCAGGCAGGTTTAATGGCAGTTTTGGGGAGGACATCAGCTACCCCCTTCCCCCCACTTCCAGAGGGGGTTAATTCAGCCTTCCCAGCTTTCCTAGCTAGTGGCACTGCATGGTGGGTCGTGCTCTGGGGGCACCACGAGGGAATGGTGAGATGGAGCTGTTCGATACGGACACGGGTTTTTCTTGCAGCAGTGTTTGTTTTGCATTTGCCTGTGTCTGCTATTGCTCTCGGTGGGCCTGTTGAGTGAAACAGTAGGAAGAATTTATTGAGACCTTTTTGGAAAAGCATTTGATACTGTGCTTCCTGCTTGTTGGATTTAAAGCTTGGAAGGATGCAGTAAGAGTGGGGAGCTGCTGTTGTGGCTTAGATGTTGGGGAAGTCCCTTGGAAAAAGCTCTAGACTCAGTATTAGGGCCCTCAGGCTTGAGAGTGAGTGGACAGAAGAGCATCCATTTCATGTCGGGGCGAAGTTTGGCTTTAATTTGCCCCCTGTAGCCCTGAGGGTGCATCACTGGCCTCAGAGAGGTTTCTGCGCCCCTGCTGCCTTACCTGTACTGCACAGTTAAAAGTGTCAGATTTGCTGGCTGGCAAGGCTTTTTTCCAGGGACTAACAAAACTTTCTAAAGAACCATATTTATTAAGGACATTATTTACTATCTTAGAAATTGGTAGCGTGGAGTCCTGCATTTCATGTATAAAGATATCCCCAAGTGCTTGAGCTGCTGCATTGCACTCCCTGTGCCATCTCCCAAAGTATCAAAATACTTCACAACTCTTCCCCTGAGCTTCTGTTGTGTGTTGGTCTCTCTGTCTTATCAAGAAGAAAGCTTTGTTTTGCACAACTATTCCATACAGAATGTGTAAATACCTGCACATAGAATGAAGGAGTCTAAAGATATCCTCTGTAGATCAGGCACCTTCGTGGTGACTGCCTGTGGCTTCTGGGTCACTCAGGTCACCCCATTTGCCAAGACTAGGGTGCTTACTTGTATGACTAAAGCATAATCATGATTGGTTTGTGCTTCATGTCCCAAATTGACATGGCTTTACTTGTTCCTTGGGTTTAGACAAATTTGAAGCAAGAAGATGGCAAAAGCTGTGGAGAGTAGACTAGAGCATGGAATGATAGAGGAATGCCTCAGAGGCAGCCTTTCCCAGGTCTTTCGTCCATAACTATTCAAGTAGCACAATGAGGATTCCTGAGTGTGCTTCACGGTGAAGTGGTGTGGGAAGGTGCGGGAAAAAACACTCGCACGTGGAGAGAAAAGCCCAGGAGCAGTGGAGAGCAAGTTCTGACGGGGTAAAGCCAAGGCCACTAACACGCTGGTGGGGGCTCATCAGTGCCACCTCTTGGGTGGAAAGAGGCTTTCAGGAGAGTTTGTGTACATCAGCCACCGACTTCGGCTTTCGGTGAAGGGCGAAACGAGCAGCGGGGGGCTGTGGACCAAACCCCGGGTTTGTCGGAGGCTGCAGCCGTCTGGGCGTGGTGAGTTGTCCACCTGTCATCCTCCACTTTGGAAGATCGGATTTTGCTTGGCTTGTGGAAATCAAGTCTGATTCTGAACCAGCTCGAGGGAAAAGCATAGGGCCCAGGAGCGACTCGAGGGGAGAGGTTGGCCAGGACGGGTTTGTGTTCCCTGGGGAGGGAGAGCTCAGCCGGGGACCCCAAACCTGGCGCATCGGGATGCCGGCAGCTCCGGCAAAGCCCAACCCCACAGCTCCGCGGCGTGCTCTCTCCCAGAACCAGGAGCATAAAATTATGAAGGGGAATTTCAGAACAATGAAGGGAAATCCTTTGCCTCCCGTACAGCCCAGCCTGGGAAATTCACCACTGCAAGAAGTTGCAGCCTCCAACGCTGCTGCTGGCGTTTAAAGGGAGTCAGCTTTACAACCAAGGAAAGGGCTGAAGTTATTTGTCAAGGACTCGATTTCCATGGGAATTAAGTTCGGGGCTATCCAGTGCGGGAGGGGGGTGACCCTGCCGGAGCGGGAGGGGCCGTGCCCGCCGGGTGCCGCTGCGCGGGGCGCGGGACCTGCGCGCTGCCCGCGTTTAGACGCGGTACCGGGGCACCTCCGCGACGGCTGCGGGCGCTGGGCACGGGGGGTGCTGCTCGCCCAGCGCGGCTGCGAGATGCAGCAGGAAAAATAAAGTAAAAGTAAAACGAAACGTAATTTTAATTATTATTATTATTATTATTACTACTACTAGTGCTCCTATTGATGCCGCAGCCAGCCGGGTGAGGGAGCGGGCGGCCCGACGGCTGCGCGGGGCGGGAGGGGGCGGCCGCTGGGGGCCGGGCCGGGCCGGGGTGGGGGGGGCCGTGGGGAGCCGGGCCATGCCGAGCCGAGCCGAGCCGCGGCTGGGTGATGTCAGGCTCGAGGAGGAGCCTCCGCCGCCTGCCCTTTTACTTTCGGGCGCCGGCACTTGGCCGCAGGCTGCTGCTGCTGCTGCTAGCCGGGCCCCCCCTCGCCCCCTCCGCTATGGGCACCCCACACTTTTAAGGCGCCGCCCCGAGGGGGGGCGCACGGGGAATTCATTAAAAATCGCTATTTACGTGGTTATTCATTGCCCCGCTCCGGGTATGTGAACAACCACCCCCCTGCCCCCCCCCCCCCCGCCTCCCCTTCCATCCACCCCCAGCGCCATGCCGGCAGCCTGCACCCTGCTGCTGCTGCTGGGCTTGGGGCTGGTCCCGGTCCCACCGGCCGGGTCGCTGCCCCTCGCTTCCCCACGGCGTCTTCCTCCACCTCCCCCTCCTCCTCCTCCGTCCCGAAACCGTCTCGGCCGCCCTTCCTCGCCTCCCGCCGCGAGACACGCCGGCAGCCCGG
Source organism: Corvus hawaiiensis (assembly GCF_020740725.1). Lineage (NCBI taxonomy): Eukaryota > Metazoa > Chordata > Aves > Passeriformes > Corvidae > Corvus > Corvus hawaiiensis. The sequence goes on along the minus strand of NC_063219.1, from coordinate 31,188,125 downwards.
GTGAGTGCCCCGCGATGGGGATAAGGGTAGGGACGGGATTTCACCCCGGCAGCGGTCGTGGTGCGGCGGAGAGTGCGCGGGGTGCACATCGTACGGGTCTCCTGTGGCGTGGGACCCCGCACACTCCCCACCGCATCGCGACCATGGGCTGCTGAGCATCCCGACATCACCCAGAGCCGCTTCAGCTGCGAAGTGTAACACTCCCCCCGCAATTCCGTTCCCTTTTTAACCTTGCCCAGCTCGTGCTACAGGCAACTGCTTCAGTGGGTGAAGGTTTGGGATGGGAATGGTGGGTGGGAAAGTGTAAACACGTTGTAGCTGTGTGGACTGACTGGAAGGTGGAAGCAGTGGGAACTTCGCAGACGAACTTGAGAAAGGCTTTGGGGGGCACCAGGAGTACTATCCACACGTGTCTACCTATCCAGGGGGGAAATTGGTGGCTCCTGTATCTTTGGCATCTGGGTGGCTTCCTGCTTGTTTTCAGAAATGCTCTCATCTCACCTTAGGTACTGACCCCCATCAGGTGTGGGGACAGATGCTACCAGGTCTCTCTAAATACCCCCTCTCTCTGCATAGCCTACAGACTGTCAGATTAGCCATGTATAAAGTCACATTTTTGTGGCTTGCATGCCACATCTACAGTGCTGGTATCATGAGCAATGCCTAGTTTTGTGCTTTACAAATTGTGCTGAATTTGGTTTCAGCACAGGATAAACCTTGTTTTTCCCAGAACAAGCAGGGACATTTCAAGTGCCATTCAGTAAACTGGCTCACTTACTCACCAAAGAAGGCACATAGCTCTAAGGATGACTAATTCTCAATGAGTTTGGAAAGCACTGGGTGTCTGCAGGTGGTATAAGGAATCCAATATGTCAAATTAGTCCTGCGTAGGTTTTAAGTGGGTTCTAGGATTCATTGCCTGCCTGAGCTGGACTGTCAAATTTCATCTTTTAATTTCTGATGAGGAGAGAACATCGTGCTTTGGAACTTGGGGTTAAGTTTAGTTGCATGGAGCTGTAAAATTTCAGGAAATGTGACAAAACTACATTTATAACATTTTAGTTTTTTTTCACAAGCCCAAGGCGTGCCTTCGTAGGATGTATCCACACTAGACCAAATGTATAGCTGGGGATATCAGCTGGAATGTACCCTGCAGTGGATTAGAAAGCTCCTAACTAGCAGTGCTTGTGTGAGAGCAGCTTTGTGACTAGGATACTGCATAGAAATGAAGGAGATTTGGGTCTGTTCCCAGCTCAGCCACTTTGTGCCACTCCAAGTATCGGTTTGCCCTCCAAACTGGGAGAGAATAATGCTGTCTTACCTGCTACCAACCTTGTGAAGATAAAATCTGCAACTTGCCAGAGAAGTGCTCACCTATTACTTGACGAAAGCTGCGCAAATTCCTCGGTGGACAGAAAAAAAGTATTTAATTTCATCTCAGCTTTCGGTCTGGCATCTTTTCCTGTGACCTTGATGACTCCTGAGAGTTAGTGGAGGAATGCATTTCCTTTGTTAAGAGTCTGAAAAGCTCGGACTATCTGTCCACATGCTGGAAAAGCCATTTGTCAGGCCACCAGTGTCTGGCTGCCCATCTCGGCAGTGGAGGGTTTGCTCGGTGCAGCCAGTGTTCAGCAGCTACAGGTGCTTGTGAATTATGTCAGCCGCAGCCAGAAGGAACAGGGGATGCATCGTGAAGGAGTGATAAATAGCCCAGCAGTAGCTCGCTCCCCAGCAAATGGCATCATGAATTACACTGGGTCGTGACAGCTGCGATTCACTCGCTGCTACCTCCAGCTCTATGCCTGTCAGTCAAGGGAATTGTCTGGCGTCATGGGAGCAGGCTGGGGGGATCTCCTGAATTGCTCTCAGGTTGAGTTGTAGACTCCTAAGAAATCCCTGTTTGTGTCACCGCTGCTCCTGCCCCTCGGAGGCATTTCCCACCTTTGAAAATGCTTGCTTGAAGCTGGGGGAGCATTTCTTGCCAGCCCATCACCCCAGCGCTACCAGGAAATGAAGATTACATCTCCCTTTGCAGCAGTCTGAGGCTGGGCGGCAAAAGCCCTTTCTCAGGCAGGGCTTAGTGAGCAGATGGTGAGGCAGTGGGTGTAGAAATGTGGCTTTTGAGTCTCTCACAAAGCGTGGGACAAGGGAGCGGCGCAGGAGCAGGGCTGCCCCTGGAGCCTCACTGCCTTCCTGGCCAGCTTGTGCCTCAGCCTGCATCTGCCACCCTCCCTGCCAGACCCTCTGTGGGCTTGTCTGCTGGAGAGATGAGGACAGATGGCTTTAGCCTGTGTTTAAAATATGGTCTGAACCCAAGGAGAGTAACACAGAAAAAAAAAAATAGGTGAAGTAGGAGGCAAGGAAGCTGGTGACAGTAAAGTTAAAGCATTATCAAATTCCTCCATGAAATCTTTTCTGGCAGCTACTTCACATGGGCACCGAGTGAGCTGAAGGGCACTGTCTGCCACCAGCCTGGGTCAGGTCAGGGTTTGGTTACAAGCTCTGTCCTCCTGCAGGTCTTGGTATTCTAATTTATATTATTTAATTATATAATATTATATATTCCCATCTGTGAAATGGGAATAATTCCAGTGACACCACAGGGACAGCAGAGGTAGCACTGAGCCCCTGACAAAGTCACTATGGCTGGGGTCTCCCTGTTTCTGCCATGTCCCTTTTCCTGCTACTTCTACCCACACAGGTGCTCTGCCATGGTGCCCAGCACAGCACGGAGCTGCTGGCAATGGGCTTTCCCTGAGAAGCTGATCTACTTTTCTGCCATCTGTGTCTGTCCTTCTGTCCCTGTTCCCTCTCTCCCATGGCAGGTGCCACCTTTCTCTGTGGCTTCCCTGGTGGGAGCCCTGGAAATGAGGAATGAAATCACCTGGGAAGGAAGCAGCTTTAGTCACAGCAGAGATTTAGGCTGGCTGCTGGGAGAAAGTTTCCAAAACTCTTAGAGTGGCTGAACAGTCTGTATTTATTTATGTATATTTTTAACTTTCTGCCTGAAACTTTCTGTGTGAGGAAGAAGCAAAGTTAGGAGCGAGGGAAGAAGATGCTGAGGATGCTTGTTTGCACAAAGGTATGGTGTTGCCTCCAAACCTGCCTCACATTTTGCAGTATGTATTTTGTGGCTCCTGGGGGCAGAAGCCTGGCTCTCCCTACGGCCACACTGATGCAGAGAGGTGTAAGATGCTGCTCTCTAGCTTTGATGCAACTTCAGGTGACTGTGGGTGGTGCAGGAAGAATGCTTCCTCCCCCTGTGGTGCAGGGACAAGGAAAGATTGCCTCCAGCGCCTCCATGTCACTATCAAAAGGCTGCAGGGTTTTCCTGTCTCGGGCATCTTTGCTGCTCCTCTGTGAGCTGTAAGTGGATTTGGTTGGTGTGCTGTGAACATGAAGTCCCGGGGGTTGTATGGATTTAGCTCTGCTCCTTTGGGGTACATAATTTAAAGCAAAAAAGAAACGAGAAGGAAGAAAAGGCGTTTCAGAAAGGAAAGAAGATTGGAGATCAGCTTTCCTGCCTGTTCCCCATCCCAAGCCCTGGAAGGTAGCAGGGGTCATGCACTGACCAGCTGGGTTCGCATCAATCTGTGGAAGCACTTTATGTGATATTTAAGTGCTAAATGAATACAGTCTGGGAGCTAATTGAGTGACCTGGCTGGCAGGGAGCACACAGGGATGTGTATTGATTGACACTGCCCTGCGCGGTGACCGCGCGTGCGGATCTGTGAGCAGGGCAGCGGGTAAGGGGGGAGCTGCTGTAGCTGAAGCTCATTATTGGGCTCTCCACAAAGTCTGATTTCCCAGTACCAAACCACCAGCACCAGCCTGTGCCCATTCAGCACGTGTTGGCAGCATGCTCTGCTCCAGCAGCCATCACCACTTGGGAAGGATAATTTAACTTGCTCTGTTTACTTGTGGCTAGGGGGACGAGGGAGATGGGCTATTGCTGCCATGTTTGCAGGGGCTGATGCCAGCCTTGCTGCTGCAGGGATGCCTTCCTCAGCAAATACTTTTTTCAGTATAAAAAGTTGCAGATGTTGATCTGTTTAGAGGAGGATGGAGTTTCTGGGACAACTTGTTTCCTTCACCTGCTCTTACAGATACCAATTTTTGGGCTGGCAGTCAGAAACCCTCTGTGACTGAACTGTCAAGCTGTTGTGTGTGCTCCATCCTCCATTCTCCCCATCCTGCTCATCTGCAGGGAGCATGTCACAGCTGCTGAAACTGACAGCTCCATCACCATCACATCTCTCAGAGGTGGCAGAGGATTTTGCTCATTTAGCAGAGGGGTTACGATGCCAGGTTAGAAAAGCTGTTGGTTTTGATGGCTGTAGTGAAAATGAATGGATGCTGCTGACTGTGCCTGTGCATCCAAAATGTAAACCATGAAACTTGGTAGCATCAGTCTGGTTGTGTTGGTTTTAATGAGGCATTCATCCATGATAATAAAATAACCCCAAGAGAATAAAGAACTATTTCAATTAACAAGCTAATCAAGCCAATAAAACCTGTCAGCACAGCGATAGAGTTTCAGTGCTGTGGTGTAGAGATTAAGGCACCACTAACGTCCGCAGCTCTTCTGGAGCTGCTGCCAGAGGGACCTCCTGGCTGGCACTGGGGGTTCCCCATGGATGGGAGCTGTGTGCCATTTCCAAAATAAGGATAGCTATGGAGTGGCAGGGTGCAGCTGTGGCTGAGCCTGCTGACTTTTTGCAGCACAGAAACACTGCCTTTCTGCCTCTGCGCCCAGTCCAGCCACCTGGGGTGCTCCAGGCAGGGCTGCAACCCCTGAAACACCCCCAGAGAGATGATCTGGAGCTGGATGGATTGTAGACAGCCAGTGTAAACCCTCTGGATTCTGGCTTTCTTTCCTCACATAGTTTCAGGAGAGTTTCTCTGGTATGGAGGGGTGAGAATTGTCTGGGGGTGTCAGGATATCTCTGGGCAGACAAACAGCACTGCTAAAACCTGGGCTGATCCTCTCGGATGTGCACAGAGCTTCTCTGGAAAGGGGCAAGGCCAGATCCTGGCACCTGCTCTGGTGTCTTTCTGCTGTTGAAATGGTGCAAAGAAGCACTGGGGCAGTTTGACCAGCTGGAGTGTCAGAAGGTGCTCCACGCAAATCAAAGGTTGGTTGTTCAGAATATTCCCTTGAAAATGTTCAATACTAAATCCATAGTCTGTAGCTTGTGAGCGAACTCGTCACGAGGCCTGAATACCCCAACCACAGGCCCTGTTATTTACATTCAATTGAAGATGTAGGTCATACAATAGGTTTTTTCTCTTTCCTGAATGACTGAGCACAGAAGGCAGAATCCAATTTTCAGTGGCAGCTGACCTGATTAGAAATTCAACTTTTTATTTCTTTGAGCAATTTTTGCAACATTTGCATTGTAATTTGCTGTTTCTGTAAATACAAGAGGTTCATTTGCTGGGATATTCATCCAGAGGAGATGCAAGAGGGCTACGAGCACAGGCTTGGTGAAAGAATGAAGTCTGTGGGTGCCTCTCAGGAGAAAATGGTTTTGTCACATCTGGCAGCTCTTCTCTCTCACCGTTTTCTGCATACATGCAGCTGATGTATGTGCACCCATCACCATATATTTTTTAATGCCCAGGTGTTATATATATAACATCCTGCTGCTTCAGCAAGGGGCACAGTTCATGCAGAGTCTGCGTTCATCCTTTCAGGCTGAAATCATTCACATCTGAGGACAAGGAGAGAACTTTCCCACCCAAAAGGGAAATGATGTTGCATTACTGAGCGACCAGCCCAAGTAATAATATAATCTTAGAAAAATGCAGTTCCCTTGAGTAAAGGAAGCTCTGTAAACTTCAGCTCCTCCAAGCTGTTAGTGTAGCTGTTGCTTGTGCTGTAGTAACGCTGCTGTCAGACCCAGTTTGCTGAAGTGCTCTGGAGAGAACAGGGGATAAAGGGAATAGGAACTGGTTCTTGTATAAAATGAGGACCCTCTTGTAGGATCTGAATACCATGAGGTATATAATACAGGTTTTAGGACCTTGGGTTACATCCCTTATTTGCTGTTAATTTGGTTTTTTTTATCTTGGCTGGGTCCTGGAGAGGGTGATGGCCACTCATGGTCATGAAGACTTGGAGAAGGGGTAGGCAGAGCCAGGGTGAGCAGAGGGATCAGCTGGAGGAAGGTAAAATGATGCAAGGTTTCCACTCACTGGGGTCAAAAGCCTGGCTGTATAAAACCAGGGGAGAAAGAGGCTCATTTTCAGAGCTGTCAGTGTATGGGCAAACCCATGGGAGAGAGACATTTGAGAAAGTTACTCTGTGAGTAATACCTGTAGTTTGTTCTCTTCTGCTCGCCACAGGGTGGGTGGCATTAGTGTGTGATGTGGTTTATTTGGGGCTCTGTGGGTGCTGAGTGTGTACAGGTCTCAGGGCCAGGGCATGGACCGAGCCATGGGGGTCCCCCTTGCTCTGGGTGCAGCAGCTCCCCAAGCTGGACGCACACTGGAATCTACTAAAATGCTGGTCTTCACAAAACCTGTAGGAACCTGCTGTCTTGGAGGTCTCTGCCTTCCAGGCGAGTTTGTTTTAATGTCAGAGAACAAACAAAGCTGTCTCAAGAGCTTCATTCCTTCAGAAACCAGTATGAAATGCATCAGCTATAAAAATATAATTTTAAAAGTGCCTGAAATGCAAAACTAGGGTGTAATAACCTACAAACTGTTGCTGCTCCTGTTCTGCTGTCCCCATCCCTCTGTGGCTTTGGATGGAGCTATTTCCAGCTGCCTGTCCTCTGTGCAGGCAGGGCGGTTGAGGAGGGTTATATCTGCTTTTGCATCTGCCATGCCCTTGACTTGGAGTCATTTGATAAATAGGTTTGCAGTTGGTCACTTAAGCATCTCCCAAGCTGCAGTCAGCATCTCAGCTGTGGGCGAGGGAGCACTACTGCCAAAAGTCAGGATCTGTGTCCAGAGCCTCCTAAGATTTGGCTGTCTTTCCTTAAAACCCCAACTCCTGGAGTTGTCATTACAGGAGAATCACTTAGAGGGGTAGAAAAAGAGCTTCTGGCTGTTGAGGTGGTAGACAAAAAAGCCTGGAAAACATTAGCTGCAAATCCAGGAATCATAGAAGAAGCCCAGGTTGGGTGTATTTAAAAATACCACTAGCTCAAAGTTGGTCTCCAGAAGCTTTTGTGTCCAGACAGAAGGGTTGTTTCAGACACCCCGGCTTGGCAGGGCTCTGCCACTGCATCTGCAGAAGTGCAACCCTCTGCATTGTCCTGCTTTGCTAGGGGAAGAGAGGGAACAGGGAGATGTGCAGGGTAACACAGCAGGAACCGAGGGCAAACCCTGTTGCTCTCTGTCCAGCTGTCCGAATACCTTGTGCAAGTGCCTTGACCTTGGTGGATTGACTCTCCACTGGGAGAAACAAGCTCCATCTGCCTTTTCACTCTGTACAAGGACATGAAGCTGGGAGGACTTTTAAAACGGCTTCTGCAGCATTCTGACTGTGGTCTGGCTGAGGGTGATGGTGTCACTTGCACTGTGACCAAATGCTGCAGGTCCTTCCCTTTGCCTTGCAGTGTGAGCACCCCATCTTGGGCTTCCAGTTCGGTGCTTGGAAAAAGTCCTCTGGAAGTGCCATGACCTTTGCAGTTCTTTTGCCAAGGCAAACAGGGAGATGTTTGAGGGACCTTTTACACAGTGATTTGATGGCAACAAAGCTCTTGCCACTGAAGTTTGGGAGAAAATAACCTTTTCTTTTTAACTCTGAGATGAAGTCAGTGGGAAAGGAGTGAGGAGGAATTTTAAGTGATCTGATAGAAAGGCATGCAAACTGTGCACAAAGGGTTAAGTCAGCAGGATTAGCTGTTGTCCCAGGGGTATGGCCCAGGCTGCATTTCCCAGAAGACATCGAGTTGCACACACACATTTAGGGCGTTTTTCTCAGCTATTTTTTAGCACGCTGTGATGGCAAGGTTTTGAAAGCTGTTACAGGATCAGTCTGACCTCTCGCCTCTATAACCAGGCAGACATTGTGGTAATTTCTGCTACCAGAACCACCCTTAGATTCCTGCAAGGTCTCCAGAGCATGGAAGAAATCCTGTGCAGGCATTGTAGACTGATGGACAGGCTTCTTTGGTTTCCGGTAGCAAAGGAGAGGTCTCTTTTTCCTTGAAGAGCATGCTGAAAGGCACTTCTACATCTGGAGTGACAAGAGGAATTTAGATCTATGGAGCACAATTATTCACATCACTGCTTGTTAGGATGCTGGTGTTAACACCCTTCCTCTTGTGGAAAATCTCTTAAGCCCTGAGGACTGATGTGAAACGTCATGCTCTGGTGAACTTTGCTGAAGCGGGGATGAATCACACTAAGTTTGGCCTCAATATATTATCCAAAAGATACCTTCTGTGACAGCCTAGCGGAGGGTACTGCTGCCCACCCACCCAGGGTGTCAGGATCTATTTTGGGGGGAAGACAGCACTTTTTGGAGAATGCATGAATTGCGGGGTTGATGTGGGAGTTTGGATATTGAGGGTTTTTTCATTTGGTTTTGAGTGCTCTATGAAAGCAAAAGGCAGGTTTGTAAGGGGTCTCAGGCCATCTCCCAAGGGGTCTCAATATATCTCCCCTTGCAAGATCACCCCAGAATGGCAGATAAATATACCACTTTTTTAAAAATGAGAAGGGTTTCACAGCATCTCTGAATAACTGTCCTGCTACATCTGTGCCACTATAGGTAAGAAAACACTTTCTTATCAGGGAAACTGTAGTAGCTGGTAGTTAAACCTTCTGCAAAGAAATACCCCAGACAAGTGTTGGCCAGGTTTGACCCTGCATTACTGGTAAGATCTCACAAACTGACAAGGTAATTTAGCAATTTGGGGAGGAAACACAAAAGGTAACCCTGTCTATTGAACTCGTTTCTGTCCTGTGATGGGAATGATTTCCAGGAGTGGAAGCATCCACAGACCAACTGCGCATGATTTGCTCTCTTGTCAACTGGAATCAAGGACCCTGATTGTGGAGCATAATGCTGCTCTTGTAATTCAGCCTCTATCTTTGTGCTGGAGCTGGGTATAATTGTATCTGTGTCTGGAGGGACAAGGAGAAGGGTTTCAGTGGCTGGTGCTCACAAAGGCATCTTTAGAAACCTCCTTACCCCTGGTACAAGCTTGGTAGGGCTTAAATGAAAATACTCCTGAGTAGCTTTAGATATTTGAATAGTCATCATTGTTTGATTCAGATTTGGTTACAGGACTAACATCCAAATGTTAATTCTTTTTAGGACATTATCAGCTCTTTCAGCAAAAGCAGAAAGGGGATGCAGTATTAGACTGGCAGCCACCCCTGCAGATAAAGGCCCTTTGAAAGGATGTTTCTTAGGAGGGAAACATAATCAGAGAATGCAGAAAATCATGAAGATGGTCTCTTCTTAGGAGCAGGTAGCAAATATGATGCATGAAGAAAGCTAAATGAACCAGGAGGCTTTTAAACTGGGGAATGGGAGTGACAGCAATTTTGTAGCCTCTGAGGACAGTCCCCAGCATGCAGACAGAGATCCTCATAATCCTGTCCTGCAAAGTGCTGGTACACCTGGAGATCGTACGGTGCTGGATAAGCTGTGTCACACTCTGGGTTAAGACTGAAGTTGATGGTCACTTGGTGGCATGGATGTGCCAAGGCAGTTGATGTGAGGTGGCTCTGTGCTGGGTAATCTGTGTCTGTGTGTGGGCACATGGGTTTTGGGCACAGATTTCTGTCCTCTCGGTCCTCTGCGCTGCCTGGCTCAGCACAGCATGCCCGTAGGCAATGAGGTAGGATGTGACTTGATCCTGACTCCCTGTGAGCCCTCAGTGACAGCTCAGAGGGCGACAGTTCAGAGGGTGACAGCCCAGTCCTGCCCTTCTCCAGCACCCATTCCTGCTGCTGACCACATCTGAAAGAAGGTGTCTATTTTTCAGCCTCCCTGCAACTGTGCAGAAAGGCACTGGAAGTGGTAAATCGCTTCCCCCTTTCTCGGAAAGGAAACGTGTGACTGCAGAGGCAGTGGCAGAGTGTGCAGGGTGGCCGGGCGGGACTTCAGTTCCAGCTGCCCCGGGCAGTGCCGCTCCTCTGCTTGTCAGTGGTGACGGGCCCGCCAATGCCAGCGGGGAAGGACCTGGCTCATCCCCTGGAAGAAGGAGGTCCGGCGCCATCCTGAGCGCTGCCACCGCCGCTTCCGGCGGCAGATCGGTGCGGTGTCATCTAGGAAATGCGATTTAGATCATCATCCTTTCGCAGCAGATGGGGGAAGGGACGTGGGGGCCCTTATCTCTTCTGGGGATTAATTTCTCTTTAAGCTGCCTTTTTTTTCCCCCCCTGTTTGCTTTTTTCTCCATCCCTTCACAAGCCTCACTGTCCCTTGCTGAAGGGTAGGAGCCACGAGAGCATCCATGGTTCTCGCTGCCATGGCATCGTGCCCTGCATTCTACTTCCAGCTGGGTGTCAGGCTTGGGCTACCTTCAGTTTTCCCCTGGGATGGGGTTGCATTTTGCTGGTCTGCATGGAGGGAAGGATCCAGTGAGCCTTGTATCTGCATGTCACCAGATGGCATCTACCACTTGGCAGTCTGATGATTCTCCTGCATCCAAGAGGGCTCTTCATCCTTCTCATCCCTACCACATCCTTGAGAAGTTGCTCAGTTCCCAGGCTGGTCATCATCCCTGGTGTGACTGCCAGCCAACAAAGCTCTTTGGCATGTGCTTAATGTTAGGCACAGGGAATAGTTCCCTGGGGAGCTCTTCTTAAGTACATTGCTGGAGTGAGGATCTGGTCAAGACACCTGGACCAAAGCCCACCTGCATCAGTGAGCAGCATGGCTTGGCCCCCGGCGACCCATGGCAGCCCCTGGCTGCTCCCAGCATCACCTCTCAGCGTTACAGCACCCTTTTCCTACTCCTTCCTCCATTTTCCCAGTATTTATTGTCCCCTCCTGGGTGTGGGAAGCAGCTCCTGGGCTCAGACCACTTTGCAGCAGGGACCTGTGGTTTTGTTTCCAGAGTGGGATGTGAAAATACAATCTTGTTTTCACCTGGGTCTGCAAAGGGCTGAGTCCTCAGCCCCTGTGGCAGATGTCATCTGCTTCACACTGCCTGGCATCACTCTTTGATGGGCACTGAGGTTTCCTGCAGACAAATCTGTGTGTCAGCCCATAGATAGTTCTTGTGGTTTTGAGTAAAATCCCAGATAATTACAAATACCAATAGTTTGGGGCTTTTTCCTCTGCAAGATCTCTTTAAGTCAAATACAAGTCACTGAACTTACATTGGGAGTATATAAGCTACATGGAGTGACTTTGGTTATCATGAGGTCACACAGAATGAGCTAATGCTCCCTTCTGGCCTGGAAATTAGACTTCTCAGACAGCAAAATTTCATCCTGCAGGTTCTAAGCCTCTAGCACCTTTCCTGACAGGGGAGCCCGAGCCCCAGGTCTGTGCAGTGCTCGGCCCCTCGTAGAGATGCTCACCCCTTATCATCAAAACACAGCCCTGCTTGGGGGCAGGTGTCTTACATTGCCAGTTTAAGTGAACGTGGGCAGCTGCTGGGGAGCCAAAGTCATCTGATGGATTGTGATGCCCGGCTGACATGCAGAGGGCAGTGAATCTCTCCAGAGCAGCAGTGAACTTGCTGCCTTGGAAATATTGCCCCCTGTGAGATTTTCACCAGCTGCAAACTTTGCAGACAAATTCCAGGTTGCTGGAGCTATTTGTGTGAGAGGTATGGAGAAAGAGCCACGTTAGAAATGAAGTCGTGTGCTTGCAGAAGCTGACAGCAGCATGGTCCTGTTCCCTCCAGCCTCTCCAGCCTGTTTCTTTCCACTCCACCAGCGCTGTACACACCGCCATGGATTTTTCTTTTTTTCCCCCCCCCCCATCTTTTTTGCAGCCAGGATGTTTTTTCTTGCCTTTTTATTGTTCCAATGACCTAGCAACTCCACTTTGGTGGAGTCCTGCCAGGAGACTTCCTCCCCAAGCCGTCTGATAGTCTCCAGCAGCACTGCCCTCGGATGGGAGCAGAAGTTAAAATGACACCAGGCTGGGTCCCTGTGTGGCTTTTGCTCTGGCCTCAGGAGTGCTGGTGAGGGTTGCCTTCTCGACTAGAAAATCTTCCAGGGGACTTAAAAAACCCTAGAAAAAGGAAGGAGAACTGATCCATGGGTGATATTTTCTGTAATATTTCTGCAGGACATTACAGAAAAGCCTGGAGGGTTTTAGAAGTGAATTTGCTGATGCTGGGATTTAGTATTTGGGATCTATGGTGCAGGCAGGATAGCTGGGGACATTTCAGCATTGCAAGGTTGTGGGAGAGGGGATGGAGAGGAGCTGTGAGTGCTGAGTGAGCTGTGCAGATCAGGAGATTTATTTTGGCTTGGTTTTATTGATGTTTACTAGAAACAGTAAGAAAGAAATCCCTTTGGTAAGTGCTCCCGGGACCTGTCAGCTGGTGCTGCCTTCATCCTGCCCTGGAGCTGTGGGGGCTTTTCCCACATTAGTGCTGGAGGGACACTTCTAGGGCAGAATGTAAACGATCTGTCAAGCAAGAAGAAAATAGCTGAGTTTGGCTTTCTGCTCAAGAAAGGCAGTCAGGACACGGGGCCTGGGGTGCTGGAGGTTCAATCTCCACTGGATGGATGGATAGATGGATTGAGATTTTACTGGAGCCTCAGCATGGTTATAGGTTTTTTGGCAGTATGGTAAGTCATGGCTTATCCCTGTTGGAGGTGGAATTTTATATAAATGTGTTTTTCAAAGACTTGATGATAAACCAGGACTCTTTTTTTTTTTTTTTTTTTTTTAATTCAGTTGCTAAAAGCTGTTTAAAAACAAAAGTCCATGAAAAGAGGTTCAAGGAGCTGCCCTGAGCCCTGGGCTGGTGGTTTTCAGGCAGCACAGGTGGTCCCATGGATCCATGTGGTCTCCGGGATCTGTGGATTGAACCAAACTGCCCAAGAAAGATGAGTAAGAAGCTTAGGATTTCATGGGCTTGAGCTGGTGATCTGGGAGCTTGCACCTCCCCAGGGAAATGTTTAAGACACCAAAACTAAGAGGCTATAAAGTGCTTGATAAGCAGAACAATATCCTGTTCCTGCACTGTGCAGGTTTTATCCCCAGTTCTGGGCACTCCATATGCGTATATCCCATGCTTTTGGAAAGGATAACAGATTTCTGTGTACTCTTTATCTTGGAGAACCTGTTTCCCTGATTTAGGGTATTGCTTTTAAGAGCAGTGATTGGATCCTTTTTTTTTTTTTTTTTCCTTATAGCATTTCTGAGCATCAGGCTCTGGGATAATGAAAGAAAGTGTAGGAAGCAAAAATGGTCTTTAGCATCCTCCAAGGTTTTACAGGTCCTGGAGGGGAGGTGATGTGGAAGTGCAGTGTTTTTGTGTCATAAAGCAGAACTGCAAGCAAGGTGCCCTGGCCTGGCACTGGAGTGACTGAGGACAATGCTGTCCGCAGACCCGTGGGCACCATGTGGACCTTGGCACTCAGAGCTTGTAGGGGCTGCTGCTGGCATTAAATCCCCATCACTTTTCTTGAGCTGACATATTAAAGCTCCAGTCACCTTTGTTGCCTGCATAAATCCTTCCTATTATGGTTAAAATGACTGAAGGTCCTGTGAATTGTTGTACTGCTCTGCCTGGGGCCCAGTGGGGAGAGGATGAGGAGCAGAAGGACCAGAGCAAGGCACTGCCATGGAATGTGTCTGTACAGTACCACATCCAAACCAACCCCCACAGAAGGGTGAGAGGCTCTGGCAAGGCTTCTGCACCTCTTCTCTTCCTTATACACCCTCTCTTGCTGCCTTTCTTAATCCAGACAGAATAATTCCTTGTATTGATATAAAAAAATGAGCAGAACAGGGTTGACCACATGTGGTTAAAAACCTCTTGCATTTTTCCCGCACTTAGTGCACACGAGGGACCTTCCCTGAGCAGTATTATCAGCGTGTTTATGCTCAACTGACCCATCTCAAGTATGAAACTTTTTTAAGCTCCATTTCAGCCCCCCCTGCTCACCCCCCTGCCTTGAACTGCTTCTTTCAGAGCAAGAACAAGGAAGGAAATTGAAAATCCCAGAGAGCCCTGGACGGTCCAGATTTAGGGCTTTAGCTTTTGTTCGCACAAACTCACTTGGCTCCCAACCGGCCTCCACCCATGATCCCGACATCCGCAGCAGCCGTTCAAAACAGAGCGCAGAGCCCGGCCCCGGCAGGGACCGGCAGCCGCCCCCCAGCCACCGCTGCCCCGGCTCTGCTCCCCGCTTCTTCTCCCGTGCAGCCTGCCTTTCTTCCTAACCTTCTCCTACAGCCAGCAAGGAGTTTTCTAAGTTGGGATGAGTTTTTTTTCTCCCCTCCGCGAGCCTCGGATGATGTTAAGATTATGCAACGTTAACAGATGTGGGGTTTGCAATTATAGCTGCCTGTCCTCGGGAGGAGCCTGCTTTCGCTCCACGCGCGCTCCGCTCGCCATGGGATGCTCCCGGGGTGGCCCGCAGCCCTGGCAGAACAGCCGCTGCATGGGCGGCCCTACCGGGAATGGTCCCCCGGGAATCACCACCCTCTCGAGGAGGGACTGCTCCGGGTGAAGGGCCACTCTGGACAGCCAATCCACTGCTCCCGGCTTTCCTTCTGTGAGAACTCAGATTAAATTTGCGTTCCCCAGTCAAGAAAGTATTTTTCTGCACTTCGAGGGGAAAAAAATCCCATCTGCAGGGAAGCAATGGGGCTGGGATAGCTTGTGGTGTGCCTTGGCTGGCTGCAATGCTCCTGACAAATGCTGCCTGCGGGGATGCTGCTCTCCTGGCATTAGTAGGATACATCCCTCCTCCCTCCCTGCCCTAAGATGTCTGTGTGCCACCACAGTCACTGCAGAAAACCTGCATTATTGTGCCACTTTTTTGGTGGTGTGCTGACCCGTGGTTGGGCTGTGAACATCACCACAATGCTGCCTTGGTAGCAGCCATCTCTGAAACAGGTCAATGCCTGTGCTGTGTCAGGGATGGAGAGAGAAAATTGTTGGCCCAAAAGGGATTTTTCAGGAGTCTCACAAGGTAGATATCCAACTGGGCTGCCAGGGGCCAGCCCAAAGCCTTGAGAAATCAGCTGGAACTTGATCTGTTTGTCCTGGCTGAGCTGTGTAACTCGGCTCACAGCAAGCCACAGACTTGTTATGTTTGCAGAGAAAAAGTAACTCCGAGCCTCGACCTGTCTGGTGAGCATCACTGCTAGTTTTAACTGGGAAGGAAAACACCGATCCAGTGGGTGGCAGGGTTTTGTGCTGGAAGTCAAATATTTCTCAATGGCTGTAATTAAGTGGAGTTAAACTGTGGAAAGCTGTTCGCAGCTTAGCATGTGACAAAATTGTTAGTGACAGATCAGTACCTCAGCTAAAGGGCCACTCTGTTTTAAGTCCTTAATGCATCAGGGGAGGCCAGATGGTCCCGTGGGGATTTTTTCTGGAAGAAGTTTGATCTGGTCCATCTGATCCAGAGGAGGGTCGTCTTTGAAGTCTTAATTTTTGCAGACAAATCAAAGAGGATGTTGTGGTTATCTTGGCACTTCTGGCAGGCTTGATGGATGTGAGATTTCAAGTCTGTTTTGTTGAACAACACGATTTTTTTGGGTTTCCTTACTACATGCTGTGGGTTGGATTTTCCAAAGTGGCTCGTGCTCCGCATCCACCAAACTGGGGAGCTGAGCCCATGCTGGCATGAGGTTTTCCTCCCTGCACCAGGATCTGGCACACCTTGAAGGGCAGAATTAAAAATGCCAGATGACTCTAAAAAGCCTGTGTAAATAATACCTTCTTATTCAGCCCCTCCACTCCCTGGCTGCACTCAAAGCCAGGTTTGCTGGCGCTCACAGTAAGGGGAAGGATTTTGCTCCGGTTTATTCCCAGCAGCTCTGCAGAGCCAAAAGAGGATAGAGAAAACTCCGAGGTGGATTTGCAGGGCAAACAACCACCAGATAAGCAAACAGCAGTGTTTTACTTTTGAACTGGTCTCATTCAGTCAAGGAACATAGCTGAAGGCCCTGCTTGCTGGCATTTCCAGGATTACTTTTTAAGAAGTGGCAGTGAAATGCCTGCTGCAGTGTCATGCTGTATATTTTAGCCTGCCTGTCTGGAGCCCTTGCTGACAAATGAGTTGGCAACCTGAGAAAGCAGATTTCCCTCTGTCTATCCTCAGCCCTAAGGGTTTCTTTAAGCATCTGCTGCTTTGCCTTCTCTTCGTGCAGCAGAGCTGGCCAAAGGCTTTGCAGGCAGCACAGGCTGCACAGCTGAAAGCTTTTAGTGAGAGGGGGATGAAGAGACATTCAGAGCACTGCCCTCCAACACAGCCACACTTTCCGGGGCTGCTATAAATGGACTTGTGGGCTACAATTACAGGCTGGGTATTGGCTTGCAAATGAACATAGCAAGCGTCCCCTGCCACTTCCCATCCCCTTGTCCAACTGGTGAGGATTAGAACCTTGTCCCATGAGACAGGAGGTGGCTCACAGTGGGCTCTGGGTGGCAGTGGCTGCTCAGTGTGCTCGGCATCGCAGCCACTGAGAGGGCTGCCCGTAAAGGTACCCCAGGGGCTCTGCTCCACTACAGCTCTTGTCTCCTTGGCCCACATGGGGCTCAAGCTGCCAGGATGAAATACAGACTGTCCTACCTACCCCTCTATGTTTTGGTGAGTTCTCACTGAAGCTACTGCAGATGGATAGGGGACACCATTTCTGAAATTGCCACCTCTATTGTGGCAGGTGCAGCAACTCCGAAGAAGACGTACAAGACATGGAGGAGGTGTCCCATAGGTGTTTCTCTCGAACACGCAATTTTCTTACAGAAAATGTTTGGAGGACCAGAATAGGTTTAACCTTTGACATCAGAGCTTTTGGGCAGAGACTGACTGCCTTTAGCTTCTGCCTCTGGATGACATGCTCATGACAGAGACTGCATTTTGGTTATAAGGAAGATGGACAAAACCGGGACCTTACTGTTTCGGATTTGGACTTGCTTGGACTTGTTGTGGGCTTTGAATGTTGTCTGAGGCTGTGGTGCCAGCCAAGCCTTGGGACTGTAACACAGATGACGGCTGCTGGTTTTTGTGTGAACTGATGTGCAGGGAAATCCTCACAGCCCTGGGTGGTACCATAGGCTGAAAACCCTGATTCCCCGGACCACCACTCATGCACAATCTTCTTCTCCATCTTGTTTCTCATGTTCTGGTAGACATTAATGTTAGAAATGCCAAAATATTTCACCATCTTGGGGTGCTGTGGCAGCTGGGTGGTGCGTATAATCCACACCATACATTGATCTCTTCTGTCCCCAGTGCCTCGTGGTGTCTGGATGGGTTATGCTGACCCTCCTGAATGCCTTGCAGTTCTCAGCCAGCTTTGTGCCAGCTCTCTGGAGGTGATGGGATTCGAGATCAGGTGTCCAGCAAGCACTGGCCAAGTGGAGAGAGGGGAGGAGCTGTGGGACCCTCTCCCCTCGATCTTACGTTCAGGATGGGGCACATGGGCTGTGCTGGGCTGTCAGCTCTGGAGACCTTCACACTCCTCCCATGGACTTGACACTGCGACTATTTCCATCAATTATTTTAAGACTTTCTTTTTTCTCCTTTCAAGATTTATTTCTCTTAACACAAAAAAATCCTGAGGGTGCTGAATTGAATTAATCTTGTGCACAGAGATGGGTTGTGGTATTTGGTCCCACAGACCAATCTAATTTCCACTGGTGCAAATCAAAAAATAAATTTCACGTCTGTGTTTTGATTATGCAGAATTTTTCTCTAGTGTAAGTAAATGAGCTCAGAGCTTGGCCTTGGGGTTACTGCAGTGAGCCGAGCCTGCACATCAGTGCTGATGAGATCTAAGTATTTTTCTTGTTTCTTCTTTTAGTTATTGAAAGCAGCCACCAGGAGAGAAGTTCAAGCACAGAGATAAGGACTCCTGGTGCTCCCCTGGACAGCATGGAGCTGGTGATGATGCTGGCTGGGAGCAGGGAGTGGGCATGGCTGCCTGCCAGGCACAGGGTGGTGCCAGCAGCAAGCAGGGTCACGGGGCACACTGGCCCCCCTGCCAGTGATGGGGATGTCACCCCTCCAGGAGCAGGATCCCCAGAGAACCCATCTGCTGGGACAGTGACCCACCTGCTCGCCCACAGCCATCCTTCTGGTGAGTTTAATGCATGTGAGAGTCCCTGTTCTGTTCCCAGTCCCTGGACTGAGCATAGCGAGTGGGTTAGGAAGAATTCCTGCCCCACAGCTAGAAATGTGGATTTTTAAGGGAAATACAATCTCAGGAAAGCTGATTTTGGTTTTTTTAACATTGCAACGAAGCTGATTCTCAAGAGCTGCCACTGTTTTTCACCACCCAACAGTATCCAGAGAGTCCTGCCCATCCACTGAGCTCAGGGGCTGTGCAATGGTTGGAGACCCCTGGGCATCCCCACACCTCCTCCCAGCAGGAGGTGAACACCATCTCAAGCCCAGCCTAGGATAAAAGAACTCATCTTAAGTAAAACAACTCATACCTGACCAGCTGTGTCGATGATTTGTAGCCCAGGTCCTCACATGGAAATCCTGCAAGTGAACACTTACCTTTGGGCTTGTCCGTAATATTCAGTCATAAGTAAACCAGTGTACTCTAAGCATGAACTTAAATCAAGGCCTGTTTCTCACAGCAGCAGGACAAAGCTGTGCTGATTGCCCTGTCCCCACATCAGTTTTTTCCTTAATATCCCCAGCTGAAATAAGATATAAGCATAGAGGTTTTTTTAACTTTTTAAGTCCTTGGGCTTTTTTCTGCTTGGGGACTAGAATGTGGAGCTGGCATGCCCAGGCTGCCAGCTGTGGGCTGTTCTGGCACTGGCTCCTTGCTGCCTTCTGCATTTTTAATGTCTCTAAAAAAAAAAAAAAATCTGTTTCTTTTGCCACGAACAAATGAAGGCGATGTTTAAAATGCCATTATTTTTTGGCGACAGAAACCCTCTGTTCCCATCAATCCCTCCTGCAGTGAAGCTGTGCTCTGTAAAACAGAGGAAACATGAGGGATGCAGCTGTTACCCTTCCTATTGCATGTGGTAGGGCTGGGTACCACTGCAGGTGATGCTGCTGCCACCCAGCTGAGACAAAGGAACTTTTCCAGAGCAACATGACCCTCTCCCTGTTGCTTTTCAGATCCTGGAAGCCATCACCATGCTGCAGGCAGGCAGGAGAGAGGCAAGAGGGCTCTGGCTTCTCCCAACACCCCTGGCGCTGCCGGAGGGACGCCACCAGGCTTGGAAGCTGTCAGCACAGACTCAGCTGAGGGGATGCAGGGCGGGGTCTGGGAGGTGTCAGTGTTTAACAACACCATGAGGACAGTGCTGCTGCCTTCATCTTCAGAATCTCATCACTCAGGTGAGCCATCCCAGTTCAGCCTAGGAACACTGGGAAAATATTCCAACACCTGGGAACAAGGTGAATGCTGCTCCCCAGAGCAACCAGCATTGGTTAAGCCTGGTTTTCCTGCGTTGTAGAACTTTGTGGATCCAGCTCTCCATCCTCACCGTGCACTCAGGGCAGTTTTCTGGCTTGCTTTATGCACAATGATGGAGAGAAGAATCCATGTGGCTTCTCCTGGTATTCAGAATTATGAATTACTTGGTGCAGCTTCCAACCACAAAGTTGCTGTAGGCATAGTGCAGACAGGGGACTGAGGGGCAGGGGAAGGGTGACAGTGGGGGATGGTGTGTGGGCACATCTCTGGGTTCTCATCTGCTTTCCCCCATTGCCTTGCAGGCACTGACAGCCTCTCTCAACCAGTGAGCAGCTGGGGGGGCACAGAGCTGGGCAGCAGCCCTGCCATGGGCACTGCAGCGGCTTCACCCAGCCCCTTGGGGAGCAGCCCCAGCACCGCCCTCCCTGGCTCCCTGGGACAGCACCTGGCCTCCTCCCAAGCTTCAAGTACCCAGACTGGTGCAGAGCACATCATGCTACACCCCAGGGGTGCCATGGGGAACTCCACCAGCCCTTTGCTGACAGCATCACCTCCCATGGACAGCACTTTCGGAGGTGAGCTTTGCTGGCCTTTGTTTCATAGCTTTAAAAAGCCATTTTATAGTTTTTGCTTTCCTGAAACAGAGGAGATGCGCTGTTTTGCATGTGCTCTGTTTTATATTATTTGGATGGTTAGCTGAAATTCACTGCTGAAAGCAGGAAAAAGCAATGGAAAAAATAATTTGATCCAACACCCCCCCAGCATTTTCCACTTAAAAAAAATAAAGTTCTTTGGATGTTATCACAGTGTTTTCTGCAGGGTGGATGTCTGCAGCTGTGGAATACCTTCACTGGGCCAGTGCCAGCTGTACAACAAGGGCAGCTCTGAGCCCCATCTGACCTGTGCCCTGTACTTAGCAACTTGCTCAAGAAACCTGAGATCCCTGGGCTCCATGGCTTCCCCTTGCTTGCTCTGCAGCAGCCAATTTCTGGAGTTCTCAAAAACGGAGACTTTGCCCAGCTCCACATGAACTTACTGAAAACCTCAGTGTTGCCGAGTCCTTATCCTTTGTTCAGGGCTTTCCAGGAGCAAACACATCTCCAGGGTTCTCACACTGACACAACCCTTCCCTCTGTCACAGGTGTTGGGAGCAGCACTGGGGCTGCAGGAAACCTGAGATCCAGTATCTGAAGGACAGTGCCCTACTAAGCCCTGGGATGTGTAGTGAGCTGCAGGCTCATGTGGTGCCCAGGCCACCAAAAAAAAAAAAAAAAAAAAAAGTCTGAGCCTGTTTCCAGCAATATTAGAGCAAAAGTGGGATTTTAAAGGCAAGTCCCTGCAGTCCTTGTCCTGTGGGGTGTTCCGCTGTCTGGGCCACCCCACTCTCACAAAGCCTGGCAGCAAGCCCTGGGTTTTGTGCGAGGTCTTCCTGTGGTGAGGGGAGTCATGCCTTTCCAAAAGAGCACTTTGTCCAGATTGAAAACTTCCTAAGCTTAATGTCTGTATGCATGCTGTAAGCATCTGGGAAGAAAATGGATCCATCTGTTTATAATTTCATATGTATAAATCCATTTTTTTATTGTCCCATAGCCGTTGGAAGCAGCTACCAGCCATCCGACAGCTCAGCTACGGAGAGGAGAGGTTTGGATTTCCATACTAGCACCTCCGTTTCCACAACAGGCACCAAGGGTGGAGAGAGGACATTAGGATCTCTGCCAGCCAGCACCAGGCTGGTCACCATGGCAGAGATTTCCACCTCTGGGACTGAAATCACCAGCTCTTCAGCCCAGAGCCAGACCCCTGGGATGTCTGTGGGTGCCCAGGGTGGTGGAGGCAGAAGTGTCACAGACCCATTGCTCACAGGCTCGCCGTCTGCTTCAGAAAGTGCTTCCACAAGTGAGTTTTGATAGATAGCTGTATACCTCAGAACTCTTATTTAAAGACTCTTTATTAACAAAATACATCCGTTTTATTTTAAAGAAAGGAGGAATAATATTGTATTTGGCACATTCTGTACATTTAAAAACATTTCACAGAAATGAAAGTATGGATAAATATTATTCTTGTTGGAAGGGGAGGATAGATTTTCCTTGAAAACTTCCAGTTGAATTTTTCAAGCAATAACTTCAGCAGTTCCTACTCAGAGACCACTTTTTCCCCCTGTCTTAATCATTTCCCAGTATTAAATATTTCTGTATTGAATATTCACACATACATTGTCTACATCTACTGATAGTGGGATGGAACCTACCCAACAGTTTTTATTTATGTTTATGCAGTTTTGTCTTTCTTTTCTCCTTTTTCAGCTTTTAGCAGCAATTATGAACCCCCCAAGAGCATCCCAGGTGCAGAAGAGGTGACACTGCACTCAGACCCTCAGGGTGCTGACATGTCCAGCATGGCAGTGGGGACACCAGTGTCCCCAGAAAATGGCCACACAGCTGGGGTGACAAGGGACTCTGCCACCAGCACTGACCCCACAAGCTCTTCGGGCAGGACCTCCTCTTCCTTGAGGAATGGGACACATCATCCCAAAGGTTCATGGGAAGGCACCGATCTCCCAGGCCCTCCTGGGAGTCCTTTTCTCACAAGCTCCCTCTCTGCCTCCGAAGGTCCTTTCCGAGGTAACTTTGTTAGTCTGAAAGCTGTCTGCCTTGGGGCTGGATGAGATTTCACATCCCTGCGCTGCTTTTCTTCAGATACGGCCATCAGTCATTTTTGGATACATGGATGTTTTTATTATTGGCTGCACTGGGCTGGCAGTGGGGCGGGTGGGAAGGGGGAGAGTGGAGCTCAGCTTTTGGGTGAAAAAGTGAGAAACATTGATGTTCTTGTTGCTAATGAAACTCCTGTCCTGGGAAAAGCATTAGAAATACTAAAAGGGTTAGAAATACGTGCATACACGTTCCTTGCCAGAGACACTTGCTGGGGTTTTGCAGCTGTCAGCTGGTGCTACATCTGCCATGCAGGCTGGTCTGTAGGACATGGGCTTGAGATTTTCATGGCTTTTTTTAAGGCACATGTGCCTGTACTTAAGAGATTCACCTCTTCCCAGAGAAACACCTTCAGTTTCTCAATGGGCGCTGAGCAAACAATCAAATGGATGGCTCTGGATGCATAAATCAAACCTGGTGTTGTTGTATCTTAGGTGCCAGAAGCAGCCACCGACCAGAGGCAGAGAAAACCTCCCTTCCTTCCTCTGCCACCAACGCTCCCATTTCAGCCGTGTCCAGCAGCAGCAGCAGCAGCGGGAGGCCCCCCAGGTCTGCCTCAGGCAGCAGCCTCTGGGCAGCAGCAGAGGGCTCCACGTCCAGCAGTGGCACGTACAGGACGCTGGGCACAACCCAATCCTTGTCCACATCTTCTGTGAGAGAGACCTACAGAGCTCAGGGGTCCACAGGAATGACAGATTTCACCGAGGTGGCAGACTCTTCCCTAACACACTCTCACTCTCCTTCGGAAGGTCCTTCCCCAGGTGAGCTAACGCTAGAATTGAAATACCATTTTTCTTATAAGCCAAAGGAGGACTGTTCCTGCAGCTTGCACTTGCCTGACTCTTTCCTGCTATGCAGAATATACTGTTTGGAAGGATGCAGTGTGATTTTGTGTCTGAAATTATTCAGCTCTTGCTTGACCAAAAAAATGTGCTTTAGGTTTTTTTTTTTTTTTTACAGAAAGGGCACATGTAGAAAGTTTCATTATGCCAAGAAAAATAATTAACTTCCAATTCACAATCCCTTTTTTACTATCTCCAGTTACTATCTCCATGTTACAGACAAAAGAACTAAGCATGTGAGGATTAGATCATGTCCCTGCAGTCCTGGGGATCAGACTTCAGTTCCTACCTTCTGTCCTACTTCTTGGACCATGCTGCTTCCCAGAAATTGAACCAGCTCAACAAATTTGAGGCAACTTTGAATGTGATCTCTAAGGTCATTCATGCTGCTGTTTGGTCCTAGTCCCTACTGTGGTGCTGAAGGGGTCTGATCCCCCTGATTCTGTTTCTTCAGACTTCTCTAAGGCCTTCACACTGCTCAGGGTAGTGCCTTGTCTGAACTGATTTCCAGGCTTTTCTGGGTTGTCACGGTATTTGTTCTAGCAGCATGGAGTGCACTCAGGCACATAATGGTGAAATCAAGTGCACAGCATTAGTATTTCAACAATTTTTATATAATAGCACTTTTCTCAGCATCACACTATGTTTTTTAGAAGACAAATTTTTGTAGGAAGGATTTACATCTTTGGAAATTGACATCTTCTCATATTTTCTACTTGTGTTTGTACTTGCTGCCTCTGGGTGCTACTGGAGGAAAGCTTATTTTTATTTATAGTTTCATATGTGTAAAAATGTAACTTGTTTCTTTATCACATTTTAGCTACTGGAAGCAGCCATGTGCCATTCAGCATCCTGTCAACAGAGCAAAGAACCAATTTCCCCACCACCAGCACCTCCGTTTCCACAACAGGCACCAAGGGTGGAGGGAAGACGTTAAGGTCTCTGCCAGCCAGCACCACACTGGCCCAAACAACAGAGATTGCCACCACTGGTACTGAAAACATCAGCTCTCCAGGCCATTCTCAGTCTTCTTTGGGAACCCAGGATGCTGGTGGCAGAGGTGCCACCGTGTCGTCCGTGAACCCATTGCATATGGGCTCTGCTTCAGAAAGCAATTCCCCAGGTGAGCTCTGACCACACAGCAGACACCCAGCTGCACGGGGAGTGAGGGCATGCTAGAAGGTGCTGGATGATGCCATTGGACATTACGGATGAAAATTTCAACTTCCAGAGAAAAGCGCATAATCTGTCTCTTGCATTTAGCCACCAGGGAAAGCCAGCCTTGCTGCCAGAGTGGTCTGGCCTCGAGATTGCTGTGTTTTCAGAGACAGTACGATTTTAAGACTGCCCCTTTGGCTGTGTTTATACAAGTGGGAGCAGCACCAGTCATTCCTGACTGCCACCCTGGGGTGCAAAGGTGGTATTTGCTGATCCCGTACAAGCCTGCCATGCTTTCTTTTGAGTACCAGGGATTTGGGTGCTGTGTAACCTCCCCCTCACTCACTGCAGGTGCAGAGGTGATAGTGTGGGTGCCTGGTGCCAGGTCAGACCTGCAGTACTGGGAGCAGAGCTGAAGGGAAGCAAACCCAAAAGTGCTCCCATGTCTTGTTCCCAGTGCCATCTCCAGGGTGCCTTGCTGTGAGCAGCCCCTCCTAGCACAGGAAAAGGCTGTGCCTTCACAGTTAGCATTTTCCACAGGTTTAGGTTTTCTGCCACATGCTCTCTGTGCCCTCAGCCTGAGGGTGGTGATGGAAGAGAGCACACCTGCCCGTTTATAGCTTAGGGTGCATAAATCATTTTGCTTTGCCTTTTCTCAGCAGAAAACACCTCAGCAATGGGAGGACGCCTGCCTCTCACCAGTACACCCAGTGTGGTGTCAACTACTGCCAGTAAGGAGAGCAGCACAGTGCTGGTGTTGGACCCCCACAGACCTTCCAGTGCCACAGGGAGCTCCGCTCCCACTCCGCCCCACACCAGCACCTTGGACACTGTCCTGCTGTCCTCATCGGCAGCAGAGCCTGGGAAGGAGAGTAATGTTTCGCAGAGTGGTGCTGGACTCAGTGAGCTTCCCACAAAGCTGCTGCCTGCATTTTCTCCCAGCATTTCAGTGCCTTCACCTTCAGCCACACTCTTCGTCCACAAGGAGGGGACATCTCAAGCCCCAGGTAGCCACAGCATGTGGAGCACAGAAGCAGAAAGCCTCACATCTCATCCTGACACAGCTGGGGACACCCACACTGGCCCTATCCCATCCTCCACAGCGTGGCCTGGTGTGAGACATGTGTCATCTGGCCGAGCAGGATCCCCAGAGCCCAAGGGCACCCATTCATCCAGGGTCTTCACCTACTCCTCGGCTGCTGGTGAACTTTCCAGTGAGTTTTTCTGAACTCTGGGGGGGCATTTGACTGCCTCTCCCTTTCCCTCCTCTGTGGGATTGGTATGACACAGCTATTGCAGGTGTCATGGACAGCATTTATAAGTGGTCATGGTTCTGCCCAGTGGTGGTGTTTATCTGCAGCTGCTGATGCTTAACAGAAAGGGTCTCACTCTTGAGAGATGTAGCTTGTTGCTGTAGGACACATCGATTGCCTGTCTGGGTTGGGGTGATAATTATAAATAACATAAGCCTACCACTATGACTCTAATGGTACTGATTCCTCTGTATTTGGACAGTCCTGTCTGCTCTGAGGTGATAAAATCAGATGTCTGCTTTTCGATCCTTTTCCAGCCATTGGCAGCAGCCATCGCTCCGTAAGCAGCTCAGGTGCTGAGGAGAGGATGTCCAGCCCCATCACCGAACCCGTGTACAGTTCATCCACGCCTGCGGGTGGTGAGGAGAGCATGCTGCACTCAGTGGCACATGGCACACTGGCTGGTGGCACAGAGAGCTCTTCTTCCCATGCTGAAGCTTCCAGCTCTCCAGAGCCATCTGAGCCAGCCCTGGTGGCGCAGGGCAGGACAGCCAACGTCTCCAGCAGCGGCAGGGGTTTCGCAGGCTTTGCAACAGAGACGGTCTTCGTACGTTCTGCCAAGATACCCACTTACTCTTCTTTCCAAAACGATCTCACAAGTAAGTTGACGTTTCCTGGTGTACATCTGGGGGGAATTCACAGTGTCCTGTTTTTCAGGATGTTGTACATAAAGTTCTCGTTCATTACTACGTGCAATACCACCTGTGGGTTAACTCAGGGGGATGTTTCCATTAAAAGACTCAAATCCAGACCCCACACAGATGGGGAACTGTTCCAGAAGTGGAGCCATAAACCCTCCTGTTTTGAGGGCCGCATGACTTTTTTTTGCATCCTAATTGGTTTCTTTTGAGTGATGCTTTCAGAAGTGTTTCGTGATGACCTAAGTCAATTGTAGAATGAAAACAAATTTTCCATACCCTATTTTATTTTTTTAAAGTTGGCTGAACTTAGCTGTACATCCCGAAATTGGCATTATAAGATTGATTGCACCTTTTATGATAAATAATCTGAATTTTTTTGCAGACTGATGCAAAGTTTTGAATCACTGGGTTCATGATAAGCTGCAAATTAACATAATGTAATAATTTCATCCTGCAGAGGCATGAAGTTCACTGTGTCTAAAAACAAATTGACTGAACAAGATGGATATTCTGTAGATGGGAATGGAGGATAAGCGGGAGAGGATATGAGTTTTGTAAATTATGAATGATAAAGAGAACAGTTGGGTTTTCCTGCTTAGCTTGCCACAAATATCATGGAATGTTAAGAGCTCGATCACTTTAGGAAAGCAATATGTTAAGAACAGTGATTTGGAAACCTGCACGTTTCATGGGACTCTTGTGTCTGTCAGGGTTCACCATTTTAGAATCAATTAAGGAGTGCGTAAGACTCCTAATCCCATACCCATGTTTGAATGGTGCTTGAAATTTTTAGAAAAGCATGGACAGGTTCACAGACAAGAACATCTTGTTTAGCAAGCGGTTTTAATGTGACATCAAAATACTTTCATATTACTCTGTCTTTCTAATATTTTTTGTCCTTTTGCTCCAGACTCTTCAGGTAGCCATCAGCCAGTCAGTAGCATCGATGCTGAGAAAAGGACCTCGGTTTCTCACACAGATGGCACATACATTTCAACCACATATACCAGAGGAGGAGAAAGGACCCTTCTGTCTATCTCCAACAGCAGCACCTCTGCTGACTCCTCAGAAAGTTCCACCTTTTTTTCTGAAATTTCCAGCCCTTTTGATGCATCAAAATCATCTGTGGCTCATGACAGGCAGACCAATGCATCAAACAGTAGCAGTTTTGTTGAACCATCTACGGAGCCATTGCTAGTGCACCCTTCCAAACTGTCGACTTCTGCTTCTACAGACAGCATAGAAAACACAGCTCACTTCAACACTGACACCGAATTGTTGGCCACTGACAGATCGTCTCTCTCTTCATCAGCATTTCCCGCCTCTTCCTCAGTGTCATCCCTGCAGCACTCACTGTCATCAACACCACCACCAACTCGTCTGTTTACGCTGTCAGAACCACCTGAGCTACGCTCGCCCTCTGTGATGGCATCTTCACCCCCTCTGCAGGCTTTGTCATCCTCCTTGCCCACTTCCACCTTGCCCTCCCCATCTTATTCATTAACATCTTTATTGCCTGTGTTTTCATCACCCTCATCCATCTCGCAGTCCAGCGACAGTGATCAAGCAAGCACCACTGTGGTTACGAATGTGGTCAGGCAGCTGCCCTCCACAGCTGCCACAGCTGGAAGCTCACCCAGAGAGACCAACAAGCCCAATGTCACACACCAGCCCCAAAACAGCACCACCTTCACCCCCACCAGGTCACCTCTTTCTACAGCACCCATGGAGCTGCTTGGTGGACGCATCGTGTCCGTGTCTGCCCCCGTGACAGTAACAGAGACTGTCTTGCCTGGAGATGCCACCACCCAAGGGGACAGCTTTGGGAAGGCAACACCACAGCTCATCACGGCCAGTGTTGCTCCACGGGTTGGTCCAACAGATGCACCCCTTAGTCCTTCACCAAGTGCAACAAATCACAGCAACATTGTCCCCACAGTGGCAGTGACCACGGTGAAACCTCCTGTGCTGACAACGCCGGCCAGTCGCCGGCCCACCCCAGGTGAGGCCAGCACTGTGAAAGACCACAGGGCTCAGACACCCACTGCCACTAAGCACAGGTATACCACTGGTAAAAGCACAGAAGCTATGGATCCCACCCCTGCAAAGCCTGGCAAAGTCACTGAGGAAAACATGCCTGTTACAAGTCCTTCTGAAGCCCCTCCAACAACCAAGACCACTGTGAGCATTGCAACTACTTTGGCTGCTACCAAACCAACCAATGTTCCTCCGTCGAGCAGCACGGTCGGGCTGAGGACGTCACCTCCAGCAACAGGTAATGTGTACAATGGCTCTCACCAGTGGTGGGGCCAGGAACAAGCAGGGCAGGAATGCCTGGGTCCCACTTTAAGAGTTTTCAAAGACATGTGTGTGCATGTATGTATGACAAGTCTGCTGTCAGCAGAGTTTGAGGGCAACAACTCTGTCTCCATGCTGTTTTTTTAAGCTAAGGGTTTAGCAATCATGTTGAATGGCTGAAATAAGGGTGAGTGCTTTGGTGAACATTTATGATAGAAAGGTTTAGCTGAAATTTGACAGTTTCAAGAAAATAAAGCTGATTGGCCTTCCAGGTAAGCACAGGATGCACTTTGTATTTGTTGATAGGTTAACGATAATAATTAATAATGATTGATATCTATCTTATTAATGAGAAAGTACAGTTGGCCAGCACTTGGTATTTGTGTTGCAACTGCTTCTCATATTGCAACCTATGGTTGTTTTCTCCCCACCTCACTAAACATTAATCTTCTACTTAGGGGCCTGATGCTTCTCCGGGTAGGCTATGTACCATAGACTTACTGAGTGTGTTGTTACAGTAATTTATTACCACTGCCAGTCTCCTTATCTTCTCAAGTAAATATATTTGCTGAAGTCTTAAATTAAAGGAAATTGACTTTGTGTTTCAAGTTCAGAGCCTGGCCATCATGCTGCTGAAGGATACTGTGTGCGCTAAGGGCATTAATCTCAGTGAAATATTGGCAATAATATATACTCCATCCAATAATTAAGTATTTAAAGGTTACTTCTCAGGCTGATTGGTTTTAATTATAGCTTCATGCAAAAAAAATTACTTTCCTGAAATGAATTTTTTTAAATTGAAAAATTAAGATAATGAATCCTTTTTAGCAACTGATTCACACTTTTGCCAAATTACTCTTTCCTTTGAAAACCGAGATTTGCCATTTACCAGAATGCAAAAGATCCTTCTGCTGTCTTGGACATGGTGCTTTGTACATGGGCAATCACTGCCCTGAGAGAAGCTGCCCTGGTCTCTGCTGTACAAAGCACAAACTGAAGGATGGCAAAGTGAAAGCCATGGTTTTAAATCACACCCACTCATTTCTAGATTAGAGTCACCAAATCTCCTTCTCTCTTGATGCTGAGGTAGCTGTGCCAGGCTAGTCCAGGCATGAGATTGCATCAAGTGGTGTGTCCCGGTGCAGAGGTTGGCTGTGGTGCTGTGGGGTATTGCGGTGACACCAGAAATGCACACACAGGTTTGGCTCTTGTGCTTCGTGCTTTAACCACAGAGCCTTTCTGTCACAGTATCCCGCAGTGGTAGGGAGGAGAAGAGAGATCCAGCAGGCAGGAATTGTGCAGCAAGATTCCTTTATTTAATTACTTT
Source organism: Corvus hawaiiensis (assembly GCF_020740725.1). Taxonomy (NCBI): domain Eukaryota; kingdom Metazoa; phylum Chordata; class Aves; order Passeriformes; family Corvidae; genus Corvus; species Corvus hawaiiensis. The sequence goes on along the minus strand of NC_063219.1, from coordinate 31,158,325 downwards.
ACAACTCTTTTATAGACTTTTTTCTTCATAGTCTAATTGGTCAAAGGATCAGCCACCCCTTGGGGTGATTGGCTAAAATCCTAAAACATCTATTGTCAAAATATTTTTCTACTGTACCATAAATAAAGCTTTGCAAGGTTGCAGGTGTTCATAGCTTATAGAACTCTGCTAATATCTTCCGTGAGAGAGAAAAATATCTCACGGGACTGGAAAGAAGCAAGAGAAGTTCTTGCTAGCAGCATATTGTATCCACACCTGTCCTTCCTGCCTCTGCTGCAGTGCTCAGCAGCAGCCACAAGATAGGTACAAGTGGTGTGTAAGATGTCTTGCTGGTCTTGTAGAGCCTTATCACTGACATGTCCACAGCCCTGCTTATGGTCTGCCCTTGTGGGCATGTGTGATGTGTGTTTGTGCTCATGTAAGTTGTACACACACCAAAAGGAGCCTTTTTTGACCTTTTTTTTTGTTTTTGTTTTTTTTTGAGAGGAAATATTGGATATATCCTTCAGAATTTGCAGTTTGAGTTGTGCAATCTATGAAGCATCTGAGATTACAGTCCTTAATCCCCAGAGACACTGTATATCACAGCAGTGTCTGCTCCCCAAGGCCTTGCTCACCCAGCAGGAAGGGCACTGTGAGTGGTGGCACAGGTATCACTGCTGCGACCATCCCCAGGCTGGCATGGGAGGAGCTCTGGGAAAGGAGGTGATTGCAGCCTCCACCATTTCTGGGTAATCCCCAAACCAGATCAGTGCTCAAGCACTACCTTTGGAGCACAGAAACAGGGCTTGGATGAAAAGGGCAGGATTTTGGTGAAGCAGCCCATGCTCACATGTCTAACTTGGGCTGTTGAGGTTCCTTCTTTGGTCTTTTCATCCATAAACTGTTGGGTTGTTTGCCTTTGGAAAGAACCCTGAGATCTTCTGATGAGCAGTGCTGTAGCTAAGTTGGATGTTCATATTTACATGGATCCATGCTAGACCCCAAGGGCTTTTGAATGAATATTCAAGTGGTTTATATTTATTCTTTCAGCTCCTACAGAATAATTAGGAGCAGGATAAATAGTAAGTGCAAATGATGCAATGAAGCATCTGATAATGCTCAAGGAGTCACAGATGGGGAGCCAGTTAATCTCTTCTAGCCCAACAGTTGATGATTTTTATGATTCTGTAACTATAGCCTGTTTTGGGGTTTTTTTGCTTTTGTAGAGGTGGATAAATGTCTTTCCAACCCTTGTCCTGCGCTGGCCACCTGCAACAACACCCATGGCTCCTACATCTGTCAGTGTCCTCTTGGATATGAGCTGGAAAAAGGAAAGTGCAATTTAGGTAAGAAAACAAAAGTGAAAAACCAGGGATGGAAATAATTATCTTTAATCTTCTAAAATAAATTGACTTAGGCTCAAACTAGTTCAGGAGCTTAATGTTTCTCCCAACCACCACTTTTATCGGAGCCTTTTAGTGTTTATACAAGTGTGGTGTCTAATGCCTGTTGTGTTGGGCTGCCTGGGGAGCAGGCAGAGAGGTCTAAGTACTTCCTAAAAATGCAGCAATGGAGTGGTGGGCTCAGGCTTGTTAGTAAGGACAGATGTGCCCCTTCTGTTCCTGATGTGTTTTACAACTCCCAAAAAGCATTCAGCAGCTTATCAGCCCTGCAAACTCCAGTGAGGGCACTTGGCTTGGGAGAAATGAGTGGGGCTATTGTGTAACCTGGCTTCAGTGGGATCAGCCATGTGTGGAAAGCTAAGCAGCCGTGAAAGTCTTTGTAAGATCAAGGTCTTGTTTCATACCTTTAGCATTTTTTTGGGCAGTTATTAGCTGGAACTCAGGTTCTGACCCCTTCCTTTCTATTAGAGGACTCTCAGTCTTAAGGATTTACAATATTCCATTGTAAAGGGGAATTTGTTTTCATAGATTTTCTTCTGACCCTTAATCAACGAGGTTTAGAGACATGGAAATTTTGCTAAGGAAGCATGGGTGAGGTGTCCCTGAAGAGTGTTTTGAAACATTTCTTCAAGTTGGAATGTGTCAGCTTCTAATTTAGAGGCTTGTTTTGACTATGCCTTGAACTGGGGTATGGGCAGATTATATAAATACTGTGAAGGTGATTCTCATCATAATTTTTGTCCAGAGTTATTACATTAGAGATGTCTGATATACAGTTTGTGCTGAAGATAGGCTCAATGGATGGGAAAAAAATGGGAAAGAATTGGAGACTTTATAACGTTATCTGCAACTGTATTTGTTTTTCTGGTGGAACATGAAGCTGGAGCTCTGAGTTCTTATTTCCACTGCGTATCTCATGACACTTAATACAAGATTTAGGGGTATTATCTCTGCAAGTCTGGACAACTCAGATTATTGCATTCTGCTGCTGTGAATCCAATATGAATCTAAGCACAGAAAAATGCATCTTTTGGACCTCTCTTCAAATGTCATTGCTCATTCTCTCCAGCAGTTTGAAAAATGAAAATGTCCTTTCTACAGTGCTTTATTTTGACTTCCTTATTTGATTTCATTCCATTGCAGGGAGGGGTGAGAGATTTGACATGTTTACCCCAAATTATCATAAATAGCTTTGGTACCTGACAGTGTCTTATTACTACATTTGCCCATCTCTCTCTGTGTTGAGGGATCTATTTAAGATAGTCTGTGTTTCTATATGAAATGTATGAACACTGAAGTGAAATGCTGTCTGTTCAGCAGCACTGAGCTCTGGAATTTGACTGGGACTGTGGGAACATTGCAGCAACCCTTGGGATAAAACCCAAGGCTGTGACTTTGCTTTATTGGGGCAGTGAAGCTCAGACCTGAGTTTTCTGTATGCCTTGTAAAGGGATATTTTATGCAAACAGCCTCTCATGTAAGGCAGATGAAAGCACATCTACACGTGGCACAGAGCTGTGTTCCAACTAACTTGTCTTACTCTCCTTTTTAGTGAGAATATTTATTGGCCAGGTTCCGCTGAAACTTAATATCACTCATGGGAAGTATGCAGAGCTCTTCCACGTTGAGAGGGAGATCCTGGAGATGGTGAGTGTCCTTGCTGGGACTTCAGCAGTGATGATGGGACAAGTCCCCCTTCACTCCTCTTATGACTGTCACATTTCCCAGCCATTCAGTTGTAGCCATGTGGCTCTCGGTCAGTTGAGAGCCAGTGCTGGATGGACTGTTGGCTTCCCCATAGGCTGTGCCATCAATTGCTCCAAAAAGACCCATGGGCTGGGGATAGGTATGTCTCTGTGCAGTTTTTATCCAGATCACTGCATGCATGAGTTCATCCTGTTAGTGTTCCTGAGCTGGCTGCACTTTATTCCAACTCTTTGGAGTAGGTGATTTGGAGATGCTATCAAAGGATGCTGGGTGGAGTCACTGTGACGCTGCCTGTACAGCTTGTGCTGAGGAGTAAATACAAACAACTGCACAGATCCAGGGTCAGGGAGGCTCCTTGGAAGATCTGCAGTCTCCAAGGGGATTGCTTTGAGGTCAGCCTTGCATGGGGCTCTCTCCCTGCTGGCATCTGGCTCATCCCTGACCTTTGTGGTCATTACACAGCAGGGCCACAGGCAGATGCTCATGTCAAAATCCCCAGGTCTTTGTTCTTGTCCAAGGCTGTGCAGTGGTGATTTTGTCCATTCCTTACTGGCAACAGGGCAGTGCATCTCTCTTATAGAGCAGATGAACCCCTGGGATGCTCAGAGTGCCCTTGGTCTCAGCAGGCATCTCTGGGAAACACAGGGGATGGTGTCAGTGACCCAGGAGCACTGTCCTGTGCTACGTCCCATGGGGCTGCCTCCCTCCATCATCCCCTGGGGCACTAACCGCTGCTCTCTCCTTCCTTGCAGCTCAATGCATCGTTGTCAGGCTTGCCAGGATACCACCACTCCACAGTTAAGGCAAGCAGGTAAGGCTAAGGCTACCAGGGGAAGAATGAGAAACTTGAGCATTTGGGATCTTCAACTTGAGATCCACACTCTCCATTTTGAGTCAGTGCTGGGCTTGATACAATCTGGCCTGGCAGTGGTACAGGGCATGAGGAATGCCTGACCAGCTTGCCTCCCTCACCTGGTACTCTCTTCCTGATCTGAGCAGCTTGGAGATGGGTTGCCCAGGAGAGATTTATGGCTGGTTCCAAAGTGAGCTACCAGCATCCCTTCCAGCTCCATATTCTCCTCTCTGTGTATTGGTTAGTCCTGGTTTTAAAGTCTGTCACAGTGCAGGGCTCTTTCAGTGTGCATGTAGTGCTGTGTCCGGGATAAGTATCACTCGTGTTAATAACAGTCCTGTGTATGAGGTGCTAATGATGACATCAGACTGACCCATGATACTCAGGGCTGTTTTGTTTTGTTTTTTGTTAGGGAGGCAAATTTTGTGCATGTTTCAGTGCAATCCACGTTCTCTTTAGCATCCAACGTGACTTTCTACGATGTTATCAGCAGTGTGAAAAGCTACATTCGGGCTTGCAAATCCCCCGCTGAAGCCTGCCAGTTCATCTCCAGCCTGAAATCACTCCACAGAGGTAAATAGCATCTGGAGGGCCTGTGGCAGGAGGGGAAAGGGATGTTTTATTTGGCTTCTTTTATAACAGGGGGAGAACGTTTTGCCGTTTGGAAAAATCCCTTTGAATCTTTTTATCTTACTTAAATGGGAGTCATCTTAAGAACCTCAAAGTACAAAAGGGATGCAGATACCGAGCCTTATCTTTGCCACATGTGTGAGAAATCTGCCTCTCTGTGAAAATATTGCACAGCACAGGGTTAGAGGCATTGTGGGGCAGCCTTTCATCTCTGGGATGTGACACCAGGCCCAGCCAGATCAAAAACCCATAAGTCTTAATTCCACACACACAGCTAGGAGCCAGGAAAATTGTGTGAAAGCCAAGAGACAAAACCCCGCCAGTGGACTCGATTAGAGCTGCTGGAGGCTGCACGGTGAGCTCTGCTCTCCTGCCTGCCCAATTTCAGTGTTGCAGGTTGTAAAATGGTTCACAATGAAGACCTTTCGAGTTCTGTACTGAATCCTCTCTGTGCTAGAGGGGAATGTGGATACAGCACAGAAAGGTGTGGAGAAGGACACCAGTGTTGTGCATGACCTTCTCCAGGTGGACCCCAATGCTGTGCCCTGGCATCTCCCAGTTCTCACTTCCTGAGGGAGCAATAGAGGACATTTAGCTGTGAGAGGTACCTCAGGATCCTTGAAAGAGTTTCCTGCAGGGAAACTGCTGCACGTGGAGTTTTGTGACTTTTGGCTTCAAGGCTTTCAGGTTTGGCCTTGAGGAGGATGAAGGGCAACGCTTAGCCCAGGTTTAGTGGGAAAGCCCTGGTATCATTTTGGCAGAGTATGCATGCAGATGAGAAGTTTAGTGTGTGCTTTTATTGCAATGTGCTGTATTTTAAAGCCACACTCTGGCCAGGGATTGCATAAAATTATTTGGTAAACCTGCACAGATTATACCTACCTATTACCTCTGAGCCAATGCTTCTGTAAAGTCAACTTCTAACATGAAATAAGCAGAATAAGAAACAAATTATATTCTTGTGTAAGTACCTAAAAAAAAGATGTCAGATTAAAAAAAAATTGATCTAGCAAAGAGAGGTTTGTAAAAGGCGAGTGCCACATGAGTGACATATTTTCCATAAAATCCTATTTCCCATGAAATTCCATTTAGTCTGACCTCCCAGTAAAAAAAGTAAATTTGATGTCACAATTTCCATAATTTATCCACAGTTTTGCTGAATGCTCATTGTAACAAGTCTGACTTTCTAAATTAAAACACTGCTTCAAAGTAATGTAAATGAAAGTACAATTTTTTTGTTAGAAAAATGAAAAAATCCAGTGCTTGATGCTGAAATGGAAAAGAATTGGTTTGGTCTGAGCAAAATGTTTCGCTTGATATAAACTTAAAAATTGATTTGTTGAACTGTGTCAGGGAATGAATGTATTTGAGCTCGAGCCAAACCAGATTTCTCTTTTTCATTTCCCCTTTTGCTTCTGAACTGAAACATTTATTATTCACCCCCTCTATTTGCCTGTACAAGTGATGGTAGATACACAAGAAATGGTGACATAGGGTAATGTTGACTCTCTCCTAATGGAACAAATATTACTAAAAAAAAAAAAAAAAAAAGAGAGAGATTAAAGCAGCCATCAGCTGAGTGGGATGCCCAGGGAAAGCAAATGTGCATAATGATAATGTTGGGTTCAGCAAGAACCATGCTGATGTTGGCCACCTCTTTCCAATCTAACAGTTGGCAGCTTGTGCAGACAGAAAGACCCTGAATGTGACAAGGAAACTTCAGAATGCACTGACTTTGACGGAGTTGCGCTCTGCCAGTGCAAAAATGGGTACTTCAAATACAACAAGATGGACCACTCCTGCAGAGGTATTGCACTTTATGTGGTGTATTTTGCCTGAACTTTCCTTAAAGTTTTTGTTCCAGTGGAAACGAGTGTGTGTATGTAGTGCTGTACATGCAAACCCCTCAATATTATGAATAAATATTAGCAGCTCAAGCTTCTTTTATTTAGTTAGGGGGCTTTTCAGCAGACACTGAAGATACAGTCTCTCTCTAGGAATAATATTATCTCTTTCTGGAGCATGCTGTGAGTCACAGTGATGGAGGAGAGGGAGAAGAGGGCCTGGCTGCTTTGGGCTCCAGTTCAGTGGCACAGAGCAGAGATGACGTGTGTCTCTGCCTGTTTTGATTTTGTCTGAACTCTCAGCGAACTTAGGGGAAGTGCTTTAAACTCACAAGCTTATATTAATACATCATCAGTATTTTAAAAACTTGTATCTGAAAGTGATTATGAATTTATTTTTCAGCTGGCTTCCAAATAGAAATTTTAAGCTTAAAGATTGCATTATTTTTTAGCTACTCCTGAGATCAACAAATCTGGTTTTGCTGCATTTTAAACAAAGTCTTTGCATGCCAGCGTTCAAATGACTTCTGTAGGATCAGGGTGTCCATTCCCTAGTTTGTGGTTGCTGTAGGCCTTCTTAAGAAATGCAGTTTTCTGATGACATATCAATAACAATTGCAGTGGTGGTTATATATTGCTTCTGGCACTGCCTGCTGGGTTGCTCTTGAAATAGGAGGAGATGTTTTGTTGGTTCCAAATCTGAGAGTGAGAAAAATGTGCCTGGAAATAACTCACGTGCTACAGACTCTGGGAGGGACAGCTCAGAGATGGGCATCTCTGCATGCCAGGTCAGGGTCCTGCCTCTCCTGCACTCTGTGGCTCCTTTGTGTCAAAACCTTTCCCTTTGTGTTTTCCTTCCTTCCCCTCATCTTGTATGTTGGAGGAAGGATTTCTTTTGGGAAATATTTATTTTGGGAAAAACCAACCCTAGAGAGTCAGAGATAGGCTTATGTAGTGAGTGAGGAGCTGAGCTGAAACTTGGGGAGGTTTTTACCCAATTCTTGTTCCATCATGGACAGTGGGGACCTAGCAAAAGTTACTTCATTTGTCTTGTTCATGTCTCTTGTCAAGCAGTGAAGATAAATAGCTGAAAGGCTGTGAGGCACTTGGATGTGATGGTTGCAGAGGGCTAAGAGATATAAGATCGTGTACATGTGATTACTCCATACTTATGAAACTTGTTTGCTGTGGAAAGTATAAAAACCTTATCTGTAAAGAGTGCAGCCTCAATTGCACCTTCATCTCACTGCTGTCAGTAGGCAACATCTTATTGATCAGATTGAGAGTATCTGAGGGACAGGGTTGATGTGGGATTTAGGCTGTAGTGCAGAGGCATGAGGGCAGCACTGACTGCATGGTGCCACTCTCTGACAAGATACGAGATTTTCATTATCACTTGCGCTCATCTGGGCAAGCCAGGTGGTTGGGATTTTTGAAGGCTTTTCCAAAAGCCAAGCTATGGTCCCCATTTGATATTCAGGGCTATTTTGCTGATAAATATAGCATACAATATACTAGCCTCTTTGAAAATCACTGCCCTCTCTGTGCCTAAACAGGAACCGAGGTCTCGTGAGCATCCGACCCTCATTGTGGGTTGTGAAAATGGGGTGTAGTAGCTCCAATTATAGTATTTCCAAAGAGGGAAACGGCTATTGTGCTGCCCTGTCCGGTCTCCCCCGTGGGAAGGCTGGGAGAATTGGCTGCCCTGACCCACAGTGTTTGTTCTGTCCTCCTTGTAGCATCTGTCCTCGGGGACATGCTTGGAAAAGTATGGACCAGGGAAGGGTTGGGTCTCGAAGCCACAGGAGTTCCAACATGTTGGCCATGGTACCTCTTGCTGAGCTGTTCAGTGTCTCTGGGTTGCTGCTGATTTTCAAACTTCTCAGTAGCTTCAGGGCTATTTCAGTAACAGAGCAACAAACCTGATGTGCCAGCTTTTCAAGGGCATGCTATTTTTACTAGTACAAAGTGTTTCTGGAATGAAGCAAGGAGCAGCAAAGCAGGTTTCCAAAGAGACCCCTGAGTGTTTTTTGGGAAGGCAAAGGCAAAGGAATCCTAGGTTGAGGAGCACAACTTGATAGCTTTGCTTGGCCCCTGACACTTATGCCTTTCCTCTGTTCCCTGCTTGTGTTTGAAATCTTGCCAAGTGAGTGTGACAGTGAGAGCTCTCCTGGGAATGTGTTCAAAGGAGCAGGAAAGATGCCAAAGGAGAAAGCAAAGTGGCAGGAAAAGACACGGTGAGGAGAGGAAAATACATAAGCACCAAGTTTTTAAGTGAGACAGAGAAAAGCATATTCAGGATCTTGCTTTTCCTCTTTACTGCTCCTATATCCTCCTGACCCGAGAGCTGTGTGCCAGCGAGGTCCCAGGGCTGCTCCTGCCCATGGCACAGCTCCAGCTTTGAAACTGCTCAAGGTGTATGTACCCACACACATTATTGGGCTAGGGCTGGGCTTAGGGTGGGCTCCAGCACCCACCTGCCTGCTCCTGCAGGCCTTCCCAACATGCAGGCAGTGGACTGGGGCTGGGACTGGGGCTGGGATACACGGGGCTGCTGTGCTCATTAGAGAAGGCAACCCCAGTGAGCTGTGAGGTGATGCCTCCCTCTGTTCCACTGCACTTTTCGTTACTGCCTGATCCTGTGGTTCACTCTGGCAGAACATTCACTCCATAATGTTTTCAGTCTGCTTTTGTTAGCAAGTGAAAGGAGCAACCCATCCAATCTCCTTTTGCTAATGCCTCAGTGAGATGAATGAGCCAGGCAAGGATCCTTTGGGATTTACTATCCTTGCCCTGGCTGTTGGTTGACTGAGGCTCTTAACTCTTTCACAGTTACCTCTGGTCTCTTCCTTTACTTCAAAAACATCATCTTAGGGGGAGAAAAATACATCCAGCACAAAAAGCATCGCAGTGAGGTGCAGCAGGGGGGCTGTGTAATGAGCTTCACCCTCCTGATCCCCAGCTCTGGAGTGAGGGAGGTGGTAAAGGAGTAGTGGAGTTATATAGGGCAGAGAAAGGTGTGCAAGACCAGGTATCATGGACATCAGCCCCACCATCATTGTTGGTGCAAGTTGCTACAGCAAGTCTGTGTCTACAGGCACAGAAGTGATGTGAGTGCAGCACTTTTCTGTGTCCACACATCCTGAGGATGTGAGGCAGGCAGAAGATGGGAAATTTTATTATACCTGGGCTTGCAACATCTATTTCTGGGAGCCAGAACTCAAAAGGGTCAAAGAGAACCTGTGAGTGTTCAGAAAAAAGCTGCAATAATTAGGGAGACTCAAAGATCTCAGTGGCCTCGGCTTTATTAAAGATAAAGGAATGATTTGGGGGTGGTGAGGAGAAACCTGATCACATAACCTTTTCCAATCTAATAAGCAAACATTCAAAGTCTGGAATTTGACACTGGGGCAATTCAGACCAGAAGGAAGGTGAGTGTTTTTAGTGGCTGAGGAAAATTAACTTTGTGAGCATCTGACCCAGGGCTGTGGTTGATTGTCTGTCACTGAAAATACTAAAATCAGTCTTGGGTGTTTCTCTAGAATGTAGTTCCAGTCCAACTATTTGATTTGAAACTGGAATTAATTTCAGGGAAATTCAGTGACAGCACACAGTGTTTGAGGAGGGAAAAAATCCATGAGCATTTTTGTTTTCATTTAACAATTCCCTGTGTAATGTGCTACAGGGGTTTCCCAGACTCTCGGACGATGTCTTGCAGACCCCCAAGGGCTGCTGCCTGTGCTGGCCCTGGCTTGTCCCTCTGCCCAAGGTGACTCTGTCTGTATCACTCCTGCCCAGGCCTTTGAGTGACCACCTTTGCTGCCCCTGTGAAAGGCAGCAGATCTGCAAGAGCTCTGGTGGGGCTATTGCTGTGAAAAGCAGTGATCTTATCAGTAATTTGAACCTTGTGTGTGTCCAGTGTATCATCCCCTTTGCTGTTCATCAGAAGGGTAGTATAATTTCCTCAGATAATTTAGGATAGCTGTCCGTAAGCATGGAAATTATTTTATTTTGAAGTAATGGTTTCAGTTTTTCACCAATATTTTGCACATAGCAGTTTTCTGGATTATTTAGACCTCATAAATTCAATTTCTATTGTATAGTAAAATATTAGTTAGCTGCAAATTTGAAAGATCAGAAAAGAAGGTGACACAAAAAGCCCCCAACCCATTAGCATACCACTTTGGGTTACCCTGACTGTGTTTGCATAACATCTTGTTGCAATACTAACATTTAAAAGTAATTAATAACATGCACCAATGCTAAAGTAGCATAGTTCCAATGGGCTTTCAAAATGAAAACTGGAGGCCCTTGCAGATTTTTTACATTGCTATTTTGTGTGAAGCACTACAAGTGTGCAGTGAGTTTTCATCTGGGCAAGAAGAAGCTCTGCTGGGAATTCCATTGCCAGCAGCCCTCCCTGTGCCAGGCTCTGGGCTGGCTCTGCCTGGAAGCCCTGAAACGGCTCCATTAAAGCCAGCGGGAGGTGAATTTAAGTGGGCGATGTTTTGCCTAAACCAGAGGACATCCAGCATCCCATCAAAGCGCATCGTGTTCCTGCTGTGCAGCCACGGTGCGGTCAGGCCCCTGGGGCGGTGGAGGTGAGGCTGCCGTGGGAAGCGCCGGTGGGAAATCCCTCCCCGCTCCACTACGTGGTGCTCACGGCCCTTCTCTCTGTTTTCAGCCTGTGAAGATGGATATAAGCTGGAAAACGAGACCTGTGTGAGGTATGGTGACTGTTCTGCCCTCCTCCTACCCCACCATCCTTGCTCTGGTGACTTGTCGGCACAACTGAGCCGCTGAAACTCCCTGTTGTTCTCTGTTCCCAGCTGCCCCTTTGGCTTGGGTGGATTCAACTGTGGAAACCGTGAGTACCAAATTTCATTTCTTTTATTTTCCACAGTGTCAGAAACGGGACATTTGAAACATGCAATTGCAAGTGATTGTCTCTAAAATGCAGTAGGTACACGTTACTTTTGTCGGTGTTTATTGTTTATTCATTTTATGTTGCAAGTCATTTTGGGACCTTCTTTGACAAAATTGACTTAATTTGACAAAATTTCCGTAACTAAACGAAGGAAAGATCATCTTCTTTCCCTATATAGTCTGTCAGGATAGCACATATAGTGGGCACTCTCGAAGCAAGATATTTGAAGGTGAATCCATGAAATACCATTTGAATCATTCTGATCTATCAGCGAAGGGAATCTACTCCCTAGGGAAACAAGAACTTGGGAATCTATTCCCTAGGGAAACAAGAACTTGTTTCCATTTCACTTGAAAATTTAAGGCAATATTGCTTACAGAGGGGGGGGAAGGTGGGAACTAAACAGTTAATCCCTTTGCATGGGGACTGTGGATATGTTACACTGGGGTTTCTGAGTCCCTGTCTCTCCCATCTGTAGCGTACCAGCTCATCACGGTGGTGATTGCAGCTGCAGGAGGGGGACTGCTGCTGATCATGGGCATAGCACTGATTGTCACCTGCTGCCGGTAGGTACCGCTGCCAGGCCCGGCTCATCCAGGGTATCCTCCCAGTGGATTACACTCAGAGCTTCATGTATGAACTCTGAAGGACTAAAACATACAATAGCCAAGGACCAAAACATAGGTGAAAACATAAGCTAAGCAAGTGGGTTAATCAGAGATACTGAAGTATCACATTTTGCTTTCATTTCTGGCATATATATTTTTTTCCCCCAGCAGCCAGGCTTAACAACCGAATAGGGTGTCTTTTAAAGATACATCTGGGAATCATGTCCTCTAAGGATGGAGAGGCAGAGTGAGTCCTTCCCACGCAGTGCTGTAAGGCTTAGAAGCCAGGAAGCAGACTCCAAAAGTGCAAGCTAATTAGAAAGGAGAAGTTTAGGCAACAGGAGAGGTCACTTGGCATTGCTCAAGGGGTGTTTGAGTGTATATAATGCTTTTTTTTGGGTTGGACTTGATGATCTTAGAGGTCTCTTCCAACTTGGTGATTTTGTGGTTTTCAATTACCTTTTTGGACAAGTCCTGCATGTGCTCTCACTCTGTGTCTCTCTCCCTCTCTCTCACACACACACATCCCTAGTTCCCATACCAGTAGGTGGCTTTGGACAAGATGTGCTTGCCTAGGAAGTTGGTTTGTGATTTATGTAATCTGAAAAGGGATGTCTTGCAGTAACACCCTCTCCCCACCATTCCAGTCCCCAAATCTAGGGTTTCAAAGCTCTCTGATAAAGTTGGCAACTGGATTTGTCAGTAATATAGACATAGCAGTGGCTTGGTGGGCACAGTGGCGTGCCCCTGTTACCCAGTATTTTGAGCCAGAGGGATGCCAGCAAACCCCAGCCAGGAAATGAGGTGGCCAGTATGACTCCAGGCCCCACACTGCAGATCTCCACAGGGATGGACTGATCTTCTCATGAGTCCTGGCCTTTGGCAGCTTATGTGACTTCCTGGAGGATACTCTGCTTTGAACTGGAAATGTCACCAAAGTCTACTCATACAACACTATGGTCCTGGAGGGACATTTCGTGTCACTCAGGCCAGCTCCTTGCACGTCTTCCTTCTTAGGAACTAACATAGTGCCTGCAAGTGCTATAATTAATAGCATGGGGGCTCCTATACTTTCCCCCCGTCAATTTCCATGAGTTTTTCCATTGACTTAGATGAACATGCATGTTTTTAAGAGACAAGGGGCATAGCTGGAACAAGCTGGAACAGGAGGGATTCAAACTGAATGTAGGGAAAAATTCTTCCACCAAGAGAATGGTAGGGCACTGGAATAGGTTGCTCAGGGAGGTTGCTATCTCTGTCTATGGAGATTTCAAATCCCACCAGATAATGCCCTGAGTTGCATGATCTGATTTCATATCTGACTTGGCTTCAAAGCAGAAGATTGGACTATAGTCCTTCTGAAATGATCCTCATTCCCAGTTAAGATTCATAACATCAAGTAATGATCTCTCCTGAGATCATGTCAGAAGTGTATACAAGGTAGCAGGATAAGTTGTAAGTTTTCACTTTCCCTCATTGTTTTATAAACAGGAAGAATAAAAATGACATAAGTAAACTGATTTTCAAGAGTGGGGATTTCCAGATGTCACCTTATGCTGAATACCCGAAGAATCCCCGGGCACAGGAGTGGGGCAGAGAGACCATCGAGATGCAGGAGAATGGAAGCACCAAGAACCTGTTGCAGATGACAGATGTGTATTATTCGGTATCTATCCATAGCTTAACTTTTAAACCTTTGTGCCTCACACAGGAAAGAGATATTCCTTTTTTTTTATGGAAGAGCAGATCCCTTTCCTGCAAGATAAAAGGGCAAAGCAAATCTCTTCCTTAGACAGCAAGGCAGCAGGAGTCCTATGGGCTCTAGCTATTAGCTGTGGTGAATATCACAGACATGTCATTAGAGAGAATGCTTAGGAAATGTCTAGGAATGTTTTGGAAAAAAAGCCCAAAAAGCCCAATGCTAGAGTAGAGATGGACAGTTAAAGTTTCTGGACAGACTGCTAGGGTTCCCTGTAGGCAATTTTCTCCTGTCTACCCTCCCTGATGAAGTGGAAGGTTGAAACCTTTAGCTGGGGAACTTAGCCTCAAAACAGGAAGATGCTGGTCACTGAGGACCCCTCTTTTCTTCCATTCCTTCCCTCTCTAGGGTACGTAAGGAGCATCCCTTCAGCTCTGAGGGAATATGGGGTAATAGGCTGTGTAGGGCACAGAAAGACAGAAGCACAAGACTTTGTCATGGCTGGTACCATCTGCTAATGTCTGTATCCAGAGCTGTGGTGCTGCTGTATCATCTGTCACTCATTTTCAGCAACATATACTCTTTAAGGTCTGTGTGGGTTACTCATGTGAGTGAAGGTTGCAGGATTTCACCCAAATCACACATTCTGGACTCCTTGCTTTCCAGAGCAGAGAACAGAGAGCATTACTATTTTCTTGGCTTATATTTTAAGTTTTCCAGTAAGCAAATTTACTGGGTTCTACAGCATGGAGGCAAATAATCTTCCTTCATGCTTCAACTAAGAATGAGATATTTGAAAATGAAAATGCATTTCCTATTTTTTTTTTAAGGCTCTTATTATACTAGAGAGGGAAACATTTTAGCAAGCAGTAGGTGATGAGGGCTTTGAATGGATCTGCTCTGTAACAGATCAGACCAAGTGGCTTCATGTTATTCACTGGGTGAAAGGATTGTAGAGTCTTGATCTTAGACATCAATGTTCCTCCATCAAGTGTCCCCAGGAGATTTACTTAGTTACAAGAAGGGAAGAGAAAGGAAGGTCAGATTGTCTTGTATTTGACATGTAATTCAAGGGCCTGTGTTGGGAGAGGAGGTACCTATGGGAAATGGGGAGAGAAGTGCTCCCAGGTAATACTCAAAGCAGGAGACTAACTCTGATTTTCTAGAATTGTTTCCTTTAAGGATGTGTACCGGTTTGGCCAAATTTAGAAATATATCCTCTGAGAGAAGGCACAACCACCCCTCCCCCACCAGGTTCGGGAAAAAAAAATTTCTGGGCATAGGCAGCGATATGGGATACACATCATAACGTCACTCCAAGACAGGATGGCTCTGGGACGATATCCTTTTCATGAGAGTTGTTTCAATACCTGAGCTCAGCAGTAGGTTGTTTTTTTTTAAATTAAAAATTAACTGTGTACCTAGTCTGCACTTGATAGTTAGGTAAACTTCAAGTCTGTTCATTGGCCAGATGTCAAAATTAGATTTCATCATAACAATCCCTTTGGGCAATACAGCAAAGATCATCCTAGATTATTAGATCATTAGAGATCACATTGTTCCTTCTAGCTACTGAACTAACAGCAAGGAAATGTGGTAAGGCTGTGCCTGAAGGAGGATTTGAGTGTGTGAATAAGACCCTTTTTATTTAATTTTTTTGCTAATACAGCCAACTGGACTGAGAAATCCTGAACTGGAAAGAAATGGACTTTATCCTCCCTACACTGGTTTGCCTGGATCTCGACATTCATGCATCTACCCTGGACAATACAATCCATCCTTCATTAGTGATGAAACCAGAAGAAGAGACTATTTTTAGCAGAGAGTGGGGAGGGAGTGGAAGATTGACACAGTTGTGTGGCCCTTAATCCCCAGGTACAATCTGTCTCCTGGGTAGTTCAGGCCACATCAATCTTACTCTTCCCATTTAATAGGAAGGACTTTGAACTTCATGCAGAGCATTGCTGCCCTGAGGGACGGTCACAGTTGCTGAGCATCAGAGAGGAGGAGGAAGAGGAGGGAATGGCTCAAGAAGCACATCACTAAAAAACCCAGAGGGAAGCTGACACATGTACTCCATATTCGTTCTTCACTCTTCGCGCTACATGGCAAGCACGGATCAGTACAGGCAGATGAACTGTGCCCAGCACTCTGCATTGAATACCACTAGGGAGTGTCTTGTTTACAGATCTCACTTACTGTTGACTGTGCTTGTCTTCCTAGCCAGCCTTCATGCAAAGATTCACTGTGCGACTGCTTTTGGTAGGGCAGGTTTGCCCACTCCCTTTTACACCGCTGCATTGCTGTCTGCTCCCTGCCTGACAGGGAAGCTGGCTTGTCTTCTGGCCCTCACCTTCTTACTGGTAAAAGTTCTCCAGATGTCTGGGTCCTTGCTGAAGCCCAGTGTCTGGCAATATTGGCTGAATTAATGGACCGATTTTCTCCAAGGAGTGCAGGAAGGTTAGTCACACCACTGCAATTTTAACTGAAAAGAGGCACTGTTGTGCTGCTTTGCAAACCTTCTGTATCTAGGGAATGTTGTTGTTTTGTCAAGCGGTGTTGTTCAGAAGTGATGCCACTACATGCCATCATGGTGCTTCCATATGGGATCCTTTGGGGCTCTGTTTCCCTGCAAGGATTTAAATGCCTGTGGAAACAGCAATACAATATTAAATAATTAATCACAGGGAAGAAAAAGATGAGCTGTGAATTCAGAATGCTCTTTATGAGGAATCGGTGAAGGAGCAATAATGCTGTAGCCTTGGCTGGGCAGAGGAACCTGAATTCTGGGCACTGAAGGTGGAACATTGTGTTTTCAAAACTTCACAGTCCACCTTGAGCTCTGAAGGAGCCGTGGAGGCTTTCAGTGCATTGCAAAAAGAGGGTTCACTGCAGTCAGTTGCATTTAAGGAAGTGAAAAACATGATGCTTGCAATCCTAGCATAGCGAAGATCACTTACATTGAAGTGTTTTTCTTTCTTCCATCCTGGTTTCGAGTGATTCAGACCAGGCAAGTTTCCTCACCCAGGTGTGTTCGTTCATATTAGCAGAAGCTGAAGAATGTAAGTTGTTGCGTTTCTCACCATAGCTCAGATGGAAACTCATGGACTGTATTCTGACCTAAACTGGGTGTTGAAAGAGATTCACTAATCACAGAACCCTAGAATGGGTTGGGTTGGAAGGGATTTTACAGATCATCTTGTTCCAACCCCTCTGCCATAAGCGGGGACACCTTCCGCTAGACCAGGTTGCTTGAAGCCCCATCCAAGCTGGCTTTGAACACTTGCAAGGATTGGCTAACTTCTCTGGGCAATCTGTTTCAGTGCCTCACTACTCTCATAATGAAGAATTTCTTCCTTATAACTAATCTAAATCTACCTTCTTCGCTTTAAAATCATTTTCCCTTGTCCTATCCCTACATGCCCTTGTAAAAAGTCCCTCTCCAGCTTTCCTATAGGCCTCTTTAATTACTGTAAAGTGCTCTAAGGTCTCCCTGGAGCCTACTCTTCTCCAGGCTGAACAGCCCCAACTTTCTCAGACTGTGTTCATAGGAGAGGTGCTCCAGCCTCTGATCATCTTTGTGGCCTCCTCTGGACTTGTTTCTTCTTATGGGAATGCTGAACACAGCACTGCAGGTGGGAACTCAGGAGAGCAGAGCAGGGGGAGAGAATCCCCTCCCCACACTGGTTCTGGTGCAGCCCAGGACACAATTGGCTCTCTGGGCTGAGAGAGCACATTGCTGGGTCATGCTGAGCTTCTCGTCAACGAACACCCCAAGTCCTTCTCCTCAGGGCTACTTTCTATTCTCCAACAGCCCACATTTGTGCTGGGGATTGCCCTGACTCATGCAGGAAATATAATGAAATATAATGAAGTATATTTACCGCTTATCTTTACTGCACTGTTAATCTGAGTCACCCAAACCTTGTTTAGATACAAGGTCCAGATGCAGTTTCTCCTCTTGAATGTGGCTGTGCTTTTAATTCAAGATGGCTGCTTGTATGAGGATAACAAATAGCACAATTCCTTAGTCACTAACCCACCATATCTGCAGTGTGTACATAAGCTGATATTCCCTTCTTCCCCACCATGCTTTAAAAGGCACAGTGCCTACAAGTAAGTTCATTAGGTAGCTCGGCTTGCTGAAGCACTGAGGATCACAGGGTGCATCCCTGAAGTGCCTAACCCCACGTAAGGGCAGCAGTTCGGATGCTCATGTGTTGTGTGGCTGCTCACTGGAGGCAAACCTGGGGTGATGATGAGGACCCCCCCATCAGGGAGCAGGTACTTGCATCCTACAGATGGTGTGAGTTCCCAGATCCTCTCACAGCTCTTTAAAGGCTGTGGTGTTCCCAGAGGTCAGTAACAGGTACTCAGAGGAAAGGGAGATAGCAACAGGCAATTATTGCTGTGTTGGCTTAGAGGTTTCTGGTTCCTGCTCAGAGTTGCTTCTGATACTGCCTGGGGCAGTATTCTTTGCACTTACATGAACTTTTGGTGACAATGCATGCAGCTTCATGCCTGCCTGATCCATAATCAGCCTTGCAGCTGGTAGTACATAGCTGATCTCAGCCACAGGGGAAAAGAAATGGATGCTTATGGGAAGTACAGCTGCCTGAGGAAAAGGAAAGCTCTACTTACAGTATCCAAAATATTATAACAGGTAAAGCACAAGAATTAGCTGTTCCCTGCCACAGTGATCAGAGTTTGCAGTCCACAAATGAGGTTCTTCTCCGTTTTGTTAGCAGCTGATCTCTTAATTGCACAGGATTCATTGGCTGATGAGAACTAAGGAATTTTCTGTGCTGTGGGATCCTTCAGACAGGAGATTGGCAGGGTTGTTTCTGTGTGGGTGAGTTCCCTCTGTTTTTGAGAGTGCCCAGGACAGAAAGGTCTGCCTTTGCCATGGTATGGAGCAGAGTTGTGTCTTTGTTACAAAAAAAAAAAAAAAAAGAGGAAGTTGCAATTCATGCTAAATCTAAATCCAAAGCCTATACACAAGCACTGGACTTTGTCCCTTTTTAATAAAGCACCTTGTGATAAAGGAGGTGTCCCAGCAATTACGACAATCCTGTGATATAAGCATGTGCCAGCATTTCCTCAGATAGGGAAGCATTTAGGCCCATGCTTACAGGCAAAGATGTTTAATTGCTTGGTTAGTTCAAAGACTAGGAGATGAACCTCTATGTGTCAAGTACAACACACACACAAAGTGTGACATACCAACTCAAAACTGCAGATCAGTCCTTCTGTACAAAGAGTACATGAACAAAGCTTTTGGTCTATATCTCCCAGCACATTGCAAATTGGAAGGGATTTGAGTGTAATTGAGATAGGACTATTTCTAATTGAGAACACAAACAAGTTTGCAAGTAATTAATTTTAATATCTTAATGGTCTTCAAATTCTTCTTAAAGTATATCTGGGGAGAAAGAGTCTCAATAAATCCAGCAAGGTTTTTTGAGTGAGGACTGCAAAACTTGGACTTTTCTGAAACAGAGAGTGTTATTGCACTGAAATTTTCTCTGCCATAGGAGGTAAACACTGGGGCATTTCTTTTGAGGGTTTATCCATTGCAGCCTAACCTTCTATTGAGCTTGGGTGAGAAAGGAGTCACAGAGCCAATGCACAGTCCACAGCAGGAGGAGGAAGAGGGTCTCTCCTGACCTGCCACACCTTCTCTGGGCATCCTAGGAGGCCCTGCCCAGCAGGCAAGAGAGGGTTTAGGCAGGAGGAGTCAGCAGCCAGATGCGTGCAGGTGCTTTCCCCTACAGTGATCCAGGAAGCTTTTGTGAAAGTGACAGAGGCAGCCTGGGGGAATTCAGCCCCTGGCTCTCCACCAGCCCAGCTGCAACGTGTGTTGCAGTGCTTCTGTCTTCAGCCAGGCACCACCCGCTCCCAGCTCTGCCGGGACAGAAGGGGTGGGTGCAGTGCACTGTGTTGTGTCACAGTTTATGGTTATTTTACTGCAGGTGTTCACTGCCTCACCCCAGCAGTATGGACTCGCCCAGCCACAGCGGGGATGTGGCCTGTCTCAGTGCAGGTTGTCTCTGTGTACAGCTGCCACCAGGATCCTCTCTGTGTGTGCTGTAAACAAAGCACCCTCTGGCAGTGCAGTGGGGCTTGTTACTCCTCTTGGGTATAAAAAAGGTCTCTGTGTCCTCAAGCCCACTTTCAAAATCAGATGCTTCTCTGTTGACTACCTAACTCCCTGTAGGATGTCTAAATACATGCAGCTTATTTTTCATCTCTCTTTTAGATTACTTCTAGCTACCCCAAATTAAAAATTTTGAGCACACTGGATGTTTTTTACAAGGGGAATCACTCTCCACTATCCAAGAGAATAAGAGGGAAGTGGCATGTTTTTGGTATGGAAGATGCAAGTGGTTCAGCCAGATGTGGGGAAAGGAAGAAAAACTACACCAACACCGCTCATAAATCTGCTATTGCTCCTGGCTTCTGTGGAAAGTGAGGGGAGCAGTCAGCAAGGGCCCATGGGCAGTTGTGTGGGTGTATTTTTAATTAAAGTTGGGAAAAAGATGCTAATTCTGTTGCTTGACAGGAAAAGTTGTGAGAGGCATGTGTTTGCTGCTATGGTGCTCTGCCAGTTACACTGACAAAACCCCTTACCCACAAAAATACCCCTGACAGTCAGCATAGGAGAGGCAGTTCCAGTGAACTGATCAGCAAAATGCAGATTTGAGGGATTTTTCAAAAGGCATCTTGAACATACCATCTTCCTTTGTCCTGCCGCTTGCCCTGGCCAGTCCTTCCAGCTGCACTGGGAAAATCAGGGTAGTTTTTTCATACTGTTGAAACCTCACAGCACTGAATTGGGCTACAAGTGGAAAAAGAAGGCCAGGTTGATGCCCTTTTGCCCCACATTGAAAGCGTTAGGTTTTATAGCAGCAATGAATCTCATTGCTCTTGTGGCATTTCCCAGAAGACCCACTGGCACAGTCATGTACGGGGTTACTGCTCGTGAACAGCCTTATCAAAGTTATCTGCCTCTCCACTGAAGGGTAGTAAAAGGCTTTAAAAATAACAATAAATTGCAGTTAGAGAGAGGTATTTGTCACTGTGAAATTGTTTGTGCCGATACTTGTACAGGTTGTTTGCTGGGACCTGAGTGAGCACAGAGCGGGTTTGGAGACTGCTGCAGATAGATCAAGTGCTTTCCCAAGACTTGTCTCTGATGCTGGTCAATGGCCATATCCATTCCAAATCCAGCTGGACTTTTCATTCCCTCATAGTAATCTTTAGCTTTCTTCCTTAAATTAACAAGAATGGATGCATTTTAGTTAAATGCTCTTCCTATACTGACTAATGTTTTTTCCTCTTTACACACAAAGGATGTAATCCAGCATCCATTACAGTGACTGGGGTAACTCTCCCATGGACTGTAACGAAGTTTTCTTTTCAGTCTTGAATTACTCCACCACCAGGGTCATCTGCATGTAGCACATACTTTCCCATGGCTCTGTGTGCCTATTTCTGTGATACTGTTCCTGCCTTTCTGTGCTGTGTCTATTTTTTTTTTTTTTTAAAGCATACTTGTTACTGTAGCAGGACCTGTATTATGTGAGAATGAACAAAACAGCTTCAAGGTCTGAAACAGCTTCCTGGGAAGAGAATGAATGTGAATTTTGTGTAGTTCTTTTACTGGTCAGCCAGCCTGTTTCCTATCGTGTAATATCTAGGGATGTGGAGATGCTTCCTGCAGTCACACGTATCAGCTGCTCTGCAGATCACTCCTACTTGTCCCTTTAGAAATGAAACAAGATATCCTAGTTTCAGAAGGGGTACGTCCTATGTGCTTGTAAGAGTTTGGGACCTTTTCAATGTGAATTTAGTTCTTCATTCCCTTGAACTGTGGAAATTGAAAAGCAGGAGAGGAATCCATGAAGGGGTAAGAAATACCAAAATTAAAAAAAAAAAAAAGAAGAATATGCTTACTTATTTTGTAGAAGTGTGACTTCAGTACTGTGAGGTCATGTGTGGGATGACATCTCTTCTGTGTCTAGTCTGTGTTGCGTAATATCCTTGTTGAGGGAACACCTAGAGAGGGAACACCTAGAGAAGGTACCTGATGTTCCTCCAAAGTGGTATTTAAATGCTAAATCACTCGGTCTCTGTTTCAGTGAAATGCTAGAAGGGACGGGAGTCTTACTTGGGTTAATGACTGCAACAGGCAGCCCCCAGGTCTGCAAAATCCTGTATGGAAAAGTCCTGTGGAATACAGTAAACACTGATCACTTCTCTTGAATACGGCTACAGAATTCACTGGACATAAAACGTCTCCAATAAAATCTGCTAGGATGGGTTTACTTTAAAGAAAAAAATACAAAAAAGCATCAACAGAATAAATACTTAATACCTTCCTTTTTAAAAAGAAATTTTGTTAAGCTTAGTTATTTGCTTTAAACCCCATTAAATTTTACAGGACTTTCTCCTAGCAGAAGGTCAAACTTGGTGTGTAAAATCATAATGATTTATTTGAGCAGCTTTCACAATTGCAGTAGTAAAGCTCACCTTTTGTGACCTCTCTTTCAAAAGGTAAATTTTCAGCATTTGTTTGTGCTTCTTTAGAACCTGAATGTAGACCTGCTTTATGTTCTTGACATTGCTTCATTTGCTTCCCTCTATCTCTGAATGTTTGCTTCCAAGTCTCTGAGGTTCTGAGGATGTTTTCCAAACCAGTATTATTTAAAGTTGTATCATATTTTCAGCCTCCACTAATTATACAGTACTGTAGTAGCAAAATATAATTTTTAAGGATTGGATTATTTTTATACCTGCATCCAACATTATTAAATCTGGCGTTCTAGTCAGTATTATAAAAAGATCAATAAAACAATGAATATTACTATGGCCCTGCTTTTTTATTGTCTTTAGTTTTGCCTGTAAAGAGAAACATATGCAATTTCTAGGTGGTTTTAATTCTTATTATAAAGCTAATCCAGAAAATAAGAAATTGCATAGTTCTTTTGTTCTTCTGATGGTGCCTCCTGATGGAATAACTAACTTGAAAAAGAAAGAGGAAATGGGTATGTTCTGTTAGTTGTGCCAAACGAAATTCTGCTCAGCTGAAACACAAATTGTGTTACGATACATTTATCTTGGTGGCACCAAGGAACTCATTGTAATTTTAATTTTTCCTCAGTTTAATTTTTGCTGGAACTGTTGAAGTTGTGTGTTTATGTGAGTGAATGCATGTTGGAGGGGAGGAAAACCTCAGGAGAGGTGGGTGCAGCAGGGCTGTTTGCAAGGGCGAAGGACTGGACCTGACCACAGTGAGATCAGTCCTGTCCCAGTAAAAGCCACAAGAGACAGTGAAGAATACACAGCTGAGTGTTCCTCAAAGGAAGAAGGAGGTCACCTTGAACCCAGATGAACACCAAGTTCAACTCAGGCTGCTGAGAAAAGGCATGATGTGGAAGAGCATCTGGAGCAATGGCAGGTAGGTTCATTTGGGGCAATTTTTTCCTATATTGCTCCAGAGCAGTACAACTGTGACAGCAGTCAGATGGGACTAAGGTGGGATTCTGGTCTATCAAAAGTTAGGTGGCCAGTTTGAACACACCATGTGGCTCCCCCAGTAGCCATGAAAAGAGACAAGTATTCATAGAGAGCAGCTCACCCCATGGTAAGAGATCACTCACCACAACTACTTCAGGTTATTCTTTCTGTGTGATGTTGGTATCTTTTAGGAAACTGGCAGTGTAAAAGGATAGGTCACAACATTTCCATGGGACTAAGTAAAAGGTCTTTGGATTTATGGACAAGCACATGATTTAACAGTCCTGCCCACTTCAGATTTGTATACCAGTGCCTCTGAGACCACTGAATGCATCCATAGTGTGTGCCCTCAACCATCTTGGGAACCACCTGAAAAGAAGTTAAAGAGCATCTGCTTCCCCTGATTATATGTGAATCTGTATCTATCTAAAGATTTGATTTCGGCTTTCTGAAGTCGTTGTTTTTTTACTTTTAGCTAATTAAAACAAATATTTCTGCTTATATATATCATATATAGTGGATAAACCAAATTTACATGGAATAGCAACACGTATAGGAATCTAGTAAGGAGCAGGACTGCAAAATGAGCAGGAAAAAAGTATTGAGCTGATGCACAGAAAGAGCTGTAAAAGACACTTTTTCCTACTTTAATGTATGTCTTCTGACAGCATGACTGCCTCTTGATTACATGCAACTTACATAATGAGGCTACACTGGACTATGCACTTTCTAATAGATAAATAAAGCCCTTTACCTTTGATACTTTTTTCCTGCCATAAACAAGTATCGCCAACAGAGCAAATACTCTTACTAAACATAGCATATTTTTTATTCCATAATAATTATTCAGTGTTCTTGATTGTCATATCTGAGTTTTGACAGACAACAGTTTGATTTTACAGCCTCTGTAAAGTTACTGAGTTATTTCTGCAAAGAAAGTTCTCTCCGTAGTTCCTTGCAGGAGCTGTGTGAGTATGTCTGGACTAACAGTCAACTTCTTATTGTCTAGATCTGTGCTTAATGACTTAATTAGTAATTGCACCAGAGCTGCTAGTTCACTGGTATCAGTTCTCCTGTTTTGGTAATTCTCTGTGTCTGTTCTCCTAAACTACCATATCTCTATAACTAATTCCCCACAAATCATCAAGCAATGGGGCACATAGAGCCTGTCATCCTCCTTCCTGGAGAGAGCATGTTGTGACTACCAGTGTGTCACAAAAAGTACAGGGAAGGGCAAGCAGAGATGAAAAGTTCTGGTCTGTGAAGATGTATGTCTGTTCAGTGCATTATTTCCTGGAAAAACTGGGGCCTTTTGCGTTGCAAATGACTCACACTGCCAAAACTGTCGTTGTAATAAACATAAACAACCAGGTAGGAATGGAAGTAAAGTTTAAAAATAGAGCTAATACACCAGCTCCTGATGTGCATTCACTGTAGAGAACAGTTCCAGTGTGCAGGACTGCACAATCAACCAGTAGTCTCTAGTTTAGGCAGCAGAGCTGCACCATTGACACCTGCTGAAGACCTGGCCCTCATTTTCAATAGTGCCCTGAGAAGTTCTTTTGGTCCCACACTTCTGCTTCACAGCCAACAGGGAGATTTTAAGACCTGGGTTAATCTAGCTGCACCTTGAGGCAGCATTGGAAAATCAGGATGTATCATGAAGACTGAAGAGTGTTAAGTCTGGGAGATGGATATTGCCAGCGGATGGGTGGTATACAGCTCTGCCAAACACCCTCCCACAGCCAGGTTTGTCCTCCTCTCCACACCCATTCCCACCTGAAGCACGTGCTGGGGTCTGGGGCTCACAGCACTGAAATTCATTATTCTAATGAGACTTTGGGATTAATTTTTGGATGTCCCCTGAAGCTGGGAGGGTGGTGGAGGCTGGACACCGCCCAAGCAGGGAGGCACATGGGGACAAACATTTCCCAGGCATTTCCTTCTCTTATTTTGTCAGCTCCATGGCAAAACAGTTTTAAGGAGGGGCCTGGAGGAATTGAATGATCAGGGATGGGCAGTGGGAGGATCACAGAAGGGAGAAGCAGCAGGGCAGGAGCTGAATCCAGCATGGCCTGAAGGGGCAGACAGAGTGAGAGGGGGGCTGCTAGAGGGTCACTGTGAGGACTAGGGGTAATTGTGGGGAGCAGGTTGCACTGGAGGGGCTTTGGGGATGGAGGGAAAAAGGAAGGCACAGGCAAAACACCCCACATTTCAGGCTTAGCATCCTGAGCAAGTTTGCAGAGGGACCAAGGCCGTTCATTCCCTGTGCCAGCAGAGAAGCACACAACCAGTTTTGCTGTCTGTAAGCCTGCAGTATTTCCTGGTTCAGTGCAAGTTAAAAGTTTAGGACAGCCCTAAGTTCAGGAATGAATTGAGTAATACTTTGAGTATGGTCTCTCTCACCCTCCTTCATTCAAGGACAGCCACTCTCTCAATATAGGAGATTACCCAAGACTACAGTTCTTGTTCTTAAAACAGAAGATCAAACAAAAGCAGATGAAGGGAGAGGCATTTACCACACTGAACTGTTACTTGGCATTCAGAAATGTGTTCATAACCTGCCTATGTTGCTGGCAGGGGAGTCTGCCAGAAGACACCAGCTCCATAGCCATTAGAAGTGGTACTGCAGGGGATACACTGATGGGTTTCTCATCCTTCTTGTCTGTGTCTGATAATGATGAGATAACCTGTGTTTACTTCAGAGAAAGACTCTACTGGCAGTTGTGGCAGGATACAGAGTCACTCAGACCTTCAAAATGAGAGAAATTATGCCTTTGCCAGAAAAGGAGCTACTGAGAATCCCTGTGGCCCAGCTGATCTCAAGCAGTGCATTTTATTGGAGCACAAAGCAGAAAAAACACTAGAGAACTTGGAGATGGCAGGCAGCCAAAAATAAGAGACTTCGGGATAACCAAATCCTGCCCACAGCAACCTTTTTTCCCATCTTGGGATTGTCTCTCACTGGCCATTTTCAGAAGCTTCCTGGAACACAATGTTAAAAAGTCTCAGTCTCCAACCTATTTTCCCTGCATCACAGCAGTGTTACCTGCTTCACAGCCTTCTGGGCCTTTTGTCATTTCTAGCTCTGCTGCAGGCTTCGGCCTGACCATCCGTGGTTACAAATTCCCCAGCAGGAATAGGCTTCCTCTCAAGAAAGGAAGGCTGCCACTCGGATAAAGACAAACACCTGCTGGCTGTCCTGCCTGCTCCTCCTTCTCTTGGCCCACTGCTTTAGTAAGCCCACAACACGCATAAGAGGGCAGCAAACAAAACAGCCATGGTCACTGCCAGAAGGGCCAGTGTCAGTCCTGGTTCTTTGATGTCAAAGATGCAGGTGTTTTCTGGTTCTTTTTACCCTGTTAAGCAGTAAGAAGTGCTTTGGCATAAGATTTTGCTTATAAGAAAAAAATAATTGGAGTTTGAGAAATGAAGCTCATCTGTACTGGTAATTTATTGCAAGGGAAGTGAGAATGTGGATCCCAGGTACTCTTTTCCAAGTGCATAATTATCATGTCTTGGGATGGGGTCACCTCTTCCACTTTAAGAACAGATTATACTGCACCCTTCATTTAATTTGCACGGAAGGTGTTGATATGGAAAGCTGGCAGAGGATAGCTGGTGTGCTTTCAGTTCCCATGTCAGCTCACTTAGCAGTAGCTTCCTTGTGTCAACATATCTCAAATATTTATGACTTAAAGGAAAAACTTTGCAGGTCCAGAAATCTCCTCCCAGCCCAAGGAGGCAGAAAAACACTGCTCGAATTTATCATTTGCCACCTGCCACCATGACGTCAGCTCAGGGCTGAGCTCTTTACCTGTGGCTGGGACCTTAAATGAGCTGACGCCAGAAGAGAAAGGCACTTTCTCTTAGGCTTAGCAGCAAGTGGCAGCAGCAACAGGAGCGGCAATGAGGCGTTCTGTGTTCCTCGCTGTGTGGCTCAGCCTGGTGTTGAGCCTTTTGAAAGGTAAGAAACACTATCTTCTGTTTTGTGATTTATCAAGGCAGCTATTGTGTGGCAGTGAATGGATTTTCTAGTACTTTCAGCAGCTGTTGAGAAGTCAGTTGTGATACAAAATTCAGCATGTCTAGATTTTGATTAATTAATGATGAAAGATGTCAATGCAAGCCAACGGCTTTCCTTGTTCACAGAACAATGGAAAATCACTGGTGCTTATGATTAACATAATTCAGCCTATTCCAAGAGCAGTTTTCAGGACTTTCATATTAAACCCAGGTAATTCAAGCTCTTTTACAGTCACAACAAAAGGTGCAACCGTTCCACCCCATTATCCTTTTGGCCAGAGGCTCCTTAACCAACCAGTCTGGAAAGCAGCTCCACCTGAGCTGGCTCACAGAGCTTTTGTTCCTTCCTGTTGAAATAAATTAATGGAAGCATCACCACCAGCTTTCAAGAGGATTGTGCCATAGTCTATTCAAACTAAAGGTGTCATTCCTTAAGCCACTTAGTATGTTTTCTGACATTGTGCCAAAGTTGGTAGTCATGGGCCAGAGCCTATGGCCAAACTTGCTTTTCCCTGATACTCAGTGAGAGGTATGAGGGGGTGAAGACATTAGCAGAAACATCTATACGAAGAGTTTTGTGGCAGCTTGAAGATGTGAGAGGACAGGAACTCCTGTCTCTAATAGAGCTAATACAAAGATAAAATTGCAGAGATATCAGCCAAATTAAGACCTGTTAAGCTTGTGACTGGTGACAGATGGTTGTGGGTCTCTGTTGACTACTGTAAGTGAATATATTGTATTTCCATCTATATCCACAGTATGCTACAGACCAATTTGCAGCTGTAAATCATAAGCATAGAAGTCTTCAAGACTGTCGTTGGTTGGTTTTCTGATTGGAGGCTTGTAGGTAACAGCAAGATGTGAAAAATCTTGAGCCAAGAGCTACTGAAAGCAATACCAGTTTTTCACTTGACCAGACTTTGCATCAGGATAGGTCTGCCCAGAAACCATTTTCATTCTAAGCAAACACTGTAAAAGCTTTGCAGGATGTGTCCATTTGAATAGTACTGGCAAAGGCCCTGCCCTGCTCAGCAGCCAGATGTCTCTGCTATTGTACAACCTTGGTGGTGACATCCATTTCTTTATCACTGTAGTAATGCCCAAGCCCATTAACACATCCTGTTTCCTTACACACAAGGTTAGGTCTAGGAACACAGAGCCATAAATTAGCCACCTTTGCTCAGGTTGCCTTTGTCAAGCCCACCCACAAGGTTCAATTGCAGCTCATGCACTGCTGTCACCACAGATGCTGTTCTTCCTGAGTCCAAAGGGTACTCCTGGACAATTGTTAGCCAGAGCCTCCCAGCTGTAGCAGTTGTTCTAAAAAAAGCACTAGCTCTGTAACAGGCTGTTGTTCCAAGATCCATTGCCTGTGGCCAGCAGAGATTCATATTACCATGGTTATAGGAAAAATACGCATTTACACTGATTGGGGAACAAATAATGTTGTTTATAGAACTAAATGACCAGTGGAGGCAGGAGATCTGGCAGGGAACTGGCACAATTGCTCATGTTTCCCCTTCACCTAGAGGAGGCTAATGGATTACTTGTCTTTTGCATGTGCCTTTTCTATGTGAGATACACTGACCATTAGAAAAAAAGTGTAGAAGATTTTGCTCACTTTGGATTTCCTAGAGCTCTATAAAGCTCTAGGAAAGTGGGGTCTATTTTTCAAATGTCTGCTGAGACATGCAGAGTCTGCTAGTGACATGGATTTTAGCCACAAATATATTAGACTCTTACCTGTCTGCTATTAATGCTTTAGATTAAATTCTGATTGCAGCAGCTTTAACTCAGAGTAAATAAGTTTATTCCTAACTCATTAATTAATAATTATTATAATTAATAATTAACTAATTCAGATTAAAGTTAGATTACATGATCCAAACTAGCCGTTTGTCAGTATCAAAAATTTAACAGCAAAGCTAGTTTATTATTTCCTCTTCTTACATCTAGGAAAAAACAAAACAAAACAAAAATCCCTCAAATTGAACTCAATCTTTATATCAAGAGTTGAGAATGACAAAGGTTAAATAAAGCAAAACCCAACAACATAAAAATAAAATATTTTGGAGGAGTAAATGCAATAAAAAAGGCTGAAACCAAGGTGTGAGGAAGTATTTTCGTGAATTGATTGGTATCAGCCAGGTTTCTCTTTATTCAGAAATAATCATGACAAAGAAGGAATAGAAAGAGAAAAAATGATGTCAATTGTCATAAATGCATAGAAGTGTAGTCTAGGGAAAGAGGGTCTTGATACGGCTGATGATAATATAGCAGCAGAAGCATTCCTGGAACAGAAATAGTCTGCTGTCAATGTCCACATGAATTTGTTGCAGCACAGCAGTGTATGTTAGCAAAGGCAGTCATTCTTCCACTGCTCTGGAAGAGTAGAGAGGGAGTTTTAAATGATGCTCCAGTAGTGCTGAGCCCAGGGGCTGTGTGCTCGTGGATGGGATGCCTCAGAGCCTGCCCTGGCAGCCAGTGTGGCAGGGAGAAATGTGTGTGCCTACAACTCAGAGTAAGTCACCGGGAGGAGAAAGGCAGGGAGGGCACAACCCTGCTGCTGGTAAGGAGGAGGTGTGCAAGAGCAGGGTGTGAGAGAAGGATTATGAGAGAAAAAATAACACTGATGGCACACGAGGCCTGGGGACAGACAAAAGGCAGGGTAAGGCTGCCCAGAGGTGTGGCTGCTCAGCCACACACAGGTGCCCCCACACTTATCTGCTCATAAATTGTCCTGCATGCAAAGGATTCTCCAGTGCTGACATCTCTCTTCTTTTCCCGTCATCAGGAACCACTGGTACAACATCTGCTACCACTCCCGTGTCGGCAACGACAAACACTGCAGGTAAGGGGCAGAGCCCTCAGGTTTCCCATTCTGGGGACAGCTTGGAGTAACCAAGTCCCAGGGAACACTACAGATACCCAAGCATAGAGGAATTTCCCTGCCAGGGTTTCCTTGAATTCTTTTCCCATGGGAGGCAAAGGTGGCCGGGTCATGGCTGTGAATAACTTCCACTCTTCCCTCTTCCCATGCTGGTCTTTGTTGTAAAGAGGATGTGTTGGGGAAGATTTGAGGTTGCTCTGTTTTATTTGGTGTCTTTGACACCTGAACCAGTTTGGGATACAAGAAGATCCATGCAAAGAGGTGCCCAAGGCAAGCACATTACTGAGCCCTGCAGGGAGTTGTTCGAAGGTTGTTGGAGCATGGGCAGGGAGGGATCTGAGGCACAACTCAGCATGGAGGGCGCAGGGGCCATGGCCGGGGACCACAGAGCAGATCCTCCTTGTTTTCCTCCAGGCCCAGCTTGAGACTGGGGAGCCCCATCCAGGAGGGTCAAAGCTCCTGCTGGCATCACCCTGAGGAGGGGCAGCCCAACCAGTCCCTCTGTTCTTCCTCCGCAGTGGGCTTGCACGAGCACATCCCTCCTGCCAGCACCCACTTCCCATCACGATTGCCCAGCATTGTGAAAGACCGTGTGCCTCTGACTTTCACCCAAATGATCCTGGGCAGAAGACCACTGTGTGTGGGGGAGTGGAGATGTGCAGGCTGTCCACAGTCTGATGGGCCTGGGGACTGCTGATGATAATGTAGTAGCAGAAGCATTCCTGGAACAGAAATAGTCTGCTGTCAATGTCCACATGAATTTGTTGCAGCACAGCAGTGTGTGTTAGCAAAGGCAGTCATTCTTCCACTGCTCTGGAAGAGTAGAGAGGGAGTTTTAAATGATGCTCCGGTAGTGCTGAGCCCAGGGGCTGTGTGCTCGTGGATGGGATGCCTCAGAGCCTGCCCTGGCAGCCAGTGTGGCAGGGAGAAATATGTGTGCCTACAACTCAGAGTAAGTCACCGGGAGGAGAAAGGCAGGGAGGGCACAACCCTGCTGCTGGTAAGGAGGAGGAGTGCAAGAGCAGGGTGTGAGAGATGGATTATGAGAGAAAAAATAACACTGATGGCACACGAGGCCTGGGGACAGACAAAAGGCAGGGTAAGGCTGCCCAGAGGTGTGGCTGCTCAGCCACACACAGGTGCCCCCACACTTATCTGCTCATAAATTGTCCTGCATGCAAAGGATTCTCCAGTGCTGACATCTCTCTTCTTTTCCCTTCATCAGAAACCACTGCTACAACATCTGCTACCACTCCCGTGTCGGCAACAACAAACACTGCAGGTAAGGGGCAGAGCCCTCAGGTTTCCCATTCTGGGGACAGTCCTCAGGAGCTCTGCAGTCCCCGCCGAGGTTTCCCCAAGTTCCTCTCCCAGGAGAGACAAAGGTGCCCAGATCAAGGCTGTGAATACCCTCCACAAGTCCCTCTTCCCCTGCTGGTCTTTGCTGCAAGGAGGAAGCATTGGGGAAGAGTTGAGGAGGCTGCTCTTTTTATGCTCGGTGCCTTTGCCTCCTGTGCCAGGCCTGGTTACAAGAGGATCCATGCAAAGGGAAGCCCAGGGCTAATCCTGTGACCAGGCCCTGCAGGGAGTTGTGCCCCAGGCTTTTGGAGCATGGGCGGGGAGGGAGTTGGGCCACACCCCAGCAGGGGGCAGGGCCCAGGGGCCATGGCCAGGGTCCAGAGAGCAGATCGTCCTTGTTGTCCTCCAGGCCCAGTTTGAGACTGGGGAGCCCCATCCAGGACGGTCTGAGCTCCTGCTGGCATCACCCTGAGGAGGGGCAGCCCAACCAGTCCCTCTGTTCTTCCTCCGCAGTGGGCTTGCACAAGCACATCCCTCCTGCCAGCACCCACTTCCCAT
This sequence comes from Corvus hawaiiensis, assembly GCF_020740725.1. NCBI lineage: Eukaryota > Metazoa > Chordata > Aves > Passeriformes > Corvidae > Corvus > Corvus hawaiiensis. The sequence continues at coordinate 31,126,380 of NC_063219.1, read as the reverse complement.
CACGATTGCCCAGCATTGTGAAAGACCGTGTGCCTCTGACTTTCACCCAAATGATCCTGGGCAGAAGACCATTGTGTGTGGGGGAGTGGAGATGTGCAGGCTGTCCACAGTCTGATGGGCCTGGGGACTGCTGATGATAATATAGCAGCAGAAGCATTCCTGGAACAGAAATAGTCTGCTGTCAATGTCCACATGAATTTGTTGCAGCACAGCAGTGTATGTTAGCAAAGGCAGTCATTCTTCCACTGCTCTGGAAGAGTAGAGAGGGAGTTTTAAATGATGCTCCAGTAGTGCTGAGCCCAGGGGCTGTGTGCTCGTGGATGGGATGCCTCAGAGCCTGCCCTGGCAGCCAGTGTGGCAGGGAGAAATGTGTGTGCCTACAACTCAGAGTAAGTCACCGGGAGGAGAAAGGCAGGGAGGGCACAACCCTGCTGCTGGTAAGGAGGAGGAGTGCAAGAGCAGGGTGTGAGAGAAGGATTATGAGAGAAAAAATAACACTGATGGCACACGAGGCCTGGGGACAGACAAAAGGCAGGGTAAGGCTGCCCAGAGGTGTGGCTGCTCAGCCACACACAGGTGCCCCCACACTTATCTGCTCATAAATTGTCCTGCATGCAAAGGATTCTCCAGTGCTGACATCTCTCTTCTTTTCCCATCATCAGGAACCACTGCTACAACATCTGCTACCACTGTCGTGCCGACAACGACAAGCACTGCAGGTAAGGGGCAGAGCCCTCAGGCTTCCCATTCTGTGGACAGCTTGGAGTAACCAAGTCCCAGGGAACACTACAGATACCCAAGCATAGAGGAATTTCCCTGCCAGGGTTTCCTTGAATTCTTTTCCCATGGGAGGCAAAGGTGGCCGGGTCATGGCTGTGAATAACTTCCACTCTTCCCTCTTCCCATGCTGGTCTTTGTTGTAAAGAGGATGTGTTGGGGAAGATTTGAGGTTGCTCTGTTTTATTTGGTGTCTTTGACACCTGAACCAGTTTGGGATACAAGAAGATCCATGCAAAGAGGTGCCCAAGGCAAGCACATTACTGAGCCCTGCAGGGAGTTGTTCCGAAGGTTGTTGGAGCATGGGCAGGGAGGGATCTGAGGCACAACTCAGCATGGAGGGCGCAGGGGCCATGGCCGGGGACCACAGAGCAGATCCTCCTTGTTTTCCTCCAGGCCCAGCTTGAGACTGGGGAGCCCCATCCAGGAGGGTCAAAGCTCCTGCTGGCATCACCCTGAGGAGGGGCAGCCCAACCAGTCCCTCTGTTCTTCCTCTGCAGTGGGCTTGCACGAGCACATCCCTCCTGCCAGCACCCACTTCCCATCACGATTGCCCAGCATTGTGAAAGACCGTGTGCCTCTGACTTTCACCCAAATGATCCTGGGCAGAAGACCACTGTGTGTGGGGGAGTGGAGATGTGCAGGCTGTCCACAGTCTGATGGGCCTGGGGACTGCTGATGATAATGTAGTAGCAGAAGCATTCCTGGAACAGAAATAGTCTGCTGTCAATGTCCACATGAATTTGTTGCAGCACAGCAGTGTGTGTTAGCAAAGGCAGTCATTCTTCCACTGCTCTGGAAGAGTAGAGAGGGAGTTTTAAATGATGCTCCGGTAGTGCTGAGCCCAGGGGCTATGTGCTCGTGGATGGGATGCCTCAGAGCCTGCCCTGGCAGCCAGTGTGGCAGGGAGAAATGTGTGTGCCTACAACTCAGAGTAAGTCACCGGGAGGAGAAAGGCAGGGAGGGCACAACCCTGCTGCTGGTAAGGAGGAGGAGTGCAAGAGCAGGGTGTGAGAGATGGATTATGAGAGAAAAAATAACACTGATGGCACACGAGGCCTGGGGACAGACAAAAGGCAGGGTAAGGCTGCCCAGAGGTGTGGCTGCTCAGCCACACACAGGTGCCCCCACACTTATCTGCTCATAAATTGTCCTGCATGCAAAGGATTCTCCAGTGCTGACATCTCTCTTCTTTTCCCTTCATCAGAAACCACTGCTACAACATCTGCTACCACTCCCGTGTCGGCAACAACAAACACTGCAGGTAAGGGGCAGAGCCCTCAGGTTTCCCATTCTGGGGACAGTACCCAGGAGCTCTGCAGTCCCCGCCGAGGTTTCCCCAAGTTCCTCTCCCAGGAGAGACAAAGGTGCCCAGATCAAGGCTGTGAATACCCTCCACAAGTCCCTCTTCCCCTGCTGGTCTTTGCTGCAAGGAGGAAGCATTGGGGAAGAGTTGAGGAGGCTGCTCTTTTTATGCTCGGTGCCTTTGCCTCCTGTGCCAGGCCTGGTTACAAGAGGATCCATGCAAAGGGAAGCCCAGGGCTAATCCTGTGACCAGGCCCTGCAGGGAGTTGTGCCCCAGGCTTTTGGAGCATGGGCGGGGAGGGAGTTGGGCCACACCCCAGCAGGGGGCAGGGCCCAGGGGCCATGGCCAGGGTCCAGAGAGCAGATCGTCCTTGTTGTCCTCCAGGCCCAGTTTGAGACTGGGGAGCCCCATCCAGGACGGTCTGAGCTCCTGCTGGCATCACCCTGAGGAGGGGCAGCCCAACCAGTCCCTCTGTTCTTCCTCCGCAGTGGGCTTGCACAAGCACATCCCTCCTGCCAGCACCCACTTCCCATCACGATTGCCCAGCATTGTGAAAGACCGTGTGCCTCTGACTTTCACCCAAATGATCCTGGGCAGAAGACCACTGTGTGTGGGGGAGTGGAGATGTGCAGGCTGTCCACAGTCTGATGGGCCTGGGGACTGCTGATGATAATATAGCAGCAGAAGCATTCCTGGAACAGAAATAGTCTGCTGTCAATGTCCACATGAATTTGTTGCAGCACAGCAGTGTGTGTTAGCAAAGGCAGTCATTCTTCCACTGCTCTGGAAGAGTAGAGAGGGAGTTTTAAATGATGCTCCAGTAGTGCTGAGCCCAGGGGCTGTGTGCTCGTGGATGGGATGCCTCAGAGCCTGCCCTGGCAGCCAGTGTGGCAGGGAGAAATGTGTGTGCCTACAACTCAGAGTAAGTCACCGGGAGGAGAAAGGCAGGGAGGGCACAACCCTGCTGCTGGTAAGGAGGAGGTGTGCAAGAGCAGGGTGTGAGAGAAGGATTATGAGAGAAAAAATAACACTGATGGCACACGAGGCCTGGGGACAGACAAAGGGCAGGGTAAGGCTGCCCAGAGGTGTGGCTGCTCAGCCACACACAGGTCCCCCCACACTTATCTGCTCATAAATTGTCCTGCATGCAAAGGATTCTCCAGTGCTGACATCTCTCTTCTTTTCCCATCATCAGGAACCACTGGTACAACATCTGCTACCACTGTCGTGCCGACAACGACAAGCACTGCAGGTAAGGGGCAGAGCCCTCAGGCTTCCCATTCTGTGGACAGCTTGGAGTAACCAAGTCCCAGGGAACACTACAGATACCCAAGCATAGAGGAATTTCCCTGCCAGGGTTTCCTTGAATTCTTTTCCCATGGGAGGCAAAGGTGGCCGGGTCATGGCTGTGAATAACTTCCACTCTTCCCTCTTCCCATGCTGGTCTTTGTTGTAAAGAGGATGTGTTGGGGAAGATTTGAGGTTGCTCTGTTTTATTTGGTGTCTTTGACACCTGAACCAGTTTGGGATACAAGAAGATCCATGCAAAGAGGTGCCCAAGGCAAGCACATTACTGAGCCCTGCAGGGAGTTGTTCCGAAGGTTGTTGGAGCATGGGCAGGGAGGGATCTGAGGCACAACTCAGCATGGAGGGCGCAGGGGCCATGGCCGGGGACCACAGAGCAGATCCTCCTTGTTTTCCTCCAGGCCCAGCTTGAGACTGGGGAGCCCCATCCAGGACGGTCTGAGCTCCTGCTGGCATCACCCTGAGGAGGGGCAGCCCAACCAGTCCCTCTGTTCTTCCTCCGCAGTGGGCTTGCACGAGCACATCCCTCCTGCCAGCACCCACTTCCCATCACGATTGCCCAGCATTGTGAAAGACCGTGTGCCTCTGACTTTCACCCAAATGATCCTGGGCAGAAGACCACTGTGTGTGGGGGAGTGGAGATGTGCAGGCTGTCCACAGTCTGATGGGCCTGGGGACTGCTGATGATAATGTAGTAGCAGAAGCATTCCTGGAACAGAAATAGTCTGCTGTCAATGTCCACATGAATTTGTTGCAGCACAGCAGTGTGTGTTAGCAAAGGCAGTCATTCTTCCACTGCTCTGGAAGAGTAGAGAGGAAGTTTTAAATGATGCTCCAGTAGTGCTGAGCCCAGGGGCTGTGTGCTCGTGGATGGGATGCCTCAGAGCCTGCCCTGGCAGCCAGTGTGGCAGGGAGAAATGTGTGTGCCTACAACTCAGAGTAAGTCACCGGGAGGAGAAAGGCAGGGAGGGCACAACCCTGCTGCTGGTAAGGAGGAGGAGTGCAAGAGCAGGGTGTGAGAGATGGATTATGAGAGAAAAAATAACACTGATGGCACACGAGGCCTGGGGACAGACAAAAGGCAGGGTAAGGCTGCCCAGAGGTGTGGCTGCTCAGCCACACACAGGTGCCCCCACACTTATCTGCTCATAAATTGTCCTGCATGCAAAGGATTCTCCAGTGCTGACATCTCTCTTCTTTTCCCTTCATCAGAAACCACTGCTACAACATCTGCTACCACTCCCGTGTCGGCAACGACAAACACTGCAGGTAAGGGGCAGAGCCCTCAGGTTTCCCATTCTGGGGACAGTACCCAGGAGCTCTGCAGTCCCCGCCGAGGTTTCCCCAAGTTCCTCTCCCAGGAGAGACAAAGGTGCCCAGATCAAGGCTGTGAATACCCTCCACAAGTCCCTCTTCCCCTGCTGGTCTTTGCTGCAAGGAGGAAGCATTGGGGAAGAGTTGAGGAGGCTGCTCTTTTTATGCTCGGTGCCTTTGCCTCCTGTGCCAGGCCTGGTTACAAGAGGATCCATGCAAAGGGAAGCCCAGGGCTAATCCTGTGACCAGGCCCTGCAGGGAGTTGTGCCCTAGGCTTTTGGAGCATGGGCGGGGAGGGAGTTGGGCCACACCCCAGCAGGGGGCAGGGCCCAGGGGCCATGGCCAGGGTCCAGAGAGCAGATCGTCCTTGTTGTCCTCCAGGCCCAGTTTGAGACTGGGGAGCCCCATCCAGGACGGTCTGAGCTCCTGCTGGCATCACCCTGAGGAGGGGCAGCCCAACCAGTCCCTCTGTTCTTCCTCCGCAGTGGGCTTGCACAAGCACATCCCTCCTGCCAGCACCCACTTCCCATCACGATTGCCCAGCATTGTGAAAGACCGTGTGCCTCTGACTTTCACCCAAATGATCCTGGGCAGAAGACCACTGTGTGTGGGGGAGTGGAGATGTGCAGGCTGTCCACAGTCTGATGGGCCTGGGGACTGCTGATGATAATATAGCAGCAGAAGCATTCCTGGAACAGAAATAGTCTGCTGTCAATGTCCACATGAATTTGTTGCAGCACAGCAGTGTGTGTTAGCAAAGGCAGTCATTCTTCCACTGCTCTGGAAGAGTAGAGAGGGAGTTTTAAATGATGCTCCGGTAGTGCTGAGCCCAGGGGCTGTGTGCTCGTGGATGGGATGCCTCAGAGCCTGCCCTGGCAGCCAGTGTGGCAGGGAGAAATGTGTGTGCCTACAACTCAGAGTAAGTCACCGGGAGGAGAAAGGCAGGGAGGGCACAACCCTGCTGCTGGTAAGGAGGAGGAGTGCAAGAGCAGGGTGTGAGAGATGGATTATGAGAGAAAAAATAACACTGATGGCACACGAGGCCTGGGGACAGACAAAAGGCAGGGTAAGGCTGCCCAGAGGTGTGGCTGCTCAGCCACACACAGGTGCCCCCACACTTATCTGCTCATAAATTGTCCTGCATGCAAAGGATTCTCCAGTGCTGACATCTCTCTTCTTTTCCCTTCATCAGAAACCACTGCTACAACATCTGCTACCACTCCCGTGTCGGCAACGACAAACACTGCAGGTAAGGGGCAGAGCCCTCAGGTTTCCCATTCTGGGGACAGTCCTCAGGAGCTCTGCAGTCCCCGCCGAGGTTTCCCCAAGTTCCTCTCCCAGGAGAGACAAAGGTGCCCAGATCAAGGCTGTGAATACCCTCCACAAGTCCCTCTTCCCCTGCTGGTCTTTGCTGCAAGGAGGAAGCATTGGGGAAGAGTTGAGGAGGCTGCTCTTTTTATGCTCGGTGCCTTTGCCTCCTGTGCCAGGCCTGGTTACAAGAGGATCCATGCAAAGGGAAGCCCAGGGCTAATCCTGTGACCAGGCCCTGCAGGGAGTTGTGCCCCAGGCTTTTGGAGCATGGGCGGGGAGGGAGTTGGGCCACACCCCAGCAGGGGGCAGGGCCCAGGGGCCATGGCCAGGGTCCAGAGAGCAGATCGTCCTTGTTGTCCTCCAGGCCCAGTTTGAGACTGGGGAGCCCCATCCAGGACGGTCTGAGCTCCTGCTGGCATCACCCTGAGGAGGGGCAGCCCATCCAGTCCCTCTGTTCTTCCTCCGCAGTGGGCTTGCACAAGCACATCCCTCCTGCCAGCACCCACTTCCCATCACGATTGCCCAGCATTGTGAAAGACCGTGTGCCTCTGACTTTCACCCAAATGATCCTGGGCAGAAGACCATTGTGTGTGGGGGAGTGGAGATGTGCAGGCTGTCCACAGTCTGATGGGCCTGGGGACTGCTGATGATAATGTAGTAGCAGAAGCATTCCTGGAACAGAAATAGTCTGCTGTCAATGTCCACATGAATTTGTTGCAGCACAGCAGTGTGTGTTAGCAAAGGCAGTCATTCTTCCACTGCTCTGGAAGAGTAGAGAGGGAGTTTTAAATGATGCTCCGGTAGTGCTGAGCCCAGGGGCTGTGTGCTCGTGGATGGGATGCCTCAGAGCCTGCCCTGGCAGCCAGTGTGGCAGGGAGAAATGTGTGTGCCTACAACTCAGAGTAAGTCACCGGGAGGAGAAAGGCAGGGAGGGCACAACCCTGCTGCTGGTAAGGAGGAGGAGTGCAAGAGCAGGGTGTGAGAGAAGGATTATGAGAGAAAAAATAACACTGATGGCACACGAGGCCTGGGGACAGACAAAAGGCAGGGTAAGGCTGCCCAGAGGTGTGGCTGCTCAGCCACACACAGGTGCCCCCACACTTATCTGCTCATAAATTGTCCTGCATGCAAAGGATTCTCCAGTGCTGACATCTCTCTTCTTTTCCCTTCATCAGAAACCACTGCTACAACATCTGCTACCACTGTCGTGCCGACAACGACAAGCACTGCAGGTAAGGGGCAGAGCCCTCAGGTTTCCCATTCTGGGGACAGTACCCAGGAGCTCTGCAGTCCCCGCCGAGGTTTCCCCAAGTTCCTCTCCCAGGAGAGACAAAGGTGCCCAGATCAAGGCTGTGAATACCCTCCACAAGTCCCTCTTCCCCTGCTGGTCTTTGCTGCAAGGAGGAAGCATTGGGGAAGAGTTGAGGAGGCTGCTCTTTTTATGCTCGGTGCCTTTGCCTTCTGTGCCAGGCCTGGATACAAGAGGATCCATGCAAAAGGGAAGCCCAGGGCTAATCCTATAACAGAGGTCCTGCAGGGAGTTTTGCCTGAGGTTGCTTTTGGACTATGGGCAGGGAGGGATCTGGGGCACCACTCAGCATGGAGGGGCCCAGGGCCACAGAGCAGATCCTCCTTGTTGTCCTCCAGTTCCAGCTTGATGCTCAGAGCCCCATCCAGGAGGGTCAAAGCTCCTGCTGGCATCACCCTGCGGAGGGGCAGCCCAACCAGTCCCTCTGTTCTTCCTCCGCAGTGGGCTTGCACGAGCACATCCCTCCTGCCAGCACCCACTTCCCATCACGATTGCCCAGCATTGTGAAAGACCGTGTGCCTCTGACTTTCACCCAAATGATCCTGGGCAGAAGACCACTGTGTGTGGGGGAGTGGAGATGTGCAGGCTGTCCACAGTCTGATGGCACCCCTGAGGTGCTCTGGCTGCTGTCCCCGACTGTGTGCTGCCTTGGGCACGTGACGGGTTATTTGCTGCACAGAGACACATATGTGCCTGTGGCTGAGACAGCTGTAGCCAGGAGCACAGCTGTGCTGGGGGCAATATGCTGCCTCTGTGGATGTGTGCTCAAGTCCTGGGCGTTGGGGACAAGGGGTCATGGACACGTCAGATGACACAGGCATCTCAGCCAGGGAGAGCCTAGAGGCTGGGCAGGGGTGCTCAGAGCTTTGACTGCTCAGACCCACAGGGATCCACCACACTTACCTGCTCAGAGGTTGTTTTGCACTCACAGAGTTCCCCAAGGCTTTTCCAACACAGTGGTAAGCAGTGCTGTCATGTCTCTTTTCCCTTCATCTGAAAATGGTACTGTAAATGCAACGGCTCCTGGCACAACAGTGACACCAACCTCAGAAGCTTCAAGCAAGGAGCAAAAAATGCTCAGGCAGCATTTTCTAGGGACAGCTTGGAGTAACCAAGTCCCAGGGAGCTCTGTAGCCCCCTCAGATATGGAGGTCCCCTGCCTTGCTGCAAGTTCTTCTTCCAGAGGAGACTAAGCTGCCCAGATCGTTGCCATGAATACCCCTCCAGTCATCCCTCTCCCTGCTGGCCTTTCCTGCAAGGAGAATGTATTGAGGAAGATGGGAGGAGGATGCTCTTTTTGTGCTCGGTGCCGTTTCCTCCTTCACCGGGCAGGGATGCAAGAGGATCCCTGCAAAGAGGGGCCCAGGTCAGCCCTGCCCTGACCCTGCAGGGAGTTGTGCCTGAGGCTGTTGGAGCACGGGCACGGAGGGAGCTGGGGCACACCCCGGTGTGGGGCTGGGCCTGGGGACCGTGCCTAGGGGACCGTGCGTGTGTCTGTCCCAGGAGCTCTCCATACCCCACCATCCTCCATCCCAGTAGGGCCTTCCAGAGTAGGTAATGTTTCCCCATTTAACGCTGTATCTCCCTGCCACTCTTCCCTGCTGGCCCTTGCTGCAAGTGGAATGTGTTTGGAAGAGTTCACTGTTGTTGTTGCTTTCTGCTTGGGATCTTTCTCATCAGGAAAAAAAACTTTGCTTCACTAGGTTCTCTGGAAAAATATTTGGAGATGAACCTTATAGGGAATGAAAATTCATTAAATGTTTTTATTTTTTGGGTTATGAATGAGAATTCCCATTTTTTCCCCATTTCACAGAAAATGCCTCATCTATGAGAATGTACTCATGGAGTGAATTGTAAAAAAACAGGCAGGGTGAAAACCAGAATTTTATGTCTTAGAGCAGAACTGTAATTACCATCCTATATATAACATGTATTGAAATATAACTTTTAAGTACTTATTGACCACTTAAATTATGTATAGAAATAAAATACATGCTCTAAAGCCTTTACAGAATATATATAATTATCTGAGAAAATATGCTATGATGATTAACTTTGAAGCCTTCATTTTATTAATGTGTCTGCAGTAAAGAACCATGCCATGACACTGTCATAAAGCAAATATGTGCCAGTGCAGTATTAAAGACACACTGTTGTAGTCTGCCTTTTTCTAACAGTCACTGTTTTTGGCAACCCTTGGTATACTTTCTTTCTTTGATTTGGTTTTAGCTGTATTAAGTAGAGCTGAACTGTGAGTGCTCAATGTGACAGATAATGAATTTCAGCCATATTCTGTGTCCTGCTGGATTGTGTAGGGAAAACAGTTACTGTACATTAAACAAGCAAGATATAGCTGTGTGCTCTGCAATTGCATCCATACTCTCTAAAACATTCCTGGTAGAGTCCTTTAGCAGAATCATATGTGAACTATTCAATATATGAATTACTTTATATATGAACTGGCTGTTGCAGAAATTCACAGAAACCCTAACATCAATGTCTTTCATCTTAGTGGACTTCTGCCGTGAATATCCTTGTGGAAGAAATTTGGCTACATGCATTTCCTTACAAAGCAACTATACCTGTGAGTGCCAATATGGATTCTACTACAGCGATAAGAATTGTTACAGAGGTGAGTTGCAGAAGGACATCAATGCTTTTAGTTACCTGCTCAGGTGAATTTTGCTTCCCATCTCTCTTTTTTTCGTGTTATAATTGAAAACACAATCAGTCTGGGAAAGTGACTGCTGATCGATTCCTTGCTTTGCAGACAGCCACTCCTACAATGACCTAGATTGCTATCTCACAAAACAGTGACACCCAAAGAGGTTAATGTTCTAGGAAGAGAAGGAGAATTATCTGTCAGGGGTGCTGGAGATTAAAAAGAGTGAAAAGCAGGAAAAAATGCAAGTGTCAACCTAACATCAATATTAATGGCCATGATTTAAAAAGGTCCAGACTCATGAAGACCTCTGAACAACCAGATTGATTTTCCCCATTGCTAAACATGCATCAGAGTCCTGTTGAAATGCATTTCTGAAATGCTTCTGAAGGCCAAGCATGTGAGCAAATGGGGCTGTTTATTTAAGTGTCAGGAAGCAGTGTTCTCAAATTTACTTTTGAGGCTTAAGAATCAGGTCAATTCTGAATTACTTTCCCTATAAACCACAGTGAACCACATTAGCTGCTTAATAGCTGCAAATTTGGAGTCCTTAATATACATATTTTCTCACTAAATTCTGTAACACCTCTCAGAGAGTCTTGTAGCTTCAGGCCATGCTGATAGTTTAATGTTATTCAGTTTCATAATCAGGACAGTCTGGTTGGTCCCAGGATCCTGCCTTCTTCCCTGGTAGCCAAAGTACATCCCCCATTGTGACTGCATTGATTTCTCCTCTACTGATCCCTCCTATACATGAAAAATAGCAGTGATTTTTTTTTTCTGCATTGTATTTCCCCATCCCTGAAGGCTGGCGACCTCTAAGGTGAAACTTGACTTTCTTGAATGCTCTCTAATTTACACTCTCTGTTCTTTCCAGGGAAAGTATACCCAGCGACCATTGGAGTGAGTGCATCTTACAGTGATAGTCTTCAAACAGTAAATTCCACGGAGTATGAGCAGGTGTTCAACAGTGTAGCAGCATTTGTGAGTGACGATGGTTTTTTCCCCCCATATATTTGATGCTATACTGGATGTCATGCAGACAGAGAGGACACACACTGTCTTTAATGTGAGGCCTAGAAAAGTTCCACTCTACTAGAGATCTACTTCTTTCAAAGAATGCTTCACATTAGTTTGGACCTATTTATAAAAGACTTGAATTCTGCCCTCACATGAGCACATGCATGGCTCTTGCTGAAGTGAAGGGAATCCCTGAAGTAATATCTGCATTTTTAGTACCACTTCTATTCTGGGGAGCTCTCACATAAATTGCTTCTGCATCTTTCACCATTTCCTCTCCAGAAACAATGGGGCTGAGTGAAGTTTTCCAGCCACTGAGTTTCTGATCTCTGCTATTTGCTGAAGGCTCAATAATACTCAGTGGTATGAGTAAAAATGAAAAATTTTAACTTTTTAAAAGAAAATTATCAGTTCCACACAGCACAAACTTTTCAGAATGGCTGTCCAGCTGTGTCTAAATACCGAATAATAAGCCTCTTTCAATAATCTACCAGTATTAGTATTTTAATGTTATTAGTGAAATGGATACTGCACATTTTTTATAATTCTATGATTATACATAAAATCTGGTAATAGAGTCCCTGGAGAAATAAGATGAACAGTTTGATTTATACTGCCATGTTGAAACAGTGGATTTGGTCTTTTCTCTTTCTGGCAGTAAGGAAGAAGAGATACAAAGCTCTACCAGACATCTGATCAAAAAATATTCACCAGATATTAATCAGGAATCATCAAAAATGGTTATCAATTTCTGCATGTTATTATATTGCTTCCTATGAATGTTGTATCAGAAAGTACAAAAAGTTGTTCCTCCAGAATGTTAAAAAATAATTTCCTCAATTTTTTTGTCCAGCATTTTTTCATGATAAGGCTACAGGAGAGCATCATATGTAGGATTAAAATAGATACATAATAGAATGCAAAAGTGAAAATAGCATAGAAAATAATTAGAATTTTATTACAAAGAAATATGGATAGTATATCTTTCATTTCAGTTGAATTAGAAATCTTATCCTCTTCTCATGGTGCCTCCAGCTTGTGTGGCTGCTGAAGGCAGCTGCCTCCACTGGTTGTTCCCTGCTTCACGTAGGATGAGGGAGAGCAGTGACTTTTCTTCTGATCCTGTTCAGCTCCCAATGCTTTCATCAGTGCTTCTTCCCACAAGATCAACCAAGCCCTGACGATCCCCCTTCACTGCCTCTCAGGAACATGTGCCATTTGTGAGGAGGTCGACTTCTTCCTCTTCCCTCTACTTGTACAGATTGGTGCTGTGGAGATGCTCTCCTAAGCAATGAGTTTGCAAGGGAGTATCTGTAACTATCAGCCAGTTAACCCTAATACACTGCCTGACATTCATTCTCCATCCCTCCACTGCCCTCCCATGCTCCCTGTTCTTCCATAATCTACAGCACCACCCCACTGTTACTCTTCTGCAATATCTTTCCTGGTGGATTTAACACATTACCTTACTTTATTTATGCCTATAGTAGCATATTCTGTATTAAAGCTTTACAGCAGAAGCCTCAATGGTTCATGTGATTTTAGTCTATGTTTCTGTTTGCCTTGAACTCCAATTTCTTTCTCTTTGATAGTTTAAGACGGCCTTCGACAATCTAACAGGCTACATACAAACTGTCATCGTGGAAATTCAGTAAGTTTGCCAGTTTGTTTTTTGCTCAGTACATGCTTCCCACATACCTCATTTTAATCTGTTTCCCATGAAGTACTCAGTTCAATAAAAGATATGAGTTCAGCTCAGAATGCTTCCCCTTAAAGGAGGGATGCTGGCCCCATTTTTACCCCAATATGTCTGTGAAATGGGCTGGCTAAGGCAGCTCCACACTGGATGTCCTGCTTTTACTACCATGTAGGATACAGCACTGTGCTGTAACTAGCAGTCCCTGTGTTATCTGACATGTCTGAAATTCTAAGTTAACTTTGAGGTTCCTATGACCACTGGGAGTGCTACCCAGCTTGGAGTCCTAGTTTAATTTAAAAAACACCCTCGTTACAGGAGGGATAGAAAATGCATTTTATTGTGGATTTGTTGGTGTCTCCTGATGGCAGGTTGAGCAAAGATGTTACTGAATGGGTTGTGGTGACTGTAGCTGTGGGCATAGGCCCCTTGCTGGTCTAGGTAGACCCTGTCAGATGTCCCTCTCTTTCCATCCCCATCTGTTACAGGTTACTGTCCCCAGAGCTCTGCCAGATTCTCTGTATTCCCTAACCCACATCAAGCAAAACCTGGCATGCTAGCACACACCAGCGTGTGCACTTTCAGTGCACCCCAGGGATTAAGCAGCTAAGTAGTGTTGTTCTAACACAGTTGTGGGGGCAGTAACTTCCAGCTGAGCAGTTGTGACATGGGGCACTGTAACACCTCAAGGAACTACAGCAATCTGCCACTTAAGGATATTTGTGTGCATATCCTGGCAGCATGAGGTTTAGCTGAAGAACAGGGAAGTCACTGCTGTTCTCCACCTCATGCCAGGGAGGTTGCTGTGAGCTGAACCCAACCCAGCTGGTGTGCAGTTGGCACAGATACCTCTACATTGCAGAGACCCTTCTGCATTCATTGTGGCCACACCCTGAATTATCCTCACCACACTTCAGGGTGTGTTCTCCACATCGTGCCTGGTTGACACCACAGGCTGATGGAAGCACGTGAAAGTTGGGGTCTAACAGATGAGGTTCTCCACACTACAGCTGGCTTGAAGTTAACCCAGTTAGAAAATGTCAGTTGTGTGTCAGCAGCACACAAAGGAACAATGTTGTTAGCATTAAATCCAGCAGCTACCTATTTACAGCTGGACCCACTGGGAAGATGGCTGATAATGTATTCCTGAGCAAGATTTACACTCGTTTTCAGGTCTCTTGGCAACTACCTATGTTATGGGAAGAAAGAAGCTAGGGGAGAGAGGGAGATTTGGCAGAAATTTTCTCTTGTCTTTGCATCTAGTTTGCCATCCATATGGACTATGTGAAACTTCAACATGGTGCTATCTGTCCTTTTCAGACCTCCAAAAGAAAGCAGAAATTCTGCTCCAGTGAATGTAACAGTGACAAACCTGTTCACGTGGAACTCAACTGTAAATGAGGCCTCAGTTAATTCTGCAGTACAACATGCAATAAACAGTGGAGGAGAGTCATATGTCCGTACTTACGAAGGTATGTAACTCCTTACTAGGGAAATAACTAATCAGCAGAAACAGAGGTTCTTAAAACCTGGTTGGAAGATTTCTGTGGGCATAGAAGCTCATCAAATCATAAGCCTTGCTGATTTTAAGGACCTGAATGTTCAATCTTGATAATTTTGAAGATTCAACCATTCAGCGCTAGGGTCTTTTGTCTTATTAAGGCTTTCTACTTCCTGTGTAAAGAAGACAATGAGAATATTTATTCCATGGTAAGCAATGACATGGCAGTTTTAACTTGCTGATTATTAGGTAGTGGGAAAATTCTGGATAAAATATATACAGCGATAGATTGTGCTTCTGAGAATAAGCCAGTATTTTACTGGCAAAATAGGATGAAAGTCTCTTTAGACTTCTCCCATAATAAGCCATGGTAATTGAAACAAGGCCTCACTGATTAGCTGCTAAGTGATTCGTTGATCTAAACCAGTAAAGTCTTGCATTACTAAGAGTGTAATACTGGGAGAAAGGTTTTCTAATTAAAATAAGATTCTTTTTCTCTCTCTCTTTTTTTTTTTTTAATATAAGTTCCTATTTTGAAATCAGCTTTCTCAAAAGGCATAGCTAATAATTAAGAGTCCGTTTAATGGCTTAAAGCCTGAGTTTGGTCTCTGAAGGTGACTGTATCTGCCTCAGTCATGACGTTTCCTATGTGCTGATCCTAAGCATGAGGAGGAAATAGAAAACCTCTGAGAGCTCCCAAGGCACCAGTGCAGTCACATCCCTCTACAGCATGCCATGCACTGAAGTCTTTAAACCATTCCCACCACAAGGACATGGATTTAAGAGCAACACATTGGGCAAACAGAATACTAATGCTACTCATGAAATGAGCTGCATGCCCATAAATGTTTATATCTCTTTAGAACTATATGGGATCTAGGTCTCACAGTTCAGTTGTAGAAAAAAACTAAGAGAATAGTTTTCTCTTTCTCTATAGTTTTCTCTGTAGGGTTTTTTTTTTTCAAGGTGAGTCAGAAAGTCAGTGTTCAGAATATGAACTTACAGGCAGAATGTCCCTTTTCATAGACTGGAGCCAGGAAGGTTTGGAAGCAGTTGTAGGAGGCTGAGAAACAGAAGGTCAGAAAATGTGATGGAAACAGGACCTTAATTGGTAAAGAGCAAGGGGAAACAATGGGCTGGTCCAAAAGTCTGCAATATTGATGTCCCAGGAAAAGGACTTATAATTTTTTCTCTTTAGAATTACTAAATAATTTATTTATGACTTACTGGGCAAGTGCACTGCTTTCTATGAAAAGGTATTCAGGTTTGCTCCCTGTTTCTCTTTTAAAGAGACAACATCTTGTGCTGTTTATCAATGTGATACTCAAACCACGGTGTGTGAAGGGAACATGTTTCCAGAATGCAAATGCAAACTTGGTTTAGAAAAGACAGAATGGGATGATCGTTCTTGTTCAGGTAAGAACCTTGCTGCTTTTTCTATCCCTGAAAGGCTGACCTGCTTTTTCCCTCTCTCAGTTCCTTTTTGAGAAGGGTGCTGGGCAAATGTGCTGACCTCTAAAAATCAGGGAATGTGCATCCTGTGAAGACAGCCATAGAAATACATCCTCATGTTTCACTTTGAACAAATCTATAATTTTATTCCAGTAGAATAAATTACTAAAACTTGATAAAATCATCACTGAAACCAGTGAGTAGGAA
Source organism: Corvus hawaiiensis (assembly GCF_020740725.1). NCBI lineage: Eukaryota > Metazoa > Chordata > Aves > Passeriformes > Corvidae > Corvus > Corvus hawaiiensis. The sequence goes on along the minus strand of NC_063219.1, from coordinate 31,110,520 downwards.
AGTCTTTAAAAGTATTGTTAGACTCCTGGTAAGAACTGAAACATAAACAGGTAAAGGATGGAACAGATTGAATCCTATACTCACAGCTTTCTCTGCTAGGACATATTTTGGGAATAAATTCTACATGTTACTTGAAGGCAGCTGACAGAACTGGAAGTCTCATGATGCATTACATGTTAAGGCTGTGTTAAGGCTCTCTTCCTTGCTTATAAATCTAGGTTTGCATTACCCGGATTTAGACAGGTTTTTGTGAGAAGAATGATTTCTGTCATTTTTGGGACCTGTTAGTTGTTGGGGTTTTATTTATTTTCTTGTTTTGAGTTCTTTTAGTGAGTGCTCTGTTTATATTTTTATCTACCCTCTAAAGCCCTGTGATTTACCTAATTTTCTTCTAAATACCTTACTTTTTTCTTGTGGAAACTAAAATTTTCACACTACAGAAGGAAAAAAAATATTTAAGATTTTAAGAAAAACAAAAAACCCCTCAAAAATCAATGATAAAGCTATGAA